>NC_056764.1:21014983-21763733 GCF_018687715.1 Carya illinoinensis
AGTGGCTTTCCTAAGTGGGTAAAGAGGTGGGGTTGAGTGCCAATTGGTTAAGCTTGATCAGAAAATGAAAAGGAAGCTTGAATGTGCTAGGGTTTCGGTCAACATGAGTTACTTCACCTATCCATTTGCCAATCAGTTTTGATGCTCATGGAAGGGGATTGGCCAAGAGTGTAATGGAGTGATTTGAAGCACTTTCTTAGGGTGAAATGTGCAGAGGTGGTGGTGTATGGAGGTGGGTAATTTATGTAAATAAAATCCTTGAAGAAGCAAGGGTACATGGTTTTGGGACAAAACTTCAATTCCTAGATGAATAGTGGCAAGTTTGGCTTGGCTTAAGAAATTTCTTTTGGCCAACTATTAGGTATGGTTTTAGGGGATATCATAAGGTTTGAATGGTGTAGAAATCTACTTGAAGCACTTGTGGAAAAGGCATTGGTTTTGGTGGCATGTTGAAGGGTTGCATGGTTTTGCACCAAGGGTGCCAATTGGTGGGTTGTGGTGGCATGAACATGCCTTTGCCTCAAGTGACATGGGTTGGGTTAGTTATAACCTTGAATGGTTGTCTAACAGTGAAGCAAAACAAGTGTAGAAGATAAAAATTTCAAATCTAAAATTATGAAGAAAAGAGTTTCAAGAAAACTATGCAAGTCATGATGTTTGAGTTACTATTCATGGGTGTGATGAATAGTCATTCTTAACTCAAGTTAGAAGCCTTACCATGGTTGAAAGAGAACCCTAGGAGCATGTGGGTTGAGATTGGGTAGAATAGAAATCAATGGTATGGTGTATGTGGGTCCCATTTGGAAGAGTGAAATGAAATACAAGACTTGAGCTTCAAGTGTTGGGTTCTAATTGGGCTACATGAACAAGCCTTTGTTCTAGGCCTAGAAGTGGACTTATCCATGGGCCTTTCCTTGGCCTCAATAGTCCACTAAGTTGGGCCCTAACTTTGGGTCTTTCCTAAGTTGTGCCAATAGCCTTAAATCTTACTAAGTTTGGTCTAATAGTCTTATGTCCATCAAGTGGGGTCTAAAGTCTTATGTCTCCCAATTTGGGCCTAAGGACTTAGTGTCTATCCTTAGGTGATCACATCTTAGTAAGCTAGGTCCATTTTTAAACCACTCTTGGGCCTTCTCCCATCCATCTAGTATTTTAACCAAATTACCTAGCCTATCAAAGTAGCAAGTCTCCAATATGCTACGTGTCTTTCTTCCATTGGCCTCTTGGCACTTTTTCTCAAATTTAAATAAAGCACTAAAATTTTTCTAAAAATTCTAACTAAACTAAAGTTTTAAGTTCTTCTGCTAACTCAAGCTCAAAATTTTTCCTTCTTCTCAAGTATCCCAACTTCTACTTAGCTAGGGTCAAAGCTACCAAGGTCAAAGCCTAAGGTATTTTTATGTGGGGTGTTACATGTATATATGTAATTTGCTCAGAGGGTTATTCCTCGCCATGCTTATATATTTCTAATTTACTCAGAGAGTGATTCCTCACCAATGAATATGAATACACATGTTTCTGCTCGAATGATGATTCATCGCCATGCATAAATATATGCGTTCTGAGCTTTATTTACATGAAATGGTGCATGCATATTCATTGTCATTTTCCCTCATTGTTAGTATTGTCATGGGTTTTAACTTACTGAGATTTTATAGAAGGCTCACCATGGTGGTCCCACCTATGGTTTTGTTCCTCAGAGCTGTAGATCTTGATGCAGATCTAGCTCTGAAGAATTACCCTGAGGATGAAAAACCAGCCTAGCCCAAGGAGTAGCTCTGGAGGCCTATCTTCGATTAGCATTTATTTGTATTATAAGACCTTTATATTAGTTAGCAACGGACTATATATGGTTCATCATGTTTTGATGTAAGTGAAGAACTGATGACAGTGTATAACATTATTTGGGAAGAAGTGATAATAACATATGGATAATACTATTAATGGACGATTCTATTTGTACACATCTTTGGTACATTGGGCATTAGTCACTGAATAATTTCTTAACATATTTTGTTGTGATTTATTTTACCTGGTGAGTGCTTATCATAGGAATGCATGCTTCTCGTCGAATAAAGATTGGGGTGTTGCCGACCGGCTGGCATTACACACCCTTGTCGATACATTGTCGAGGGCCAAGGGCACCACAGCTTGGTATAAGAGCTTGGGTATTGAATGAACTTTCAAAGTTTACAATTGCATAAAGGATCAGAAAGGTGTTGTATGCAAGTTACTTATTACAAGGAGAAGTGGCAATTTGGTGGAGTGCCACGAGGTAGATCCATGGAGGCCATTACTTGGGAAAGGCTTGAGTAGTCTTTGCCTCGATTCAGGGACCCAAAGTTGATGGAGATCTAGCATAGGGTGAGAAATGCAAAGGGACACTTGCATTTTAGTCTGGTCAAAGGGGGAACCTTATTTTACAAAGGATGAAGAGTGGTTCTTGCAGATTTGGAAATTAAGGGAAGAATTCTCCTAAAAGCCCATTCATTGCCATATTCGATGCACTAGGAAACCAGGAAGATGTATTGGGATCTAAAGAAGAATTTATGGTGGGAAGGAATGAGGTGGGACATCACCCACTTCATTGAAAGCTGCGTCTCATGTAGGCAGGTGGAAGCCGAACATCAAAGATTTGTTGAGAGTTTACAACCTTTACCAATCCCAAAGTGGAAATCGGATAATAGAGCTATGAACTTTGTAGTTGGGTTACCTCGAACTCCTAGTAGTAAAAATGTGAATTGGGTGATGATAGATAGATTTAGCAAGAGGGCCCATTTTCTTCCAGTCACTACCATAGATGTTTTAGGGAAGTTAACTCAACTATAGGTTAAACAGATAGTTAGGCTTCATGGTGTGCCTAAAACCATAGTGTTAGATCAGGATCCAAGATTTACTTCCCATTTCTAGAAAAGTTTACAAACAATAATGGGCACTAAGTTAAGATTTAATAGTGGATACCATCCGCACACTGATGGATAGTTGGAAAGGACAATCCAGACATTGTAAGATATGTTAAGAGCTTAAGTGTTGGATTTAAAGGGCTTGTGGGAGAACCATTTCCCACTTATTGAAATTGCCTACAACAATAGTTACTGGGCAACTATCCAAATTATACAATGCCTTTGAAGTGTAGGTCACATTTATGTTGAGATAAAGTTGTAGAAGATAACCTCATAGGGCCTAAGATAATATGGGAGATGAGAGAGCAAGTCAAGCTCATACAAGAGAGAATGGTGATGGCACAAAGTAGGCAGAAGAGCTATACCAATATAAGGAGAAGTGAATTGACCCTCGAGGAAGATGAGTGTGTGTCCCTTAACGAGTTGCCTATAAAATGAGTGAAAAAGTTTGGGTGGAGAGAGGGTTGTAATTGATCCGAGTTGAGTTGGACTTTTGGTTATTGAGTCAAACTAGACTCAAATAACTCAAGTTCGAGTTCAAGCTCAAGTTGAGACACTACAAGAAAAAGCATTTTTTCACACGATTTTTTTCTCCGTGACTAACGCTAGTGGGATATACTAGCGTATGGGACAAAACACTTTTGTCACAATAGGTTTTGACATTTATCACCAAAAAATGTGTGACGGATGAAAAGTCATGGCCAAAACCACTTAAAGCGATGAGATAGTGTTCGTGTTAATAAATTTGTGGTTTTACCTCTAATCTATATTAATTTTTGCCGGTAACAATAAAACATTCCACCACATCGTTTTGCCTTAAAAACTGAGCCCGAGAGATCCCTAACACCCAGATTGTGCCCTTCAACACCGCATAATCTGAGGAAAACTCCGGTGGAAATTTCTCTTTTCACGGCCTCGTAGAACCTCACTACCGCCAGTTGTGGCCATGAACGGCCAAGCTATGAGTTTGCTATATTTCTCGAATAGATGTCAATCTCTCTCTTAAATCTGCGCCCGAGAGATCCCTAGCCCAAATTGTGCCCTTCAACACTGCATAATCTCAGAAAAACTTTGGTGGTGGTTTCTCTTTTTGCCGCCCTGTGGAACCTCATTGTAGCCAGTTGCCGCCACTCACGACTATGCTGTTGATTGCTGGATACTCGAATAAAGGTTAATCTCTCTTTTAAATCTTTGCCTATTGTTAATTTCTCTTCTCAAATCTCTCTCTCTCTCTCTCTCTCTCTCTCTCTCTCTCTCTCTCTCTCTCTCTCTCTCTCTCTCTCTCTCCCCTGGTAAATCTCTCGCCTATTGTAGACATTTCTATGTGTGTGTATCTCTGGTTCCTAAGGGCTAGTATGATAATTGTAGCTTTTTTTGAAAGTACTTTCCCTTTAATTAATTGGGAAGGTGGTTTTGTGGCATCATGCAGGATAAGCAATAATTGTCGTACCTTGTTTCTCTCTTTAGGCTATTTGGAATGTGAATCAGGCTGACTGTTTTACACTTGGAATTACATGATTATATATCTCAGGGTAGGGAGATCTACCCTGTTAGTGCTAAAAATCAGCTTCACCTAGAGTAATATAGATCATAGACGTTCATGGAAAACATACAAAACAACTCTACTTCATGCCACACTCCCATATAAAAACGTAGAAATCGATGATAGCAACCTCAAATTAAGTATTTTATTGATAATGTATTGCAAATGGAATCTAGTGAGTATGTTGCATATAAATAGGTTAAATACCACAATTATTTCCTCAAACCAAGATGTTGAACTTGCAGTACTTATTAACCTTGATGCATGGAAAGAGTAGTACTGAAGTCTTAATTGGTAATCATTTTGACGTGGCACCCGATCCAATGTCAAAGCACTAGTGTCAATAAGACCTCAAATTATCAATGAAATTAAGTTTTATAGTACGGAGCTCTCTCTGCTTTAAAGTACTATCTTACTCAGATAATGCATGATTCTTGACATTATATTAAATTAAATTTGTATCCCCCATATATAAATGGATCGGGGCGTGACACTCACAAGTTGACTAGCATCAGTGTTCCATTATCCCTCTTGCATTGGACGATTCTAATTTTTCCATCTTTCCATGATCATGAGCTTATTGCTTACCTATTTTCCAAATCTGAAAAGAGTAGGGTTTCAAACTTGTTTATACCTATTTAAAGATGGTTTCAAACCTATTTATACATGTTTACAGATGGTTTTTTGATGGATTGCAAAAGAACGTACTACAAAATATAACTATAATGGAGAGGCACATGTCTTGTACGTAGTTGGTAGAATCTTCCTTATAATTATAACTACAAGCCTAAAAGATTACAAAATTTGTAATCTATTGTCATTTTGCCAGACCAATGGCGAAAAATGTTAAATCACGAGGTTAAGATGCAATTATAGAAACTTTGAGGTCTACATCAACAACTCTCCATATACCTAGGGCTGAGCAAAAATCCGAAAATCCGACTCCGACTCCGACTCCGACTCCGACTCCGCTCCGGCTCTGACAAGTTGGAGTCGGAGTCGGAGGATTTTTCAGGTGGGAAGTCGGAGTCGGAGTCGGAGCGGATCCGACTCCGACTCCGATTCCGATACTCCGACTCCGACTCCGACTCCGCTAATGTATATATTTTATAAATAATATATGTGTTTTTCTATATATTAATCATATAAATATAAATATAATAACAAGTAATATTAATGTATAAATACTAAAATGCTTAATAACATGTAACATTATAATACTAATGTATAATATAACATATAACACTAATATATAAGTAATAAATTTATAATAGCATTTAATACTAATGTATAAAAATTAAAATTGATTATATAGATTTTATATAACTATATCTTATATATTAACATCATTAGTTAAATTCAATAATATACTAGTAATTCACACTAGTTATTAGTTATAAACTTATAGTAAATAAGTTAATAAATATTAATAATTTACTATATACTAATAGACTAATAGTATTAGACTATTAGTATATAGTAAATTACTAATATATATAATAGTATACTATTAGTTATATATATATTAAATTAATATCTTTAAGTTATTATCTATTAGTACTAGACTACTAGTGTAACTAGTGTTATCACATATTATTAGTTACTAGTTACATAATTATTAAATATATTCCCTTGGATATAAAAACAATAAAAAAAATTTGTCAAATTTCTAATATATAACTAACTCTCTAAGTTAGTAATAATTAATAAAGTAATAATTAACTAGTGATTTTTTTAGTGAGTTAATTAAATAATACACATTAAATTGTTACTTAATTTTATTTTTACTAACTTAAAATATATTTTTACTCACTTATTATTTATTAATTTATTTTTATTATTTAGAAGTAGAAAGTGGTAAACGGCGCCGTTATTAGAAATTGGGTTGCGTGAAACGGCGCTGTTTCACGCAACCCTTTATTTTTTTTCTAACATCTGTCACTGATTTGTATTAGGTCTCCCGTCTTCCACCCCCCCTTCCCCCTTCCCCCTTCTTCCCCCCTGCTTCTCGAATCCCTCGATTCCCTCCCCTCACGCTGCGCCGAAGCCCCCAATCGCTCTCTCAGTCTCACCTCTCATCTCAGATTCTCAGTATTAGGTTTCCGTCTCCCCCCCCCCTTCCCCCTTCTGCCCCGATTACCTCCCCTCCCCCTGTGCCGAAATTTCGAATCGGTCTCAGTCACCCCTCATCTCAGGCTGTACGCTACATTAGGTTCCCCCCCCCCCACCCCTCATCTTATTTCTTGACTAATTTTGTTCTTTTTTTTTTTTCAGGCACAAGTTGAAAAATGACATTTTCTGGACCTTTGGTTATGTATTTTTAATTTTAGTTTGTAATTTTGGACCTTTGGTTATGTATTTTTAATTTTAAGTTTTAATTTTGGTTATGTATTTTTAATTTTAGGTTGTAATTTTGGACCTTTAGTTATGTATTTTTAATTTTAGGTTGTAATTTTGGACCTTTGGTTATGTATTTTTAATTTTAGGTTTTAATTTTGGTTATGTATTTTTAATTTTAGGTTGTAATTTTGGTTATGTAATTTTAATGTTTGTATTTAATTTTAATTTAGTTTTTAATTTTGGTTGCACATTTGAATTTAATTTTATTTTTTATAGTGTTAGATTTTGAATTTAGTTTTATTTTCTAATGTGATAATTTTGGTTAGATAAATTAGAAATCTCAAATTATATTTATAAAAAAAATTGATATGGAAGTCCAAATTCGATTAGAGTTGCAAATTGTAAAATTAAAATGTTAATTGAGGCAAAGAAAAAAGTCTAAAAAAAAAAACTTAATAAAAAAGCCCCAACAAAAAGCCCAACTCCGACTCCGCTCTGACTCCGCTCCGACAAGTCGGAGTCGGAGTCGGAGCGGAGTGGGGTCTAAGCGGAATCAGAGTCGGAGGTCGGATTCGGCCTCCGACAAAGTCGGAGTCGGAGTCGGAGGAGGCTAAATCCGACTCCGACTTTGTCGGTGCTCAGCCCTGCATATACCTTATCTGATCTTTTTCTCATGTATCATACAAAAACCATCAGACTCAAGAGTAATAAGAACCTTTCTTATGTGCATTATCATTGTGAGCATTATATAATCTTTTAATACCGCATTGCATATATTTAATTGCTACCAATCACAATCATATATATATCTAATGTTTGTTACCATCAAGTACTCTACAATAATTGGAAAACTCATCAACACTAGACTTTTATATGACCATAGCATACTTGTGGGAATACTCATTATTTTCCCCTTGATTGAGCAGTGATGTGGGTAGTTCGACCTTTGCACAGTTGGTAGATTAGGTTACATGTGATTAGTGTAATCCTTTACAGTTGGAAATATTTATGTTGTCAAGGGTATCTTAAACTTTGATAGCTACTCTACCATACTCCTACTTTCCATGTTTCTCTACTAATTTGCCGTGTTACTTGCTTTCATGTGACATTCTGCAGGCTTGGTAGCCCTTGATCATCACCCCTTACCACCTAGTTGTTACCTGGAATGTAGTACCAAACAACTGTCATAATCATAGCATGATGGTTATTAATCTCCTACATGAAAATCAGCCATGAATGTAACAATCCTTCTTTGCATTTTTTTTTATAGTAATTAGTGATTAATATAACTTGTATGATATTTATCTATCAATAACAATATGACTTGTATTGATATGTGAAGAAAGCACATTTGGCTATATTTTAGAAATGCTTGCTGCTGCATACCCACAAACTCCGTCAATAATTTTATTTTTCATCAAGTATCCTTTGCAGGGATGTGTGAATCATGTCTGTATGTCATTCTTATATCTATCATTCACATAATATTGGTTGAAATTTTACTAAAGAAATTCCAAAACTTATTCCTACTGTTAATTGTGCCACTCATTCTTGAGTGTTTTGAATGATGTTTATAGGCTTGTCCTTCTCATTCATTCTTCTGTTTATTCATTGCTCTATCTTGTAAGACATGTTTATTACTACCAAAAGTGGTTTGGAAATGAGCAAATTGAGCCTTCCATTGGTTGAATGTGATAACCACCTCCCTCTTTTGCTTTGAAAGATAACCTTGTATTCTTCTTAAATAATTAGATTTCTGATGAAAAACTAATGAACACCAGTTATGCGTAGGGACACAAGAAGGTCTCTAAGATTAGAATGTATATAATCATTTGTGACCTATATTCAGTGGATAACTATTATTACTCTTCCCCTCTTCCCAAAAATATAGTGTTCACAAACTATGAATATTTTGTATTTTGTATTTTTTATCACAAAGTTTACACTACACGCATTGGCTATTGGCATACCTTTCCCACTCATATGTTTGTAATGCACATGCCATAACTAGCAAGTGCTTGCATCTTGATATCTAAAGATGACATCTCAGTTTTTTTGAGGTGTTATTATGCTGGCCTAAAGAAACTAAAGTCCATTAGCTTTATTGCCTTTGGTCACAACTATAGAGCTTTGTAAATTCTAATGGTTCACCTTTACCACATATAGCTAAGAGATTCCAAAGTATCCAATAACCCTAGGTTTTCTTAGTATATTTTACATTAGTCGTATTCTAACATTCATTTTGAACACTCCATGCATGTCATTACCCATCAAAATATAAACCACCATTAATTGACTGATAGGTAATAAACAAGTCCCTTTCAATATGCATATAGCAGATTCATGCATATTTATGGATTGATGGATAGTGATTGTTCACAAACATTAGCTACTATTAAAATTTATACTGTCATAAGTTTCTTCAACAACACTAGTAACATTGGAGCAACTTAGTACCTAGCACTTTCCTCCTTATTTATCAACTTTGGACACTGGAGGCCTGTTTGGGATTCTGTCATGGTTATTAAAAAATGTTTCTCTAGTATGGCTTATTACTAGAGAGGTATAAGCCTTAAGTTAATCGTACTTTATCTACCGCAATCCCAAATATGTACTCAATCTAATGGTTGTCAAATTTTCCAGGATTGTGACATTTGACGTTCATTTTAACATATTTTCCTCTACCCTTATTTAAGCTCTTTTCATTGAATTAGCCTCTACTATTCTGATTCCTAAACAAATAAGTCCTCACCTTGGTCATTACTATTTTTACACTTAGTTTTGTTCTTTACTCCTTAGAGTTTAAATTAGATTTTAACTTTTACAGCGGAGATGATATCTGTACCATATAAGTTGAGTTAAGAAAATTATTATAAGAACCTTTTCAGTGACCATAATACGATTAAGCATAATCCCAACAAGGGCTAATTCTTTTCATCAAGCTCAATATCATTAGGGGTGTAAAAAAAAAATTGATAAACCGATAAACCGCACCGGACCGGATCAAACTTGTGGGATTGGTCCGGTCCCGAGTTTAGTTCGGTCCAGTATCGATTTTATTTTTCTTAAAACCAATCAAAATCGATCTGGTTCCGATTTTTCTTTTTCTAAAACTGGATCGGTTTATATATATTTTTAATTTTTTATATTATATATAATATTTATATATAATATATAACTATATATAAATTAGTTTTGTACTATATGATAAATTACTAACTAATATAATATTAAAATTTAAAATCTTATATCATTTTGTTTATTGTATTAATAGTTATATTAATATTATATAGTGCATATTAATAGTTATACTAATACTATATTACTATATATTATAACATATTATAATATATCATTATAGCCTATAATACAATTATAATATATATTATAATATGCTATAATATATTATCACTATAGTATTATATACTATAATATATTATATTAAAACCGGTAAAACCGGACCGAACTGGACCAAAAATAGGTAAAACTGGAGTACCGGTTTAGGAGTGTAACCGGTGCGTAATCGGTTTTGAAAAATATAAAACCGGTACATACCGGTTCGGTCTTAAATTTTGTCTGAAACCGGACAAAACCAGACCGGTTACACTCCTAAATATCATGGAACCTTAGGTCCATAACAATTTTACCAAATTCATCAATATGCTTATATATACTAAGACCTTTCTTCGTCTTGCTAGTATGTAAATGTCAATTTTGTCATTAGTTCTTCGTCTTAGAAGTATGTAAATGTCTTAGGCCCATAACAATTTTACCAAATTCATCAATACTTATTATTTTATTTGCACGATGTTTGAATCAATTTTCAATCTTATTTTTTTTCCCCCATAAGGGTAGCCATCCCTCAAAAGGAAATTCCTCCATGTGCTCTAATACCAATTTGTCGTACCAAATTGATATTTTATTGCTGAAATGAAGTATATAAATTTAATTAGAATAAACCTAATCCAACCACACAAGATACTCAGATTTATGCATGCGGTTAGCTTTCAGAAAGCTATGTAGCAGTAGAGAAGAAGATTACATAGAAATTTACTAATATAAACATGAAATATGTGCTATATAAAGGACTAGTAACAATTCACTCAAATTACAAGCTGCAATACCACCTATCCCTCACATTATTGTGACAAAGAACAGTATAATAGCCAATCTGAAGCTTTACATATATATCTTCTCTCTTTGCTTTGTGTTTACTTTATAGGTTGAATGTGTGACGTCCCCAAATCCCCACGCATGGACACGTGAAAATCAAGATGTCCGGATGGTGACATCATGGGTCACAACCCTATCAACAAGTGCCAAGTGTGTACATACAATAAGTGTACAAAAAGAAACATGCAGTGGATAGCAAAAGTCTCATAATTAAGTACCAGAATTTTTCCTAGTTTAATACAAAGCTGATCAAAACATACATAATAAAATATTACAAACTACAAATATAGTTCAAAGCAACAACAAAGCATAACTCCAACTCAGAACTCTGGTAGAGTCGCATCCTCGGGCTCAGCCTCCTCCTCCTCCTCGAATTCTGCACCAAAATCTACGGTACCAAAAATGGTACTGTAAGTAAGTAAAATCCAAACACCACTAGATAAAAGCATATTATAACTCAAACCATATGCATGAAAGAATGCCAATGCACATAACTCGTAAAACCATATTTTTCCATGCACATCAAAAATTCCATTTGGCCCAAAAACATATTATTTTCCAAAACTCGCCAAAAGTCTCATTTGGCCCAAAACCAACTCAATCCAAAACCAATTAATCTGAATGCACCATGACCTCCCCTAGGGGTCATCCGCACACCCTGGCTCCTGTGTCACACTGCGGGTAACGACCACGCGTATGACACCTAAACAAGTGATGCCCAGTTCTGCGCCCTGCGTTTTCGTAGCTAAACATCCTCTAGCCTTCGCCAGCGAAGGGCCACAGAGTCGGTACGAGAGCGTTACCAACCCGCCCGCTCCCGTTGTTGCCCAGCGACAACTCAGGGGACGTCACTCAGTATATTACGCTCTCGAGTGACTAGAGGAGCTCCACCGAGATAATACCTCATCTCGGCTTGGGGTCGTGATACACACGCACCCAAAAATCCATTTACGCCCATAAAACAGGATTTTCTCAATTAAATAAAATGCATATGTATGCTCCATATAATGCACGCCTCAATGCACAAAACAACCAACCAAGCACAAATCAATAAACCAAGCAACTCCATCCTCAATCAATTCGACCCCTGAACTCCTCGGACTCAGTCCGGAATCAACCAACCAACCAGATAATTTATTGTAAAAGCAAAATATATTTAAATCTAAAAGTAGAGTTTGGAAAATACTTACAGCACTATATGATATTTTTTGAAAGCTAGCGGCGTTGCAAATGGCGGAGGAAAAACAACGTAATAGTGTATTTTACACTATGACCGTGGGTAATAAATTACCCACTTTCGAACGGTAACAAACGAAGACACAAAATTGATAGGGAAGGGTCTTGAGATGTTTATGAAGTTAAAGGAAGTGAGGTTTGGCTGTGGGTGGTGGTGGAAATGGCGGTGGAAGGCCAAAAAGGGGCTAAACGGAGTTGAGCTCGTGGAAGCTGCTCCGGCAATGGATCGGGGCCGAAATTAGGTGGGTTAGGTCGGCAAGAGGTAGGGGAAGAAATTGTGAAGAGATGGTGGCCGGAGGTGGAACGACGGCACCAGAAATGGCAAAAATCCTTGCGGAAAGAAATGGCTCTAGGTGGTGATCGGCCGGCCGAATGGAACTGGAAATTGGTGGGGGTGATCACCGGCCGAAGGGGGAGATTTTGGTGGGGGTGGTGTTGGCCACATTTCCGACGAGTGGCGGGTCTGGGTGGTGAAGGCTAACGGCGACGGGAAGAGGGAAGGAGGGGTGTTCGGGCATGCGGAGAGAGAGAAGAAGAAAGAAGAAGAAGAAAAAAGAAAAAGAAAGAAAAAGGAAAGAAAAAGGAAAAAGAAAAAGAAGAAAAAGAGAAAAGAAAAATAAAAGATGAGGGAAAGAAATGAGGTCCAATCCTCACTCCAGAATCCAAAAACGATCCGCCGACAAAAATATTAAAAAACATAAAACGACTAAAATAAATTAAACACCACGCCAAATAAAATAAAAAATCAATTTAAACTACAATAATTAAAATAAAAGAGCCAATATATTAATTAAATTAAAAACAACTCATTCAGTGAAAATACACGTAAAAGTGGGTCATCACAGAATGGTTTTTGTAGTTGATGATAGCTATACTACCCTTTTCTCAGTAAAGCATTACACATATTAAACGCATGCAAAGAGGAAACACCAACTCCCCTCTTGACAAAGGAAGGCAACCCGCTCTACATGTCCCTCAACTAAATTTTTAGCATGCAACATCATATAAAAGAAGTATGAACCTTTGCAAACATTATAAAACTTAAAAAACCGACACAAAAATATCAATATTGAATGTGAAATTAAATTAGCAAAATCTAAATATCTTAACATAATTACGACATAACTTCAAATTACGAAATCAACTAAAACCTCAAAACAATTACTGCTATTATAAAAAGCATAAAAAACTCCACTATTGTCAGATTCTTACACCTTCCATACTTAAGTTATTATGTGTAAAACTCTTATATGGTCATGATGCTATGGTACAGTACATGATATCATATTAATTATGGGGTTTAATCAAAGCCATCTCCAAAATTTTGTAGACAGTACATGTCTTCAATATAATTTTAAAACCTCCCTATCCATCACCCCACATTGGATTAGTCAAAATAATGTTGCGTAATGTTATTATTTTGCATTAGTGATGCTTTTAATTTATTTTTTTCATGTTTTGCAATTACACTAACCATGTGTGAATTGGAAGATTGTATTTGATACTTTAGAAGAAGATACGATACAAGAAAGAGATCAACCGATATGAAATCTAATTAAATCAAATAGCTGCTCTCCCTTACAACAACAATTGATTACCACTACACTCAAATTCAAGTTATTCATACATAAGTTGTTCAAAATGAAATACCTTATGGAAGTGCAATCCCCATAAAGTCCATCATGACATAGATGAATACATCACGGGATACAAAAAGGCCAGTAAAAGCAATACCTTTGCAAACCCAATAAAAGGATGGGCCAAGACGTGGAGCTACTGGAAGCAATAAGCCTTTCACCAAATGAAGAAAACCAGAAATCTGAGTGTATGTCAGTTCATATGTTTCCTCAAACTCTCGCAATTATATGAATTGTAAGGATGGCATTCTTAGTGCTAGATTCAAATGTAAATTGGAAAAAACATGTTGTTCAGCAGAGAAGTAAGCAGGTTAGCTACCTTAACACCCTAGAACTTCCTAGCTAATGTGATTGTTTTTTCTAAAAAAACTTAAAAAAAAAAAAACATGAATAAATGACCTTAGAAGAAAACCACTTCATCAGAGAGTAAACTAGAACCAAATCTCTTAGCTAAAGGACCAATTCAGATTTCGTCATTAGTTCCATATAAAAACTTGCAACCCACCAAATTCAGACCACACTTCAGACCAAAGTGCACTATTCAAAGTCCTCATTTTATTGTTTTCCCTCCATGGCTACAACATCCTCACAAAAGCTTTCTAGCTAAATTGGACTTCATCAACATTACTATATGATGCTTTCATGAGATGAACAATAAGCATCAAACTTTTAGCATTCTTTGAGAGATGAGATTTATTTCCCTCCCCCAAACCATTATAATCGTTCCTACTTTGATAGTCTACCAAGAATTCTTTCATATCCTTCTGAACTTGTACAATTTCCTGTGCCGTTACCAGATGGATAGGGCTTGGTTGCATATCAAAAATAGGATGTGTTCCAACGAATATGATCAAGGCATTAAAAAATTCATAGATATGGCGAAGGCCCATGCACCGGGTAGAGACTACATTAGGTGTTCATGTAGGAGATGCCAAAATCGATCTTTCCATCCTATTGCTATGGTTGAGGATCATTTGTTCATCATCGGGATAGATACATCTTATACGTAATGGATATTCCATGGCGAGGAGGAAACTTTGCAATACAACACATTGTCGGATGAAGAGGGTAGTGATGACTATCACTACAATGACTACATTGATGATGTTGACGAGATGTTAGATGACATCCTTGTTGGATCCTTCATGGATAATTCCTCTAGTACAGAAGCTAATGCAAACCGAGTTCCCCAAGGACACACCACTCATACTCCAATACTCACTAACTTGCTAGATGATGCCAAAAGGCCACTCTATCCAAATTTTTCTAAGTTCTCAAAGCTATCATTCATAGTCAAGTTGCTTCACATAAAGATTGTTGGTGGTTGGACTGTGAAGTCGTTTGATATGGTTATCAAGCTTTTGCAAGCAACATTTTACTGCCTCATATAATGAGACTCGCCAATTACAACGTGGTTTGGGCTTTAGTTACAAAAGGATACATGTATGTCCAAATGATTGTGCCTTATTTTGGAAAGATAATGCTGAGAAGAATGAGTGCCTTAAATGTAATGCATCTAGGTGGGCCTCAAGCACAACTAACCAAAATAGGATACCCAAAAAAGTCCTACGATATTTCCCTTTGACGCTGCAATTGCAAAGTTTATTTGTGTCAAAGAAGATTGCCCAAGTCATGAGATGGCACAAAACAGAGCGTGTTGATGATTCCACCTACATGAGACATCCGGCGGATTCACAGGTATGGAAAGACTTCGATGCCAAGCATGCCTCATTTGCTGAAGATCCTCGTAATGTCAGACTTGGTTTAGGGAGTGATGGGTTCAACCCATTCAATAACATGAGCAAGCCATACAGTATTTGGCTAGTGCTACTTGTGCCTTACAACTTGCCTCCTTAGTTATGCATGAAAGATCCGTACTTGATGATGTCATTGTTAATCCCTGGACCAAAGGCACCAGAAAATGATATTGACATGTTCATGCGTCCACTAATAGCTGAGTTGATAGAATTATGGGAAGAGGGAGTTCGTACATATGATGCATACAAACGAGAAATGTTTGTATTGAGGGAGCATTGCTCTGGACTATTAATGACTTTCCTGCATACGCTAATCTTTCCAGCTAGAGCACAAAGGGTAAGATGGCCTGCCTTACTTGTAATACAGAAACAAATTCATCATGTTTGGTGCATGGCCAAAAACATTGTTATATGGGCCATCGTCGTTGGTTGGAGGTAGATCACATTTGAAGATGGAAAAAAAATGCTTTTAATGGTAAGGAGGAAAACCGTCTCCAACCTAAAATGATCACGGGACAGGCTTTATTGGTTAGACTTGAGATTAAGACATAACTTGGACGTCATGCACATTGAGAAAAACATTTGTGATAACGTGCTGGGAACTTTAATGGATATTGAAGGCAAAAGTAAGGACACTGCTAATGCGTGTAGGGATTTGGAAGATCTTGGACTAAGGAAAGAATTACATTTATAACATGATGGTGATTGTACTTCTATGTGTCTTGCATGTTATGTGTTAAATGCAATTGAGTGAAGGAGTTTTTGTGCACAGTTGGCAGATGTAAAATTCCCTAATGGTTTTGCCTCAAATATTGCTCGGTGTGTCATTGTTAATGATAGGAAAATCATGGGAATGAAGAGCCATGGTTGTCATATCTTCATGCAATACTTGTTGCCGGTTGTTATTGGTGGGTTCCTACGACTTGATGTGCGTCGAGCCTTAATAGAGTTGTGCTTGTTTTCAAAGAATTATGTTCATGAACACTAGATAAAACAGTGTTGGAATGGCTTCAAAAAAATATCCCCATCATTCTTTGTAAACTAGAAATGATATTCCCACCTGCATTTTTCGATATCATGGTTCACCTTGCTATTCATCTACTAGACGAGACATTGCTAGCAGGACCTATTCAGTACAGGTGGATGTACCCTTTTGAGAGATATATGGATAAGTTCAAGCAGTATTTTCGCAATAGAGCCCGTCTAGAAGGTTCCATTGCTGAAGCATATGTTCACATCGAGTGCCTGACATTTTGCTCTATGTACCTTAATGAAATCGAGACTAGACATAACCAAGAGAAAAGGAATATTGATGTTGGTATATGCTCCCAAGAGGCAAGTTTATTTGTTTTCTCCCAAAAGGTGAGCCCATTAGGGGCATCAAGCTTATCAAAATTACCTAAATCACTGTTGGCCAAGGCTGAGTGTTACGTGCTTAATAATTGCCCATAGATTGAACACTATATAGAGTAAGTGCACCCTCGTTACCAAATTCAATTTTGAATTTTCTTTTATTGTAAGTTGATAACTTATTGTTGAATTTAGTTTTTGTAGTGACCATTATAACAAGATGAAGGAAGAGGGCTTGAGTCACTTCGAGCATATGCACCAAAGTCAATTCCCAGTGTGGTTTAGAACACACGTAAGATTTCCCTTCTTGAAATATAAACATATCCCTTTATGGAAACTGCGCATTTCTATAATTCTAAAGTCATTTGTCAAATAACCATGTAGATTGAGGAGTTGCATGCAATGACTCCTCCCGAGGTGACAGATGACACTGATGTGAAGAACTATGGTCCTGTTAATGAAAATGATGGATTTCTCAATCCATTGACCCGAGTTGAGAAAGAGCAATTACCAATTGTTCCGTGAACCATCTCACGATCACAATTATCCTCAAGAAGTGATGATGAGGACATGCATAATGATGACGTGCTTAACAATGATTTTTGGATGGAGAACATAGATGATGGGGATAATAATGGTACTGAATATGAAACTTGATTTCCATCATGAGACAACATGTGTTGGTGGAATATCTTATTCTATATAATGGATGATAACGTGGTTGGTCACTTCTAGTCTAAATGCTTTCAGTAAGTTAAATAGTTCAGAATTTTGAACTCGACCAGACATGTAAACCTTGATTAATGATGGACTTTTCACATATTCCACATTTTATTATGTTATATATTAAGTGATTCACCATATAAACAACTGTGTATATTTAGTGATGAATTATATTGTGGCCTGACTTGGTGTAAATTGATTATCCTTGCAGACAACGTGTGACTTTACCTACTTGTGCCATTCCATCTCCACACTTCAACAATGCATATGGCAAGGTAGTAGACATTTGATAATGTGGTTTAGCATGTGAGGTCATTTTGATATTCAGAATGTCTACAATATGCATTTAAGGCTGAAGTTTGTGATATATTAAATGCCTATGAAACACTGATTTGCATACTATGTAGTGATGCATTAGGTCTGTTTTGGGTGATCTGCCTGTTTATCACGTATGATATTGTCATATGGAATCCTGTGCTTCTTATGGTAGTTAGTTTCAGTAGCTTTCATGTAATGAAATATGTTTATCTTCCATTTATGATATTGTGGTGCTTATAAGGTTCTGGTTAAGTGCTTTGCAGTGGCAGTGTGCATGAGCTTCGATTGGATGATGTTCTATCACTTAAATATCCTTGTAACATAACTCATTTACCTACTGGTATGGGTGTTACAGGTAAATTAACATACATCTATTTCTCTTATTTCTCTACTCCTTAACTTGCCTCAATTGTCCTAGTAGTTAGCAATATTGCCATAGGATATGTTGGGGTAGCTATGCTATATGAATCATTCTGCTGCCTTGTGTTAATTACTGTGATACAATGCAGATATTTTTAAGATTAATGCATAGCTATTGTAACTAGGCAAACACCATGTATACACCTTGGAATATGATTGCCACACTTACATGAATGGCTTATAGGGAGCAGCCAAATACACATATGATAGACACAGATCAACACCCAACTAACAAGAAAGAGACTCCTATTAATCTCCATTCTACATAGTTCACCATACACCTTGTCAGCCACCAATCAAACATATAATCCAGAAACCATCAACAACCCACTTTCAAGTCATGCCTTTAGTAAAGGAAGCAATGATAGTGCCGGTTAGTTTATGGACTGTTGAAACTGATACAACTTAAAAATTGACTAAGGATGCAACTTTATAGGCTCATAAGGGAAGCCAGCTTCCAAGATTTAAGGGCCTAGCTATGGACCAAGATGTAAGGGCCTATTTATGCAAGTAGACCTTTCAAGCTTTTGGAAGCATTTCAAAAATAGACATAATGGTCCAAACGTACCACTTAAACAACACATTTGTATCTTGATTATGGTATATTTTATAAGGAAAATGGATTAGATTGAATTGGCCATGTGCAAAGAGAAAGTCCACTCTGTACGCCACTCTTCTTCCACAAGTTGACTCTATATAATTGATCCTAAATATAGAGTCAAAAGTGTGGAAGAAGAGTGGCATAATCATCAAAAGCAATAAGGACATGTGGAAGTTGATCATCATCAAGAAGATGCACTCAAATCTAAATAAACCATAGCATGATCTTTGAGGAATTAATCTCAGCAATATTTTGCAAATGCTTAAACGTATGCATGTTTGGTCAAATATGATAACCCCATATCTGTTGTAAGTATGACAGATTCAAACACTAATTTGTAGTCAAGAATTTAATCCAAATGATTATGTAGTCATAGGTGTTAAACACATATAACATATATTCATTGAGAACACACATAACAAATATTCACTAAGGGACATCATGCTATTTATAACTAAAATCGAAGTATGCAAGGTAGATATGGCCAATTATATACCACCAATGCCAAAGCAAAGCATCAAACTTAATTAGGAATGGTTCATAGTAATTGTAGATGAATAAATGATTTCTGGAATAGTGCTGAATTGGAACTGTGTATCATTTAATTTGGCTGAAAATATAATTTTGTGGAGATGCTAGTATGAATATTCTAAGCTGAACATTAGTAAAAATGCATGAAATAGAGGTTAAAAGTATGCATAAAACAATACAGGTACGAGGAAGATGAAAATTAAATTGGCTTGTGATGCAAATAAGATATGAATAAATGACATCCACAAACAATAATGCAGTGGCAGTGTTGCTAGTAAACTTTGTACAGAATAATGGGCAAGAATATATTGTTTTTTAAGGACATAATATCCCATAAAAGTTTGAGGTAATGATACACTCATCATTGCCAGTTCAACATAAATGATATTGATGGTGAAATTTTTTTAATAGGTGAACTTTCAGCTAGACTTGTTCAGTATTTAAGAAGATTATATAACAGCTAAAGGCGTTATTAACTTTCGCAGCCCAACATAACTTATATTGATCCGTTTATTAAGAATTAAGTAAGGTATAAACCTTACTTAATACTAGCTCTTTTCCACTGTATACACAGAGATCATCAATGTAATCACTCCATTTGTAACGGTAAAATATCAAGGATATTAATGGACAACATGAGTAAACAAGTAGACCCATAAGAGTTCAGAATTTTTCGTGTTCATGCAAGTATTTATAATGGTTTATAGTAAACTCTTGTTACCATTAAAATATAGTGTCCAAAACAATAGGAAAATTTGTGTTAAATGGGTTCTAGTTTAACCAAATGTGAATTGTACCATAACATGTACAATGGAAATTTCTATAGATGTGGGCCACAATTGGCATGCTTGGTTTTATCATTTGGATGACAAATGTTGATAAAAGGATGCATGTTGCATGCATCTCCTACATGTATGATATACATGTGTCCCTTACATACTAGCTAGGTTACATCATTATATTAATTACAAAGGAAAACTTTAAAAGAAACACGTATGTATTTGCCAGTTAAAAGAAACATGTACAAATAGCCCAAACCTAATTCTGATGCCCACTCACATAAATAAGAAATAAATAAAGCTAGCACATAGTCCCAAACCCAAAAACATGTTGAAAGAGGCGGGAATTTAACCTGGGAAAAAAAAAAAACAAAACCCACGCCACACTTTTTTGCTGAAGTGATAGTAAGATTACATCACACTCTCATGGGTAGCAGAGGTTTGTCAAATTAAAAGCTAGTCTAATAATAAGTATTGGCTAAAGAGGAAGCACCAAGAAGAGGGTAGTGTCTGAAAGCATAATCCCAAAAGCCATTGTGGATGCACGGGATAGTGATTTCTAAACCTGCAGTTTAAGCTCGTCCTTCATTCAGTGTGACAAGAGGCTACCCAGAACTTTCAATGAACAGGTACATAGTTACACTCAACCCCTCCTTATTTTGTACGGATGAGGACTTAAAATCCATTGTATAGCTATGTAAGTTAACTTGATAAAAGAAGGGATTTTTCGTAACATAAATCTGTAAGGATATCTAAATGTTGACATATTTGCACAGTTTTTCTCTAGTATGGTTTGAAGTTTAACACAATATAGTTTTCAACTATTCCTGCTGGGGTTTCCATTTTATAACAATGAACTTGCAAAAAACAATAGCTTTCCAAAATCATCTATAAAAATGCTATTGATAAAAGGTATAAATTACTGCTATAGAAAGCTTTTCAACATAAAAAGACATTTCCCTTCCAATCTGTCCCTTAACTTAGAAATGACAGATCTACAAAGCCAAAGGTTAGGACATCTTCAATTAAAATATGCATTGTGAGCATTCTGATAAAGGCAAAGAGTACTGCATTTGCTTAGCAGGAGTTGTTGAAACAGATGATACAAGTGTTTATGAAGCTGAACTTTATAAAACTTGACACTACTAAGAACATTTTTGGACCCCACAAATATTGCAAGCATATTTAGGAAAGACCTTAAACCAAGAAGCGGCATTGGATGAATGATGGTACCATAATATATGGTAAAGAACAGAAGATGAGGACTAAGAATGAAATCAGTCAACAATTAAAATTTTAAATCGTGACTCATCACTCAAAACTCTTACAAAAAAAAAAAAAAACAACCAAAACAAAGAAGGAAAAAAAAAAGAAAAAGAAAAGAGAAAAGAGAAACAAAAAAAAGAAAGAAAGGAAGAAAAAGAAATTCATAGAAAAAAAAGGTAGCATGCACCAAAAAAGGTCCAAGATACCTGAGTTAAGATAATGTCAATGAATCTGAACTAATTTAAATCTTTCACTACTAAGAACATTTTGCCCAATAATTGTAGCATTTGGAAACATATCATAGAAAGCATGAACCTCCTCTATTTCCCAGTCATAAACAGTTCAGATACTTAAGCAGGGATACCAATGCAGTTCTTCATTGGAAAAAACTCATCATTTCTAAAATAGAAGCATGGCTGATTAATAGCTAATCTGAAGACATTTGGGAAGCCTCAGGACCTGTGCGGTCTCACTACACCAAATGAACATCAAACCAGAACCTACTGATTGAGCCATAACCTACCTCGAAATAAACTTGTTTCACAAAAGAATCCCAATAAGCTTCTAATGAATTTCATTGTGGCTGTGATTTTAAAATTTGGCCAATAAAAGTTTAGTGCATGATGTTTGAATCATGTAACAAAATTACATAATAGTTTATCACTAAATCTATTTGGTTCACCAAAATATTGAACTATATGTTGTTGTTTTGGTGAAAAGGTGTCACAAGGCTATGGTAAAGTGTTTCTGCATGGATATTTTGCTAGCAATGATAATTCATTTGTATTTTCTAGCAAATTTTGCCCTATCATGTATATGTTACCGTAATTGTTGGTCATTGCAATTAGAAGTGTATAGATGTTAGAAAAAACAAACTATAAAAGTTTTATAGTGGTGATAACTTCTGAGATCATGGGTTATGAGATAGCTTGCATTGATGATCAGATTTTGTAATTACAGGAAATTAACCTAATGGTTTGGATTGTAAAAAATTCACGGAGGGGACGAGTATCCCGAGGGCCACCTCGGATAGCATCAAGTCCTATTGATGAAGTTCCAGCTGTGCTGCCTCCAACATGGGGCGTAAGTGATAAGGAGGATTCCATAGTTCATGCGCACCAAAAGCAGTACCACAAGTGGTTGTAGAGGACGTAATGCACATTGTAGAATAGAAAGGAAATGAGGGGGGAGATGTCACATGTTTGGCATTTTCTAGCCTTAAATTATCAAGAAAGTCCTAACAAGTTTTTGCTATTTATAATGCATAGTCAATCATGATTGTTAATCACTATAGCTTAATAGCATTTTTATTACAGGTCCACCCATAAAAAGAGGACGAAGGGGACGATCCCAAGGGCCATATAGGATATCATCAAGCCATATTGATGAAGTTCCAAATGTACTGCCCATAGTTGATGCCACACCAGAAGTAGTAATAGAAGTGGTTGTAGAGGATGTAATGCAGGCTGTAGAACAAGAAGGAAATGAGGGGGGAGACATCAGAGGTTTGGGCATTTTCTAGCCTTATGCAGAAAGAATTATGCTACATGTTTTTGCTATTTAATCTTGCATAGTCAAATATGCTTGTTAATCACTACATCTTAATAACACTTTTATTACAGGTCCACCCATAAAAAGTGGACGGAGGGGACGAGTACCCTGAGGGCGACCTTGTATTGTATAATGCATAGCCAATAATTCTTGTTAATAACTACAGCTTAATAACACTTTTATTACAGGTCCACCCATAAAAAAATGAGGCAGAGGGCCTGCAAAGAGTATTGCCTTTGAATAGCTACAGAAGTTGGCTAAGATCCCTTTAAATATAAAGGATGGGCACTGGGGTTCATCATGCGAACATGCCAATGTATTCAGTAGTCGAGTGAGTTGGATAGTGAAAGTACATGCGGATATGAGGAATGCTAGCTAGAGTGTGGTACCTGACAAGCACAAGCACGGGGTTATCAATCATGCTAGAGTAGGGGTTTAACAAATGTGCAGTTAACAAGTTTAATTTATTTTCTGTTTATTCCTTGATTTTTAGAGTATAAACAACCATGTGATATGATGCTGGTGCATTTGCAGGCAGATTTAGTTTTGGATTGGACCAAGAAAAACCATCGTGAAGTTATGGTAAACGCACTTGCTGACAAGTACAACGCATACTATTATGAACTACACAAGCACTACAAGAAATATGCATCACATAAGGAGGCACTAGCTGGTCAAAAATCGTCGGTGGAGCCACATGTTTGCGAGTGGCTATGTTCAAGGTGGGCCAGCAGCTCATTCAAGGTACTGCTTGACTTGTATTGATGGAGGGAAGTGGGGGATTTTGAGTATTTAGAAGTATTTTTCCTATAATAGCAGATTGTATTCTAGACATTTTTGTACATGTTTTGAGGCATGTACAAAAAGTGTAAGAGCATGACATTATTTATTTTGAATTATTTCAGGAACGGTCTCTTAGAAACACTAATAATAGGAAAAGAACAGAAGGTTAAGCATACGGGGGGAAGGAAATCGTTTGTCAGAATATTGGAAGAGAAGGTAAAACAAACTTTCATTAATATAGGTTGTGTAATGACTAAAGGGGATTTTGAGCTAATTACAACATAGTTTTGCAATTGAAGAGTGGGGAGGCAACAAATATGATTGCATTTTATAAAGAAACACATTGGTAAAGGGAGAAGGGTAAATGGATCAATGCCACAGCTGAACATAGTTATGTGAGTTAGCTGATCCATATGTGATTTTCAATTATTTAATCCTATCATTCCTCATGACTGACAGGTTTTGAAATGATATTTTTGTTTGTGAAATTTTAGAATCTTATGATAGAGAGGTTGAATGAGAAAGAATCAAAAGAAGATGCCGAAGAAGTTGCAACCGATGTTTTCAAAGAGCTCTTAGGGTTCAGATTAGGCTATGTACAAGGGCTGGGCCACTCAGTCATTCCTGAGTCCAGCCCTTCGCTGAAAAAGAACAAAATTTTTATACTTTTGGCCGAGGAGAGTGAAAGGATAAAGAATAATGCAAACAATTACAAGATTCAACTAGAGAGAATTTTGGGTGATATGGCTGCTTTGTATCACACTTTTTCTAAGCATGACAAACAACTGAATATTATATCATCACAGTTGGGGTCAAGTAGGGAGTCTCAAAAAGAGACTCAAGGAGATCTCAGGCATCTCTCAGTTGGTGGCTAGTTTTTTGGATAACTGTTTTGGGGATATTTTATGTTTTGTGTTCCCCATACGGAGATGGTAGTAAGTTAAATGCCAACTTTTTTGATGGCTAGTATGGGTAGGTTGGGGTGTTTTTTCATGAATGCTTCGGTTGGTAATAGCAAAATATCAGCATATTTTGTGTTTACTCTATATATAACGCACTATCACATTGGAAGTAGCTACAAAGGTTTGGTGATACTGAGCATCAGGAAGAATTTTGAGAATGTGAATCAGTCACTTAATATCTGATCATTTTTATTCGGTGGTTTGTAGGGCAGTTTTGATATATTAATTATCTGACTGAAGAAACTTCCCTCAAGTTGAAGTTGTTTGTTTTTCTGCAGGGATACATGATTGAGCATTAAGGTAGCTAAAACTCCAGTAATGTGATGGAAGGCCACTGAAGGGTCACAATTGAAATGGCAGTGACCAAAAACAGAATACACAAAATATTACTAGATAGGAGCAAAAGGTTCTGTACTGGTAAATAGTTACTTTTAGATAACTAGTGTTTATTCCATAAGCTTAATATCATGATGTTGTTATACCTATCTTAAGATGCTAAAGATGTTTGTTTATAATATGTGAATTGATCCGTACTTGACTGGGCTATTTGGGAGAATAAATAGCTGGATGGAAATAGAGGCACTAATTTTATTGATCATAGCTATCCAAATTTGTTAAAAACACTTGGCTGGTAGCATACCATATAATGTTGTTCTTAATAAACATGTTTTACATCTTGACATCTGGAGTCTAGTAGAACCAAAATGTGTTGAAATGAGAAATAATTAAAATTGATCATGAACTTAGGTAATTGTTTTATTCAAGTTAAAATGAGGATTGTGCACAACCTAGTTGGTATGCTTACTGAGGGTGAATTTATGGGATATTCTAGATGATTAATGTAGATGTTTGGGTTAGGAATGGTTCCAAGAGATCAATCATTGGAGATCCTGTACCATTAAGATTGTGGTACAGTATCTTGAAGATCGAAAATCATACTGCAGGCACCATTTGTTGGAGAGTTGGGATATAATTGTTCAGTTGGAAATATTGTGAAAACATGTGGTCAGTAGTCCATACAAATGGTGGTAGACACAACCTATCCTAAAGGATTTTTGTTACTTTGATCAGTTACCAGGGTGTCAGTACATGATCTCTTGTAAATGAGTATAGGATTTAAGGAAGAACAAGGACAAGAAAAATGTTTTGAATTGTTGGTCATACAAAATTGGATTGGTTTCTTGTTGACTTTTGAGATAGATACCCAAACAATGAATTTGCAAATGAGGTAGATTTTATTATCACATGCACTTGTATAATTGTAAATTCTTGTTAAAATGCATTTGAGTATGGTATGTTTTGAGTTGGCCTTTACACAACTTAAAATCCTTTGAGGGTGAGAGATAAAATTGTCTAGCTTATATATGGCATCTACATTGTGGTGTACTTTATTGTATACTAGGTAGATCAGGAGGTAACATAACAAGATGTGTCATTTTGGTATTTTCTATGGAAAAAATGTATTGGCTGGAGTGCATTTTATTTTTTATTTTTTTCCTAAGTTGTTATGGACAATATATCAATATTGTAGGCTTGCAGTCTTTAACTTGATGTATGTAATACCATATACATGCATGAGGTCCAAATATTATAAATCCTTGGTTAGTATATATTATACTCAAATATATATATATATACACATCAATAGATAATAATTTTGCATTCTTTGAGATTTGTTGTTGTATGTGAATCTAAGCTTATTGATAGCTGAGTCTAGTCTATTTGTACTATGTTTTTAGATTGTTCCCAGCCATTTGAAATGTGTAGATGTAGAGGAAACAAAGTCATTTGTTCATCTAGGCAGATCAAGTTCATAGGAATCTAATACAAGAATGTTCATAAAGCTATTATGGAATATTATTTGGAGCCAAGTTGTGTGACTAGAAAGTAAATATAACTGTAATATGGGTTATGGAAAAATAGTACTTGTAGTATAATCATGCTGATCACGACCCTCTTGTCCTTCCCGTTTAGTAAACATTTTGTAATGTATTTCCAATCTATTAAATGGACAGTGGAACATGTGAGAATGTTGTAAATATTGAATTATCCATTATGTTATAGTTTATCTGACTGTATTTTGTAGTATATTTGCCATATATCTCACCAAATTGAAGTGAAATAGGTTTTTATGAAAAGTACCAAACAAATTGTTGCAAAATGTACATTATAAAAAATATTATCTATGGGACCCTCTTAGTGGGCAAAACTCCCTTTTACACTTTTACCCAAGAAAAAACATTGGTGGAAAAAGGTATAAATTCTAGTAAATTCAACCTATTTTCCATGAGGCACCTTTATGTAAATTAACTATTTCTCATGAGCATATATTTCTGGAAATAAATAAGGTCTCCTAATTTCCGACGTATACATTACATGGAGATGACATATTTTCCACGAGTATTGTGTGTGGTGAAAAATGAAACCTCTTCGGATGCAACAAATATTTTCCACGAGAACTGTCATGGCCTTTACACATTTTCCACCAAGAAATTCGATAGGGTCAAAACATACGACATGTAGCACAGAGGTGAATAACCAGAAATTACCCACAGAAACATTCGTGGGAAATACTAATAACCACTAACATCTCTCGTGGGAAGTATCCAATTCCCATGAGCCATAAAGAAATTGAATTGCCTTTTGCCATGAGTGGTGGAATGCTCTTGTGACGGAAAATACCATGTAAAAAAGTATCAATTTCCCACGAATTAATGTTTTTGTGGGATATAATACTTTTTGCAGCGACTTATATCCCACGACCTTCCCATGGAATAAATTTGTGAATATAGCATTTTTCCCACGACCTTCCCATGGAATAAATTTGTGAATATAGCATTTTTCCCATTTGCCCATGAAACTCCTCTTTGGAAAAAAACACTTTTTCTTGTAGTGGAGCTCGTAGAGCCAAGCTGAGTTCGAGCCGATCAAACACAAGCTTGAGTTAAGTCAAGTTATTATCCATCTTTGTTTGTACACTTTAATGAGCTTGAGCTGAGCCAAGTTGAGTTATTATTCGACTTTTGTTTGTACTCTTATATATATTTTTTGAATGAATTGAATAATTAAAAATACCAAATTACAAAACAAAATATTATATTTAATGAGATTTTTACAATTAATATATAAGCCTTATATTGAACAATAAAATTATAACATCTTTATGAATACATTTCCTATATGGTTGGTTAGACATTGTAGTATATAATGAAACTACCAAGTCCTATATACTAACTATTACATATTATAAAATATATACAATAATTAATCACTTAAGTACTTAATTAAATAACATATAATTATGAACTATATTCAATATATAGGTATAAATGACTAGACATAAGTAATTGGGTTAGATACTATATATTTAATTTTAAAGGTAACTATGCTTATGTTATTAAATTTAATATGTATAGAAGCATATATGTGTATAAGAATACTAATATATAGAAAGAAATTATATATATTCAATAATTTATAGATGAGCTTTAATCGAGTTGAGCTAACGAGCCGAGTCGGGCATGAACAAGCGAGCCTTAATGAGCCTAAATCGATTCGAGTTGAGTTTAATCGAGTATGTGTCCTTCACTAATTGAGCAGGTTTATGCTTTCACGAGTCAAACTCAATTTAAGTTTAGCCAAGCGAGTATCGAGTGAGTAATCATACGTACTCATTCATTTACAGCCCTAGGTGGAAAAGAAAGTTGAGCTAAAGATATGTTAGGCCCTATCAAATATTGGAAAGGGTAGGCCCAATGACATACAAAGTGGCGCTACCAAGAGAATACGAATTTTGGCATGACATATTTCATGTTGCCTTATTAAGAAAGAGCTTTAGGAACTAGCAACACTGAATAGTTAGTCCAAATTAGGTTCAATTGTAACCAAATCTCACGTATAAAGAGAGACCAGTACAAATCATAGACCAGAAAAAATAAAGGCTATGGTCCAAAATCTTACCCTTGGTGAAAGTGTAATGGGGAAGTCTAGGGAACGAGATGCAATTGGAAAAGTGAGAAGGTCATGCGGAGCAATTCCCCTACCTATTCTAGTAGTAGTAATTGAACCAAAATGCTTTAGTAAGGATAATTTGATCATTTTGATGGTAGGGATGCAGCTATAACTAACCTTCAAACTACTGATTCCTGTAGAAACTCTTGGAACTCTGAAACATTCAACATGGTGCAAGAGAAAAAGACCCCAAGAAAGGTAGCCATATTGCCAAAAATGATATGATGATTTAAGGAAAAAGGGCATAAAGCCACAAGGTTGGAGGAGGAATGTCAACAAGAAGAGGAGGAATGTCTATGGGACAAAGTGGATCACCAAAGGTAAGGCCTTGATGATGGAAATGTTGAATCAAGATGATGGTGCTGTGAGACAACAAGGAGGAAAACAGACAATCCAAGAACGTGACTCTCAAGAGTAGGGTGGAAACTTACGCCTTTTGAGGATAAATCTAGTAGGGATCTAGAACAAAGAGAGCAACAAGGGTGGGTGCTATAAAAGCACCCAACAAAGAATATTATGGGAGGAAACCCTTGATCCCGTGGCAGGTGATGATAGTCAAAGAGTGAATATAAGATTGCGTGTGCTAACACCCCGACCTGCATCAACATAGATAGATTAAGAATGCCACATCTTAGACACATTCCTAGTAATTCCATGGTGAGGGATAGTCGTCCTTGTGAAATTTCAAGGACGAAGCTTTCTATTAAGGATGGGAAGGATGTGAGGGGTGTGCCAAACCAAGGGAAGAGATCCCCTCATGTAGGCAAAATATTGGTGACAATGAGTCAACCTGGTAGGCAATGTGCAACTGGTCAAAAAGTAAGGCAAGCAACCCGTTGTAGAGAGCTTGAAAGATGCAAGACATCATAGGGCAACAAAGTATGGTTCACTAGACACCAGGCTAGCAGATGATGTGCTAATTGTATAAGGGAAAGAAACAAGCAAGGACAAGCTTGATGCAGACATGTGAGATCACTAAGATAACACAGAGGTGCTCAGAGGGCGGCAAGTGTCGTTCTAGAGGCCCATACTCTATTAGAGATGTCACATTTGGAGTAAGCCTACAGAAGAAAGATTACAGGCCTACAAGCCATATTATTTGATTTTAGAGGTATGACTTGCCATGTGGGAGAACCTTACTATGGAAAGGATTGTGGGATTGGACCCAAGGCAAGCAATAGGACATGCACGCCTTGTCCCATCAGTCACTTGGCCTACCATTCTTCAAGTCTAGAGGAAAAATGGACAGTTAGGATCGAATGTCTCTCATTCAAGTATATCAAGAGTCAAAAGAACATTAAGATTGACTGGTAGTATTACCGTATAATAAGGCCATGGACAAGAGTCAACATCTAACTTTTGAGATCTTAAAGTGTTTACTCTTTCTTCTTTTTAGAGTCATTGAGAAAGCGACTTTAGAGCCTCCCAATGGAAGGATTAATACCAGCATAATCATAGTATTAGACATTCGGGTAGGTTAACTCCTACAACCATACTAGGAATATGGGGTAAATGTTTGTGAGTTTGTTCAAGGTTTGCATAATCTATATCTCATATATTTCTTACATAAAAGTGCATTCTTTCTTCACTATATTTATTGGCTATCTTTACGTTGTGATCTTGAGATGTGATTTGAGATAATGTGATTCCAAGTGTCATGTCTTACTGTGTATCTAATAATCATGGACGGGTTGAGGAGTCCCTGTGCCATTCCTATGATATGTTGGCATGAGTTTCAAATGGGTAGAGTGATTCCCCGTGATGATCAGGATGGAATGTCTTTGTATTAACCTCAATTTATAACACGTATAGAGAGAGTCCTTGGGTTGATCATGTGTGGTGTCCTTTATTATGTGTTGACCGGGTAGTACATGTAATAGCCTGCTAGAAATTTAAGGTAGAATTTCTATAAGTTTTAGGAATCTTGTGAAAACCACTTATGTTTTCACAAATTGATTAATTGCATAGGTTTTAATCTGTCAGCATAGTCAGTGTTATCACTCACTATAGTGCCAAAAGTGTGATTTTATTTATTTGAGATAGTTAGAACTGTCAAAATGCGTTAAGATCTGTGCCATTAGACTCAATTGATTATTTAAAATTTTATGGTACAATAATATCATTTTTAGTTTTTGGACGACACGCTTGTTCGAAAACAGGTTTTGCTTTTTTTTTAGGTATTTCGGGGTAGAATTTTGATAAACAAATTACACAGTTAGGTTTGTATAAATATTCAGAATTTTTGAGTTCAAATTTTATTTTTCACTTTCCCGAAATGAATAGTAACTTTAATAGTAACAACTAGCATAGTATTTTCAAAATCATAGTGTGAAATGTCTAAATTATGTTAGAGAAGTTTTATTTGGACACTTGGCAAGATCTTAACCACACTTTGTGAATGGTTTTGAATACTTGGTACAAAGAGGAACCATGAAATGGATTGTGAAGGAATCAAGGTGTGAGATCATGCCACCTAAACGAAACCATATTCTTTCATTCGATCAACCAAATTGTGACAGACCAAAGAAAGTTTCAAACCTAGTGAAACCTTAAATGGTTGGAATCCAATTGAAACGCCAAAATTTTGGTTGAAATCCCAAAAGTTTGGTTGAAATCGAAACCCTAAACTATTTCCCCAAACCCTAAAGTTGGCCTCCAAACCCTTTTTTATCCGATTTCTAGCATTATGTTTAATCACTTGATTAAATCACTTTTGCACGCTATTAATTTATGAAATTCTTGTTATGACAGCTTTATCCAACCTTTTAAATTTTAAAAATTTGATTGGACAAAGAAAAATTAGATTAGGTATTGATAGCATCCTAAACTTTAACCAAACCCCCTTTAAACCCCAAGTTGAAGCCTACTTGGTTGAAACCCATTGAGACTCATGAATTTGACAACCTTGGCAAAGCTTCTTGAAGAATTTTCCTCCTCCACATGGCAGGCCATCCACTACTCTTAGCTGCACCCAATAGTGTTTTGATGTGAAAGAGAAATCCACCTCATCACCTTTCATACCTCACAACTGCAGCAGGTAGCCCATGTCCCTCACTATTCTTTATTTTATGTGACATAAGCACCTCTAATAAAGGGTCATTCAAGCCCTAAGTTCTCCTTTTAGAGGTTTAAAGTCATGCAATACACATTTGAGTTCATTTCATCACTTTTTCACCACATTCTTAGAGAGAAAAAAAGCTCTCTGGGGCAGATTTCTGGATCTTTTGCATGGTAATTTTTGACGATTTGTAAATATTTCTCATAGTCACTCCTTGATCAAAGTTCGTGGATATCCGGAGAGTATTTGAATCATTAAAAGTATTTTTAATCTTGGAAAGGTCATTCTAGGTGTTAAACTTGAGAGTATGTCATGTTTTGGAGTTTTTGACCAAGCTAATGGACTCATCTTGGTCTGAAAACTTTATGGAGTGTTGGTAGCATGTATTTAGAAATTGTTGTTTAGGTTTTGTTGTATGACTAAAGCTTTTAATGATAGATTTCCTTAGTTTTAGAAACTTGAAAACTGGAAGTGAAAAAATAGTTTTTGTTTTGAGAAAATTTGAATATTTCATGGTTTAATCTTACTCCAAAGGATTTGATATTTTTATGTGATGATCCTAAGCCTATTATATGCATGTTAGGATATTAGTTATAAGATATTTAGCATTAGTTCCAAAGATATGGTTTTTCTATGCAAGAGGATTTTGGTAAGGCCTAAAATTTGATATTTTTGGGTTAGATCCATGTTTTATTGATTTTTAGCCATATGATTTTAAACTTGATGGTTGGATCTTCTTTAGGACACATTTTTAAAATATGTGATGTTTTTGTCTGAAAATCTCGTCTTTTAAGTCATGGATCAAAAGATTGATCTAAACTAGTTAAAATTTTTTTTATGTTTTTTGACTAAGTGTAGAACTCAAAAGTTTAAGTGTTTTTTTGTGATTTTTAGTGACTTTTGTTGGTGATTTAAAGCATGATTGATCTTATGATAATGTTATGAATATGTTAGAAGTAAGATTTGATTTTTGAAATTCTTGGAGACGTTTTGATTAAGGTCAAAACTTGTAATTCAAGGGTTTACTTTTTGTTAAAAAGTTTGGGTCTTTTTATAAAAAGTTTGGTGTTGATTATTAACTTTTTTAGTAATGGATGTTTTAGGTATGTTTTTAAACTTATGATAGGAAGATCTTTGTTGTAAAATTTTGGTTTAATCATGAGTTTTAAATTTAGAAGAAATTGCAACAAAAATGAAGAGAAATGGCCTATAAATGTTTTGGACATAGTGAGTTTCCCATAGTTGAGAATTTTTTTAAATTTTTTTGAATTGATATTTGAGTTTAGGACAAAATTTACATGAGGAATGTAAATTTTAGAAAGTTTTTGAATTAGGATGTGAAATCCTTAAGTTGGGGGTAAAATAATCATTTTTTCACATGTAGAGGGTAAAATGGTAATTTTACTCTAAGTTAGTATTTTTTTTTTATATTTCTAATTTTTAGTGATTAAATTTCAAAAGAATATCCTCTTACAGTTCATCGTGTTTTGCACTTTATTATTGTAGAACACGACAATTGAGGTAAGAGTTAAGTCTTAACTTACTATTAGTTTACTATATATGTGTGATAGGTAAGAGAACTACAATTTATATTCATATGTTTTCCTATATACCATGTCATGCCATGTCATTACATGTTTATCTGTTATACGAATTATATTGTCATGAAATACTAATCTATTATATAATATATTCTATCATTTATTGCTATCTATTGCAAGTATGTTATATTATGTATGTCATTTGTTACATGTATGTCATGTCAAGTCATATTCGCTATTACATGTAATGCTATATTATGAAATACTGTCTGTTACATGTTATGTCATGTTATAAAATATTGTCTGTTACATGTTATGTCATGTTGTAAAATATTTCTATCTCAAGTAAGTCATGTTATGTGTCGTCAGGACTTCTGTCCTTTCATATTCCAGTCACATTTCATCTCGAATACAGTTGTGTACTTCAAGAACAATTAAGTTTCAATTATCAGTTAATTTATACTAGTGTCAAGAATGATACACACTGCTTGGTATTGCTGTCAAGGCTATGCATTGCTGAGTACTAAGGTAAATATGCCGTACTACAGATGGATAAATCAGTTAAGTTATATTACGGTCAAGGATAATGTGCGCTGCCTGCTACTGCGATCAAGGATATGTATTGTTGAGTACTACGGTGAAGGAGCATAATCTACCATCATGTTGTGTTATGTTCACGTTCATGATATGTTTCAAGTTCATTTTTATGTCATGTTATGCTCAGATTTATGTTATATTCAAGTTCACGTTTATGCTATGTTACGTTTACATTTACGTTATGTTTTATGTTCACGTTTACGTTATGTTTCAAATTCACGTATGTCATGTTATGCTCAAGTTCATGTTATGTTCAAGTTCATATTTATGTTATGTATGTTCACGTTCAAGCTATGTTTCAAGTCCATGTTACGTTTCAAGCCACGTTCATGCTATGTTGTTAGTCCATATTATGTTTTAAGTTCACATTCATGTCATATCAAGTCAAGTTTAGTTCAAGTTATATCATGCTATATGTCAAGTTATGCTATGTTTACTTATGACTTTAATTATGCATTTATGCTTTTACTATCATGCATGCATCATTAACATGTGTGGAAATTTTCTGTTAAACTTGCTAAGATTTATAATCAAATCTTATCGTGGTAGTTTCAACTACCATTCTCCTTAAATGGTAGGTGATGTGTCAGGATAATAGTAAGGAGCGGACACTGGCAGAATATAGGAGGTTGACTAGATGTGACGTAGAGCTTTTAGCTCCCATAGTTAGATTTTTGGACAGTATTTTGGCCTCGTTAGTCGAGTTACACGAATTACTCGGCCAACTGGCTCAATAATGTATTTTGGTAATGTAAATATGGAGTCTGGTCTCCCATGTTTTGATATTACACTCTTCTGAGACCCGTACTATAATTATGGATGTTTATTTTGTTAAGTATGTATGGATTACGCTTTAACTATTTGGGATATCATAAGTTTGGTGTATAGTATTGCTAAAAAAAATTATCCGTTGTGAATATTGCATAATGTTAGATGCATGTTAAGAATATTGCATCTTATATATCATCAATGGGGCAAGTAATCTTGTGTTGCATGTCCCGATGCTTTAAATGTCTGTTCGATCCCAAGTGGAATCCAGGGGCGTCACAGAGCGATTCCCTAAGTTGGATAGGTTGGGTGATTTTCCATTAGTTTGTTTTGGTGAATGAGTTTACAAGTTGATCAGGGTGGAGAGATTCTCTATGTCGAATGGGTGGAGTGATTCCCCATTGGTACTTATGTGATGAGCTATTGTGGATTTTGTATTTTGATAAGAGGGTGATACCTCGCTATGACTATGCATATATGCGATTTGGTCAAAGGATGATTCCTAAGCATGACTATGAATGCATGTGTTTGTGCCTAGAGGGTGATTTATTGTCATATATAAATATATGTGTTCTTGGATTTACCGACATGAAATGGTGCATGCATATTCATTATCATTGTCTCTCATTGTTAGTCTTATCATGGGTTTTAACTTCCTAGGATTTATTAGAAATCTCGCCATGGTGGTTTGACTTGTGGTTTCATTCATTGGAGTTATAGAACTTGAGACAGATTTAGCTCAGGAGAATTACCTCAAGCAAAGAAATACCAGTCCAATCAGAGGAGTAGCTCGAGAGGCCTACTCCGATAAGTGTTTATTTGTATTATAAGATGTTTGTTTTAGTTCGGTTGTCAACGAACTAGGTATAGTTCGTAATGTTTTGATGTAAGCGATGAACTGATGAGGGTATATAACATATTTGGGAAGGAGTGATAATGACATATGGAAATTACTATTAATGGAGGATTTTATTTATATACATCTCTGGTAGATTTTAGCACTAGTCTCTGACTAACCCATTTACATATTCCACTGCGATTTATTTCACCTAGTGCGTACTTATCATAAGAACTCACGCTTCTCCCCAAGTAGAGATTGGGGTGTTGATAACCAGTTGACACCCCTGGCACCACTGACCCTCACTAGGTACGTTACTGAGGGCATCATAGAATGTGATAAAAAGCTTGGCTACTAGCATCATCAATGATTTAACCAAGGTTGTGCTTTTAGGGTTTCAAGTGTAAAATTTAACTTAAAAACGAATATTGTGTTATTAAAGCATATCTTTAGAAGAAAAGTGAAAATGTTGATAGATTATAAAACTTAGGGTTTTGGCCATGACAAATCCTCTTAGGGTTTTAAAGACCTCATGTGTGTCAAGTTATCATATAACTAAGAGTATGATATCTAACCTTGAAATTTGTCAAAAATAAGAAAAGCACATAGATTTACTAAATTTGAAGTTTGGTCTCAACTAGTATTTGATGCTCTTGTGTATAAAAATATGAAAGTGGATTTTTGAAACTATGCCTATTCGACTAGCAGTTAAGATTATCAACAATTAGAAATAAGCATATAGAAAAAGATGCAAGAGATAAGAAGAAAAATTCTAGAAAACGAGGCAAAATGTGAATTATATAACGTTTAGGGGATAGCAAATTATGAAAGTTAAGGGTCAATATTAGGGATGAAAATCGAGACAATCGGTTTGGTTTCGATCCAAAACCAAAACCGAATAGATTGTTTCCTTACATATTTAAAACTGGCTGATTAAGGAGGAGAAAACCAACGGACTTCGTTTCGACTAATTCGAAGGGTGGCGCATTGTGATGAGAGAGAAAAAGAGATGGGAGTCACTGCGTGAGTGAGAGAGAGAGAGAGAGAGAGAGAGAGGCGCTGCATGAAATAGAGGATAAAGGGACAACGTCAAAATGAAGAAGAGTGGAGGGGACGACTAATAAACCCTAATCCAAACGACTCCATTTGGCGCATCTTTTCTTCTTATTATATTTTTTCTAAACCTTCGTTATAAATTAATGTCGCCATTTATAAATCCAATGAATTGTTTCTATTTTTCTATTTTTTTTTTTTTTTGGATAAAACTTTAAGATTATACCTTTTACTAATTCGTTAAGGGAAAACTATGAAGAAAATGGAAAAACTGGGAACTCCCAAAGGAAGTAGGCAATCTGCAAGTAACCTCTAGGTTCTATAACCGGTTGCATATAATATGTTTTCTTGTTAACGTTTTATGAATGAATTTATTTATTGAATTGTCAAGATTTCTATGTTTATCTCATTGTTCTGAATGAGTAATAAGAAAGAAAGATGACCATACAGTTGTGAAGAAAATAATCTTGTGAAATCACTACTTATCCCAAATGTTTAAACCGATAAAGAAATGTAGATTTAATTATTTGTATTATATTCTTAACACTCATAATGTGTGAGCTAGACTCTCATTTAATGGATGGCCTAACACATAGAATATTTGATTAATGGGATATAGTGTAAAGTCAGAATTCAGGCTCAAGATCTCTAGTACTCTAATATCATGTGAAACTAGCATTTGCCCCAAAAGTTTAAACTAATTGAAAGAAGTAGATTTAATTATTTATATTATATTTTTAACAATCCTAATGAAATTCATCTAGCCAACTCTAGAGTGAATAAATTCGTAAATTGATCATTGCATGTTTACTTCATAATTATTTACATCATATTAAATTCGATACTTAAATTTGAATATTCTTATAATTATGAAAAAAGTTATAAGTAAAAAATAAATTGAAAGTGAAAAACGTTAATTATATATTGATGAATTGTGAAAAGGTATTTCATCAGGATGGGAAGGAATCAGATGCCAAAATAAATAAATAAAAAAAGTTGGAAAAGTAAGACAATAAAACGGGAAAAGTGTTTACGTGAGGATGTGAGGGAATCATATGCCCTTTGTTGTTGGGGCCAAGGCCGCTTAACACACACACACACAAAGTATATGTGCATGTATGACCTGACATGACCTCTGCATTTGCCACACTGAGACCCAAGCAAATCAAACATTCCTTTTTCATGTTTATCTGTTTTTATCTGCCAAATCCCTTTTAGAAAGGAAGAAAAAATGGCTGATCAGCTCATGACTGACGAACAGATCTCTGAGTTCAGGGAGGCCTTCAGCCTCTTCGACAGCGACGCCGATGGTAGATCTATTTTTTTGTTTGTTTCCTAAATTCTGTGTTTGAAGTCATATAGTCTTATCTAATTTATATATGTCTTCTGTTTGCAACGGACTAATTATTTCCTTGATTTTTTTGTTTGTTGATTGATTTTGTGGGTGATGCCATATATATTTACCGGTCATTAAGGGGTTATCTGAAGAAAAACTCTACTCATCATCCTCACATAATACCACACACCACACAACACACTGTTTTTGTTTTTAAAAATTTTTTAATTTTTTTTTTTGTTCTATTCTTCTTAAAGTAATTGAATTTTTCTACTCATTATATATCTATATACCATACATTTGGTAAGAGAAAAAAACAAGTGTGGTGTATGATGTGTGGGAATGATGAATAGCAAAACTCTTGTTTGAATAGCGAGATCAGATGATATGGTTTTAAATAAAAGTTAAAATTTGAATATAAAAATATTATTAGAATATTATTTTTTAATTAGAATATTATTTTTTAATATTATTATTATTTTGGTATTTGAAAAAGTTGAATTTTTTATTATATTTTGTATAGAAATTATTTGAGAAAGTTGTAATGATAAGATGAGAAGATATGATTTATCAATCTAAATAGCCCCTAAGAGATCCTTGTAATTTGGTATATTGTTTATATGGACTTCAACGCGGATGCTAATTCTGAAAGATAATTATAAATTGGTCTAAAAGCTTAGACATGCAAAAGATCAAGTTTGTCATGTATTTATGATATTTGCATGACTTTGTGATCTTATAAGCAGTTTGGATGCCTGTTATATAATTACAAAATATGGTATATTTAGAAAGAGTTATATGATAAAATACTTGCTAGCTAGGTAGTTAAATATCTTGCTGAAATTAATGTTACATTGTCTCAAATATTTTTATATTTGGTACAGGCCGTATCACTACCAAAGAGCTTGGGACTGTAATGCGGTCACTAGGGCTGAACCCAACTGCACCGGAATTGCAAGAGATGATAAATGAAGTTGATACTGACAACAATGGTACCATAGATTTCCTAGAATTCCTTGATCAGATGGCCCGACAGATGAAGGCCGCTGCTTTGGAGGAGGAGCTAAAGGAGGCTTTCCGGGTGTTCGACAAAGACCAAGATGGCCTTATTTCTGAAGTTGAGCTGCGAGATGTTATGGCAAATCTTGGTGAGAAGCTGACGAAAGAGGAAGTTGATGAGATGATTCGTGAGGCTGATATGGATGGTAATAACCAGGTCGACTATAAGGAGTTTTCCAGAGTCATGATGGCCAAGTGAGGATCTATTTCCAAACTAAAACTTGAAAAACATAATAAACATAAAAGTTCTATAATATACAGTTACTTTTGCGTACATTTTGAACATTTTACTGATATGATTGACCAAATCAATTATTTTATATTAAAAAAATGATACAGTCAATTACATTAATAGAGTATGCAAAGAGTATACAAAAGTAACTGTTCATAAAATTTTTTAAAAGGGAATAAACATGGCAAATAAGCTAGTAGAAATTTTCCATTTCCCCTAGGATATTTGCACTTGGTACTATTTGCTTTGTTTGGTTGCTTTATTGTTTGCATTATTTGTGGCATGCATTGGGTAAGTTAATTCTATCTTCGGTATCATGAATCTAGAACAAGAATTTGAACTTGTCGGTAGTTGTATCATCCATAGTATGTATGATCAAACATGACATTTTGAGACCATCACCCACACATAACAAAACAAAACAAAAAGTGCCGTTGGTTTTGATTTTCCTTTGCCCAACAAGAGAATGTCTCAGGTTAGTTAGCTTTTGCGAGCTGTCGTCCTATTGCTTTGTCTGAATTTGTGAGTCGGAGTCCTTTCTTACCAATAGAATTAGACGGGTTAAAGTTACTAGGTTGACATTTTATGGAGGTTAGCTTGATCATTAGAATTTTAATTGTTTGATTATATAGATGAGATGAGATAAAATGAGATTAAAGTTGAAAATAAAATAAAATATTGTTAAAAAATAATTTTTAATATTATTTTTCGTGGAATTTGAAAAAATTAAATTGTTTATTATATTTTATATAGAATTTTTAAAAAGTTGTAATGATTAAATAAGATGAGATGATTTGTAAAAACAAACTAGACTTAAGATCTTGTCCCGTAAAAGTTATGTGCCTTCCTCGGATTTTTTTTTTTTGCACCAAAACCCATTTTTGTCTATCAATGACATTTTTTCGTCTCTTTATTAATGTTGGTAAACTAAGGCATGGTTTGGTTTCATAAATTTTTAAAATTATCTCCTCTCTTCTTAGCCCAATCCATCCTATTTCATCTAATCTCAATATCCAAATATCATTTAAATATAAAATATTTTTCAATTTTAAATTTTAAATTTTTTAACTTTTTCATCTAATTATTATAACTTTTTTAAACTTCTAAACAAAACATAAAAAATATTTCATTTTTTTAAATCTTAAAACAAAATTATATTTAAAAATTATATTCTAACCCTCCTTTAACTTTATAATTTTTTATTCAATTTTTTTCTTTCAGTTTCCAAAAGAAAATGCTTGGTGTCCCAATAATATCTCCCATAGTGGGTCTTGATACTTCTTTTTTTTTTTTAACACAATCATTAATGAAGTATTTTTTAATGATGTTATGAATTTTATTTTTTAAAACTATTTTAAGGATATAAAAAAATATATGGAAAAAAAGGCCGAATGGCCTTGTCGGCATAAATTCTTAGTAGAATTTGTTGGGTACTGTACCATCCTTTTCCAAAATCTTATAAAAATCTTAGTTTAAACCATTTCACTATTATTAACAAATTATTTCATTACTATTTACAAGTTTTTCATCTTATCTCATATGTGTAACCAAACAAGACCTAAAACTCTATTTGGTTTCACATATGATCTTAACTCATTTTATTTTATCTCAATATCTAAACATCATTCAAATACAAACACTCTTTAATTTCAAATATTTAAAATTTTAATTTTTTCATTTAATCATAATCTAATCATTGTAACTTTTTCAAACTTTTAAATAAAACATTAAAAATACAATTCAACCTTTTCAAATATCAAAATAAAAATAATATTAAAAAATTATATTATAACAATATTAATTTTATAATATTTTTATTTAACTTTTTTTCTCTTATTTATTAAAATTTTATAAAATATCATAACTCTTATTTTATTATTATTCACAAAATTTTTATTTTTATTTATAAATTTTTCATCCCACCTTATTTTATCCATATAATCAAACAAGGCAGACTGAATGACTCAATAACTCCAGAAGATCTGAAAGAATATATCTTTTAAAAATTTCGTGCCAAGCATAAAATATACAAAGATCATTCTCGATAGAGGCGCAAGTAGAGTTTGTAGAAGTTAGGTGCTAAGTTGCTAACAGTTGTTTTTTTCACCTTTTTGCCTTTTTTTTCCCTTTATCATGAACATTTAGATTGAGTAAATACTAATTTGATTTGTAAACGAAGGGTTTCACTTTGGAATCCGTGTTTGCTTTCAGCACCGCCTGTTCGCAACCATCCTTAAAGTTTTGTATGGAAGATGTTATTGGTGATGCTTTATAGATTTGTGGGTATGCATACGCCTACAATTTTTTTTTTTAATATTTCATAATTTATTTTATAATAAATTAGAGTAATACTATACACTATACTCTCATTCTAATTTCATCAAATTATATAAGATGTGACACATTTATTATCATTTAAAATTTTTCTATAAATAATTATAAACAAATTGTAGGTTTATCATAGTAACACATTTTTTAGAAAATCAAAATAACAAAAGTGTATTAGAAGTCAGGACGACATGCACTACAAGAAAAACCACCTATTGCGATGATTTTTATATTGTTGCAAAAATAATCGTCACAATAGGTCACTTTTTGCAATGATTTTAGAATCGTCGTAGTGTTTTTATATCGATAGTTGATTCAAAGTGGGTGGTCCCCTAATTTTTGCATTTGCAACAAATAATAGGATTTTTTTTTTTTTTTTGTTTTTTGGCAACGAAAGCTTTTGTGGAGAAAAGTAAAAATCTGCTGCAACTCTCAAAGAATCGTCGGGATTAGGTATAGGCAGCAAAATTGATGAAATATTTTATTTTTCCCCCTGAATTCTTTTGTTCTCCACTTCTCTCTATTCTTCCCCATTTCCAAGCATGCAGTCCCGATTACTTGCTTGCTCCACCTACCCTCGAATGATTTTATCTCCATTTTCGATCACCACCCAAAGCTTTCTTCTCCACCCCATTTTCCTCTTGTGGAAGTTACGGTCGAACTTGTCTCCTCCCTATACTATGCCGTTTGATTCGTCCTTTGGGCAGTTGGACTTTTTCATAGATTTCCCAATATTGGAGGTCGAGATTTATTATTTGAGACTCGTGGGTACCTTCCGTCACCATAGGTATGATTGCAACTCATTTGAATATCTCACCCCCTTCATCCGTGCTTGTTGCTTTACAAATTTAAGCTTTTTGTTTGTAAACTAATTTATAGTTATGCAGTTGTGAAACTAAGGATGAAAAACTGAGCATGCATGGTTGCCTCAATTATATGCCCAATTTTGACAAAACCATGGCCTTGGATGGAAAATCTGTTTAGATTAGGGGCTAAACTGATCTTTTAGAACCTTTTTGGTATCAAATCCTCCTGAAATTCAGAGCGATGGGAGTTGAGACAAGCATCCTTCTTTGGTAGGTGTTACGAACCAATCTTTTTAGGATCTTTTTGTCTATGCTTTCTTTTCTATGTGCATATGAGATGGTAACAAAACAAGGAAATTTAGAAGTTTCTTTTATTCTCTAGATTCATAAATTGCAAAAGTATTTTTGATAATGAATTACAAAGTATTTATATTAAGGACTAATAATTAAACTTAAAATACAAGTAAACATAAAATACATGATAATATGTGCAACTGATATGTTTAAAAATACATTTGATAACTTGATACCCCCTTTAAGATTGAGAGTAAATGGAATGAACTCTCATCTTGGTGATCAATTTCTTAAATTGTTGATGTCTAAGAGCTTTGGTGAGAGCATCAACAAGTTGATGTTGGGAAGCAAGGTGAGAAGTCTTGATTAATCCAACTTGAATATTGTGAAATGACAATCCAGCTCAATGTGCTTAGTTTGTTCGTGAAAAATGGTGTTGGCAGCGATGTGTAAAACAACTTGGCTGTCACAAAACAACTTGAGCACTATAAGTATGAGATACGTGGAAATTATAAAGAAGGGTAAAAAGCCAAAAAATTTCACAAGTAGTAGATGCTATGAATCGATATTTAGTTTTAGCTAAAGAACAAGAGAGTTTGTTGCTTCTTAGTTCCAAAGAAACCAAAGAACTCCCAAGAAAAACACAATATCCACTTGAAGGTCGACGACTATCAGGACAAGATGCCCAATTTGAATTTGCAAAGGCTTCAATAGTTAGTGAATTGTTAACTAGAAATAAAAGACCATGACCAAAAGTATTCTTAACATATTGCAAAATTTGATAGACTGCTGCTAAATGAGGATGCCTAGGTTGATCCATGTATTGAATAAGTCTTTGAATTGAGTAAGATAAGTCCAGCCTGGTAATAGTAAGGTATAAAAGCCTAACAATGAGCTTGTGAAACATTGTCGAATCAAGAAATCTCCATCATCTTTGCTGAGTTTCGGATTTTTCTTTTTTTTTTTTTTTTTTTTTTCCATGGGGAAGGGAACTGGTTTTGAAGCCAGAAAACTAGCATATTGTAAAATCTCAAGTGCATACTTCTGCTGGCATAAAGAAATGCCCTTTGGGGATCTAGCTACTTCCAAGCCAAGGAAGTACTTGAGCATATCAAGATCTTTAAACTTGAATTTAGCATCAAGCAAGGATTTCAAAGAAGACTCCACAAATTGTAAATTATTACTAGCTATCAAAATGTCATTGACATAAAAAATAAGAGCAAAAGAGGGATCCGGAGACTTGGTGAAAAGTGAATAATTACCTCATGACTATACAAAACTCAAATCAAGAAGTGTTAGAAAATTTAGAAAACCACAGGTATGAGGACTGTTTTAGACCATAAAGAGACGTATTCAGTTTGCCAAATTTGGGCCCCCTTTTAATATGAAAACTAGGAGGTAATTTCATATATACCTCTTCCAACATATCCTCATGTAAAAATGCATTATTCACATCAAGTTGAATGAGATGCCAATTCTACACAATGTTTTAATAGTAGCCCTTTTTGGTATATGTAAAAATGTTTCAGTATAATCCAAATATTCTTTGTAGGTATAACCCTTAGCAACCAACTTTGCTTTGTATCGTTCCACAGAGCCATCAGCACAATACTTGATTTTATAAACCCATTTACAGCCTATGGGTCATTTTCCAGGAGCCAAAGAAACAATAGTTCATGTATTATTTCTTTTCCAAAGTGGCTCTCTTAGTGTAGGACAACTTAGTGATAAAACTTAGGTTCAATATCAGCAGTAACAGCTAGGGTAAAAGACTTATGATTAGAGTATGCAGCACAGGAGTTGCAATAAAATCCTACAAGTAACCAGGAGCTCCTCTGATTTTAGTTGATCTTCGTGGAGGTATAGGTGATAGAACATCGGTTTTAGAAGCACAGATAGGAGAAGAGGTATGATTGGATGGAGAAGTGACATTGGGTGAGGATGCTATTGAAGACACAGTAAATGATTCAAATGTTGAAGATTCAATAGGAAATGGGAGAGATACTTTTGAAGAGGGAGAAATCAAATTGATGAAAGAAAGAATTATTAGACTTGAAAGGAAAAATATGTTCATGAAATACAGCATGTTTGGGCACGAAACACTTATTTGTTTTAAGATCAAAAAGTTTGTAACCTTTGATACCAAAAAAATATCCAAGATACAACTACAAGCCCTAGGATCAAATTTTGTGTGAGATCTTTGTAAGCTAGAAGCAAAACACAAGCAACTAAAGGTTCTCAAGTGTTCATATGAAGGAGAAGCTTGAAACAGCAACTCAAAGGGAGATTTATTTTGTAATAGAGGAATAGGCAACCTATTATTGAAGTAGCTTTGAAAATAGCATCACCCCAAAACTTAGTAGGCATGTGAGACTTGAATAATAAGGCCCAAGTTATGTGAAGAATATGTTGGCGCTTTCTCTCCACAACAAATCGGATCTAGGTTTTTGAAATAAGATTTTAATGGGTCTAGATCATCATGACTTGATTCTTGGCTTTCTTGGATAAGTTTTCAATTTGATTGTGGGTTCAAGAGATTTTGATCCCATGAGTTCACATCAAAAGCTCTCTCCACAACAGAGTTTTGTTGTAGAGTTTCAACACAGTTGTATTGATGAATGACTCTTTTTGAATTAAGAAAAGATGAGATAGAAAAATTTGTACCATGATTAGTACAAATATATATAAATTTTTTTTCTTGTATTGAATTGAGTTTTGACCATTTTGAAATACTTCTAAATGAGAATTGGGACTTTAGATTTATACTTAAAAAGATGAATCCAAGTTACTCGAGTACAATCATCAATAATTGTTAAAAAAAAAAGAGTAACCTTCAATAGTTGAAATGAAAAAGGTCCTCGAACATCACAGTAGATAAGATGAAATGGCAAAGTACAAAAATGACTTGTTAGGAAAGGGGGTAATTTTTTCTGTTTGGCTAATGGACAAATTGTATATGGATTATCAGACATAACCAAATCATGTACAAGTTTATTCAAGAAAAACATCCTTGCAACAGAAGGATTGCCTATTCTATTATGCCAAAGTTCAAACAATGAAGATTTGGAAGAAGTAAAGCAAGCAAATGGTATCAAGGCATTATTGAACTAGAAACTTCATTATGAGAAAGAGGAAGCTATGTGAATGGAAAAGAAAGAGAAGAGCCTGTTGTTGTAGGATGTAGAGTCCTTCTTGTTGTCTACCCACTCCAATCAACTTCGAGGTGATCAGGTCTTGAATAAGGCACATGTTAGAAGAAAATAGAAAGTAGCAAGTGATTGATTTAGTGAGCTTGTTGATTGAAATTAATTTGAATGTAAATGAGGGTACACAAAGATGTAATAGATGTAAAAAAATCAACCGAGGAAACCATATGATCTGTTGCCCTCGTATCAAGAATCTAGGCTGAACAATTAGGATCAAACAATGTATGCTTGGTAGAGGAAAAAACAGAAGGATGAGAGGAAAACATACCGGATAGTGGGTAGGAAGATGAAGTTACAGCGTTAACAGCATGACTTGAGTCATCAAACTTTTTCTGAGAGTGAAGCATAGCCAAAAGTTGTTGATATTGAGTCTTAGCTAGAGAAAATGGAGATGCAACTGAGGAAAAGTGATCACTGAGGAAAACTCGATTAGCCATGGACTGTTGCCGTGGCTTTGGCTTGTATCCCGGTGGAATTCCATGCAGTTTATATCACTTCTCAACCACATGTCCAGTAATTACATAGCGTTTACATACTTGTCGATCCTTCTTGGAGAAGGGTTTTACAAATCTGGAATTATCAATCTTAACATCAAAAGCATGTGGATCAGTAGGTGTAAGAGAAGTAATATAAATTTCTCTCTATTTCTCTTGTTGAAAAACAAGAGAAAACACCTTATTGAGTGGTAGTAAGAGCTCCATCAACAAAATCTAAGCCCTTACTGAGGAAAAAGACTCATTTAGTCTCATAAGAAACTATAAAATATGCTATTGTTAAACATATAAATTCAATGTGTTCACAAAACCACACCAACAAACTGGAACAGGTTTATAATTGACTAGCTCATCACAAAGGGCTTTCAGGTGAGTAAAATAAGCACTTACCGAACATTGGCCTTGAGAAAGAGTGGAGATCGATTTCTATAGCTAGAAAATCCTAGGACCGTTTTCCTAAGAGAATCATTCTTTTAGATTGGTCTAGATCTCATATGTAGTGATAACATACAAAACACTACCAGAAATATAAGGAGAAACGAAGTTAAGGATCTAAGATATCACCATATTATTGTAGTGCAGCCATGGGGAGAAGAGAGGATCAGTCGAATCCGCTGGTTTGAGAATTGAACGATCCACAAACCCTAACTTGTTTTTTTTTGGCCTGGGTGCCATGGTCATAAATCGGGACCATGTGTGATAGTTATCTTTGATAATGAGGTTGTGTGACGAGGACAACACCAAGATTGTCACTGGGATGAAGAAAAAAAGGACTGGCAGCATCATTAGGGAGTGTGTGTTGAGTCGACACCATGACAGAGGAAAGGGGGGAAAACATATGATACCATAGCAGAACAAGGAAACCTAGAAGTACTTTTTTGTATTTTCTAGATTCATAAGATTCATAAAATGCATAAGTATTTCTAATTATGAATTACAAAGTATTTATACTAAGGACCAATAATTAATCCTAAAATACAAGTAAATACTAGTAAACATAAAATGCATGATAATACATGCAACTGACATGTGTAAAAATACATTTGATAACTTGATAGAGGGCCATGGGTTGCTTCTTATATATAGGATTTAGTATATGAATTATTGATTTTAATTTTTAAAAAAATGGATAGCTAGTCAAATTAGTCATACCCACTATCCGTTAATTAAATTTGTTTAGTGCAGATGCTACATCTCAATATCTAATTTATGCATGGCAGGCTGGATAATTGATCCAAATATCTGGTTACCTAGATTTTTTTATTTGGGCAGAATAAAATTTGGCCCACACACATAGGTGTAATAGGGTATGTTTGAATGTTAAGAGTATTTTAAATTATCTGTAAATAGTAGTGAAATAGTTTATGAATAGTAAAATAATAATGAATCGTTTGTAAATAGTAGTTAACTATTTGTGAATAGCAATGAAGTAGATTGAGATGATCTAAGGTGCCAAATACAACCATCATGGTGAAAAAGTAAAATATTTTCATCTTTGATTTGAGAAATGATGCCTTATATCCACGAGCTTATGGTTGTTTGAGCAAATGTCTACATAGTGTTCTTGTTTCACACATTGAAATATTTTAGGGCTGTTTGAGAAAAAGTTTAAGAATGAAGAACTTAAATGTCTTTCAATGTAGTTTTTTCTATTTTTTTTAATCCCTTGTTTGGTTTTCTCGTATTTCAATTTGACAATATTGATTGCTTTTTTTAATCCCATATATCTTCGGGTACAATAAAATAAGTGATAATTGAGGAGCCCTAATCACCTTTCAAATTGAGTATCATGCAATGATGTATGATTATGATTCAGTCCTTGATGATCAAGTACTAATGTTAGCTAGCTGACGTATTTCATGTCCCTAATTTAATTTGATTTAATTTTGTGGAAGACGTAAGAGGGTGGGAGATCAAAGAAGAGGCCCAAGCCCTAGTTTCCGAAGAGTAGATCAGCCTATCAAACTGAGGTCCTCAAATGTAGAGGTCAGTGACAAGGGACGTCGTCTTTGTTGTTTCCTCTAATTACCAGTAAAGCACTCCTGAATGGTCCAAGTTGTGTGGTCCAAATGACTCAGGTATTTTTCGGCCTATGTATAAGAACAATAAATAAATAAATTGGACAATGATTGTATATATCACGTACGTAGCATGTAAAGTTACCTGGCGGCCTCTACTAATATTAAAGTCCTAAAGTATTGCAATATCATTTGATTCCTCCTAATTTCCTTTCTATTTGAAGTGGGTGGGAGAGTGAAGAAACGTTCTAGTTTAGATGAAGTTGATCCATGCGGCTCTGTTCATGTGCAGACAAAACATACATACCATTTTTATGATTCAACTATTTGTGAACATTCTTTAAGCATTACACTTAAGATCCATAAGGTATAGATTCAAAACACAATTACAAGGTGAATAGGCATTTTTAGTCAATGCATCGGAAGTTAACAATTCAAATAATTTATCCAAGCGATCATGGATTATATCAAACCAAAGTCTAATAAAGCACGAGATTTTGGTCATGGAGTGAAACTCTAGCTAGCAACATGCCGGCAACAACCCAAAAACAAAATGATCAAAATATAAATGAGTGATATTGGTCTATCTCACAATGAGTTTTCTCTCAAAACAAACAAATAGGATTTCTAAAATAATAACCAAGAGCTCTACAAAAGTCTCGTATCATAAGGCATAATTAGGCCAGTAGGGTTTACTTTAGGGTCTAGTTCGTATTGTTTAAATCAGATTTTCACTCAATCAAGATGTCTCATGTACGTCTTGCAAAATTTACTTCACCTAGTAAACACTAGAACTTGAAAATCTTCCTTAAAAATGATCTTGTAGATCATCCTTTAAGTTAACTTTCTAGCGTTGCCGAGCATTAGGGCTGTTCGTATGGGCCGGAATCCAGATAACCGGATAACTGGTTCCTATTTTCAGCCCAGGTTTAATTTGAGCCGGAATCTGAATTTAAAAACCCGGATGAATCCGGGTCGGGTTCGGGTTCAAAACCCAGTACCCGAGTTTTATAAAATGAAAAGATAAACCTAATTCGCTGAGTAGCCCCTCTCCCCCCTGAGTTTTCTTCTTCCCAGTCTCAGACCTACTCCCTCTTTCTGTGGTCTGCGTTTGCATTTGCGCTTGTGTCTGCGATGCCCTAGCCCCTCCCGAAATCACTCTCTCATCTACTCTATCTCTCACTCTAATATTTGTGATGATGACCGGTGGAAGTGCTTGAGCTTGGGATCCAAGAGATCAGAACATATTTTCGTTTGGGTATGTTTTCTTTCTTCTCTTTGTTTTGTTATCTCTCTTTTTTTTCCTGAGAATGTTTGAAGAGTATTTTTATGGGTTAGATCCGTTTGAATGTTTGAATGTTTGAGGATATTAAATCTAGTAGATCTGATAGTTCTGTTCTCTGTGTTGTAGTTGCAATGTTTTACTTTTGTCGTTGTCATTGTGGCGGCGGTATCAACATTGCAACTTTCTTTGAATCTGTCTAGGAGTGCTCATCTACAAGGGTGTTTGCCAATGGATCGATCACCACTTCAGTTGTCTTTAAAATCTGTTGTGTCGTTTCCTTTCCACACTAACATGTTATTTGTTTAGGGTAAATATATAAATTGATATTTCCAACAATCAATGGCTCTTCTATGTCCCTATTTACTCACTCAAATATTATCTGAAATAATGAGATTTTTGCTATCTGAACTCTTTTATGCCATTATGCTCTACTGACGACTGGGAGGAGCACATTCTTGAACCACAAGAAGCTGGTTGTAGGGGACTCGATTGTATTCTTAAGAGCTGAAAATGTTGATCTTTGTATCTTTACCATATATAGAAAATAATAGTGAATGAAAATTTTGCATCTATATGTCATCATGTATAGTTTCTTGAGTATATGGGTTTTTGTTTGATTTTACATGTCTCTGTGATGCTTGGACAAGCTGATTGAAGAATGAAAGGAGGCCAGCCCTCAAGCAGTAGTACTGAACAAGTGTCATGAAGTAAAGGGTGTTGTTTATGATATCATCCCAGCTTGGCAAAATTGATTGGTTATTGTTGTGATGAAGTAAAGGGTGTTGTTTATGATATCAGTCTACAAGATACTTTGCATAACCTAATGGTCAAAGGTATAGTCAATCGAACCTACGAATTTTTGCTCCTCCAAGTGAGAATTCTTGAAATGAAGTTCATTTTACCCTCAGTTTTGCATAAATTGATATCGTTTGAAATCCTGCCCAAGTTTCCTCTGCATCATATAATATATGTTTGGGGATTTAGAATCTCATATTCTGTTGTAGATATTTTGTTGAGACACCTTTCTCTAATTGCATCTTATATACTTCTCAATTGGGTTTGACTTCTTTCTTAAAACATGTACTTTTACAACCCCCCCTTCCCCTTTTCTGGGTTTCTAAGGCATTGCAGTTTGCTTTGTTGGTAAAAGTTCCATATTAATATAGAACCCCTTTTTTACATGTATCATTTGCAATGTTTTTTCTATTCGTCGTTTCTAGGTTGAACCTCAAGTAAAAGTATTTTAGGACAATTGTGCTTGCACTTGCAAATTTCTTATTGGAAAGCCTTGATATATCTACTCATGGTTTCACTAATGAGGTGATCCTTGAAACAAATAGCGTTGCTAGGATTGTCCATTTTTTTTGTTTCTTCTCCATTATTCAAGTTATCATTTTTCTTGTCCATTGTTTCAACTATAAGACCAACTCATGGGGGAGGAATACTATTCAAATCAGTTAAGGCCAAAAGACAGATCACTCAAACTTGCTACTTGCTACTTGAAGTTGTTACTTGTTGGAATTATTTTGTAATTCAAATCTTGTAGTTTTGTATTTTGTATTGTAATGTAATATGTAAATAACAAAATAATGTAATATCTAATGGATTGCATGCATTTTAGTTTTTCATTTTTATATATTTTTAATATTTTGGAAATGTTAGTATTATGCTTTTTAATGAATTAGAAAAACCTTTTATATAATATAGTCTTTTATAAAAAATTAAAAAAAAAAGTATGATTTTCAACACTTTTTTTTAACTTTTCAAATAAATATAAGAGAATTATGATTTTCAACATTTTCATATAAATATAGGTTTTTATTTAAAAAAATCTACTTCTAAAACAGATTTTTATAATTTTTGTTTTTTTGTTTTTTAAAGAAGGGGTACAACTAGGTACCCAGATTTCTGGCTTACTAAAACTCGAATTAAGCCGAGTTTCGGCCCAGGGTTATAACCAGGTATACCCGAGCCGGGTTCTGACCCAGATTTGAAACCCGGGTTCTGGGCCGGGTATACCCAGATACCCAGTCCAGTACCCGGTTGAACACCCCTACCGAGCATATCATTTAGATCTAGGAATAAAAAGTTAAGGTTATTTTACTTTGGTTAGATTTTAATTTGCCGTATTTGCAATATTTGTTCAACTTCAATTTAGGCTCTATCTGATGTATTTACATCTCATTTGGACCTAGTTTTGTAACAAGAATGTTCCAACATTTTTTTTTCACATTAGCAAAACTTATTGCATATCACTTTTGTTTGGATTTTTTTAAAACTACATGTCTAGAAATTAGGATTCGGGTGCTGCAAGTGTGAGGACTATGCCAAAATGAGGGAATGAATCCCCTCACGTGGGCAAAATGTTGGCGACAAGGAGGTAGCCGAGCGGCAATGTGCATATGAAGTGGCAGCAAGGAGAGTAGCATGTTGTAAAGAGCCTGGCAACTGTGGGACAACATAGGGTAACGAAAGAAGACAAGCACCGGGCAGGGACAAGCTTGGTGCAAAGCTGGGAGCACTCCAGGACAATTTAGACAAGCTCAAAGGGTAGCAGGTATTGTACCCAAAGCCCATGCTCCATCAGATAACAAGTCAATTCTTCCTTTTAACGGCAAAAATGAGATCACCTCAAATAATATCACTAAAAAGCTATTTTTCGTGTTGACATTAAGGTTGTGTTTGAGTAGTGAGGTAATCTTAGATATTATGTAAATAGTAGCGAAAAAATATTGAATAGTAATGAATAGTAGCATAAAATAGTAGAAAGTGAAAAATAATGATAAAATAATTAAAAGTAGTGAAGTATTCTCAACCACCCAAACCAGTCCTAAATTGCCGCTAAACATGTTGGATGATATATATATATATATATATATTTATAGGAAACATAACTTCATTGCAATTAGGCACAAAAGGCCTTAAGAGTTCTTACATGAAAGTGCATCAATGTAAAAAACATTGTCAATAAAATGAGGGACTACATTCCACCATACTTGCATCTTAGAAATAGACCATGCATGCCTTGAATGGTGAGTTGTTGCATTAACCATACGGAAACCATGCTGGATGTGACAAAGCTGAAATTGCATAAGCCTTCTAATCTCAGCAATCATAGTTCTTATAGTAGTAGAAGGCTCAACAACACTGTTAATCTCCTCCACTAATTGAAAGCAATTACTCTCAATAAGTAAGTTATGAATACCTATCTGAAGATAGAATTGCAGCCCCCTCAAAACTGCCACAGCCTCCACATTTTATGGTTCTAAGAATTCCTCTTTGACTTTGCTAAGAGCCATGATTACTCCACCATCAGCATTACGAAGTATAGCTCCAATGCTAGTTTTATTATGGTCAAAGAAGAGTGTCCCATCTACATTGAGCTGGTTTTGTTTGGTCACTGAGAATTCTCAGATGAGAATTTTGAATTTTAAGATTAAATATTAAAATATTATATTTTAATATTATTATTATTTTGAGATTTAAAAAAGTAGGAAAAAAGTTAAATTTTTTATTATATTTTGTATAGGAATTAAAGAAAATTGTAATAATGAGATGAGAATTTTATGTTTGAAATGAAAATTTTGTGTGGCCAAACAGTACCGAACCAATCCATTGGTGGAGGACTCTATTGATAGTGCAGAGGCTTAGCAGATAATTACTGTTGAGGACCTATAGGTAACATACCATTCAAGGAAAGAGCATAGCTCAAAACTTATTGAGGAGGCAAAGAAATACTTTCATGAATCATCTTATTCCTTCGATAACAGCACCCCTAAGCCATAAGAATGAAATTTGTTAACTTGTCAGCAAACTCTATTGAATTAATATCCATGGCAGTAAGCATAAAAGATTTGAAAGTTTCCACATTCTGTAGAGCAGCAAATTTGCACACCCAGATCTGAGGACAAAAAATAGAGCATGAGCTAAATCTTCTATAGGCTGATCACAGAATCAACAAGAACTATCCACCATGACCCTTTTTCTAAGCAGGTTGGACTTTGTGGGAAAAACCTCCCTGCAAGCCCTCCATGCAAAAAACTTAACTTTATGGGAAATTTTTAGTTTCCATAAAACCTTCCAAAACTTCTTATTTGAGGCCCAGTAGAAGTCTCCCCTGTAATTGGTGAAGTGATGTCCTTAAAAACCTGCATGCACTTCGCTAAAAATATCACTCTTTTCATGCTCCCAAATTCACATTTTACTAATAACTATTTAATTATTTGCAGCTATATTAGACCGTCACAAAAGTTCATTGAAAATGAAAAAAGGGAAAAAATTCAAAGCAGTATAAAAAAAATATTCCTGTTTCTTCCCCCTGATGCCTCTGAACCCCCACCTTGTGATGTCTCTCTCTCTCTCTCTCTCTCTCTCTCTCTCTCTCTCTCTCTGCTATGCCGCAGTCCCTAGTCGTTGCCAGTAGTAGTTTCGTCATGCTGGTAAGTCTCCATCTATCCCTCTCATTTGTCTCTCTTTTCTCTCTCTTCATATGCATCTCTCACTTTCTCGATTCACCAGCCCATCTCTTTGTTTCTTTGCTCTCCCTCTTGTTCGCCGCCTCTATGCTCCACCACACTGGTAAGGCATCCTCTCCCTTTTCAACTTTCCTCTCTCTCTTTTGCTTTTTCTTGGTTTTGTGCCCCTCCTCTCTCTCTCTCTCTCTCTCTCTCTCTCTCCTCTGCCAGTACTACTGTCATGACCAATGCATGCCGATTATTTTAAACATACATTTGTGGAAAACTAGTTAGCGCACATTGATTTTATTTTGGCTTTGATGTTCTGTAATATATTGTTATCGTGTATTTTTGAATTCAGGTTGGTGCTATCATATTGCTAGTGAATATATGATCATGTTCTCTTGGGTCGCTATCAACATTGTAATTTATGGATGCCGAAGTTGTAAATTTGAAACATAATGAGAAAGCCATTTGAGGAATTAAGATTTGTCTTTTAAGCTTGGTAAAAGGAATCGAGCTATTGTTGAATTAGTCAAAGTTCGTACAATAAAGCTGGTTCAATTGATACCAGGCATCTCGTATTGATTGTATATATAGAGAGGATTACGAAGTTTAAATTACAACTTACAGATGAGCATAGAATTACAAAATGTAGTTAGCTACATGTAACTAACTATATGAATGAACAATAGAAGATAAGGGAGGATAAGCTATGTAACAGCAGCAATTTAATATTTCTTAAGCTTATCCTCATTAGACAATTTGTTAGCAAACTTCTCGGGACATATATCTTTAACATCCCCCTTCAAGGTGATGGGAAGGTCACGAACCATTAGCTTGTCACGAAGAAATAGGAAGTGTGATGAAGTTAGGCCCTTAGTGAATATATCAGAAGGTTGAGCAGTAGTAGAGATATTTTTAGCTTGAATATCCTTGTTGAAAACCTTTTCCCAAATAAAGTGATAGTCCACCTCGATGTGCTTAGTGCGAGCATGGAAAATTGGATTAGAAGAAAGAGCCAAAGCACCAACGTTATCCACTCAGAGGCAGGGAACATCTATGAGTGGAATATGACATTCCTGAAATAGCATTCTAATCTAGTATAATTTAGCCACTGTAAAAGCCATAGATTTGTATTCGGCTTTTATACTTGATCTTGCTACAACTGGTTGCTTCTTAGCAGACCAAGATATGAGATAGGGTCCAAGATATATGCAGTAGCCAGAGGTGGATTTCTTGTCATCAAGACAGTCCGCCCAATCAGAGTCACAAAAACCATTAAGTTGAAGTGTGCCTTTGCTGAACTGGAGACCAAACTGTAATGTCCCCTCAAGATACGTCAATACTCATTTGGCAGCAACAAGATGATATGTAGTGGGACAGTGGAGGAATTGACATAATTGATTCACACTAAAGGATAGATCTGGCCTTGTGAGAGTCGAATATTGGAGAGCTCCCACTAAGCTACAATATTCAGTAGGATCAGATAATGGATCACCTGAAAATGTGGAGAGTATTGCAGCTGAGTTGCAAGGTGTAGGAGCTAGTTTAGCACCAGCCATTTTGATGCGATGCGCTAAATCAGTTAAATATTTTCCTTGATTGAGATGTAAGCCATCAGAGGTCTGTGTGACTTGAATTCCCAAAAAATAAGAGAGTGGACCAAGATCTTTAACAGCAAAGTCACAACCAAGATTAGTAATCAAAGCATCGATAGAGGAGGAAGAATTGCTTGTAACAATTATGTCATCAACATAAATAAGCACAAAGACTGCGATGTTGTTGTGATGAAAAGTAAATAGGGAGCTAGTAGTGCTTGTGACAGTCTCAAGAGCCAAGCTCGAGGAGTTTGTTTAAGTCCATAGATGGACTTGTTCAACATACATGGTCAGAAAGATGAGGATCTTCAAACCCTTGAAGCTGCTCCATATAAACTTCTTCTTCAAGATAACTATGGAGAAATGCATTAGAGATGTCAAGTTGACGAATAAACCAGACATGGTGCACAACTAGAGCCAACACTAGTCTGATTGTAGCTAGTTTTATAACAGGGCTAAAGGTCTCAGTAAAGTCAACCCCATCAATTTGATCAAAGCCTTTTGCCACTAATCTAGCCTTGTATCGATCAATACTCCAATCTGATTTTTGTTTAATGTTAAACACCCACTTATTTCTCACAACTTGTTTATGAGAAGGTCGAGGACATAAAGTCCAAGTTTGATTAGCTAGTAGAGCATTGTATTCAGCTTGCATAGCATCAATCCATTTCTAGTCCCTCACTGCTTCTTTATAGGTTTGAGGTTCAAAGGGTAAGGTTATGGTAAGTGTGATCTTTATATAACAAATAACAATACTAAGAATGGTAGTAGTATTTCTTACATTAGAGAGAACATAACAAGTTCCAGCAGGCATTTACATACTGAAAATCTGTTCAGCAAGAATAGAGAAAAAACAAAAAAGTTCCAACAAAAACATGGAGAAAACATACAATTTTCAGGAAGCATTTATAGACTGAAAAACAAAGCATAGATGGGAGATTCCAACAAGCTTTCATAGACTTAAAACAATGTAAATGTGAAAAACTCTAGCAAGCATTAACAAGCTGAAAATGGTGCAAATGTTTATATATCCAGCAAATATTCACAGATTGAAAACAATACAAATGCGGGAGTTACTAGCAAGCATTCAAGACCGAAATCAGTGTAAATATGGAACTCTTCCATTTAACAATATACTTTTTTTTTTTTTTGAGAAAAACTCCATTTAACAATATACAGCAAACCATGGGGGCAATTTATATTACAGTTCTGCTAGGGACAACCGTCCCTAGAACCCTATTGCGGCCTCGGCTCCGTTAGCCGATATTATTATATTAAAAATAAACAATAGAGAAAGCGAATGGAAAGCACGATTTGAAGAACATCTGAGCATTTTGTGAGAAAGAAGCCAGAGAGGGAGATCTAAAGCCAGAGATTATCTGACTATTTCGGTTGTCCATAGCCTTTTTCTTCATCCCCATAAACCAATTCAGCCTCATTTTCGTCATCATCGGTTTGGAAATCATCCCCCCGGTCCCGCCCCAAATCATCGTCCAGTTTCATTATCAGTCTGCTCCTATATTCAAACTCTACGTATGAACATAAACTCAGAATAATTTCTACTCTTTCCAATCACATTAAAAATAAAAACAGCAAATTTTGTGTTACATAATTAACAGAAAGTAGGGAGAAATTGAATGAAACCTGGTTTGGTCGGGTTTGACTGAAGGGTCCAAGAAGCCTAGGTAATCGGAGATTATACATGAGGTGAGAATAAGATGTACTTTTTTCTGAGTTGATGACCGACTATTAATACCAAATACGCACGCACCTGAAATATATGTCAACCATGCATGCAACAGAAAGCAAGAAATGGGAGGACTGCGTCGTCAGATTCGTGGTTTGATTTCGGAGAGGAAGGTGGGGGGGTCGATTTCGGAGAGGAAGATGGAATTTGTGAATCGAAGACGAAGGTTTCGAATGGGGGAAGGGGGAAATGAAGGAAAGGGGGGAGGGAATTAAGTGGTAAAGAAACGACGTCTTTTTTTTCCACGTGGACGCGAGGCCGTGGCAGGGACGCGAGGCAGTTGTCCATAGCGTTTTTCTTTATATTATACCGTACAGGAAACCATCTAAGCATTTGACCAGAAATATAATCAATGTCTATAGTTCACCAAATAGATGACGTCCCAAGCCCTCAACACCTTCCATCTATATATCCACTAGACAAGTTAATCAAACAAAATGAAGAAAGTTTGATATATAATCTGATTGTTAGAACCAAAGATTGGAAACCTGATGAAACACGGGGTAATGAGTTTAATCAATGAAACCAACTTCATGCCTGAGGACTGCCATTGGACTTGATATATAAATTTCAGGAAGGTGATCACTCATATTGGGTTCTTAACTTGAAGAGCATTGATATGCCAAACTCTGAAATAATAGCCACACTGTAAACTTCATAAGATAGACATGAGTAGAAAAAGAAAATGTTGATAGAAATGCCAATGTACAAATAAGAAACCAAGAGTGTTGAAGATGAAGCAATGAATATTTTAAACTAAATCCTGGATACTGAGACTTTTTCGTTATGCATTCCTTAATGAGATGCATGTACATAGACTTCTCATCAAAGCACCATATGCTGCTTGTGCACTTGAGTAGAGCTGAAAGCAAAAGAATCCAAAAGAAGCAGTAGTAACACTAAGTAGTCAACATACCATTATCATAAATAATCTAACATCAATTATATAATTTATATAAACTAAAAAGCTGAGAGGAAAACATATATTATATTCGAAGTGCATTAATTATATTAAATCAATACAAAGTGTAAAGTGGTCTAAAAAATCATTTCCCTAGCTTGGTGTTGGATGTGGTTGGAGGGGATGCCTACACGTCGGTTTGGTGTATTAATATTGTTTTTTCTTTTCGCTCGTTTACTCATCCAGTGCATCTTTCTATGATTTAGTAGTTGTGCTTATATTTTTTTATCCTTTCCTTTCAAGTTACCTAGAAATTGTTGTTTGTATTCCAATATCTTCTCACTTTGAATTTCGAATTGCTAGTTAAAAGGTACGTATACCATGGATAGGTTGGCTGAGATTTACTGGGTCTATTCCATTTATTGTACTATTTTTTATTCTTTTTTAGTCTATGATCTTAGTGTATTTGTAATATATTATATTGTTCACATTTTTTTTTTAATGTATTTTAGGTATAAGACTATGATATTGTTTTACTAGTATTTTTTTTTCGTAAAAGACTATTTTCGATGATCCGAAAGCACCAGAAATCGTCTTGTGGTGGCAAATACATATTCGATTTTCATCGCGGCATATAACCATTTGCATTTATAATTAAATTTTGGTAGCAAATATTTATTTGCGGCAATTAAAATCATTGCAAAATGCATCTCCGATCAAAACACTCAACTTTATACTTACTTTTTCCGACACAAAAAAGTTGCTGTTTTTTCCAACTCGAAAATTCACATTTTTTGCTACAACAAAAATACCGAAAATAAAAGTATTTCCGGCATGTTGTTTGTGGGTTTAAATACTATATCTTGCCACTTATTTCCAAGGAGGCAGCTATGACTTGAAGTGGTGGAAAAAAGTCATTTCCACAAAAATATTGACTAATTGTGACAAAATCACTCGCAGCCAAAAAAAAAAAAAAAATGCTAATTTGTTGTAGCAAGGATGGGGAGAGATCTCCCAAAACATAAGTTTTATCTTAAAAGAGTCTTGGGCTTTTAGATATCTCATATTTAACCAAAGATGGTATTAACTTGGATTTACGCTACTTCAAATCCTTGTTTTGTACAGAACAAAATCAATTACTTACCAAAAATTTGTTTTGATAACGTAATTAGCGTCAGGACTGCATGATCAGATAAGTTCATGAGATTGGCCGTGCATAACAGAAAATACACGACTATATTAATTTTGTTATACTAAAGTCAGTGGTTTTCTGGTTATATGTGGCTTATAACAATACTACTTACATCACTGTAGACTTACGTGCATTCTTGAAATGAGTTTGTCGCACACCACTTCTTGTAAGATCATTATAGTTATAAAAAAAAAAATATATATATATATATATTCATTTCTCATTATTTCATGATATGACATCAGATGATATGTTCACAAATAAAATATAATAAATAATTTCTAATTAATCATTTAATATCACATCATGAAATAATAAGATGATGACGAGAATTAGGATGATATGTAGGATTTGTAACGCCCTGTACCCAGGAGGGTCGAAGAATTTCTACCTGTCACCAATAATCGGGTCTCCCAATACAGATAAATCCCCAACAATTTCAAAATGGACAAAAATTCTTCTTTATCAACTTAATAAAATAAAACCCTCAATAAAGTCATCAAAATGAAAAGATTAATTAACATAAATCCTTGTCTCCACAATCTTCTAGTAACCTTAACATAATAGACTGAAATTTTAAATAAGTCTCAATAGATCTAAATGACATAAAGAACTCCAAATACTCAAATCAAACTCTTCTAAGTATATTGGTATCCTTAGGTATTCGGCTCTCTATCTATAGCAAGGCAAGTTCCAATTTCTAATCCCGACTCATAGCTGGGTCATCAATATCATCTGAAAAATATTGTGAAAATAAGGGACGAGTTATCAACAACTCAATAAGCAAAGAACATATACTAATGTGCAAACATGAGTATTTATAGAGTTCAAAATGCAGCACAAAGTAGTTTCACTTTCAAAATACAAAATTAGAACAGTGTAATAAAAAGAAATCAGAGAAAAGTTTCAGAAAATATTTTTATTCAAAATTCCTTTGGCACATCGTAACTGAAACATCACATCAGAACAAAATTCCATGTTTAACCCCTGTGGTAAGGTTGTGCAAACCCTGCGGCCAATCGAGCAGAAATATAATATGAATCTTCTCCTTATTATTCTCGGAGCCCTGAGTGTGCACATAGGAAAGACCATGCAGAAAACTACTTTGCTTCCAAAGTGGGTGTACTAGAATTAGAAAAGTTGGTACCAACCCGAACAGAGGCCACAATTTTACACTCGTGGTAAGGTCAAAATGGAACAAAAATAGAAATAGAATATTATGCCAGAGGTTTTCAGAAATCACATTATATCATATCAGAGTACAGAACATCTTTCGAACAGAATAAAAATTAGATCACAAACATAATTTATGCACAAAATTTCATATTCGCTCTCTTTTGCACATTTAAGAAACAAAAATGTCAAAATAGTTCATGTCTACACCAGTCAGGCCAAAAAATACTTTATTCTTAAACAGAATCTCATGAGTAATGCAAAACAAATAACTAAGGTAGTTCAAATTTCTTTTCATAACAAAAACATGCATATTTTTCAAAAATCAATATCAGCCCATTTTATTTTTATGCAAAATTATAGCATAAGAACCCTACTTACCTGGTCTTCTTATCTTTTTAGAATTTTTCCTCAATAGTACTAAACAAAAATCAATCGTCACCTATAAAATAGTCATGTAATTCTCATAAATTTATGATCCAACACATATTTCAATACATAAACCCGAATGGTACTTTCTCTACCAAATCTGCTTGGCATTAATCAGAGCGACAGGGCTGTTTGCCTTTGGAAAAAATGGCTTTGGCATAAATTGGTTCCTAAAAAAATGTCTTTTGTTTGTTGGCGTGCTAGAAAACAAGTATTACCTGTGGATGATATCATTGTTAAGCTAGGAATTCCTCTAACTTCAAAATATTATTGCTGTGTTTTACCACAACAAGAATCTATTGATCATATTTTTTGTAGTGGTGACTTGGCTGCTATGGTTTGGAGGTATTTTGCAGGTATTTTGGGGATTCGGTTACCTTAACTCCAAAGATGGAATGTGGTTTTGAATGTTTGGTGGTTTTGAGCGTCAGAATCTTCTCAAGTAGGATGTTGTCGTGGTATCTTACCAATCATTATCACGTGGGCTTTGTGGAGAGCACGGTGTGAGATAGAATGGAAGGAAAGAAAACTGATTGGAAGGGTGTGGTGAGGTGGATTAAGTTGATGTTAACTGATATTTTTTCTCCGCATCGGAAATTTGATAGATTCCAGTCGCACGATATCAAGGTTTTTCAGGAATTAAATTGCCCAATTGCTCCTGTTGTCAAGAAAAGTATGAAAGTTGTAGCTTGGACTAAGCCAAATAGAAGACAGTATAAGCTAAATGTTGATGGTAGTTTGCTCAGAAATCCTAGTATAGCAAGTGGCGGAGGGGTTATTAGAGATCATGATGGTCGAGTGATGGTGGGTTTTGCAAATCATTATGGGCAGGTTTTCAATAATGTTGCTAAGGGGGGAGCCTTACTTGATGGCTTAAAGTTGGCACAACAGTTGGGTATTCGAGATATTTTGGTGGAGTCCGATTTGAAAGTTATTGTGAGATGGATTCAGGCTAGTAAATGCAGCTTATGTTACTTGTGGGATTTTTGGGATGACATCCAGAGATTGTTTGCTGAATTACAGTGTTCCATCCGTCATATTTTCAAAGAAGCAAACATAGTTGTGGACTATCTTGCCAAAGAGGGGGCTTCTAATCGATGTAAGTATTTCACAGGGTTTGTCCTTGATAGGGGTATCCTTCATGGATTATTACGTACGGATTTGTGGGGACTTCATTATATTAAGATGTAATTGTTTGTTCTCCTTTTGTCTTCCGTTGTAAGCACTTTCTTTGGTTGGTTTTCTTTGATCACGGGGGTTTTAGGTTTTTATTTCTCTTTTTTGTAAACCCTCTGGTGATTGTTTTATAACCACGGTATTCCTCCGTCATATGTGAGAGCTATTTAATAAATTTGGGATGGGGCTGCTACGTGGGTGACTACCGGCTCTTCAAAAAAAAAAAATCCTCAAAACCAAAAATCCTCATAATTCCTAAAATACCAACATTTCTTCAAAACGATCAATTATCCACTTAGTCCAATTCTCACTTATTCACAAGGTTTATTTAAAAGAAATTAAAAATCCAATCCATTTAAGAAATGAAAAGTCATTGAAATAAAAAAATATATTACCTGATCCAAAAATAATTTAGAGCCCGAACTCAACCCAAAAATATTTTACATCAAAATCACTTAATGAAACACACTAAAAAATATATGTAATAGAACCAAGTAAACAAAAAAAAAAAAAACAAACCCACTTAAATATATGTAATGAAACACGCCAAGTAAACAGGGACAAAATCAAATAAACTTGGGACAGGACAAAATTGTAATTTTAGAAAACTAAACCTCCGTACCACACGTAAAGGACCAACGTAAAAACACGTCAAATACTTCAAGAGGCCATACGGAAAGGGGTTATACTGCAAGGTTTAAAGGGTCATCCTTGATGTATACTTACGTAAAACAAAACCACTCAAAACATACGGTTTGCACCAAAACTTAAATAAAACATTGAGTTTTACAGTGAGCTATAATGGTAAACAAGTACTTATAATCTACACTTTCACAAACCTAAAGGCCTAAGCACCATAACCCAATACAAGACAAAAAGCTAGAATAAAAGCTGGTGCGGCTGCTTACAGAGAACAAGGAAACTGGAGGCTGGAAGCTGGGCTGCTACGGTTGCACAAAGATGTGAAACAAACCTGTCCTGAAGAGAAACCAAGAGAGAGATCGGCTATCGATCACAGCAGAGGAAGTGAGTGATGAGCATGAGAGAGATGAAGAGAGAGCTCGGTGTGAGAGAGAACGAAGCTCACCGTGAGCTAGAGGTGGCGTACGGTGGACCAACGGCTGGGCAGAGGTCGATGATGGTGAGCTTGACAGTTGGCAGTGATGCTAAAAGTGGCTGAGACAACCGGTGTGAAGGAGCTGGTGTAAGTGGACTGCTCTGTTTTTGGTTGCTAAAACAGGGACAACAGCTGGATGGTTTTCCGTTAGATGGGTGGCTCTCGATGGGGTTAACCGTGGCTGGGATGCATGGGGGATTGGATTTCTAACACAGCAACACCACGAACGTGCCACCAGTCATTCCGCACAGGCCTTGCTAGTTGCAACGGAGTGGAGGTCTCGGTTTGATCTTCATTGATGAGAAGAATGAGTGGCGGCGACTCTAGTCTAAAGGTTGAAAGTGAACACTAGGCACAGGAGAATGAGGGCTAACCGTACGTGTACAAATAGAGGAAAGGATGACCAAACAAAAACCCTAGATATGAGAGGGTGGCGGGCATGCAGGGAGTAAACGGATGCGAACGTGTAGAGCGTGAGTTTGAAATTATTTTCACAGGCTAGGGCTCTAAGACCTAAAATTTTGGCCCACATCCTGGACCTTGTATGGGTTAAAGCATGGACTCACCCCAAAAACGAATATACTCTCCTATAATCTTTCGAGGGAAGATCCACTTGGTCATTAAAAGTTTTTAAACCTAATTATCAAACTTACTGGAAAAAAATTAGACTTAGCCAAAAAAATATCTAGTGCCTGTACTCTCTTACAAAAATTTTATTCACAATTCCAAATGGCCTTTTTATATATATATATATAAATCCAAAAATTTTATAAAGCAGGCTTGGCTGGGCTCGGGTGTTACATGATTACTCAAAATTAAGCTTTCCAATATAGTTTTTCTTGGATTAGAGATGACGAGATGGAATCTTCATAATAGGCATATGTGCCTATTTTTGTATAAAATAAGGTAAGATCACATCCATTGGGGTCGACATTTGGGCACTTGGAGCATGGCCTGGCCATGGACTTGAGGCCCAATGCCTTTCTAAACAAGTGTTAGCCTTAAGCACATGGCCCGTCTGCATTCTTTACTCAAAATAAAGAGAATTGCTACGTCTAGACAAACTTTTTACTACAGGCAAGTTACGCGTAGACTTGGCAATAACAATGTCAATCTTGGCTAATAAAAAATCTAACTCAAAAAATTCAATTAAGAATAAATTGATTGACACGTCAATGCACATAATCATTTTTGTAGGATTCTAGTTAGAGATGGTAATATGTGACAAGAATTGCTAACTTAATACAAATACGACACGAATTTAGTAGGTTTGTATTTGATTTTAACCGGTTTATATCAAAATAGATTGACCCATTAAGACAGGATTCATTAACAGGTCAAATTTTTTATTCAAAGTTCCAATTATATCCATTTTAACCTTAAAACAAAAATAATTTAATCCTATTTCATATTTCCTAACTCTCTCTCAAAGCCACACTCTCTCAATTAAAATTTTTAATTGAGTTAGTTCTCACAAGTCATGATTGCCTCCCACACTTCCTCTAGATTGTAATTTTGGTGTTTTCATTGTTTGAATTATAATTTTAGACTTATGTAGTTAGTTTTATATTTTTGGGAGATATTAAGATTTTAACTTCTATTTAAAATTATATTAATCAGCTTAATGGATTATTTGGGTCAATTCAACTCATTTACATAAATGGTTTGACATGAGTTGAAATATATTGTGTCGTGTCAATATAATTTTAATTAATTCATAACGAGTCAAAACGAATCATATCATGTCAATCCATTTTTTTAATGGGTTATGTTAAGGTTTGAAAATCTAATCCCTGAAATTTAACGAGTCGTGATAGGATTGACCCATATGGTATAATATATATAACTTGACATGTTTCGTTAACACGATTTGCCACCTCTAAAATTTATAGTATAGGTCAAATAATTCTCCAAAATAAAATGGTGTGATTATGACAAGAGACATGATTAGAATCCATGCACGCTAGTTTGGAATGCTATGGCACACATGGAATGTGGACGGGTCCACTTGTTGGATGTGGGACACGTGTCTTACATCCAATGGATCCAATTTGTATTAGAATTGGACTAGACTCCTGATCTGGCACACACCACCAGGCCAATCCCTCTTACATGACATATCTAAATTCAAGATGTAATAAGCTAATGAAAAGCTATGAATTTTCTAAAAGTCACTTCAGTCTCTATAGATAAAGGATTCAACCTACAATTTTTTATTTATAGTTTACTTAGTCAAACACAATTTTGTTGAGAAATTTTGTATAACTAACTTCAGAATTGTTGTATGTAAGTAGTTAATGACTTTGTTATATACCGGAAGTGAATTGCTTATAATCCTGTAGCAAAAAGTGTAACTTCTTTCTCAATAAATATAGTATTCATCCCAATAATTTTTACTCATTCTTCTCTCATATTTTTATTCCAATACATAATTTTGAAAAGGAACTCCGAGGGAAAAATCTCAAAAACTTTGTATGCAATTAGTGGTTTTATTGTATCTTAGAGGTGACTTTCTATGTAACCTAACATTAAAAAAGTGTCACTTCATTCTCTATAAATAGAGAGAATAGGTTAAAGAGAGTGTTATCTTTAATTATTTCTTGTAACCAAAGTGCTTTTCTACCGGGAAGATTGATCACTGATAATGTTTTGATAGCTTATGAAATCTTACACTCCATGGAGACCCGCAAGAAAGGAAAGGTGGGAAGTTTAGCTTTGAATTTAGATATGTCAAAAGCGTATAGTAGGGTTGAATGGAGGTATTTGAAGGCTTTGATGGTGAAGTTAGCATTTAGTGGGAAATGGGTACAATTGGTGATGGAGTGTGTTAGTTTAGTAAGCTATGCAGTTTTTGTTAATGGTATTCCAGGGGAGGTTTTTTGTCCAAAGAGGAGGTTGAGACAAGGTGACCCTTTATCACCTTATCTCTTTATCCTCTATGCTAAAGGTTTGAGTTCTTTGGTTACTACTGCAGAGAAGAAGGGGGATATAAAAGGTGTTTCAGTGAGAAGAGGCGGGACAAGTATCAATCATTTAATGTTTGCGGATGATTGTATTCTTTTTTGTAGAGCAAAGATTTCAGAGTGGAAGAAGATCCATGATTTGCTGCAACTATATGAAGTTAGATCAGGTTAGATTATAAATAAACAAAAATCTTCTTTCTTCTTTAATTAGTTCTAATACTAGAGCTAATGAGTAAAGAGATTATTCAAGAAGTAGGAGGTGGTGTGTGTGGGAGTTATGAAAGGTACTTGGGATTACCAGCTTTGGTTGGAAGGTCTAAAGTTAATACTTTTAGAGGAATAAAGGAGTGTATATGGCAGAAAATTCACAGCTAAAAAAACTCATTTCTCTCTCAAGCAAGAAAAGAACTACTTATCAAAAGTGTATTACAAGCTATACCTACATACACAATGAGTGTATTTCGGCTACCAAAGAATTTATGTCATCAGATTTCAAATATTATTGCTAAATTTTGGTGGGGTAGTAGGGAGGGGGAGAAGAAGATTCATTGGATAACGTAGGAAACGATGGGCAAATCTAAAAGTGAGAGAAGTATGGGGTTTAGGGATTTGGAGAGTTTTAATGAGGCTTTGCTTGCCAAGCAATACTGGAGATTGCTACAGTTTCCATCCTCTTTATTGGCTCAGATTTTTCAAGAGAAGTATTTTAAGAAGAAATCTTTGATGGAGGCCAAATTAGGCAAGGTTCCTTCTTTAAGATGGAGGGTGGGTAATGGTCAAAATATTAAGATATGGGGGCATAAGTTGCTTCACTCTCCAGAAAACTTTTAGTGTGCAGTCACAAGTCAGTAGGCTGGACCTAGACGCAAGAGTGAGTGAGTTGATTAATGAGGAGAATCACAGCTGGAATGAGCAGTTAGTAGTCGAGATTTTCACTAAGGAAGAGGCATAGCATATTTGCAATATTCCTATTAGTTTTCTTGGAGGACTTGACAAAAGCTATTGGGGATACACTGGTGATGAGAATTTTGTGTAAGGATTGCTTATTATTCTACTCTAAATCAAAAACAAATGAAGCAGGAAGAGTCTTCTATAAAGTGTGGTGTGGATAAGAGTTGGAAGAAATTATGGAAATTGGAGGTACCAAGGACTCTGAAGAGCTTCATGTGGAAGGCATGTCAAGGTGTGTTGCCAACAAGACAGAATCTATATAAAAAATAGGTGGTTGACTATCCAACATGTATGGTATGCAAACAAGAGGCTGAAACAGAGGTACATGTGTTATGGAGGTGTGTTGCAGCTAATGATATATGGAATGATGCAGCAAGCCCAGTGAAGAAATGGAATGTAAATGAAATTAATTTTTTAGAGCTTTGGATAAGGTGTACAGAGACACTGAATGATGTTGCTCTCAGTTGGGTTGTTGTTATGTTGAGAAAAATCTAGCTAAGAAGGAACAAGTTTCTGTTTGAAGGAATAATGCTTTACCCAAAAAGACTTGTACTGGGAACTGATGAGCTCATTGAGGATTTTAAGGCTGCACAGGTGAGAATGAATGAAGGCCAACAAGGAGGGACAAGTGCCCACGCCACCAAAGCATGGTTCATTAAGGCCAATTGGGACGTTGCACTACATGAAGATGTTCAGGATATGGGTATTGGAATCATAGTTTGAGACTGTGAAGGAGAAGTTCTGGTTTTGCTCCTTGGTAAAAAGAGTTTTAAATCCAAACCAGTGCTAGTTGAATGTTTGGCATTGTATAGAGCTATGGTTTTGTGCCATGAACTTAACCTTTGCAATGTAATATTTGAAGGTAATACACAAAGTTTTGTGAATGCAGTAAATAGTAAAGAAGAAAATTGGCTTGGTTTGTGCAAATAGTGGATGACATCAAAAAACTACTTAAGAGAAGACCGGATTGGCAGGTTGCATGGATACCGAGAGCAGAAATGGTGTTGCACACCAACTAGCTAAGTTCAGTTTTAATTATAGTAATGAGATTGTAATGATCGAGAAGAGTCCCGAGGTTATCTCAGGCAATGTCTTGTTTGACAAACTCTATAATTGATCTGTTATCATCAATGAGAAGTTCATTTCAAAAAATATACAAAAAAATAAAGGATTTACCTCTATGATTTTTAAGTCATTATTCCCTCATTTATTTAGTCAAGTACACAATTTTATAGAGAAAATTTGAATGAAAAACTTTGGAACTACTGTTTATAGGTAGTGACTTTATTGTATCCTAAAAGTAAAATGTTTGGAACTTGACAAAAACTAGTTCAAAATATTTCAATATGCCTCAAAATCACATTTATTTTTAGATTATAGTGCTTGCTCAATCAAGACAATTTGTAAGACTAATCTTAATAACGGGAATGAATTTAAGTCCCATCAATTGTAATAAAAGAAAAAAAAAAGTGTACAAACTAGCATGATTTTATGTGATATGTCAAATTTTAAAGTCTTTTTTCATTTAAAAATAAATCTACCATTAATTTTCATATTAAGCTATATCAGTTTGTAAATTCACTTTGTATGCTCTCTTAATAAACCTAATATTTCTCAATAATAAAAATAGTTGGAAAAAATGAACCTTTTCTTTTAGCATGTGGTAAGTAGAGGAAATGGGGGAGTTCATTGGGTTGACAAAGAGTTTTGAGAGTAAATAGTGCTTATATTTGTATCTATGATCATGCTTTTACAAGAAAAGCATGTTTTCCTTGTATTAATTTACCAGAAAAGATAAATGATTTTTATTCGTTTGTTATTTTTATGTCATATTTTCATGTTGTACATGCGGACAATTTTGTTGGCTCTGAATCGGGCGACTATCAATTTTTTCCTTTTATGCTAGAGTACAAAATTGATTTCTCTAGGAATAATGATGCAAATGTATCAGGCCTTCTAACTTTTAAAGCTTTACAATTATTCTAGAGCACTCCATATTCTGGTTCATTATTTTATTCTAAGAACTAATCTCAAATGGCTGGTTTGTGACCTTAGTTGTCATGGATTTTCGAAAATTACTAAATTGTGACTATTCAAGGTCGTATATTTGACACTCCTAAATTTTGCTTTGGATCAGATAGATTTTGAAACATCAAGATATGCAACGTAAGGCTACCTGTCTGCATTCAAAATAAATATGTAATGCACATAGCATGCATCTAAAAATATGCAATATATGCAGAAGATAATTTTTTTCTTTTTTAGTAATACTATGGACTAGATATATATATATATATATATCTGTGTGTGCCAAAATAATCATAAACATACTTTATAATTCACATGATAGCAAGTATCCAAAAGTTATAGTACTTGTTCAAAGAATCTGTGATTTCATAAGTGTGGGAGACAGAGCTCCATAATATAGTCTTAAAAAAATTTCTAATAGATTGCTGAGCTACCCATGCAGCCATGCTATAATGTCTAAAATAGTGTCTATGAAATGGATAACTGTGGTCATCAGTTTTGCATCTTTCCTTTGTGGCCTAGTCAGCCTCATCAAGACCTTCGAGCGCTAGTTCTTGATGTCCCGATACATTATCTACCATTTCAGGAGGAATGGTAGTTAGGATTCCCAAGTGAAATTTGATTACAAATATCAGCAATTTAACAACCAACTCAACTAGCAGTATACAGGTACATGCCTGAGATTAAAATGATATGAATGCAAATGTGAATGTGAATAAGAGTGACATAACTTGGCAAATAGTATAACATGCGTTGACATAACTGAAAATTGACATGGACTAAAATCTGACATTGACTAAATTGACATGAACTGAACACGGACATGGAATCTTTTAAAACAATAAATGGGTTAGTTAAAAATGAAATGTGAATGTTACACAAGTCCCATTGAGCCATGTGCTCCTGCCAATACCCCATCAACATTAGCTGTGAGTACGTCAATATACTTAAATGAAACTGTGGTTGTTACTACCAAGGTTTCTGCCTAACTTCGCTTTGGAAACCAATTATTTAAGTCTCATTCGAAACCTATTGATATTTACCTTGTCAACTTAGGGAATTTCACACAGTTTAAACACTCCAGCGTGAACAATGGAGTTCCGCTTGAATAATATCACATCTTAGTACTTGGAGTCGTGATAAAAAAAAAAAAAAAAAGAAGAAAAAAACTCCATGGAATTGAAAATAGTAATTTTTATGCCGTACTCTATACATGTGACATTGCATTACATATAATAATTGACCTTGTGATAGATGAAATGACATGTAATAAATAAGCATTTGCTTGAAATAATTAAAATGACATGGCATATGAGAACATTTATAATAATCATGGTGATAATACTATGAAAATTATGGCTTACCATTGCACATACAAAAATACATCAGAAAGTATGTTAGAAGCCAACTCACAGTGATTATAATGTAATATATGTAAAGGTAGGGGAAAAATAGTGTGAACTGTAATGAAATAATTATAAGGGTTAGAACATCCCATTAAACATTGAAAACTCAAAACTCAGTGACTCAGGGCAAAATTTGCAATTTTAATCCTCTATATGTGGGAAGTGACCATTTTGCCTTGAAATTAAGGATTTCATATATGAACTCCAAAGGCTATGAGAATTTGCATTCCTCATTTAAATTTTATCCTAAGTCCAAAAATTCAATTAGAAAAATTTAATTCAAAACACAACCATATAAACTATGCCTTGGCCATAACATTTAAAGGCTAAAAGGTCTTGATTTTTATTACAATTCTTACAAACCTCAAACCATATACTTAAACCGATTCATGCAACATTTAACAACTATATCTAAGGTTCTAAAATCATACCAAGAAATCAAAATAAATATATCACAAAAATCTAAATTACACGTATCAACAAAAGTGCCAAACACACCAAGTCTTAGACAAATAAAACAACTCCATGATGTACTTGGTCTATCACCATTCTAATAAACTCCAAGGACTCCAAAAGTCCATAAAAGCATTCTTAACATGTGTATAATTCAAACCTAAGTAATAAACATGCTTGAACATCAATCAAAACTAAAACAAAATCATCATCAAACCTATTGGCATAATACAAAGTGTTTGGGTCACAAAGGTTGAAACCCTCTTTAGTTTGCTACAAAGTGTCTGGTGGAAAGGAATAGTGTTTGGCTTTTAGATGTCATGATCACAATAGTTTATTTTCCTTCCCTTTCTCCACATTTCCATATTATAGTTCCTCTTAGTGCCAAGTGTCCTACACTATTTACTAAGTGTGAATAAAATCTTACGAAGTGTCCACTAAAATTACTCAATACTAATTTTGGACAATTCACGAAGTGATTTAAACGACAATACTGGGTGCCACATGATGCTATCTCGAGTGTTATTATTTACTCCAAAAAGTGCGAGATTAAACATTGCACCTTAAAATTGTAAATAATAAAACAAATCTAGTGGTGTAATTCGTTTTGCAAAATTCGACTCTTAATTGCCTCAATTAAATTGAAAGGAATTTTTTAACACTTTTCATCCGGAAAATGAAAAACATATTATTACATCGTAAAATCTAAAATATTCATTTAAGACCAATGGAGTACCTCATACTCCTAAGTACTTCAAATAAATATAACAGCACTGTTGTCATCACAATGGCTAGAAAATTGACTATGCTTACTAGCTAAAACCTAAGCGGTTGCTCAATTTGTGAAATCTTTATGGGATTTCATGACACTCCTAATGTATAAAGAAATTCGTCCATTAAATTTATGGCAGTCTATTTCATCCTCCATTCCTAAAAAAGATTTCGTCCTTGAGATCTATGCGTGTACATAATATAACTGCTATCATACAAAAGGAGAAGATGATACTCACCAAGTCTACTATCCATCATTGGACATATAATTGCTAGACGATGCATGTGGGAGTGCATAGGTGTCTAATGATGTGGTATGTTGGGGCACATAATAGAACACATCATTGTCAAAATCGTATTTCATGTTACCAAAATGGCTGGGGTCAATGAGCTGCTTGAACTCCTTATCACCATTGTCTGGAATGTGACCCTAAATGAGTAATCGCCCTTGATGAGTAGATGACATTGATCTTGAAGTGTTGGGCTCAGGACCGGTGACTACACTGTGATATTTAGCTACTCTACTAAACTCTGCTCCATCACATGACATCCTTTCCTTGAAGTTTTCTCAATCCATCCAGGTGGTTGGGTGAGAACGCTCCTCATAGGGCAAAGTCTTCCTCTCGTAGCCTACCTCATTCCTATCTATATCCATCACATGAGGGCGATGGTTCTCTAAACGCTCCATCTCCTGCCAGTAGTTAGTAGTCTACCTATCAAGCTCAATGAGTCACCTCCTACAGTGCTCTTCTCTCATTTTCCACACTCATTGTGTGGAAAGTGCCAAATTCCTTGCAATCTTTCGCTTGGGTGCCATGGAAACTAAAAAAGTTAGAGTCATATGGAAAACAACTCACAACACAATTAAACACGAGTCCACAATAGATCTAAGATGAAATATATACTTTATTTGATATCCAAGCAAATGAAGTGCAATGACTGACTAATGCCATATAGCCCATACAAAAGTGAACACAAAATCGGTTGAGCCGTAATTATAGAGAAAATCCATAACTATACTAAGGTCCAAAGAGATGAGGGTACTTCACTCTTACATCCATTTCTTTCTCTCAAGCTTCTTCCTAAACATTATGATCATGCCAAACTACTTTGACCAACGGAATCTTATGGTTACGTAAATCCTTCTCCTTTCAATCAATGATTTGTACTGGTTTTTCTTCATAGATTAGGTTTGATTGTAACAGTATACTCTCGGGACCAATGACTGCTAGTGTAGATTCCCAAAGCTTTTCTGATCCCCAAAAATTTGTGATTGTACTTTTACGGCTCTAATTTCTGATTATTTGGGCAGATAAAACTCATGAAATATTACATTCGACTATTTAAAAAAGTCATCGGAAACTTGTTTTTGGCGTGCAGCATTGTGGCGGTGTTTTCTAGCTAGAAATAGGTTTTACTGAGGATTAATATATAATAAAAAGAAGAATAAATGTGACACCCCGAGATTCTACTTGGTGTCAAACAGACATCTGAAGCGTCGGGATATACAATACACAGTTACATGCCCCCGTTCATGACATATAAAATGCAATGTTTCTAACATGCATCTACTATTATGCAATATTCGCAGTGGATAATTTTTTTCTTGAGCAATAATATACACTAAACTTATAATATCCCAAATAGTCAAAACATAATACATGCATACTTAAAAAAAAAAATATCCACGATTACAGTATGGGTCTCAGGAGATTAAAATCTCAAAACGTGAGAGACCGGGCTCAATATTTACATTACCAAAATACACTATTGGGCATCCTAACATATCACCTACCATTCGGGAGGAATGGTAGTTGGGACTACCACGGTGATTTGATTATAAATTTCAACAAGTTAACAGGAAACTCTCACATAGATAAATGATGCATGTATGGCAGTAAAAACATGAATTTACAATCAAAGTCAATGGTAAGCATGACATAATTTGACATAATGTGACTTAATATAACATGGACTTGAACATAGCACGAATGTGAACTTACATAATATGAATATGAACTTGAGCAAAACATGACATAAACGTGAACTGGAAACAAAACATGACATGAACGTAAACTTGAAACATAACGTGAACGTTAGTGTAGTATAGCATGAACGTGAACTTAAAGTTTGATATGAACTTGAACTTAACATAACGGCAGATTATATTCCTTCACCGTAATACTTGACAGTACATAGCCTTGACTGCAATACCAAGTAGCGTGTATTATCTTTGATCATAATACAACTTAATTGATTTATCTATCTATAGTATGGCAAATTATACTCCTTCACCCTAGTACTCGGTAGCGTATATCATCCTTGACCATAGTACAAATTAACTGATAACTGAAATTTAACTGTTCTCAAAAAACACAACTGTATTCGAGAAACGTAAGTGGAATACGAAAGGACAGAAGTCCTGATATCACATAACATGACTTGAACTTAACTTGAGGGACATTACTTACTTCAGATAAAAACATTTCATAGCATGACATAACATGTAACAGATAGCATTTCATAATATGGTATAACATGTAACAGTGAATATTATGTGACATGGCATTCATGTAATAGTGAATATTACGTGACATGGCATACATGTAATAGATGGCATAACGTAATATGACATACTTGTAACATATAGCAATACGTGACCAAATAGATTATGTAACAGATAAGCATTCCTGATAGAATAAATCATGCGAAACAGATAAACATATAATGAAGTGGCATGGCATGGCATATATGATAACATACATACATAAATTGTAGTTTCCTTACCCATCACACATACACAGTAAAATGATAGTAAGTTAGAAGCTAACTTACTTCGATCGTCATTTTCTACGAGAATAAAGTTTGAAACACGAGAAACTAAAAATAGGGATTCTAAAAATTAAAAATTTAATCACCAACAACTAGAAGCATGAACACAAGTTAACTTGGAATAAAATTACCATTTTACCCTCTAAATGTGGAAAAATGACCATTTTACACCTAACTTAAAGATTTCACATCCTAACTCCGAAAATTACAAAATTTTACATTTTGCATGTAAATTTTATCCTAAAGTCAAATATCAACTCAGAAAAATTTAAAACAATTCACAATTATGGAAAATTCACTATGACTGAAACATTTATAGGCCATTTTTCTTGATTTTTATTGCAATTTCTTCCAACTTCAAAACTCATTATAAAATCAAAATTTTGCAACAAAGATCTTCATATCTTAAGTGTAAAACCATACTTAAAATATCCATTAAGAAAAGCAAATCATCTACACCAAGCTTTTTGTAAAAAGACCCAAACTTTTTAACAAATAGCAAACTTTTGAATCACAAACTTTGACTCTAAATCAAAACATCTCCAAGAATTTCAAAAATCAAATCTTACTTCTAACATGTTCATAACATCATCCTAAGATCAACCCTTTCTTAAATCATAAAAAAAAAGTCACCAAAAATTACAAAATAATACTTGGAGTTTTTGGTTTTACATTTAATTCAAAAACATAAATTTTTTTCTCAACTAGTTTTGATCAATCTTTTGATCCATGACTTAAAAAGATGAGATCTTCAAATTAAAATATCATATGATTTAAAAATGTATCCTAAAGAAGATCCAACCATCAAATTTAAAAATCATATGGCTAAAAATCAATAAAACATAGATCTAATCCAAAAATATCAAATCTTATGCATTACAAAAATCATCTTGCATAGAAAAATGATATCTTTGAAACTAATACTAAATATCTTCAAACTAACATTATAACATTAAAATAAGAGACTTAGGATCTTTATATAAAAATATCAAAGCCTTTAGAATTAGAGCAAACAACAAAATATTAAAACTTTCTCCAAATAAAAACTGTTTTTCCACTTCCAATTTTCAAGTTTCTAAATCTAAAAAAATCTATAATCAAAAGTTCTAGACATGCAACAAAACCTTAATGAACACTCAGATAAAACATGCTTACAACACTCCATAACATGTTCGAACCAAGATATGTCCATTAGCTTGGTCAAAAGTTCCAAAACATAACATACTTTCCAACTTCAAGCCCAGAATGACTTTTCCATGGTTATGAATATTTTTTACTAGCCAAATGACTATGTAATGAGACGACTAATATATCTACGGAAACTATACTCAAAGAAGAAGAACTTTTATGAAGGATTCATCGTGTGAAAATACTTACAAATGGTCAAAACTCTCCACGAAAAAAACCTAAAAATCTGCCTGAGAGAGCTCTTTTGGGTTTCTCTCTAAGAATGGAGTGAAGAAGTGATAAAAGGTATTGAAATGTGCCATACATTACTCTAAACTTCTGGAGGGGGGAGGTATGGGCTTGAATGACCCCTAATTGAAGGTGGCTATGTCGCTTAAAGTGGAGAATAGTGAGAGGCAAGGACTGCCTCCTGTAGCTAGCTGCGAGATATGGAGGCTGATAAGGTGGATTTCTTCTTTAAATAAAGACACTATTGGGTGTAGCCAATTGCAGTGGATGGCCTGCCATGTGGGGGAGGAAGCTTCTTCTAGAACTTTTTCTAAGGTGGCCAAATTTGTGGGCATTGCTAGACCTTAAACAAGTGAGCTTCAACACGGGGTTTAAATGGGGTTTGGTTAGGGCTTAGGATGTTATCAAGCCCAAGTCCAATTTTTCTTGGTCCAAACAATTTTTCAAGGTTTAAAATGTTGGATAATGATATCATAACAAGAATTTGGTAAATTAATAGCATGTGGAAGTGATTTAGTCAAGTGATTAAATACAATGCTAGAAATCATATCAGAAAGGGTTTGGATGCCAATTTTAGGGTTTGGGGAAATCATTTAGCATTTCGGTTTCAACCAGGTTTTTGGAGTTTCAATTGGATTCTAATTATTTAGGATTTCACTAGAGTTGAAACATTCTTTGATCTGGCTCAATTTGGTTTATCAGATGAAATAATAGTGTTTTGCTTAGTTTGCATGATCTCATACCTAGATTTCCTTCACAAATTCATCTAATGGTTCTTCATGGTGCCAAGTGTCTAAATAAAATTTCTTTAACCTAATTTGGTTATTTCATACTATGATTTTGAAAACATTGCACTTGGTGCGCTTATCGAAGTTACTATTCACTCCAAAAAAATGCCTAATAAACTTAGTACTTAAAAATCCTAAATATTTATATTAACCTACAGTGAAAATCATTACCAAAATTTAGCCCTAAAGTGCTCCTAAAAATAATTTCATAGTTTCGAACAGGCGTTAGGTCTGAAATTATGAAAATTGTTTATGGCGCCATAAAATTATAAATAATCAACTTAGTCTAATGGCGTAAACCACAATGCATTCTGACACTTCTAACTACCTCAAATAATTAAAATCATATTTCTGGCACTATAATGAGTTATAACACTGACTATGTTGATAGACTAAAACCTGTTCGATTAGTTGATTCGTGAAAACTTATGAGATTTTCACGAGATTCCTAAAGTCAATAGAAATTTCACTAGTGAATTTCTAGCGGACTGTTGCAATAAAACTACAGTGCCACCCCAATGTGACCGCTCATCAAAAACTTTTTTTACTTAATGATTAAGGAAGTGATTTTTAGTATATTGGTATATTTTTATATTTTTTAAAAATATTTAAATATATTAAAAAAATTTGAAAAGAAAAAGAACCAAAAATTGAAAACCTTAAAATGTACTAGCAGTCAAATGGAGCAATGCTACTTAGGTAAAAAGAAAGACCACGAATAGACCAATAAAAAAAGGGTGATGCTAACAGCTGGTCAGGTGTAATAATTGCTTTGACACCTACAAAAGAGGAGATGTCATTTATGGGTTGCAAGAAAATAGATAATACACCCACATATAGTTGATTACATTCTTTTCTTTCTTCTTCCCCTCTCTCTCCCTCCTTCGTCGCTTTGCCATTTCTTTTCTACCATCTGGTTTTTGGTTCAGTAACTTTCCTTTTGTTGTAGCAGAGTGACCAAAATGAAATTAACTCTGCGCGGCCACTACAATGAGATTGGTCTTTAATGGCATCCAAACAACAATTGCGGACATCTTTTTGTGGCTATTACAGGAACTTTGTGGGTGATTTTGGTTGTTTCCAGCTTTGGTTTTATAAGTGCAAATTTTGTACGTTAAGCTTGGATTGTTGAAAATTAGCTAAAAATTTCGTATAACTTGAGTTGCGTTGTTGATATATAAATCAATTTATGGTTTTGGTGTTGTATTTTCTTCGTTTGATCTACTTTTTCCCACATCCAAAGTGAAGACAAGCCATCACTTTGTGAATTCCTCAATAATTTTATGTAGTGATCGTGCGATTTACATTGTAGATTGATCAATTGATCACTGCCAAAATTAGAGAGTGGGTTTTGGCTCTTCTTGATAAGTTTAACAAAAGATGGGGGGAACAAAATGGTGAGTGTTGCCTGGTAGAGCTTCGTGACTGTGTCTATTTCTTTTGCAATGGCAAACAGTTTTGGTTACAAATTTGTGTTACAAGTGAAAAAAAAATAGAGATAAAGAGGGGGGACTTGGAGGCGACAGGAGGTTGGGGAGGGAGAGAGAAGAGGTAGAAGAGAGAGAAATTAGAATGAAATAATTTGGGGCATGTGGATGTAAATTTTAATTTATTGCACATCCTATATGGCAGCTTTTTATTGGCTAGTGTTATATTAGTACTGTTGTCACCCGACCTGTTATGAACTTTTCCATAAAATAAAATAAACAATTACCATTCCTATATATACGATAAAATTTTGGGCCACTAGGTAGAAAGCCGCGTCTCTAGCTTGATGATAAGATTAATTATTATAATGATTTTAAAGCAAACATACTCTTATAAGATCGAAGATAAGAAAAAAGGAAAATATTTTATAAATGGCATCCACTCCATGAAACTGTACGTAACCATGCATACAGCTAATAGCGAACAATAAAATGAACAATTAATTAGTATGATAGTGGCCTGCCATGCATCAGGTCATAGAAAAACAAAACAAAAAAACGAAAGTAGTTATATATTATTATTATTGTTTCATATACGTACAATCACATAATACAATAGAGATGAGCTTAATTAATGCAAACAGAGCTAACTACTTCATGATACTAACACGCGTGTACGAGTAAGTTTATACACTACATTTTCATCTTACATTTATTTCACTACGTAAAATATGATACATTTATCACCATTCTAATAAAGAAAATTCTATACATGATACTACCATTCTTTTTGTATCCCACTAAATAAGATGTGTCACATTTATTATTATTAAATAATCATTTATTATATATTTCTATATCATTAAATGATAATAAATGTCACATTATATTAAGTGAGATACAAATAGGATGATAGTGTAGTATATAACATTACCATTTCTCCCGTGTATACGGCATCTAGTGTTGAAACTAGTGATTTGAGAGGCTTAATTCTCCTTAGAAAAAAAAAAAAAGGTTTATCTAATATAGGCTAGCTAGCTAGCTTCAGTAAGTGCTATATTATATCAAGTTAAGCATATAGCAAATCGACATAAGGAAAGCAACTCTTATTCGAATATCGGATCGTTACGTACCAGATTGATTATTTTTTCCTATGATCAGCTATTCATGATATTTTACATTATCTGCACTGCTTGAGGGCCTGAGGCTCCATTTTCTCCAGCTTGGTCAATGACGTAATTGCCGGCGTGTGCCCAATAAACAAAGCAACATGACCCATGAGTTTGTCTTTCCGTGAAAATGTTGTCCCACATGAGCACTGCCACTTCTGATCATCCCCGCAGTGCTTCTCGTGTGTTCGTAGATCAGATAGCACCGAGAACTGCTTCTGGCTGCATCTCTTGCAAACGTACAACTTCGGGCAATGGCTCCTCTTGTAGTGATTCTTCACGCAAACCAGGGACTTCAGAGGCTGGAACTTCGCATGCTTTCGATTCCACCTGCACCCTTCTTGTGGACACGAATATTTCCTCGGAAATATAGTCGAACCCTCCTTGTTATCCGACGTGCTTTCATTCTTCATGGGGTTGCTTAGAGCAGCACTGGTCTTGTATTCGTCTCCGTGAGCCCTCATGTGCATTCGCAAGTTGGCGTCTCTCTTGAACCCTTTTGCGCAAACTTTGCAATAATGTGTGTACTTAGCCAACAAATCGGCAGCCTCCAATTCAATGATATCATCACTCTTTGATGAAAGCACTTTTATGAATGCTAATTCGTTATTAGTAACTCCCATTACTTGAGGCACTTCTGATGATCTTCCTTCCACTCTGTTGTTTCCAACGATGACACTTCGATTATCATCCTTAATATTCCCGAAAACATTACAGGTTTCAGCATCCCAATTATCAAGCGTGTCACCAGTGTAGAAGCTTCGCTGTGTTTGCTCTCTTTCTTGGCCTATGTTTCCAACAGTATTACTGTTTCCGCCAAAGTTTGGTTGAGGAAATCCACTTTGACGCTGCTGCTGGCCGTACAATATTTCATCGTTGCTAGTGCAACCGGACGTAGAACCAAGAGCCATTTGTTGGCAAGTGAACATTATTGAGGAAGCTGTCATGATAATTTCTTGGATTACAGTATTCACGGTGGCTGTGGCTAAGCATGTTGAAGATTCGGTTTGGCTGTGATTTGGGGAGATGAGGATGCTGATCAGGGACTGCACCTGATGAACCTTGTCCTTGAGAATGGAGAAACTGCAGAGAAGAGAGTTTCGATGAGAATCTGAGCCCGAGTTTGCATCAAGAGAGGAAGAAGCAACCTCTTCGGCCGTCATAGAGTACATCTGCAGCCCTTGTGACGAGACTTTCGGGAAGCAAGGAGTACTGGTACTCCTTGAAAGCATTTTCAAAATCTTGCTCTGCTAGTGGCGCCGCTGCTGCTTTTCCAACCTGCCAGCTTTGATGTGTGTATTAATCTTCTTTTTTGGATCACTTGGGCTGAAAGATTGTTATGGAATCGAGGAGATTTATATAGGGTAGGGCGTAAGGAGTCCTATCCTTTGGCAATTTGAAGAAATATTTATTGCGGGTCGAGAGAGAAAAAAAATGCAAAGTCAACGTGCAGGCAGCTTCAAACATTAATCCCCAGTTAAAACCTCCCTCTTCTCTCGCCAATCTCATCACTTTAGGGCAACAGCTTCAACAAAAAAAAACAATAACAAAGTTTTTAGATTGCTAAACAATTAAACCATAATTAAGCTCGCTTCTGCAAATTGTCAACTTGCATGTTGGACATGATTAGAGCTAGCTAGATTGCATTATATATGTTCGAGAACTAAATAGCATTCTTTTTAACTTCTGAAAGCTGTCGGTATTTGTGCTTGAGCCATGAGCTGAGGTGGTCAAATGGGTAGAATCTTTACGCATAGGATGACGACAGTCTTTGCCAAATCAGCCCACGACTCAAAATCTAGCTATCCAATGTCATCATTCGCCAATTACAATCCGACAGCTTGTCGGCCTTTCGGCCCATTATGCCACCCATGTATGAGCAGGCACCTGTTCGATTAGCCATGCGCGCATGCAGCATAAAAACTTGCTTTATCTTTGTTTAATAAGTGGGGGAATAATATGTTTTTCTATTTTCTAGTTGTACGTGACTGTTTCCTGTAGCCATGCAAAAGTAGAAATGAATGGTCTCCATTAATTATTGGTCCGGCCACTTCCAAAGCTAGAGTGCAGGATGATGTAGACATTTGATCTTTCTCGAAAGATAAAGTTGGGAGTTTATAGTGAATTGAGACGTGAGTAATTAAGATAGAATTTAAAAATCAGAATAAAATATTATTTTTATTTTAAAATTTAAAAAAAAAATTAAATTATTTATTATATTTTATTTAAAAATTTAAAAATATTATAATAATTAGATGAGATAAATTAAAATTAACTGTGAATCGAACTTTATTTCAAACTTTTCAAACCAAACATTGGAGTAGAGTAGTAGGAAATCAATAAATATATATATATAAATAGATATTTATCGTTTTCAACCCAAGTTGCTATTATTATATAGGAGTTTTTTACTTTCTATTTTGATGGAACAGTTGAACAACCTTCAGCTGGTTTCTCGTAGCCTCATATGGTCAGGTCTTTGGCACATATAATTACCCTTCTAAAGAAAGCTGGGAAACTTGACCAATATAGACCTATTTGGAGGATATATAGCTTCACATATGAACAATTTTATGAGGGGAATCCGAGTACTGGCGCTTCAGAAGGCTGAATAAATAATAAAGTGCATTTGAATGCTGATCTTTTGTCAACCCTAAACTCAAAATTAGAACAATTCCACTTCGGAGTGGTGATGACCATTTTAAGCCTTAGAGTAGCAGCCAATAACACATTCACATCTCAGTAGTGCATAAAATAAAATCACGAGGATGACTACATCAGATTGTTACGGCCTAGAATATCCTCAAAAGATTTTCCTTCCCTTTGTCTATGCTGAATTTTACACCGTTCCTGGAGCTAGCTGAGCTGGCAGCGAGCATGGTGGCGGCGTGGTGCAAGTGAAGAGCTTGAAGCGGTAGCTGACAATATCAGAGCAGCCACACTCAAGCCACGACTAGAGGTAGCCCCATGAGTTCCAAGCACTGTCCTCGAGGCGAAGGATGAGCCAAGTGTCGGGACTAGGTTGGTTGATGTTGTGAGAGGCATAGGACGGTACAAATTACAAAGTGACCATGGAGGTCACGCATGGTCACGGCGACCGTTGAGCCAGAGAGGTTGTGAATGGTTATGTGCCATCCCTTCCGTTGTTTTTCTGTTTGGCCCTTTTCAGTGTGAGAACCCATTAAGCAACTTCTATAAGTGTTTGGTTTGCTCCACGATGGCCAAGATTGCAAATTCCAATCATTCATGTTCTTGAAACCAAACTTGCAAGAACCCATTACAGTCATGCAGGTTATGTGGGCACAAGGGGAATAGGGAGGATGATTCTAGAATCTGATTATTTTGTAGTCTCTATTCTTGGGAGGTTTTGGATTCCTTGAAAATCCAAGTCTGTGAAATTTCCATGATTCTCATCATCATCATCTTCTTCACTATTTCTCTGTTCATTTACATTCATCACTTATCAATTACACTATTATTCTATCAAAATCGTAATAAAATCCTTCTTCTCGTCCCCTCCGATGGCAACCCAACCTTGGTTAATATTACTAGTCCTTTTCTCCACCATGCACAAATCCACCTCCACCTCGACCTTCCCCAATAGCTTCCCACTGTTGAAGCCACACATGTTCCCTCTTCACCCCAGATAGACTGCAATCTACAAGACTGGGTTCCTCCCCTTCTTCATAAGTTTGTCAATGTGGGTCTTGTTTAGAGTGAAAGCGGCCACAAAGCAATCATGAGAGTTAGTTTGGCTTTCTTGGGCTATCCAAGGCATAGTACTATACTAGGTGCGGAATTTATCGGGCTTGATCTTGCAAAAGCATAGGGACATTAAGGGATGGATAGCAGAAAAGGAAGGCTTGGAGGCTACTGGAAACTTGACGGCAAGGTTGCCGACGAGGATCCGCACAAAATAGCATGGATCCATAGAAAGCTCTTTGGAGGTTTTGTGGACTAGGTTTGGTGAGAGAGAGACAAGGGTGAGGGGAGGGATTGGATCTGGTTTTCAAGGGGCGAGGGATCTTGGTGTGAGAGAGAGAGATGAGGGTGAAGGGAGGGATCTGAGTTCGGTAAGAGAGAAACGAGGGTGAGGGAAGGGATCTAGTCCCACTAGGTTTGGTGCGATACGGATGCATTTTAGATTTAATGGGTGGGCTATGTGGTAGAAGCACATTAGAGGTTATTTTCAACCCTTTAATGGAATGACCAGTTAGAAGTTATTCACAAATTGGAATATATATATATATATATATATATATACTAGTAGTTGGGCAACGTCCAAGGGACGTTCGTCCAGTGTATAGAAATATTATTTTTATTAAAGAAAAAATTTTGAATAATAATGTAATATTTTTAGAAAAAAAATATATAAATTCTAACATCAAATAGTAAAATAGACTTAAATCAGTTTTAAAGCATTTAGAATTTATAAAAAAAAAAAAAAAAAAAGAATCTTGAAACAAACATGTGCAGCACAGGAGATAAACTGTTAACAGTAAAGGAACGTGCATAGCACGTTTTTTTAATTTAATAAAGCGATTATTTTTAAAAAGTAACATAATTTTTATAAAGAAATAAAATACTAAGGTTTTTATAAGATATTATTATTTGATTTTAATGTTTCATAATGAATTTAAATTGATAAATAAATAATATTTTATTAAGATAATTGTATTCGTAAATGTAGTTGGTAAATATATTTAAACTTAATTATTTTACATTTCTCTTTGTTTATATAAGGAATGAATAAAAATTTTAAATCACATAAATAAATTGATATATAAATTATAATTTATATAAAAGATCATATATATATAATAGAATATAGAATATATATTTATATAATTTATATAGATATATATAATAGAATATATATATATATATATATATATATAGATATCTAATATACCTCATAAATAAATGATCATCAATGCATAGGTTACAGGATCATGCATGCTGCATGAATTTTAATAATTATGAATTTATTCATAAGTGATTGGGGAGAGAGAGATTAAAAAATTAAGAACTTTTAAGAAGAGAGAGCCACTTTAATTTATTCATGTAACTAACGGCGTTAATTTTAACGGTAAAACAACAAAAACCGTTAAACCAATAAAATTCCGTTAGATAGCCTATATATATATATATTTATCGAGGGAATCTCCCACTTTGAAAATTCAAATTTCATAACAATTTCCATTTTCTCGCGCAAGAGCAACGACCATTATTGTGAAGAAGACCTTCACAATTAAAAAGAGGTTGGGAGTAAACACCAAATATTGACAACAGAATTAAACCAAATATTGACAACAGAATTAAAACTGCCAATGATCATCTTCTTCTCTTTTTTTTTTTTTTTTTTTTTTTTTTTAATTTTTTAATTTTTATTTTTTATAACCATATTGCACTTTATTCAAATAAGCAAATTTCAAAACATTACAAAGATAAATCTGCCCAAAGAGCCTGGAAAATAAAATATGGGATTGAATCCCACCAAATAACTATATCATTGAGATTCCATACAAATCGGGCCAAAACATGAGCTACTCCATTAGCTTCCCTCTCTTTATGATGCACTTTCCATGATGGATGCCTGTTAAGTAAGGATTTGATATCTTGAACTAAACTTCCCCACAAAGTTGATGAGAAATCATCTTTTTGCAATTCCTGAACAACAAGCAAGGCATTTGTTTCAATTTGTAAGTCTGAAATGCCTAAAGGAATGCACAGCTGCAAACCTCTTAACATAGCAATTAACTCAATTTCTATTAGATCTACAAGTGCATCTTCATGTTTACTTGCAGCAAACAAAACATGTCCTCTGCCATCTCTTAAAACCACTCCAATACCAAACCTACATTGATCACTGAAGAGGGCTCCATCCACATTAAGTTTTAACACACCCGAAGGAGGTGGTTTCCATCTACATCTATACCTCAGTCCAACTTTCAATGCCTCTGCAGCTGCCTTATGCTCCTGATCAATGCCTCTACAGCTACCTAATTAATTATTTGCATCTTTCTTAGACACACTTCAAGTCTTATATATCTCTCATTAATTTTGATTTAAAATTAACTGTAGTCTGTTGTCTACTTAAATAAAATAAGAGAGACAGAGCAAGATAAATTAATTTAGAGAATAATACGAATCACATGATCGTCTAAACAATGACAATAACAAAACAATGAGGGCTTGACTTTTGAAGGTTGTTAATTAATCAGAATCTTGCATGCATGCGTGTGTTAATTAATGGCCCTTGGAACGCATCAAAAAGTACTTCACAGAATGCATGCGTCAACATCTAATTAATGGTATTTGCCTTGCATGTACTGTCCAAATTTCTGGGGCCTATCACAAAAAACAAAAATAAAAATAAAAAAAAAACAAAAATAAAAATAAAAAAAAAAAAAGAAGAAGAAGAAGAAGAAAGAGGTTTTCGAGGATTTGTCTATCCCCTAAACACCGAAAGTACTATTAGTGAAATATAAGATTATATTTAGATGTGATATCAGATAATATGTAAATAATAATAATAAATAATTAAAAGTTTGTAAATAAGAGTGAGATCATCTCATACCACCTCATTCACCAAACATAGCCTTGATTAAAATTTTGTGAAGAGCCCTACATTTCACACAAAGATACAATATTGGCCACAATGCAAGCTGGATATATAATATTGCATGGCGGGCACATGCTAGAGGAAGGTAAGGTATATAGTAAGAATAATTCTACTTAATATCTCACACACTACATATCTTTTATTTCATTTTTCTTTTTTTCATAACAAGTATGTGGTATATGGATGATAAATAAAACTACATAATTAGTTTAGCAGGAATAAAATAAAGAAATAAAAAAAATATGTATAGTGTGTACAACATGAATTTAGGCTACAATAATACGTGAAATCCCTAGGGTTTGGCTCAAGTGATAAAGGCCTTAGGTTTGATGGTATGCTCTCCCCAGTCTAAGGTTCAAATCTTCTTGGGTGCAACAATTTTTTGGATCCATTGAATTGGAAGATTTTTTCCTTAAATTACTCGAAATGCAATTGAAAGAAACTCTTTACTGATGACCTATGCACCCCCCAATTAGATGGGATGTTGTTTCTAGGCACTAAGTACCAATAAAAATAATAATAATATGTTAACTTTATTGTCCATTATATATATACATATATTTATATATGCAACGCATGCATTGCTTTGTAAGCTATATATCATGCGTGTTTGGAAGAGCTAGCACGCCTTGTTTGCATCCAATTATCTTATATATCAGTCACTTTCGTTTGGTTGTTTACCGGATTACTATTTTATCAAGCTAATTTTAAAGTAATGCTTATAGATATATATCAAGTAGTAGTGCAGCACTATGTTCTCTGAACAAATCACAATACTAGCACATTATACGCATGATAAAAGGAGATCGAATATTCTTTTCCTCTATTAATCTTAATAATTATACTTGTTATCTTTACATTTCAATACATATTTTAGTTGAGTTATTCTATTAAGCAGTCCCATACCATGCACTAGATTTTTATTTCTTATCTTTTTATTTTTTTCGCTTAATAGGTGTGCAGTGTAGAGACTGCTGAGTAGAATTTTTCATTTTAATTTTATCATCGTATGTAACTTTCTGTCCCCCTATGAGTAATGCTAATTTTAGAAAATAGAGGGACCAAAATGCTACTCACCTTAAAAGATTTATTTATTTTATTTTATTATTTTTTATGAAGGGCAACATATAAGAAGATTCAATTGCATTAAAATTAATCATACATTAAAAAATTAAAATAGAGTCTACGGAAATTTTTAGGGGTGTAAATTGGTTCGGTCTAGTCAGAGGATGTGATTTTTGGTCCATCATTTTCCTTGAACCTGATCGAATCGGACCAAACATCTATAGGGAGCTATCGGTCCAGTCCAGCCCAATTATTATTATTATTTTTTATTTTTTTTCTTATTTTTTTCAAATTAATTAATTAAAAAAAAATTATTTAAATTACTAAATTAAAATTAAGTAAATTATTAATGTAAATTATGTAACTAACTTATTAAAAAAATATTTTATATGGTCAATGATAATAAATTAGATGAAAATTATATCATTAACTTATATAATTATTATATAAAAATAATATATTAAGTTATTAAAAATATTTTTGAAAAAATATATCGAACCGAATGTCAATCGGTCCACACATTTTGGGATGGAGACCAATCCGTCCCAACTTCAATTCGGTCCGATTTGGACCGAACCGCTTGGTTTGGTCAGTTTCTCCAGTCCAGACCAACCAGCTGACAGCCCTAGAAGTTCTTATTAGAAGTTTCAACTTATCAAAAAACAAGTTCTTATTAGAAGTTTCTCAAACCTTTTTCTATTCAAAGCATAAAATTAAACGCCTATGTGTAATCTAGGCATTTGTCACTTCTCCCAGATCCAAGTTCTATCCCGCGGCTTCAAACCTCATTTTAAGCACTACCTGAGACAGTCACATATTTAAAAAAAAATGAGTCAACTACTAAGTAAGAATTTCTCCATACTGTAAACGTAGATTTTTTCATGTAATTACAGTCACATTCAATCTCATTCATCAGATTTAGTCACAATAATACTTATACATTGTGACACCCCGTTTTTACGTGTATTTTCACTGAATGAGTGTTTTTAATTTAATTAATATATTAGTTCTTTTATTTTAAATTATTGTATTTTAAATTGGTTTTATTTTATTTGATGTGGTGTTTAATTTATTTTAATCGTTTTATGTTTTAAAAATCGTTTTCAGTGGATCAGTTTTTAGATTCCGGAAGTGAGGACTGGACCTCATTTCTTTTCCCTCATCTTTTCTTTCCCCTTTTTCTTTTTTTTTTTCTTTCCTTTTTCTTTCCCTTTTTCCTTTTTCTTTCTTTTTCTTTCTTTCTTCTTCCTCCTTCTTCCCGTGCGCGTGCGAGCTGCTTCTTCCCTCTTCCCGTCGCCGGTCTATTCTTCACCTAGACCTGCCGCTGCCGGCCGATGTGGCCGACATAGCCACCACCGTTCAGCTCCCCTCTGGCCGGTGAACACCCCCACAAAAAATCACCTCCATTCGAGCCGCCGATCACCACCTAGAGCCCCTTCTTTCCGCACTGTTTTGAGCCGTTTCCAGCGCCGTTGCTCCACCTCCGGCTACCATCTCTTCACCACTTCTTCCCCTACCTCTTGCCGTCCTAACCCACCCATTTTTAGCCCCGATCCGTTGCCGGAGCAGCTCCCATGAGCTCAACTCCGTTCAGCCCCTTTTTGCACTTCCACCACCGTTTTCACCGCCACCCACGGCCAAAGCTCACTTCCTTTAGCTTCATAAACATCTCAAGGCCATTTCTTATCGATTTCGTGTCTTGGTTTGTCCTCGTTCGAAAGTGGGATATTTATTACCCATGGCCACAATGTAAAATACATTGTTACGTTGCTTTTCCTCCGCCGTTTGCAACGTCGTAAGCTTTCAAAAAATACCTTATAGCGCTGTAAGTATTTTTCAAACTCTACTTTTAGATTTAAATATATTTTTATCTTACAATAAATTATTGTATTAGTTGGTTGATTATGGACTGAGTCCGAGGAGTTCGGGAGTTGGATGGTTTGAGGATGGAGTTGTTGGGTTGATGTTGATATTTGTTTGAGATATTTGTGCCTTGATGTTTGCATTGTATAGTGCACGTATGTTCATGTTTAAAAAGGGAAAACCGGGTTTTTGTGTAGTTGCATGCATGTACATGTGTTTGTAAAATGAAAACTGGGCTTGTAAGCGAGAAATGATTTATGGTATATGTGAACGGTTGGACTGACTAGTTCGAGTCAGAGGCACGTGTAGGGATGGTGGTAAGCAGAGACGGTGATAGAATCCCGCCTGTGATTCCCGCCTACGGTGCACACATAGGGATGGTGGTAAGCAGGGAAGGTGGTAGAATCCCGCCTGTGATTCCCGCCTATGGTGCACGCGTAAGGACGGTGGCGAGCAGGGATGGTGGTAGAGTCCCGCCTGTGATTTCCGCCTATAGTGCTCTGACGGTCTGGTTTTTGGGCTATTATCGGGGATAATGGCGAGGTTATGTTTAAAGGAAATATTTTAGGCCAAAATGGAATTTCTTTTGGCGTGCATGGAAAAATGTGGATTTCTGTGATATGTGCATTTGCATTCTTTCATGCATATTATTTGAGTTTTAATGTGTTTTTATCTTGTGGCGTTTGGATCTTTACTTACCTGCTGTATCATTTTTGATATAGTAGATTTTGATGAAGAGATCGAGGAGGAGGAGGAGGCTGAGCCCGAGGATGCGGCTCCGCCGGAGTATTGATTTGGGAGTTTATGCTTTGTAGTTAGTTTGAAACTATGTTTGTGATTTGTAATATTTTATTATGTATGTTTTGAACAGGTTTGTATTAAACTAAGAAAAATTCTGGTACTTAGTTATGAGACTTTTGCTATCCGTTGCGTGTTTCTTTTTGCACATTTATTGCTTATGCATACACTTGGCACTCGTCGATAGGGTGGTGACCCGTGATGTCATCATCCGGACATCTCGATTTCCCCGTGTCCGTACGTGGGATTTGGGGGCGTCACAGGTGGTATCAGAGCACAGTTTGGCTCTGGGTAAAACCACATGTCCCGTAGGTAGTACCAGAATGTTTTTTAAAGTTGTGTTTTAAAATTTATTTTAAGTAAAGTTGCTATTTGACATGTTTTATTTGTTTGAATTTATTTGAACTAGTTTGCTTGTATTTATTTATTTAGTTATGTTATTGCATGCTGGTTTCTTTTGTTTCTTGTTATGTGGTTTGGTTTTGATTTTTGGTTTTATGTTGTTGGTTTTATTTGTTTGCTTCAAGGGTGTCAAAGGTTGTGTTGTGAGAGGAAGATGGTGAGGCCAAGAAAGTCTACTCAAGAGCCTCGGGACGATACGCCGAGGCATGATGTTATAGCCCAAGCGATAAGGCAGATGACTTAGTTCATGCAACAGAATTTTAGGCCACAACAAGGAGGGTCTTGGTTATACCCAGGAGGGCCTAGTGGCTTGGTGCAAGCTGGATGCACCTATGAGCGCTTTCTAGCGCATAGAACTCCACCCTTCACAGGAGAAGAGGATCCACTACGGGCTAGAAAGTGGGTCAGAGATTTAGAAAGAACTTTTGAGGAATGTGGTTGTACTGAGGCGCAACAAGTACTCTATGCCAACTATCTGTTGCAAGGCACCACTTCTGAGTGGTGGGATACAAAAAGAGTGATGCTGGAGTCAGAATTGGGATCTTTTGCCGCTGTGACCTGGTAGCGCTTTAAGAAAGAATTTAATGACATATTCTTTCCCGCTTCTGTGAGGCGGCAAAAAGCCAGAGAGTTCTCAAGCTTGGTCCAAGGGAGTATGACCATGGAACAATATGCCCGAAGAGTTATAGAACTTAGGCGATTGGCTCCCCACCTCATCGCCATGGAGGAGATGCAGGCCTAGCGTTTTCAGGAGGGTCTGCGTCCTGATATACGCAGAATGTTAGTCTGCCATCGGATTGCCACTTTCCAGGAATTGGTTGACTTAGCCACTCTTGCAGACCGAGAGATTAATTTGAGTATGGGCTCTCCTCAAGGACAAAAGAGGCAGAGTTTTACTGGTGAAGGAAGTAGTTCGGGTTCACCTCAGAAGTTTGTTCAGCGGACCGAGACTCGACCATTAGCAGCCTCGGGAGTGCCTATGGGAGGACGAGTGCCAATTTGTGGAAGATGTAATAGAGCTCATGGAGGCGAGTGTCATCTGGGCAGTACCAATGTTTTGAATGCGGTCAGACGGGGCATCTTGCTCGTGAGTGCCCTAGTCGAGTTCAAGAAAGCCGTGGTGCTCGTCGCAGTGGTAGAGCTAACCAGAAGCAATTAGTTCGGGCTCGAATGTACGCAGTGACTCCTGGTACCATTGGAGGCAAGGTTACAGAGACTCAGAATGCTGGAGTCATGACAGGTATGGGTCTAATCTAATCCTTCATGATGAACGCCTTGGGTGGTTTGTTTATATATATATATATATATATATATATTATCGAGGCTTGGAGAGAATGACATGATCTGGGTGATCTTTTAGGGAAGTAGAATAATTGAGTTCTTTAGTTCCGTGGAGTTTATGAAGTGGTCTATAACGTAATAGGTTGTAAGTTCAACAAATTGCAAGGATATATTTTATGAAGTTTCAGCAAAGTTTTAAAGTTTGGGGCCTTAAAGATTTTAGGAAAATAAGTTTATGGTAATTAAGGTTTTAGGTTTGACAAGCTTTGGGGTGAAATAATTAAATTTTGAGTTTTAGATTTCGTGATTCGGATGAGTAATTTGGTGGCAATTGGGGCTTTAGATTTTACAAGCTTTTAAGGTGAATGTTTTGGATTAAAGTCACCAATCTTGAGAATTTCAGAAAATGATTTATTATCTATTAATGTTTTAGAATTTGAAAGATTTGGGAGTCGATTTTTCTATTATGGGATGTAAGTTCATTGATCTTAAAAGTTCCGGAAGATGATTCTTATTTGATTTAAGGTTTTAGAATTGCAGAGTTGAAGGACTGATTTATAATAAGAATTGAGTTCTTAATTTTACAGACTTAGTGCTATAGCTTGATCTACTCTAGTGAGTGATTAGTTTGTAACTATTAAAATGGGGTTGATTAGAGTTGAGTTACTGATATAAAAATTTTTCCAGAGTAGATTTCTTTGAGGATTGAAAATATCGAGCTAGTTTAGAAAATAATTATTGTTAACTCGAGGTTGTAGTAGCAGATCTTAGGAAATGATTCTATCGATTCGAAAGATGTAAGTCCATCAGGGTGTTGGAAATAGTAGATTTTGTGTTGGTATTGAATACGATTGAATTTGAGGCTATATGATCCGTAGACTTTTGGGAATGGATTCTTAGCAAGTTTAAGGTCATTCTCGGTACCAAACTTTAAGTAATGGTTAGTTACTGATTTAAGGATATACGTTGAGTAGATTCAGGAATGATTCTTATTGAGTTGAGGATATTAGTCCAGATGATGGAAATGTGATAATGGATCACTTGTACGTTTGAATGATTTTTGGTGTTGGCTAGAAGTGCACGAGATGGACGAGTAGTAATGGTACGTGTGTATGGATTTCGGAGAGTGCTAGTCCTAGTCTCATCTATTTGTGGCTTGGTAGGAGTTGAAGAGGAATCTGTGTGATAATATTAAATTTAAGAGATTTTGGCTTTGAGTTGTTTGGTAAGTTGAACGGAATGTGCAGTCGAAGCGTATTACCCATTGGGATGATGGTTTGTAACAACTGTTGTGTTTATCTTAAGAAGTAATTGTGACTTGAAGTCAATGGTAGTTTATAGTGAGTTAGATATTGCAAGAGTAGATGTTATTCAAAATATAGGTAATGAGCTTGAAGCGTGGGATATCGGGTAGAAGTTATAGGCGCTCTCGTTGGTTGGCTGGGAAGTACTTGGGCCTTTTAGATATGTTCCTTATCTTTAGAAGAGACATGTGTATGTTGGGATGATGTTATGTGTTTTCAATTTGGGGCCTGGAGGTTGATTAGTATTGATTTATGTCATCAATCAATGGGTGTATTTTTGCAAAATGTTAATTTTTGATTAGGGCAACGATGGCCCACTAAGGAATGAGTGGAGATTTATAGTTTTGGAGGTATATTATTTTCTATAGAAATGTGGTAAAAGTTTTCTTATGATTAGGTATGGATTGAACTCGTACTTCATAATGTTAATTTTTTTGAGGATATAGCCTTTATGTATTTTGGTGAGTTATCAGAGTACGCGCGAAAGCATGATTTTTGGAGATTCTTATATATTCAAATTTTGTATTGATTTTGAGGAATTAGTAGTGATTCAGAATTTTAATGGGAGATTAATCTTTTGGTCATGCAAATTTTGTTTATTGATGGGTAACTTTGGAAATGGCTATTAGGTTACCAAAGTTGGAATAGGATGAAAGTTTGGAAGGTAAAGCAAAGACGTCATTGATATTAGCAATTTATGGTATGAAGATAATAACTATTGAAATTTGTTGGGAGTTGTTGATGATATGTATTTCTCAAATATGTTCGGAGTTGTATCTTGTATCTTTTTGGCATTGATGTTTGACCTCACAATTTCGAGGACGAAATTTCTTTTTAAAGGGGGAGGATGTGACATCCCCTTTTTACGTATATTTTCATTGAATGTGTTTTTAATTTAATTAATATATTAGTTCTTTTATTTTAAATTATTGTATTTTAAATTGATTTTATTTTATTTGATGTGGTGTTTAATTTATTTTAGTCATTTTATGTTTTAAAAATCGTTTTTGACGGATCAGTTTTTGGATTTCGGAAGTGAGGACTGGACCTCATTTATTTTCCCTCATCTTTTCTTTTCCCCTTTTCCTTTTTTTTTTTCTTTTCTTTTTCTTTCCCTTTTTCCTTTTTCTTTCTTTTTCTTTCTTTCTTCTTCCTCCTTCTTCCTGTGCGTGTGCGAGCTGCTTCTTCCTTCTTCCCGTCGCCGGTCTGTTCTTCACCTAGACCTGCCACTGTCGGCCGACGTGGCCGACACAGCCACCACCGTTCAGCTCCCCTCTGGCCGGTGAACACCCCCACCAAAAATCACCTCCATTCGAGCCGCCGATCACCACCTAGAGCCCCTTCTTTCCGCACGGTTTTGAGCCGTTTTCGGCACTGTCGCTCCACCTCTGGCCACCATCTCTTCACCACTTCTTCCCCTACCTCTTGCCGTCCTAACCCACTCATTTTCGGCCCCGATCCGTTGCTGGAGCAGCTCCCACGAGCTTAACTCCTTTCAGCCCCTTTTTGCACTTCCACCGCCGTTTCCACGGCCACCCACGGCCAAAGCTCACTTCCTTTAGCTTCATAAACATTTCAAGGCCATTCCCTATCGATTTCATGTCTTGCTTTGTCCCCATTCGAAAGTGGGTAATTTATTACCCATGGCCACAGTGTAAAATACACTGTTATGTTGCTTTTCCTCCACCGTTTGCAACGTCGTAAGCTTTCAAAAAATACCTTATAGCGCTGTAAGTATTTTCCAAACTCTATTTTTAGATTTAAATATATTTTACTCTTACAATAAATTATTAGATTGGTTGGTTGATCCGAACTGAGTCCTGGGGTTGGATGGTTTGAGGACAGAATTGTTGGGTTGATGTTGATATTTGTTCGAGATATTTGTACCTTAATGTTTGCATTGTATAGTGCACGCATGTTCATGTTTAAAAAGGGAAAATCGGGTTTTCGTGTAGTTGCATGCATGTACATGTGCTTGTAAAATGAAAACTGGGCTTGTAAGCAAGAAATGATTTATGGTATATGTGAACGGTTGGACTGATTGGTTTGAGTCAGAGGCACGTGTAGGGATAGTGGTAAGCAGGGACGATGGTAGAATCCCGCCTGTGATTCCTGCCTACGGTGCACGCGTAGGGATGGTGGTAAGCAGGGACGGTGGTAGAATCCCGCCTGTGATTCCCGCCTACGGTGCATGCGTAGGGACGGTGGCGAGCAGCGATGGTGATAGAGTCCCGCCTGTGATTCTCGCCTACAGTGCTCTGACGGTCTGGTTTTTGGGCCATTATCAGGGATAATCCTGATAATGGCGAGGTTATGTTTAAAGGAAATGTTTTGGGCCAAAATAAAATTTCTTTTGGCGTGCATGGAAAAATGTGGATTTCTGTGATATGTGCATTTGCATTCTTTCATGCATATTGTTTGACTTTTAATGTGTTTTTATCTTGTGGCGTTTGGATCTTTACTTACCTGCGGTATCATTTTTGGTACCGTAAATTTTGATGCAGAGATCGAGGAGGAGGAGGAGGCTGAGCCTGAGGATGCGGCTCCGCCGGAGTATTGATTTGGAAGTTTATGCTTTGTAGTTAGTTTGAAACTGTGTTGTGATTTGTAATATTTTATTATGTATGTTTTGAACAGGTTTTTATTAAACTAAGAAAAATTATGGTACTTAGTAATGAGACTTTTGCTATCCGCTGCGTGTTTCTTTTTGCACATTTGTTACTTATACACACACTTGGCACTCGTCGATAGGATGGTGACCCGTGATGTCATCATCCGGACGTCTCGATTTTCCCTTGTTCGTATGTGGGATTTGGGGGTGTCACATACATACATTCCCTTGATTTCTCAAGGTCCCAATCATAAAGTTAAGTCATGTGTTAACATTTAGTCACCTTTCAACCACATTCTGTCTTAGTTTTGCCTTTATGGTTTTTCATCATTTAACTTCATGGCTAGTTACACTGTTAATGCTCATGTGTTAGGGTGATCGACCCTTGTGGTCTTGGCCTTTTAGAGGACTGTCGAGAGAGAACCTAATCCTTCTCCAGAATGGACATTACTAAGCGCACCAATAGTGATGCATCGGCGTTGCAATCTACCCTTTGACCTCATGGTACCGTCTTCACTGTCATGGCCATTTTAAAATTTTACCTCAAATAGTCAACGTGCATTTTAGTCCATTTCTTTTCATTCTCATTTAACCTTTCATTTTCTTATCTTTCATTTATTTTATATATATTGATACTATATATATATCGTAAAAACATACAACCCATTTCTTTCATACATCACATGTAATAATAATAGTACATGTATCTCACAGATTGCAGGACCACAAACAAAATGGGAATTACGACACTAAGTAGAAGCAGTGTAGTAGTGAAGGAATGCATGGCAGCATACCACTTCCAATGCCAATACAGAATACTCATAGCAACACTATATGTCAGAAAATTGATGCAAAGCACTACCTAGCTGTAATATCCACACACGTGTATAGAATATTCTTTGTAATTCACTAGAGGACAAAGTTAGTTTATGATCTTTTTCTTTTACCGATGCAGTGTGTGTGTATATATATAGCAGTATACTATGAATGTCGAGGCATACCTTCAATGAGAAAAAACCAATTCTCTACATTTTAGCTTTTCATCCCCTTTCTAACATGGTATCAGAGAAGGAAAATTTTCCTGCTATGCTTTCTTAGTCTCCAAACTGTAACGCCCCGATCCCGTAGGGGTCGAAAAGTTTTTTCAATGAGAAAAAACTCATATGCAGTGTGTGTGTGTGTGTGTATATATATATATATATATCAGTATACTATGAATGTCATGGCATACCTTCAATAAGAAAAAATCAATTCTCTACATTGTAGCTTTTCATCCCCTTTCTAACATGGTATCAGAGAAGGAAAATTTTCCTGCTATGCTTTCTTAGTTTCCAAACTGTAATGCCGCAGTCCCGTAGGGGTTGGAAAATTACTTCCTATCCCTTAAACTCATATTTCAATAATATAATTACATACTCCAAATTCTCAATATAATATAGAAATTTTTATTCAAACTATATTCCCTAATATAATTAATTTTCCAAAATGCTAAGTCATCAGAACACAAAAAAATTTCTTAATAAATTTTGCCAATACCCATATAGAAATTCTCTATGCTTAATCCACCATTTTTAAAACATCTCACCCAATGTTTCATAATCTGATCCTCAGCTGAGATATCTAAATATCTAAAAAATATTGTGGAAATAAAGGGTGAGTTATCAACAACTCAGTAAGCAAAACACATAGTGTGTAAACATGAGCCTTTTCAGAAAATTCAATATGCAGAAACAAAACATTTCATCTTCATATGCACATCTCAAAATGTATTATCAGAAAATTAGAGCAAATTTTCAATCTTTTCATAATCAAAACCAACTATTCATATTCAAAAGCCTTTGTTAATATTCAAGGACCAACTCTAGAGGGTACTTATCAAAGCACTGTAGGCGTGAATCACATTTGAGACTCTACCACCATCTCTGCTTACCACCATCCTTGACTTTGTTCTAATATCAACTGTTCATATCACATCAAAGACTTTTTATTCATATTCAAAATTGCACATCTTTCTTCATCTTATCATGTCATTTCATATTGTATCATATCATTTTTTTTTTTAGAAGAAACATCTTCATTGAATTAAGTCATAGGTTACAAGCATCACTAGCAACAACTTGCTTAATACAATTAGGAATATCCTCTAGATCATAAAGATCAAACCCACTCAAAAGGTCATTCTTGGCTAGCATGTGTGCTGCCACATTAGCATCTCTTTTAGTATGAGAAAAATTCCAAGTAACAAAGGATCTTAATACAATTTTTGTGTCTTCAATTATAAGCCCTCCTATGCTCCTACCTTCCCCTAGGTCCTTGAGCTTTTTGACTACCTGAAGAGAGTCACCTTCCAGTGTAACTTCATTGAAGCCAGATTCTTTACAAAACAAAACAGTCATCATCAATGCATACGCCTCTGCAACATAAGGAGATAGACTGATTTCCCTTCGAGCTCTAAGTGTTCCCATGACTCTTCCATAGTTGTCTCCAATAATGGCTCCAACTCCAACTAGGCCTTTTGTGGTATTGAGAGATGCATCCCAGTTCAGTTTGTAGTTCCCCTCTGTAGGTTTTTTCCAAGTCTGAGGTGAGGAGGCAGAACTGGCCAAATTTTGGGGGCCCTTAGCTTTTATTATTCTGAAACAACTTAAGTCATTATGAGACCTTTGGATGATGGAGCTCAGGTGTTTAAGGTCCTTCCCATACACGAAATCATTCCTCCTAGCCCAATTTAGTCTAGCTATCGAGCTTGCTTCTTCCAGCTCCTGCTAAGCTAGTTTTTCTATCATTTGCTCCCAGATAGACTTTAAACAATTGCCAGTCAAGGATAGCTTTTGTAGTGGCCTGCTAGCCTGCCCCCATACATCTTGGGTAGCACCACAACTCCATAACACATGACATGATGTTTCCTCCTCAAGATGAAATAGTGGGCATGAGGACACTTCTCTTATTTTCCTCTTTTTTAAGTTACTGAAGGTGGGCAGTGCCTCAGTGCATGTTCTCCATAGAAATATCATTGTCCCATTTGACACCTGCAGCTTCCACAGAGATTTCCAAAAACCTTCCTTGGTGGAATTAGTTGAAGGGCCACTCTCTTGGCTGGGTTGTAAGTCACGATGGAAATGGAATGCACTTCTGACAATGAACATACCATTTGAGGTGCATTCCCAACTCAGTCGATCCTTCCTGTGGCCTAGACTGATGGGAATGGATTTTATAGTCTCTACACATTCTTGTGGGAAGAGGCTGGCTAGCAAGTTGATATCCCATCTCTTTAAAAAGAGGATCAATTAAATCTTCCACCTGAGTGACAGCTTCTATTGGATTCTTGCCATTGTTAAAGGTCAGAACATGAGGTCTTGGCAGCCACCTATCCTCCCATATGTTGACTTGTGCCCCATTCCCAATCCTCCACGTGATTCCTTCTTTCAGTAGGTTTAGGCTAGCTTTTAAACTCCTCCAGGCAAGTGAGGGTCTGAGTCCCAATTTAGCTTTCAAAAGGCTCCCATTTGCAAAATACTTTTGTTTGATAATTTGAGCTGGGAACGAGTTAGGTTTTGTGAGGAGATTCCATCCTTGTTTTGCTAGTAGGGCCAGGTTGAAGCTCTTGAAGTTCCTGAACCCCATTCCTCCTTAATTCTTTGGCTTGCTAAGTTTATCCCATTTGACCCACTAGATTTTGGCTTTTCCTTCATTAAACCCCACCAAAATTTTCTTAGAGGCTGATCTAGTGTATTAATGATAGACTGAGGAAGGAGGAAAACCCCCATGGTGTGAGTGAGGATAGCTTGTAGGACTGATTTTACTAGTATCTCTTTTCCAGCTATTGATAAAGAGTTAGTCTTCCAGTTTGTCACTCGTGTCCAAACTCTATCAATTAAGTTGTGGAAGGATGCAATCTTGGTTTTCCCCACCATGGTAGGAAGGCCAAGGTATTTTCAAAAGATCCTATTGCATTGACTCCAGCTATCTGCAGAATTGTACTCTTGTTTTCAGTTGGTGTGTTCTTGCTGAAGTAGATTAAGGATTTTTCTTTGTTGAGCTTCTGGCTAGAGGCTAGTTCATATTGGGTCAAAATCCTCATTAGTCTACTCCACTCAAGGGAGTTGGCTTTGCAAAATATCAAACTATCATCTGCAAAAAAGAGATGGTTTACTTTGATAAGGCCTTTGCCCATTGGGACACTTGAGATACTTCCTTCAAAATCTGCCTTGAGAATGAGGCATGATAATGCTTCTGCACAGAGGATGAAAAGGTAAGGGGAGAGGGGGTCCCCTTGCCTTAATCCTCGAGTGGGCATGAAGAAGCCTTGAGGTTCACCATTTAGAAGGATAGAGTAGGAGACTGAGGAGATGCATTTCAGGACCAAAGAGACCCAACTGTTACTAAAACCCAATTTTCTCATTACTGCTGCCAAAAAGCTCCATTCCACACAATCGTATGCCTTGCTCATGTCTAGTTTGAAAGCCATTTAGCCTGTTTTCCCTTGCATCCTGGTTGTCATTGAGTGTAGAGTTTCATAAGCCATCAGAATGTTATCTGTGATGGCTCTACCTGGCACAAAAACACTTTGATTTGGGGAGATAATGTTAGGCAAAACAGCTTTAAGTCTATTTGAAATTACTTTTGCTACTATTTTATATAACACATTACATAAACTATTTGGTCTGAAATCTGAAACTCTCCTGGCCTCTTTGATCTTTGGGATGAGTGTGAGAAAAGTGTCATTGCTCCCCTTCGATGAGCCTTCTTTGTTCAAAATGTTGAGGGCAAACTTTGTAACTTCTTCTCCCACTATATTCCAGTTTGTTTGATAGAATAAGGCTGGGAATCTGTCTAGACCTGGCGAGCCAAGACCATTCATCTGGAACACAGCCACCTTGACTTCTTCTGCTGTGAATTCCTTTACTAAGTGTTCATTCATCTCAATAGTAATTTTGAGGGGTACATCCTTGAAGCAATCAGCAATGCATGTTGGATTAGATGTGGAGAAGAGATCATAGAAGAATTCTGAAAAAATGGAACCAATCTGTTGTTTATCAGTAACCAGTGATCCCTGCCCATCCATTACTTGGTTAATTCTATTTGTTTTTCTTCTTTAGGTGGCATGTTGGTGATAAAATTTGGTGTTCTGATCACCCATTTTGAGCCAGTGCTGCTTTGCACTTTGCTTCCACTTTAGATCCTCCTCTGCAAGGGATTGTTCAATCTCATTTTGCAGCCTGAACATTAAGTCCACATGTTCCCCCTTGCCTGCTTCTTGTAGCTTACTCGGTTTTATCATTTTCTATTTTATCTCAGCAGGTGCATGCCTATTTTCAGTAGCATTCCATTTTTTTAAATCTGAACTACAATTTTTCAATCTCTTTATCACGATTGGGACCTAATCCTCTCCCCATCCTAGATTCCTCCAAGCCTTCTTTATGGTAGCAACACACCCCTCCTTAAGTGTCCAGGCTGCTTCGAATCTAAACATCTTAGAGGGAAAGTGTCCTGGTGCCTCTTGTTTGATAAGGCAATATGAAGTGGTGAGTGATCTGACTTCACAGTAGGAGATATAGTACAACATGCCTTTTTGTACCTCTGACACCAAGCTAGGTTTGCTGATCCTCGGTCTAGCTGTTCTTTAATGAAATTTGGACCTCTTCTGTTATTAGACCAGGTGTATTTAGGACCTAAAGTCAAAATCATCTCCAATGAACAAAATTCAAGAGCTTTTTTGAACTTCTTTAATTGTTTATAAGGTCTAGGGGGACCTTCCATTTTTTCATCTTGGCAGATTATTTCATTGAAATCACCACAGACCAACCATGGAGTGTTAGGAAAAGGTTTGAGATCTTTTAAAAGCTCCCAACTGCTGTTCCTTTTAGAGGTCTCAGGATGCCCATAGAATCCTGTAAAGAACCATGGGAGTGAGCTTGGATAAGTCGAGACACTAGCACTGATATGCCACCTTGAGTAGTTGTAAATGGACACATCAATATTATTTTTCCACATTAAGGCAAGACCTCCACTGCTTCCCCTACTTTCAACAGAGATGCAGGCATCAAAATTCAGACTTCTCCGAACTTCTTCAATTCTTGATTTAGTGCATTTGGTTTCCATGAGAAAAATCATGGAGGTGGACTTGTCCTTTACCATGAGGTTAAGGAATTGAACTGTCTGAGGGTTCCCAAGCCCTCGGTAGTTCCAACTTATTAAACTTATGACTCTTGGCAGGGCTGCCTTGCAGCCTTTGCCTATCGTTTTTGTTGATCATCCTTACGTTGTTTGATCTCAATACACATATGGTCTAGTTTGGTTTTCTTGCCATTGATGTTTGATATGTCTCCTAAGGTTCTTTCACTAAGTCTTTTCTTTAAAGGTTCCACTGGGGTAATTGAGAATTCAAGACTATCTGGGTGGGGGCGGGCTTTCCTCTTCCAAGTGGCTTTTCTAGTTTGTATAGGATACTCAGTAGGGGATAGGTTCTCTTGGGAATGTTTTACCAGCCTTTTTGAGCTTCTGAGAAGTGACTTAGGGTTGGTATTGGTTGGTTCCAGGCTTATGGCAATGGGGTCTTGTTCCATATTGACTACAGGTTCTTTTACTAGAGTAGGGGGGTTGGTTTGGGTAGTGCAGAAAGGGATGGCTTATTATTTTCCTCTGTGGATAAAAGCTGGCAGTTGACAACTGAGGAAACGTATAGGAGCTCGCCTGACTGTACTTCTTGTAGAGATCTTTCGTTGTGTGACTTAGTAGGTAGACCCTCCTTATAGCCTTGCACCACTGTACCAGTTTCCACTGTAGGGTCCTGGATTCCTGCCTTGCCTAAGCCTTTTGTCCTTCGTTGCAGTTCCTGAAGATCTAGCCCCTTCCATCCATGGTTGAATATGCAGGCTTTGAATCTGATTTTTTTGGTTTTGGGCTACTTCCATAAGACTTAGTAGCAATGAAAGGGATCTTGTTTAGGGTGGCATGTAACCAGGGACCATATTGAGCTGGTTGATCAGCTTGAGGTCTCTGGTTATGGCATCCCCTTCCTTGATGCATAATGACTCCACATATGAAGCAAAAGCTTTGGAGTCTTTGGTACTTGAAGGCAGACCAGATTTTCCTATCCCCTGCTACCACCCATCTCTAATGAGCAAGAGGTTTGGTGATGTCTACCTCCACAAAAACACGCAAGCATTTTCCCCAACCTTGGCCATCTTTGTTCACTTCCACTTTGAGAACTCTTCCCATAGCCGAGGCAATTTGGTGGCCATAGTTTTCGGTCATGCATGCAAATGAGATGTTGTGGAGTTACACCCAAAAAGTTCTAGAGAGAAACTGACTGCACTAAGGGGGAGACTGCTATCAACGTCTTGAGGTCCTATCAGGCTTCGATCAAAGGTCCATGGCCTCCCTTTTAATATCTTGTCCTTGTCTGTCTTCATCCCAAACTCCATCATAAAGCTGCACTCCCCTATCTCAGTGAAGGTTAACTCTCCTTCCACCTTCCATACCTGGAGCATGGTTGATCGAAAGGCCTCCTTATTGAAGCTTCTTTTGGTGATGACCTTTGCCAATAGACAAAAGGACCCTCTTTGAGCCTCCATCATGAGGTCCTTGTCCGAGACTTTGACAAAAGCTTTTTCATCCTCAGTCAAGTTTAGACCTTTCCATAGCTTTGAGAGGTCCTCGTCTCCCATGGATGTATACTTCACACAAACTAGATCTATTAACACACAAAACTATAGAATTCCTAGATACCAAGAGGAAACTAGTTTCAAAGACCACCCTGCAAAATAATTCACTGCAATGCACCAATGCTCTTAGCTCTCGCTATGAGACATCTTTCTTTGTATCAGGATACAAAGAAACACAACCTTACACTCTCACTCTCCCAGTAGTAGAGAGAGAAGGACCCAGAAATTCGTATCATATCATTTCATATCATATCATATCACGTGCTGAACATATTCATATAATTTCTATATGACCAAAAGAGATCCAAAACATTATCACATAACAAGTACAAAATTCTCAGATATCATATTCACTCTTTTGCACATTTTAGAAACATGTCAAATATTTCTCATGTTTACACTAGTCATGTCAAAAAACGCTTTTCTCTTTCATATAGATTTCATGAGCAATGTAGAAATGCATAACTGAGGTTATTTTTCACATTTTCTTTTCAAAACATATCATGCACATTTTTTAAACCGACTTCAATTCACTTTTCTTTTTATACAAAGTCTAGCGTAGGAACCTCACTTATTTGAAATTTTTAGCTTTTCAAAAAACAGTGTCAAACGAATCTTACTCGTCACCTATAAGATAATCACATAACTTTTTAAAATCCCCTTATCAAACCCAAAATATTAAAAATCTCTATTTTCCTAATGTCTAAAATCCTCGAAATCCTAAAATATTGAAACTCTATAAATAATACTTTGATTTTCATATGATTTCTCCAAATAACTTTCATGATTCATTCCTAAAATCATAGGAACTCCATAATATTGATATTAAGGTCATAAATCTAGAGTTCATGTGTCCCATTATAATCTCCCGAAATTTCTTCAATTTTTCTAAAACAGTCAAATGTTTTATAAATCCACACTCCTCGTTAAGCCCATAACTATCTTCTGTAGTAATATTTATACTTGAAACAAATCTTCAGAGTAAACTTAAAACCAAGCCCAATGTATAACCCACCTACTTACATGGGTAATTTTGGGAATTGACCATAAATGTGTATGGGTTCTTTGGGAAAGCTGGGGTCTAAAAGACAAGACTCAAGAAAACCACCCAAATCTTGTAACAAAGAAGAGGCCGTACTCACTGAGTGGTAAGGAGGCGTGCGGCAGATCAAGGTGGCTGGGGCAAGGGTAGTGCACTATGGGAGGGAGAGGGAAAGTGCTGAGAGAGAAAGAAAACAGATAGAGATAAGATAGAGAGAGCACGACATGAGGGAGAGAAACATGGAAGAGGTTGGGTGCATACCGAGATGCGATAGTCTTGGCTATGGGTGGAGCACTGGCTGTGTTCTCCTAGTGAGAAAGCACTGAGAGTGGAAGCCTTTGGAGTTGGGTGGATGTGAGACTGCTCATGGTGCAATTTGTGGAAGTTGGACTTGGGTTGCTTTATTTTGGGTAGCAAAAACAAAGGTGCACATTTGTTTCAACAAGCAACATGGTTGCCGTGCAAAGAGCTAGGCAGTGGGCAATCACATGATGGCTGAGCAAAGGAGTGATATGGTGGGCTAGTGTGGAGTTTTTCATGGAGCTTGACCGGATGTTTTGTGCTAGTTGTTGGGCAAGATGGTACTGTGCAGATGGGCACACACAAGTTGGTTTTCTGTGATGGTGAGGACGTGCAAGTGGAGTTGGACGATGGTTGCAAGTGCTTGGGTAGTTTCTACATGCATGGGATAAGGTATGTGTGTGTGTGTATATATAAATATAGGTGAAGGAAAAACCCAAAGGGAAAACTGAGAGGATGAAATGTGCAGGGGTGGAAACAGGTGCAAGGATTGCATGACGTGGAGACTAAAGCCTGTAGGATTCTCACAACTTGCATTTTGGAGGGGGCTTTTTCCTTAAATTTGGGCTTTCGCTATAACCTCTAAAATAATCTAACTTGTCTCACTAATCTTCTCCGCCCAATAAAATATTTCACCTAATCCAAAATATTTAAAGATTTTAACCTACTTACCAAGCCATAAAATTATTCGATATTCGCCAAAAATAAAATTTGGGCTCGTAGTCTATTCAAACAATACTCATAAATTTCAAGTGGGCTTCTTATCCGTATACCCTCAAAACTTTTTGGAAAGCAGACTAGGTTCTGGACTCAGGTGTTACACAAACAACCTTCAATTCATAAACCATGACCTCATCTTCTTTCTATTCTTCTTCTCCTACCGAGGATCCAAATAGTCCATTTTCTTTTCATCATAGTGACAATGCAAACACTATCACTATCTCACCTCCCTTAACTGGTTCTGACTATATCTCTTGGAGCAAATCATTTCTACTCTCTATCTCCATCAAGAACAAGTTAGGATTCCTGGATGGCATCATTTCCACCCCTAACTTATTAGACCCCTCATATATTTCATGGTTGCGATGCATCAACATCCTACTTGCATGGATTCTAAATTCTGTCTCCAAAGACATTACCTCTAATATGTTTTTCATGACCTCCACTAAACAGGTTTGGGACAAACTTAAGGAACATTTTGCACAACCTAATGAAGCTAGGATATATCACCTTCAACACAAGCTTAGTGGGATTGTTCAAGGGCATCTCTCTGTAAGTGATTACTTCACACAACTTAAATGCTATTTGGGAAGAATTGCATAGTTATAGACCCCTTCCTTGTTGCTATTGTGGACCGTGTACATGTGATGTTATGAGAAATGTTGGTGAAGTCCAACAAAGAGATTATGTGTTTAAGTTTTCAATGAGCTTAAATGATAGTTATGATGCTATAAGAGGACAGATTATTTTGTTGAGTCTCTTATCTTCTCTAAAACTTCTTCATTGATTTTACAAGAGGAAAGGCAAAGGCAAGAAAAAAATATGGCCTTGCCCACCACAGAACTTTTGCTACTCTTGTTTTCCAAAATTCACCAAAGAAAAAGAGAAAACAAAACTTGTTTGTTAGCACTATGGGAAGATAAAACACACAAAGTATAAATGGCACAAGCTAATAGTCTTCCCACCCAGCTTCAAGTTTACCAAATCAAAATTCGGAAATGCCTTTGCTGCACCTTATTCTGCAAATCAAGTTACTCTTACTGGCTTTTCTGTTTCCCACTCTACTGGTCAAATTACCACTCTCCTGCAAACCCATGAGTACTTGCTCCAAGTGCTTCTCAATTGATCCTCTCTCAAGCATAAGAACAACACCTTATGGCTATTGTCAATGCTCAATTCCCTCAACTAAACTTGGGACAGACCAAGCCATTACTGCCTACCCCTACACCTCCTAAACCTGTCACTTGTGACCAAAATTCCTCAACCACATCTTACTCAAACTTAGCAGGGAATCATTATTGTCTCTCTAGTTTTTCCATACCTACTAACCCTTCTCTTTTCATTGCCATAAATCATCACAAACTCACTTCAATTTCACATTTTAGGCATTCTAATATTCATAACACACTATGGATCATGGACATAGGAGTCACTGACCACATGGTGTGCTCCACCTCCTTTTTGATAATTCCTCTTGTTGCATTCAAGCCTTTGTACAGCTTCCCAATGGCACAAAGGCTCAAGTGATACACATAGGCACTATTAAACTCTCAAATTCCTTGTTTCTAACTAATGTCCTATGTGTGCCCTCAATCATATTTAATTTCATCTCAGTTAGAAAGCTCACTCAAAGGCTAGATACATATATGTTTTTCCTAAATGATCTTCAGGTCCTCTCTTTATAGATAATGATTGGACTTGCTGAGGTTCATGCTGGTCTCTATTATCTACTACATTGCACACATGATAGCAACATCACTCCTCCTTTAATCCTCTCCAGTCAAATTCAAGTCAATTAAGCAGCTATACATCAAGATTTCAATCTATGGCACTTTAGATTAGGACATTTATCTTCACAAAGAATGAATTTAATTCATTCTCATGAACCTAATGTAAAGTCCAAAGACCAATCTCATTGTATAGTTTTCCATTTAGCTAAACAGAAATATCTTTCCTTTCCTTCAAATGTTTCCACTAGTTTATTTCCTTTTGATTTAATGCATTGTTATAAATGGGGCCCATACTCTCAAGCTTCACTTCAAGGATTTCATTACTTCTTAACTATTGTTGATGACTATTCAAGAGTCACTTGTGTTTTTCTAATGAAACTGAAATCAAATACAAGATCACTCTTGCAATCGTTCTTTCATCTCATACAAACTCAATTCAATAGTAGAGTTAAGAAAATCAAAACTGATAATGGACTTGAGTTTGACATGGATGACTTTTACAAGAATCATGGCATCATTCACTAAAAATCATGTGTGAATACCTGTAACACCCGTCCTTATAGTGGGTCATTTTCATATCGATTTTGATAAAATCAATGGGAATTACAATTCCTTTTAAATTTCTTTTCCATTCATGTTAGGATACAAAAGACTCCATGTCATAAATAAAATTCATTTTTTCTTAATTAAAGATTTTAGCAAAAATATTACATTTCATAATTAAAGTTTCCAATATAAAAACATCTTGCCTAGGCCTTCGTGCTCTTCCCCTTGAGTTGTGCCCGTCCTGACCTGTCATTCTCATCTTGTACCTGGGAAGGCACACATAAAAACTAAAATGAGTCGGTGACTCGTAAGCATTATTTCATACGGTCAAAATATAATAACATAACTTTTCAGTCATGCAGTTATCATTCCATATATACATATCATACTTAGCATGCATACATCTTCTTTTCATTTTAAAACATTGCGAGGTGGGGTTTTTTTTTATAAACATGCTTTCTTATGTAAAACAGTTTCCCACGCATCGCTGCCTTCATTTCTTAAAGAAAATTTCATGCATTTATCTTTTTACGTACATTCATGCATACATACATACATTCATGCATTCATCTTTTCTTACTTGCGTACATTCATGCATTCAGTCCATTCATACATACATACATGCATCCTTTCTTAACATGCATCTGTTCATTCATTCTTTTCACTTTCATTGGCCATTGCACAATGTCACTTTCATGTGCTAGGGTTAGGGGCCTTTTGGACTTGATTCTGCCTGTGGCCATGGGTTGGGAATCTATTCCGTCAGGGTGCAGCACTGGGTGCACTACCAGTATTACTTACCCGGCATTGCAATCTGCCCTGTCCAGTCCATTCATTTGGTACCATTTCCATTCTAGTCCATGTGGCCCTTACATATTTTCATACATCATGCATTAAGTCCATTCATTCTTTTACAGTTATTTCATTTCCTTTACAATCCATTCTTTGATTCCAGTCCTTACTATTCTTACGTTTCTTACAGTTCTTACGGTTCTTCATTTCTTTCAGTTCATAAAATTTCTAATTAAGAAAATGGTTTTCTTTCCTTTGTTTTAAGAAAAGTTGTTCAGAAGAGTCTGAAAAAGTTATTTTAGAAAGAATCATTTTTAGGAAAGACAGTTACTTTAAAAAATTTGTTTTCTTTCTTTTCTTTTCTTTCTGTTTATTTCTGATTCAGTTCTTACAGTCCTTAACAGTTCTTACGTTTCTTTTCATGAACATACATATAATACGTACTACTTATAGCATCCATTCACATGCATACACGTACATACTTTGGGTGCGTAAAAAGGGGCTGCCAAGGAAGGCTGTTACGTACTTATACTTGAAAACTTATGTTTTGTTTTCCTTTTAGAGAAAAGTTTTCGTCTTCTTATTCGTTTGTATAGAGAAAACTCTAGAAGAGTATGAACATAATACTTACCTGGACTTCATGCCATACTCAATCCATGCAGTCCATTCATATGCGTGTCAGATAGCAACCTACATGTATACACATAACCTTCGGTCATCATCTATCTAATACATAAGGAACTATTCTAGAAAATAGAACTATGCCTCGCTTGAAATACTTTTTATCCATCCCTAGGCTCTTACGTGCCATTTACTATGCTAAAACCTTCGGAGTCTTATTCCTTAAAGTGAACCCCCGTGATTCACCTTAGGGTTAAGGCACTAAGACCTTCGTCTTATTCTTCTATTTTCACAATTCGATGCATGATTCCGACTGACAGAGTCATGCGTCCCAACCTTGGACAACTCTCTCATTACTACCTTCACGTATCCTACTCCATACTAAATCCTCATTCCCAACCAGTCAGGATACATGAATTCAAGCCAACTCTGGGGCTAAAACACCGTGTAACTCTGTTGAGAACAGATTACCCATTACATTTGGTAAACCTATCTGACACACATGTCTCGCCAGAGACACCTGTATCTCATCCCCTTTTATCACCTAAGAGTAACTTATAATTCCAATGAACGCCCGCTTGTATAAACAAGCTCCATAATCCAATACCAACTTGCTCAGACCCAGTCCATAGGGCTCTTCCTACTTCCCTACCCTGTACAAGTTCATCCCAACACTTGATAGGAGAGGATTGCATCCACAAATGCACCTCTGTCACGTCACATAGTTTGAGAATAATCTCGAGTCAAGTCATAATAAGATACCCATCATGCTTCCGTTGCACGCTCTGATACTTTTCCACCACTTTCTTATACTCTTAGCCATAATCAACCACAAGATGACACCCGTCACCCTGGACTACAGGCCATATCACCATTGCTTCGGGACATTGTTACACAGTTCTCGCCACTTAACAAGAGGACTGCATCCAGAATTGCGCCTCTGTCACATTATGCAGCTAGAGAAATATTCCCTAATGACAACACGAGGTCCATTGTGCTTCTACTGCACTCTCTAATACTTTCCCACCACTTCTTTATACTCTTAGCCATAGTCAACCACAAGGTGACACCCTCATCCTGGACTACAGGCTATATCACTATTGTTTCGGAACACTGTTACATAGTTCCCGCCACTTAACAAGAGGACTGCATCCAGAATTGCGCCTCTGTCACATTATGCAGCTAGAGAAATATTCCCTAATAACAGCACGAGGTCCATCGTGCTTCCGCTGCACTTTCTGATACCTTTTCACCACTTCATACTTATTTTTAGCCAGAAGTCAGTGTCAAGGCAACACCCATTACCTTGGACTACAACCACATCACCATTGTTTCGGGACATTGCTACACAGTTTCCCGACGCTGCACCATACACTCCACACTTCTCTGCTACACCATCCAACCCTTCATGACATGCCATCTGGTGTATCACAACCTAGTACAGAGTACACTCACGTGAACTCTCTTCCATCCACACTACAACAAATATCACTACGATAAACATCTCACGGTGCATCGCTACATGACATGCGTACTTCTTTCGCTACAACACTTGTTATCACGATGCACACCACACGGTGCATTGCCATACAACACAAAGTACGCTCCACGCGCACCCCTTACATTCTATGCCACACATCACTACAGCGCAAGTCACACGGCACGTCACTGCACTACACAGAGTATATTCCACGCGTACTCTCTTCACACTTCACGCTGTATCACAACTACGACATCCATCTCATGCCCATACTTCACAGCACAGTCCACAATACTACACAATCAAGCCCAACACTTCACAACTACGCAGCGAACTCCACAAATACTAACTACATAGTCTACAATCTAACCAATCAACTACTTTAAACGTAAATAACTAGAGATAGAGAGTTTTACCGTCAACAGGATAACCCATTCATGACAGTAACACCACGTACGGTGGCTGCCCACCATGTAAAGTGGCAGTTTGGGCTTAAGGATAGCTAGGCGTGGCCTTGGAAAGGCTCGTGATGGCCTCGTGGTGGTCAAAGGTGGCAGAGCACGGCGGCATCATGCCGTGAACAGTAAATCCAAAATGCTAGGAGTTTGCTTGAGGTGGTGGAAGGCCATAGAACTTCATGGGAAGCTAGGGAAAGGTAGATGAAGATGTGGTGGAGCTGTGGTGGCCATACGGTGGCTCACGGCGGCGGATCAGCCACTTGAAGCTAGTTTCGTGCCTTGGAGAGTGAGGAAGAGTGAGAGCTGTGTATAGCTCCGTTGGCCATGGAATTTCTTGGGGGAAGTCATGGTGATGAGAGGAACAACGTGGTGGTAGTGAAACACCATGGGTAGCCGTGTACGGCGTCATACGGTGGTGCAACCGAAACTAAGGCTATGGAGACCCATCAGTGAAAAAGAGAGAGTTAGGGGAAAAGAAAGACATGGGGAGGAAGCCCTTGACGTGGTTAATTTATTGGTGGTGTTTGGTGGTCGTTTTGGCCGTGTATGGTGGCTCAAGGAGGAGAAAAAGGCTTGAAGACTCATTTGCTTGAAGGAAGAAAGAGAGAGAGAAGAGGTGGCTGGTGTAGATCACCACTGGTGTAGTAGTGCTCACTGGTGGGAGAGCATCATGCCGGTGTGGGAGGTGGGGCATGGCGACTGGAGGTGGCGCCGGCTGGGAGTGCAAACCGCACGATGTAGAAGACTTAATGCACGTCGGGCATGGAGAAGAAAGAGAGGAGAGAGAAGAGGAAAAGGAAAAGAGAAAAAGTGAGGAGGAAAATAGAGGGGCCTGGGTATTTAATCTAAGTTCTTCGCTTCAAGATCCTCAAAAAAATCTAACGATGAGTTAAACATTGATTTGAAAATGTGTAAGTGTTTGATTTAAAATAAAACAATTAGATAAAACACAGAGAGGAATTAAAATGGAATATTATTTTATAAACTAAAGTTTATAAAATAATATTTCTTCATCATTATTTAAAATGATAAAGTATCGTTAATTACTCAAAGATGATAAAACCATTTAAATTAAATAAGAGTTTTCAACGTAAAGTTAAATATCTTAATATTTTAAAACAACTAAAATATTTAATATAAGTAATTATCCACAATCATAATATTTTTAGAGCTCATTAAAATATTATAATTGTGCTACATTAAAAACAAGCTTATGTAATAATACTGAAAATATCTTCTATAGATATTTTCATAATATTTAAAGCATCCGTAAGCATTAACATATCTATCTTACTTTGAAATCTGCTAGATAACTTTCAGAACACGCCATCGAGGTACAATGCTTAGGATAAGTTTCAGCACACAGATTAAAGTTCAGCACATACGTCGAGGCTCAGCACGTAGATCGAAGCTCGACACATAGAACAAGGCTCGACACGTACACCAAAGTTTGACACTTAGATCGAGGCTCATAAAGAGAAGAAGAAAGAAGAAGCGGATATCACAATACTCCTCAACAAAATGGGATTGTTGAGAGGAAAGACCAACATCTCTTGAATGTTGCCCCAACACTCTTTTTCACCTACAGAATTTTTGGGAGATACGATCTCAACTGCAACATACATTACTAATAGAATTCTCACACCCTTCTTTCAAATAAATCTCCATATGAAATGCTCTTTTCATCACCACCTTTTTATACTCACCTTCAAGTATTTGGCTGCCTATGTTATGCTAGCATCTCCAAACACAACAAGACTAAGTTTGAACCTTGAGCTAGACCTTGTATTTTTCTAGGGCACCCTACAAATGTCGAAGGTTACAAACTCTATGACATTGAGACTCATTCTATCTTCATCTCTAGGAATGTTATCCTTCATTAATCTATTTTTCCCTTCCAATCTTCCACTTCTACTCCTTTTTCCTGCTCCTCTTTAGATAACACTCAATCTTCTTTTCCATAAAATCTAGTTTTACCTCCTGCACCACCAAATGACCTCTTTACTTCTTTTCCTATTTTATACTCTTCCATCACACAAGATTCATCCCCTTCTACTACTCCCTCACAATCAGAACCAACTTCTAATCCTCTATCTCCCTTGCCTGTTGCTACCTCCTCTACTCCCTCCCCTCTTCCACATCATCATAACACTAATAATGAACTCAATGTCTCCCTCCCTCTTCAAAGGTCCACTAGAAATAGACATCCACCTTACTATCTCCATCAATATCGCTACCAGATAGCAGAATCCCAACCCCTCAATACCTCTTCTACATCTTCGCCAATTCATCTACTCAATGCTCACTTAACTTACAAACATCACTCCCCATCTCACCAATCTTTTTTTGTTTCACTTACATTGCTCATTGAGCATTGGCAAGATCATAAAGGCTGAAGTCAATGCTTTAGAGGAAAATAATACTTGGACTATCACCTTCTTAGCCGTCAACAAAACTGCAATTGGATGCAAATTTGTATACAAAGTGAAACTCAAATCTAATGGCTCCCTTGAAAGGTACAAAGTCAGACTTGAGGCCAAAGGGTACACTCAAAGAGAGAGTTTTGACTTCCAAGAAACCTTCAATCCAGTTGCTAAACTCACTATAGTTCGTGTCTTCATTGCCTTAGCATCTATTCAAAACTGGTTTTTATCTCAAATGGATGTCCACAATGCTTTTCTGCGTGAGGATCTTGGTGAAGACATTCATATAGAGATACCTCTAGGTTACCACATCAAGAGAGAGTAGATTGAGGGGGAGAAATTGGTTTGCAAATTGAATAAGTCCCTTTATGGACTTAAGCAAGCATCGAGGCAATAGTTCTCAAAATTTTCCAATTCACTCATTGCCATTGGATTTCACTAATCCAAATCTGACTATTCTTTATTTACTAAAGTTAGTCACAAAAAGGATTCATAGCACTTTTGGTGTATGTAGGTGATATCATAGTAGGAAGTAACTCTAAAGAAGAAGTTGATTCACTCCAGGCTTATCTTTATAGCAATTTCAAAATCAAAGACCTTGGACCTCTTAAATATTTCCTAGGACTAAAGGTTGCTAGGTCATCTTCTGGAGTTAATCTCTGTCAAAGGAAATATATTCTCGAAATATTGGAAGATGGAGGGTACTTGGCACAAAAATAGCCTCTACACCCATTGAGCTAGATCACAAATTGAGCCACACCACATATGAACTTCTTGAAGACTCTACAACTTATAAAAGACTCATTGGAAGGCTTATTTTCTTAATCATTACCAGACCAGACATTACTTATGTTGTAAATGTTCTAAACCAGTTCATGGATAGAACCCCACAAACTCATTTGCACTCAGCCTATAGAATTCTCAAATATCTCAAAGAATCTATAAGCCAGGAGATTTTCTTATCATCCAAATCATCTCTACATCTAAAGGCATATAGTGATTCTGATTGGGCTGCTTGCCCTAAGTCTAGGAGATCTGTTACAAGCTTTTGTATATTTATTGGAGATTCATTAATAAGCTAGAAATCAAATAAACAAGTGATTGTTTCTAGATCTTTAGCTAAGGCAGAATACATAGCACTAGCTTCCACAAGCTGTGAAATCATATGACTCTTTGGTTTGCTAAAAGAGTTCAATATTGATCATGCACAATCTGCACATTGTTTTGTGATAACCAAGCAGCCATTCATATCACAAGGAACTCTATCTTTCATTGAAGGACTAAACATATATAACTGGACTGCCACCTCGTTCGAGAGAAAGTATTAGCAAGGATCATCACACCTATTATAGTAGCCTCAAAATTCCAGTTAGTAGACATCTTTACTAAGGCCTTATCAATTTCTACTTTCCAATTTCTGTTGTCTAAGATGAGAATCCTAAATTTCTATGCCCATCTTGAGGGAGAGTCTTATGGAATGTAGGACCACAAGAAAAATGGGAATAATGACACTAAGTAGCAGCAATGCAGCAATGAAGAAATGAATGGTAGTAGACTACTCATAGTGGCAGTACAGAATATTCACAATAGCACTACATGTTAGAAAAATTGATGCAAAGCACTACCTAGCTGTAATATTCACACATGTATATAGAATATTCTTTGTAATTCACTAGAGGACAAAGTTAGTTTAGGATCTTTTTCTTTTACCTCTGTAGTGTGTATATATAGTAGTATACTATGAATGTCGAGGCATACCTTCAATGAGAAAATACCAATTCTTTGCATTTTAGCTTTTCATCCCCTTCCTAACAATGCAAAAGGGGCCGTAAAAGAAAGTTATGTAAACATCATCATTAAAACATGTACATATAGTATAGCTTGCAAAAATGATAGTTTTGTTTACATAAAGCGGTTAAAGGGTAACATAGTCACTTACCTTGAGCCTTATGCAAAATACTTTTGTGTAGAAAATATTTCCATGCAGACAAATCACATTCATGACACTTGACACCTACATTTAACATATTATCACGTCAGTTTCATTCTTAAGTGCACCATTAATGTGAAGACTTAGAACTTTACTTAATAAGCTACCAACGAGTGTCATTGGACCCACAATGCATTGTCAAATAACTTTCACTTGACCGCGTGATTATTCAAATATCCAACTGATGACTCCACAACAAGTCCTTAACCATTCATTCTTTTCTTTTGTTATCAACCTTAAAGCCATAATAATAATCGCAAATCATTAAATACCAACTCGGAACAAAAAATAATCACAACCACTTTTATCTCCACATTGAGCCTTAAAATCAACCATATATGATATATCAACATCAAAACTGTTAAACCTAACTTAACATATTAATCATATACCTCAAACACATAAGCTGTCATTCAACCTTATTTTTCATGTAGGTCCATAATACTAAAAGATAATATCTTTTAATCGGTCCTCCCGTTAGTGCCCCAAAAACACCCTCTAATGAAGGGTTGCCATGTCGGCCTCCCATAGGACATGTTAAACAACATAACACATGACCCTCGCTCAGAAATTTCTCTTCCAAACCCTCATGGTCTTACCCAAGACTAAGGTCCTGTTTGGATGTTGAGTTGAGTTCTTTATGAATAGTAGTGAGTTGAGATTATAGAGTGAGTTTTGTAGGACCCACCTAAGATGAGTTTAGATGTGTTTGGGTGTTAAAATGTGTATAGATGTATTTACAAGAAGTTAAAAAAAGTTGTGGGTCCAGCGTGTAAAGAGTTGTTGAATTGAAAAAGTTTGTGGGTCTCACTTGTAAAGAGGTTTTAAGTTGAGATGAGTTTAATAATTTGAGGCTTAGTTTTTGCATGTTAGACTCAGTTTAAAATTAGACTAAACTGAGTTGATATCAATTGAATATAAGTTCCAAACTGGGGCTAAGGCCCTTTCCAAAAGCTTTCTCTTTCAGACTCACCCAATACCCTTAACCCTCTCTCCCATATCAGATGGCACTAATCAACACCATGAAAACACTCTAAAATGGCACTAAACACTTTCAAATCAGATTAAAAAAAAAAGTCAAATGAGAAGATTATCAAGCATTGAAAAACCTGGGCATGAAATAGGGGTTAGTGGATATCCTTAAATCCGATTAATAATTACTTTTGAAGAAATATAGCTTAAAAGCTTGTGTTTTTGCTATAATTGCTTTTTGGAAGAACATCAATTGGGCATGGGATGGAGAAGACACCATATTAGATTAAAAAAAATGGTCAAATGAGTATATTATCAAGCACCAAAAATCCTTGCCATGATATCAAGGTTGGAAGATATTCTAAAATCTTATATATGTTCCAGAAATCAACGATGGGGATAAGAAAAACAAGCCATTTCAAGACACGGACTAGACGACATCGTTTGGTTGAGCAGGCATCTGACAATGGCGGGTGGAAAAATGAAACTACTCGGGCACACATGAGGGAAGGGAAAAAACCAGATGTGAGATGAGGTCTTTTCAGTTCGAGTCAATTTTATTTTTAGTAGAAATTCCATGTGTTGATCTATATCTCTTTAAAATGTATACTGCTTAGGTGGGTTTCTTCTATTGGGGTTTTTTTTTTTTTTTAAAGACATCATTATCTTTATTAATCAGAATATTTCAAATCAGAGTAGCAATACAGCTTGGGACATCCTCAAGTTCAACAATTACATCATCAATGTCAAGAGCCTTCTTAACTAAACAATGAGCCACCTTATTAGTAGACTTGTTGGTGTGATTCACTGTCCAGCTTTGAAATATGTTAAGACTCTTTTTCACATATGAGATTATCATACCAACTTGACCACATTGCTCACTTACTCCATTAATCTCTTTAACAACATTAAAAGCATCACCCTTAAGGATAATCTTCCTCAAACCAATGTCAATTCCGAGTAAAACAGAATGAAGAGCAACATATGCCTCTGCAAGATGTGGATCAAGAAAGAGGGTTTGTTTATTGTCATAGTGCCCATGACTTGCCCTTACCAATTTTGGATAATTGTGCCAATGCCAACCCTGAAATTTTGATCAATAGCAACATCCCAATTGACCTTACAATAACCATTTGGAGGGACTTTCCACTAAGCAATAGGGATAGACTCAACTTCTAAAGCTACTAAGGATTTGTTACGCAACAACCTGAGATCCTGTTATTTTTTATTAGTTTGCTTCAAAAAGATCATGAGGCTGGTAAACTCTTTCTGAAAGACCACCTCATTTTTTCTCTTCCATATCCTCCATGGGACCACAACCATCTCTGTCAACACTTCTTCATTCAACTCCTCCAGTCCGCTGAGTAATAGTTCTTTGAAAGTTTGATTCTTGATGCTTCTCTTCTACAGTTGTATAGAACATAGGCCCCAAACATCTCTTTCTGAATCACATTCCTAGATTGCATGTTCAATGCTTTCTTCATGCTGTAAGCATATTGGACAGTTTGGCTCATTGACAATCTTCTTTTTGAAGAGATTCTTCTTTGTTGGTAAACTATTGCAGGCCTTTCGAAGAAAGAGCTTTTCGGCATTTGGAATAGCTAGCTTCCACAACTTCTCCCATATTTCCTTCTTCTCAAAATAGCTAGATTGCCCTTAGCCCTCTATTGAATTTCAAGTTGCAAGTGATAGGCACTTCTTATAGAAAAAATGCAATTAGTTGTGCATCTCCATATAAGTTTATCAGGATTGTTGCAAAGGCTTAGTGGAATTTTCTATATGGTTGTTGCCTCATCTTTAGAAAAAAAATATATCCTTAGTTGCAAATCCCAAGATTTTGTATCTGGATCAATAAGCTCTACCACTCTTGCCTTAGCATTAAGTCTTTGAACCCCCTTTATACTCTAAAGGAAATAGGTAGAGGCAGCCACTTGTGATGCTAGATTTTGGTAGAAATACCATTTCCAATTCACCACAGAAGCCCTTCTTCAAGTAAGGACTTGGCTGCCATGATACTCCTTCATATGAGACAATGAATTTTACATAGACTAGCTTTTAAAAAGTCATTATTTGCAAAGTACTTCCAACTTGGTAAGCAAAACAAGACGCCGTCTTTTCCCAATAGGAAACACTTGAACAAAATGTTCAAAGCTAATATTTTGAAGTTCAGGTTCAAACAAAAAATGATAGTTGGAGTAATGAGTCTTGATTAGATTTTCTGGACATGATATTTAAAAGTTTTAGATGAACAACTATTACAAGAGATTAAATTATTAAAAATATATAAGAAAATTAATACCCCTAATAAAGAACAAGGAGAATGCTCAACACTAGCTATAGACGATGAAACAAATAATTTCATTAATATCCTTGAAAGATAAAATTTCAGAAATGGTACACTGAAATAACAGTTTCTATTAATCATGAATTTTCTTTTACAACAATTCCTTTATTAGACATAGGAGTAAAATTAAATTTTATCCAATAAGGAATAATATCTTCTAAATATTTTGAAAAAAAAACATTATTCCAAGCCAATAACAAACAATTAAATATAAATAATAAATTATCAAATGCACATATCTGCAATAATGGAATTTGTTTGAAAACAATATTTATTTTAGTAAAAAATATTAATACTAAAGTAATTCTTGGAAATCCGTTTCTTGCCCTACTATACCTTTTTTCTATAACTGAAAAATGAATTTCTACTAAAATACTTGGACAAGAGATTCAATTTAAATTCTTGTTTCCCCTTGATTCAAAACAAATTAATTCCCAAAAATATGTCTCATTAATTAAAAAAAAATTAAATTTTTAAAATTTTTTAAAGATTTTTAGAAAAGAAAAACGAATAGATTTCCTAAAAAAAGAATTAAAATATTAAAGAATTGACGAACAATTAAAGATCTATTATTAATCAAAAAAATTAATAATTTTAAAAAAATAGTTGAAAAAGAAGTATACTCTAGTTTGTCAATAGATTAAAAAAGAATCAACATCCATAGACAGAAAAATATACAAATATTAGAAAACAAATTAAGTCTCATGTTAAGCAACTACCATGCTTAGGACTTCCATCTTCTCATACTTTTAAAATTGTTGAAACAAATGCCATTGATCATGGTTATGGAGGAATTATGAAACAAAGGTTATCCCCTTGTTCTGAATAGATTATTTAATTCCATTTAGGATGTTGGAATCCTGCTAAAAAGATTTATAATACTTTTAAAAAAGAAGTTTTAACTATTGTATTATGTATTTCTAACTTTCAAGATGATTTATTGAATCAAAAATTTGTACTTAGAATAGATTGTAAATCAGACAATAAAGTTTTGATTAAAGACATAAAAAATCTAGTTGCTATACAAATATTTGCTAAATGACAAAATATATTAAATATTTTCAATTTTGATATTGAACATATTAAAGGAAAATCTAATTCTCTTCCTGATTTTCTATTTCAAAAATTCTTACAAGAAAAATCATGTCATCCTCAAAATCAAGTATAGTCTAAGTCTTCATATGCTAGACCACCATCTCATTCTTATCCTTCGTCTTATCCTTCTGCAACTAAAACCATATGCAATTTTGAGAATATTACCACCACCAACTAGGTCATTTTATAACTTATTCTCACCATTAACTTACTCAAAATTACCAACATATTCAAAAGTTGTTTCTTTGTCTCCTTCTACTCCTCATATTATTAGTCCTTTGCTCTTATTATTAGAGTTATGCTATATACAGTCCATTTTGAATACTTCTTATGCACTCCACTGATATGATTAATTAAAACAGTTATTTTATATTAAATAAGATTAACTGGCATATAGTCTTTTCTATTAAGACTAAAATCCAGCATTTGTCTAATCCCCAAAAATTACTTGATGCCTTTCTTTTGTCAGATTGGCAGTACATTCTACAAAATTTTAAGACCCAACATTTTTATGAGTTTATATTCGTGGACACAAATTCAATTATTTCTTTTGAAATCCCTAGCTCTCTTCAAACTCAATCTTCTTTACCTACATATCCAATTAGTGCATTTCATAAAGTTATCATTAAACAAGTTCTCACCCTCAAACAATGGGGGAAAAAATCCTTATTTGAAAAGGAAATCTTCTAATAATTTGGACCCGCCATATTTTGATTGTTATGATTACCAATAGGTATGGACAAAATTTTTTTTTTTAAAAAAAAGAAAAATTTATGTCATTCCTAGTTCATCCACTTTGACAAACACAAGAAATTAGAACACTCCCTTGTGGTTTTTACTGTGATGGGATTATTATGGACCTGTATCTTTTCTTCTTCCTATCCCTTTATAAGAAAGTTTTAAAATTTTCTCATTCCAAAATGATTACCCACCCACGTTAAAACATTGTCTGCTACTTCTCTTTTTCTTCCTTAAAACAAAATTTACTTGGATTATGAAATGGAAATATATTATCAAACCTCAGCCCTCTTTCAACACCATTATGTTCTTAGTCTAGCAAGTCTCTATCAAGTGGTGAGAGAAGTATAATTATGATTATGTTCTAAAAACATTTTCAAAAATTACTAAACTCTTGAAGTTTTGGTCAAGCGAAGTAGATTTCATTTACAATTAGCATTAATTACCAGTAAGAAAGATTTAAAGAAATTAGTTGAAGTAAAGTCACAAGTTTAAGACAATGATGATGATGAAGACTCACCACTGCATCAAATCAAATTATCTCCATCACAATAGGCCACATCATTAGCTGAATAGACCCCTTCTTCTTAGGTCAACTCATCTCTTCATCCAATCCAACTAATAGACTCTTAATATCTGTTCAATCTGGATCTTTCAGGTTATAACCTTCAGAGTATAATGTGATTCTAGCAGAAGCCTTAAGACAAAATTACAAAAAGAATTATTATTACTCTCTCAATTATTCCAATTAGCCGACAATTCAAGACAAAAATACTTTTGACCAAAGGAAGCATTATTGGTTCCACTAGTCAAACATCAATTATCTGTCGATGCATGAAGATAAACAACTTTGGGCATCCATTATCATATTACTATGTATAAACTTATTATGTTACCGTTTTAAGGCTTGTTTGGATTGAGAGAGCATCTTAACTCATCCCATGTAACCATTAAAACTTTCTCAAACTCCTACACAATATACAATAAATAATTCAATTGTTTTAAATTTCAAAACAAAAATAATATTTAAAAATTATATTCTAATAATATTTTATTTAACTTTTATCTAATCTCAACTCACAATTGAAACCTCCCATTGTGTTTATAAAAAGGAAGTCCATAAACGAAGAAGGACATTCAGAAAAATCTCATCCTATGCTTTGCCCTTCTCTCTATTCTCACTTCTGAAATAATCTCCTAGTGTAATATTTCCTTAATGTCTTTTGCCTCCAATTGTTTTGAGAATTAATCTCGTTATAAGTTTTATTTTTTAAATTAAATCATACTTATCAGTTATATATGATTTCTATCTTTTATGTTTATTTTCTCATTAGTTCACATGTCTGGTACTTATAGTGCCTATTATTAATATATAAATTATCATAATTATTATAACTTATTACCGACTGCATAATATTTATCCATCTTATTACCTGTTAATTAATAGTTGCACTTGCATATTTTAACATGTAGTAACTCATATATATATATATATATATATATATATTACATAGCACTTAATAATCTGATGATACATTCATAAATTATATAAGTACAACTCAATTCCCACTCTATGCTTTTTAACCTATTAATAATTTAATATCTTGGAGAATATCGTGACATTAACATTGTTACACATAATTAGGTTAAGAAGCATAATTTATATAATGTAAATTTTGAGGAAAGAATATGAAGAAAAACATGTTTGCTAGTGTTAGGTGCCTAATTAAGAGCTGAAACCGAACCCAACCGATCGAAAAATAATCGACATCCGTCTTCTGCTGAAAAGTGGTCTCTTTTATGGTCTTGGACTCTGCTGCTGTTCGTCATTGAGGGGCATCTGGTTCATGGAATCATGAGGTGGCCGGCACTTCAAGGGATATGGTCTTCTGGTTTTGAGGGATAAGTGGGCTGATGATCTTTCTTTAGAATGTGTATTTGATAGCACTTATCTTCTAACATTATTATTATTATTATATAATGGGGCTTTCGAACCTTGATTTCCTATTTAGAAAACTGGCTTGTATGCTATCCTCCTGGCTATCTCGTAATGTTATTGATTTAGGAGATGTTGATACCAATATAACAAGAGAAATTTATTAATGGTAATAAAATGTTTTATAGAATTTTAGAAAATGAAAAAAGTTAACAAAAACATTATAAAGTTAAACAATTATTTAAATATATATATATATATTTTTTTTTTTAATTTGAAGAAGTTAAATTACTTTTAATCTTTTGTTTGAAAGTTTGAAATAATTTCTAATAATTAAATGAGAAAGTTGAAAATTTAAAATGAAAAAATACTTATATTTGAATGATATTTAAAAAAATTATAAAAAATTTTGAAACGAGAGGAGATTGTTTTCCATATTTTAACTAATATTTGAGCTAAAATTCAATTAAAGGAAAATCAACGGCACTCAAAACCTGAACTAAATACATTGTTTGCGTGAAAGACTTGCTGAATGGTGGACACCACGGATTTCAATAAAAAAAGGGACCGAACTGGACCGAGCTCACCTCCAGTATCCAAGTTTGGTTCAGTACTTCATTTCTCTCAAAACTGGTTAAAATCCAGTTTCAATTTTTTTTCTAACACCATATTAGTTCATATATATTTATTATTATATAATAAATATGAAAAATTAGACTGAATCGGATCGAAATCAATAAAATTAAAAGAGAAAAATTTATTCATCATTCTATAATATGGCATTAAATAATAAATTTATAAATAAAATATAATAAATAATTTCTAATCACTTAATATATTATGAGATGATGAGAAGATAATAAAAATTAAGATGATAAATAATATTACTTAATTAAAAATATCAATTTAAGAATATAATTGATATAGTATCGATTTTTTAAATTTCAAAACGGTATAAACCCATTCGGTTATAAAAGGACAAACTATCCGACACTGAGGCCTTAAGTCACGAGGACAATAGTGTAATTCCAAACTTAAAAGGTACAAAACATTGCCGTTTCTGCCTTTGGACGGAGGTCAAAATGTTAAAAAGCAAAACATATAGCCATTCCCCGGTCTTGTCTGTGTGTAACAAAGGGGATAAGATCATAAACACCAATTGGAGACAGAGAAGGACGGGCGACAATGGCATCCACGGCTTCGGCTCTATCGTGGAGTTCTTCTTCGTGGTTGCATAGCTTCGGAGGAAACTTGAATGAAGCCACTAAACTACCGAACAGAAGAACACCCTTGGTGGTTTTGGCTCAGAAGAAAGCCACCAAGACCCGCAAGGTAGATATATATTTCATCTTTTTGAAAACGAAATGGGTTGTGCTATTATTATTTACATTCCAGCACCTATATGTGTGTTCGAAATTGTTTGGCTGCTGAGAAAGTGAAGGAAAAGAAAGCTAAAAATACATTATTCACGATTTAGCTTCTCTTTCCATACATTTTTATTATAATAAAAACTTCATAGAAAATGTAAAATATATTGAAGTAAGTGTCAGTTATAGCGTTATAATTGAGTGCTGGTGTGGGAGGGGTCAGATAATATTGAAGGAAGACGTGACAGACCTGGGAAAGAAGGGGCAGCTGCTTGACGTGAAGGCTGGGTTTTACAGAAATTATCTACTACCCATGGGCAAGGCTCAGATTGTCACTGCCAGTCTGCTCAAGTAATGTATAACTGAACCATCTTATCTTTACATTGTGTTGGTTTCGTTATCTCTCACATGCCCAATTCAGGAGGAATGCTGATGGTTTGGTCGGCCAGGATTTTTATTTCAATAAGTGTTTGATGATAATGTGATGATAAAATGCAACAAGTTTAAGAAGCCTAGGTCTCGTAACTGGGGAAATTTTTCAAGTAGAAAGTGTATCACATGCTAATAGGCCATATCTAGAGTAAGTAGAAACTATAAGAGAACGTCTATGACATAATAGGTAGCTGATACGAGTAAGATTTGACTTGGATTTGGAGTTATAGTTTATAATTAAATGTCAATGCAGATTGTGAATGCTGATTTCACTCCTGGGCATCTATACAATTCTGAAAATGATATATTATGCTTATGATAGAGAGAGTAGGAAGGTGGAAAGATATTTTATATCTTGTCAATTTTTGCCATTTTGTGTCTGGCAGTTCATTTTTACCAGCATTTGCTAAAACTCTTCCCAAAATGTAAGATTTGTGGGAAATCAAGATAAATGATTAAATGGACATGGTTGCTTCTTCCTCATCTCTGCTAGGAACCTCCATGTATGCTGACAACCACCTCCTGAGTGCTGACTAAAATACAATAGTACATTACCTTTCATTATTTCTGAAGACAACCCATAAATGTGCAGCCTGCATAATTTGCAACAATAACCCCCTCTAATAGTGCCTATGGAATTACAATAATCATCTGTAGCTATATGATCTCCTGTTCAGCTAACATGAGCATCTTCTTTGTCCCCAAACACTAGATGTTAATCCACCAAGGCTACTATTACTCGTCATCTTGTGCTGACCAATGCTTGTATTGGCATTTCCATAAGACTTTGCATTATCAACATTGCAACTTTTTTACTGCCTCACCACCACTCTATCTCTATCACAACCTGCTGAAAACTACACTGGTTTTTTTTTTTTTAATCGATAAACACAATTTTATTGAGCATAAAATAGACAAAGTCCCGATTATGCAGGACATATACAAGATCATTGGCTATACATGCGAGTTTAGCGATACAAGTCATGAAAAGACAATCCATTAAAATCAATTACAATTGACCAATGGAGTAAAGTATTGAAAAATAAACTTCTAAGCACATCCATTGGCCGCTCTCGATCTTCAAAGCTTCTTGCATTCCTCTACCTCCAAATACACCACCATAGACAAATTGGGATCATCTTCCACACTTCTGCAATCTGAGGGTTACCCTGGATACCTTGCAAAAAAGCTAGGAGGTCGATTACCCTTTTTAGCATCACCCAAGCTAATCCGACCGGAGCAAAGAAGTCATTCCATAGGGTCATAGCAATCTCACAATGACGTAATAGATTATCTAGGGATTCTCCACACTTTTTGTATGTACAACACCAATCCATGACTGATGTGGCATTTCCGTAGATTGTTTTATTTTATTTTTATAAGTAATATGATATTTCATTGATAAAAGGATAGGCATAGCCCAAGTACACTAGAGGTATACAAAAGCATACACATTTTTAAGAACTAGTAACCGTTACAAGAAAATCATGAAAACTAAGCCCATTTAAATCCAACCCAATAGCCCACATAAACAAAGTCTTCCAAAAGAAAGTCCTAAACTCTTCCAAGGAACGTTCATGATCCTCAAAAAGTCTTTCATTACGTTCACTCCAAATAAACCAAAGAATACAAATAGGGGCCATTTTTCAAATAACTGCAATCTGTGGTGTCCCAGTGATACCTCTCCAGCATGCCAGAAGATCAACCACCCGGCCTGACATCACCCATGCTATTTCCATCTTGCTAAAAAAGTAGTTCCATATGTCTCTAGCAAACTCACAGTGTAAAAGTAGATGATCCACTGTTTCCCCACTCTTCTGACACAAACAACACCAGTTCGTGATAACAAGGCCCATTCTCCTCATATTATCATTAGTCAGTATCTTGCTTAAGGCTGCTGTCCACACAAAAAAGGCAGCCTTTGTTGGTGCTTTAGTCCTCCAAATGTTCTTCCAAGGGAAATAATGTCATTGTTGCCCAGTAATAGAGTTATAAAACGAGCGTACTGTGAATTTTCCTTTCTTAGAAGGTCTCCAAATCATCACATCTTCAGTTGTGGCAGCAACAGGAATGTTATATAGCAAGTTAAAAAAATCCACCAACATGTTCACTTCCCAGTCATGTACCTCCCGATTTAGGCTGATATTCCACTCTTGTGAATCTTGTATAGTTACCCTCAAATCAGCCACCATGGCATCTAGATCCCTTGCAATATTGTAAATAGCGGGATAAGCCTCCAGCAACACTGTGTCACCCACCCAACAATCCTTCCAAAAGCGTATCCTTCTTCCATCCCCTAAGCTCAATCGAGTATTACTAGCAAAAGAATCCCATCCTTTCTGTATGAACTTCCACAACCTCACTCCATAGGACCCCCTTCCCTCTTTTGAACACCAACTCCCCATTTCTTTTTTTTTTTTTGATAAGTAAACGGTAGTATTAATAATAAAAGGCATAGCCCAAGTACACAAGAAGGTATACAAGAGGCAAGACCTATCTAAGTGGCTATAGAAGTCATTAGAAACTCGTGTACATTTAGGCCATTAAAGTCTATAGCTAGAGACCATAGAAATAAAGTGCTGAAAAATAAGATACAAAGCTCCTCAGATGTCCTCTCCTTATCTTCAAAAGTTCGTTCATTTCGCTCTTGCCAAATGCACCACATAATGCAGATAGGTACCATCTTCCACATAGCTTTGATATGTAAGTCTCCCCCCGGCATCGCCCAACTGGCTAATAGTTCAACAACTGACTTCGGCATCACCCAATTCAACCCTACTCGACGGAATACTTCACACCACAATGCTCTGGCTGTCTCACAGTGTAGCAGAAGATGATTCACTGACTCACCAGCTTTCTTACACATACAGCACCAATCTGTAATGATTACCCGCCGCTTCCGCAGATTATCGGTAGTCAGGATCTTACCCAGGGCTGCTGTCCAGATGAAGAAAAGTGTTTTGGGCAGCGCCTTATTCCTCCACAATCTTCTCCATGGAAACGGAACATTCGGTATATCTGTAAGGGCCTTATAATAAGAGCGAACCGAGAAAATACCCTTACCCGTATGTTTCCACCACAGCTTATCTTCATGCAATCCATTCGGCTTCATAGAGTACACTAGGTTGAAAAAATCTGCGAAACTGTTTACTTCCCAATCATGTGCTGCTCTATAGAAAGTGACGTTCCAATGTACTTGATCCCCTGAGCGAATCAAAAGATCCGCGATCGAGGCTTCTTGATCGCACGCCATTTGATATACAAAAGGAAAAGCATCCTTCAGTGCCTCCTCCCCACACCAAATGTCCCTCCAAAATCTTATACGTGTGCCCTCCCCCACCAAAAGTTTAGTATGGTTGGCAAATAGCCTCCATCCTCTTCTTATTTGCTTCCAGACCCCCACTCCATACGGCCCATTTCCTTCTCTACTACACCATCCCCCCCATAGGCTGCCATATTTACTATGGACTACTGTTTTCCATAATGCTTCTGGTTCCATATTATATCTCCAGAACCATTTCCCTAGGAGTGCCTGATTGAACTTTCTCAAGTTCTTTATCCCCAAACCACCTGAAGAAATTGGTCTGCAAACCGTATCCCAGTTGATTAAGTGAAACTTGAATTCATCCCCCAAACCACTCCAGAGGAAATCCCGATACAATTTTTCAATCCGTGCCGCCACAGACGCTGGAATTGTAAAAAGAGACAGGAAGTAAGTGGGTAAGTTAGAAAGAGTACTCTTTATCAGGGTCACTCGGCCTCCTTTCGATAAATACAGTCTCTTCCATCCAGCCAATCTTCTCTCTATTTTCTCGATAACTGTATCCCATATAGCTATGACACGTGAAGCCGCCCCCAGCGGTAGACCCAGATATGACATAGGAAGAGTGGCTACCTTACACCCCAAAGTGTTAGCCAACTGTCGAGATCTACTAACATTCCCAACTGGTACTAGTTCTGATTTATCAAAATTTACTCTCAAGCCTGATGCTGCTTCAAAGCATAACAATACCGCTTTCAGAGTTCTAAGTTGTTCTTGTTCTGCCTCATAGAAAATTAAAGTATCATCGGCAAAAAGTAAATGAGATATTGAGATAAGGCCCCTATCCGGATCACCCACAGAAAAACCAGCCAACAAACCATTGGTAACTAAGGCCATTAACATCCTACTCAGGGCCTCCATGATAATAACAAAGAGAAGTGGAGATAGCGGATCCCCTTGTCTCAAACCTCTCGAACTGTTAAAAAAGCCTTCTGGACTGCCATTAATCAGAATTGAGAATCTTGCTGTTGAGATGCACCATCTGATCCACCTACACCATTTTTCTCCAAATCCACATCTCCTCAATAGATAGATAAGAAAGTCCCAATTTACATGGTCATATGCCTTTTCCATGTCTAATTTACAAATAATCCCTGCCATACCGGATTTTAGTCTACTATCCAAACATTCATTGGCTATTAATACCGAATCCAGAATTTGACGACCCCTAACAAAGGCATTTTGTGGCTTTGAAATTATCTTACCAATGGCCTCTCCCAACCTGTTTGCTAGAACCTTTGAAATGATTTTATAGACCCCGTTAATGAGGCTAACGGGCCTAAAATCCTTCACTTCCACAGCCTCGGTCTTCTTCGGAATTAATGCAATAAAAGTTGTATTCAAACTTTTCTGAAATTTCCCAGACAAGAATAATTCCTGGAAGACATTCAACATATCCTCTTTTATCACCTCCCAACATGTGTGGAAAAATCCCATCGAGAAGCCATCTGGTCCTGGCGCTTTTTCTTTCCCCATACGTCTGATCACTTCATATATCTCCTCTTCCTCGAACGCTCTTTCCAACCTTGCCGCTGTCTATGGTTCAATGGAATCAAAAACAAGACCATCTACTTTTGGCCTCCATCCCTCTCTTTCTGTAAATAGTTGTTCGAAAAAATTCAGCACATGTCCCCGTATCACCGGCGCCTCAGTACACTCTCTACCATTTATATTCAACATCTTAATGGTATTATTCCTCCTATGTGAGTTTGCCACTCTATGGAAGAATTTGGTACTTCTATCCCCTTCTTTCAGCCACAAAGCTCTTGATTTTTGTCGCCAAGATATCTCTTCAAAAGATAATACCTTTTCCAGCTCTGAAGTCAATTCTGCCTTTCTTGATCTTTCCTCTACGGTGAGAGATCGACCTTCATTGATCCTTTCAATAACCTGTAATTCTCCCAACATGTTTTTCTTTTGCTCCCCTAGGTCACCAAAAGATTGAGCATTCCATAGCTTTAAATCTTCCTTTAGAGCCTTTAATTTGCCTGCAAGAACATGGGAAGGAGTACCATTAAACTGATAAGAGGACCACCAACGCCTTACCCTTTCCACAAAGCCCTCGCTTTTAAGTCACATGTTTTCAAATTTGAAGTAACTACGCCCACTTTGAATGCCTCCTCCGTCCAGTACAATTGGAAAGTGATCTGAGCATATACGCGGCAATCTCCTCTGACAAACCTCTGGATACTGACATTCCCACTCTGGCGATATTAAGAATCTATCCAACCGTGACCATGTCTGACTATTGGACCAGGTAAAAGGGCCGCCAATAAGTGGTAAATCCACCAAGTTCAGCTCAAAGATACAGTCGGAAAACTCTGTCATGGCTGGTCGTATACGACTATCACCCGATCTTTCACTGGGAAACCTTGTGATGTTAAAATCCCCTCCTATGCACCACGGGAGATCCCACCAGCTGTGTACCCCCGCCATTTCTTCCCATAGTTGATGTCTGACGTTGTCAACATTCGGTCCATAAATTCCTGCAAAAGCCCACAAAAAATTATCTTCCACCATTTTAAGAGAAACGGTCACCGTATATTCCCCTATGAACTCCTCCCTCTTCATCATCACCCTTTTGTCCCACATCACCAAAATACCCCCCGAAGCCCCATTCGAAGCCAAATACACCCAGTCTACGTATGGGCAATGCCATACACTTCTCACTATTTTTCTGGTTACCAATTTCAGTTTGGTCTCTTGTAAGCATACAATATCCACCCGCCATTCCCGTAACAAGTTTTTTATGCAGGAGCGCTTATTATTCTCATTTAGCCCCCGAACATTCCACGACACTATTTTTGGCTTCATAAAGAAACAAACTTACCCTTCCCTTTGACCCTCTCACGGCTTGAACTACCCTCATTCAATGACCAATCCAATCTCTTAAGCTCCCTTTCTTTCTTGGCTCCTTTATTTTTAGAATGCGAGTGACCCACCTCAATGGCTGTGAGAAGAGCCAAAAACTGTTCTTCATAGCCCACACACTTCATACCCACTATCTGTTGAATATCTTTCACCTTGTTGAATACCCAATCCGACATCTCACATTCATTTGGTAAGAGACAGTCTAAAGGGAACGGATTCTTGTCCCCCTGCCCTTCACACTGATTTTGGCCTTCCCATTCCACCATTGTGTTTACTGTCTCCACTCCATCTGCTCTAGTTATCATCTGGTTTAAATCTTGAGAGTCAGGGACACTGATTAAGGTTATCGGCTGGTTTAAATCTTGAGAGTCAGGGACCATTATTATTTCATCACTTTGATCTGTAGGCTCCTCCCCCATGCTATCCGAAATATTCTGTCCACCATCCGTAAGTGTCCAACTCCCCATTTCACGACCATATTTCAAATCTATCCCCCATTTCCATAAAGCTCCGCTCTCATTGTTATATTGCCAAAGCCATTTTCCTAGTAAAGACCAGAATCCTCACATTCCTAACCCCCAGTCCGCCATCTCTCAAGGGATTGCACACCTTATCCCAGCCCACTAAATGAAACTTAAACTCCTCTCCTATTCCACTCCATAAAAAGTCATGTTGAAGTTTTTCCATTCTACATGCAATGCTACTTTATCGGCAAGGAAGAGACCACGCATCCCAATATGTTAGCCAATCTGCTCATGTTACTTACATCCCCTACTGCGACCATTTTTGTCTTATCAAGATTAATCTTTAATTCGGAAATAGCTTCAAAACAAAGTAGAATGGCCTTCAATGATTGAATATGTCCTGCATTTGCCTCACACAACAGCAAGGTATCATCTGCAAATAAAAGGTGAGAAATAGTAGTTTGGCTATGTGAAACTCCCATAGAGAAGCCAGAGAAAAACCCTCCTCCTACTGCCGCCGTCACCATTTCACTCAAAGCCTCCATGACTACTACAAATAAAAGTGGTGATAATGGATCTCCTTGTCGTAGCCCTAGCGAACTGTTAAAGAAGCCCACAGGTTCTCCATTTACCAAGACCGAGAAATGTGCCGTTGACACACAATGTCCTATCCACTTTCTCCATCTTACCCCAAACCCACATCTACTCAACATGTACATCAAAAAGTCCCAGTTAACATGATCGTATGCCTTTTCCATATCTAGCTTACAAAGAATACCTGGAATTCCTGACCTGATTCTGCTGTCCAAACATTCATTGGCAATGAGAACCGAATCTAGTATTTGTCTCCCCCTTATAAAGGCATTTTGCGATTTAGAGATAATCTTTTCCATTACCGTGCTCATTCTATTTGCCAACACCTTCGACAATAACTTATATACACTGCCTACAAGACTGATCGGTCTGAAATCTTGTACCTTTATTGCACCAGCCTTTTTAGGGACTAAGGCAATAAAAGTAGCATTTAGGCTTTTTTCAAATTTGTCATGAGTGAAAAATTCCTGGAAAACCAGCATAACATCTTCTCTCACCACCTCCCAACAAGTTTGGAAAAAAGCCATGTTGAAACCATCCGGGCCTGGAGCTTTATCTTTATTCATTTTTCTAAGAACGTTATATACCTCTTCCTCTTCAAAAGGTCTCTCCAACCACACCATACTAACTTGGTCAATACTCTCAAAAGTTAGGCCATCCACCTTAGGTCTCCATGCAATAGGTTCTGACAATAAGTTTTCAAAATGTTCATCTACATATTCCTTCATTTCCGTCTGATCTGACGAGATAATACCATCAATATTCAGAGACTCAATGGTATTGAACCTCCTATGTGCATTAGCTATGCGGTGGAAAAACTTAGTGCATTTATCCCCCTCCTGAAGCCATAAAGCCCTTGACTTTTGCCTCCATGAAATCTCCTCCAATAAGGTCAGTCTTTCGAGTTAGTTACTACTTGCTCTTTTCGGTTGTTCTCGTCATCTACTCCCTCCAAACTTTGTAATTCTTGTAGTAAGCAATTTTTCTGGTTAGTTATCTCACCAAACTCTTGCTCATTCCAAGTCTTCAAATTCTTCTTCAAAGCTTTCAATTTTCCAGCCAACACCTTACTTGGATTACCCTCAAATACATAAGAATTCCACCAATTTCTAACCAAATCCACAAACCCCTCCTTTTTTAGCCACATATTTTCAAACTTAAAAGGCCTCTTACCCCCTTGCACACCACCCCCATCTAGTAAAACAGGAAAATGGTCAGAACATAACCTCTGGAGCCTCTTTTGGGTCATCTGGAAATTGCAGCTCCCACGAAGGCGAAATAAGAAACCTGTCCAGTCTTGACCAAGTGTGATTATTAGACCAAGTGTACTCCCCTCCCATTAGAGGAATATCCAATATCCATAAGGCCTAGCTCAAAGATAAAGTCCGAGAACTCCACCATTGCTGAATTTTGATGTCCCCCCCTGATCTTTCGGCAGGGAATCTTGTTACATTAAAATCCCCACCAATGCACCATGGGACCTCCCACCAAGAATAAAGTCCAGCCAGCTCATCCCACATCCTTTTCCTCTCCCTATCCAAATTAGGCCCATATACCCCAGCGAACGCCCATACAAACCCATCTTCTAAATTTTTGAAGGAACACCCCACTACATTCTCCCCCATAAACTCATCGGTGCACTCCACAACCCTCTTATCCCACATAACCAATATACCTCCCGGGGCCCCTTTTGATGGTAAGTATATCCACCCTACATATTGACAACTCCAAATGCTTCTAATAATTCTTCTACTAATGATTTTCAGCTTTGTTTCCTGCAAACAAATGATGTCCGCCTTCCATTGCCTTAACAAAGCTCTTATACGAAGACGTTTATTCGACTCGTTCAACCCCCTAATGTTCCAACTCAGAATTTTTGGCTTCATTAACAAACTGCTCCAGCCCTTCCCTTATTTCTTCCCCTACTCGCACTTCCCTCCTTTCCTTTGTAATTTATGGACCACGTCAAGCGTTTCAGCTCCCTATATTAACAAACTGCACCATTTATGTTTTGAATGTTTTTGTATGGATGGCCTCATTAGGGAAGATCCTCACAACAAACAATCTACGGAACTGAAGTTTTCAAAACATTCAAAAGCAGGGAATGTATTTTTTTCAATTATATTTTTCTTCTAAATGCACTGAAGGAGGCGATGAGCAGCAACGCCTCAAGGCATTCTACTTGATCATCTGTTTAAAATATCTAATCTTGTTTAAGTGATCACATACTTTCAACCTTCGGAAAACTTTGGAGAGCTTGTCCACATCTAAGAATATAAAATACTCACCCAGAGCATGGAAAAACAGAAATTTTATTCAGAGAAAATATGTAGTGGGACTCTATCTGTACATAGCATTAACATATGTTGGGGGACAAATAGTGATTGAAGAGACATGTCATAGAATGTAATATCATATTCTTGGAAGAACTTATCTATCTTTTTATTCTCATGAATTTTTTAAATTTTATTCATTCTTTTTACAGGGAAATGCGAATGGAAGAGGAGAGAATTGAGGCTGAGAAAAAACGGGTAACTGAGTTAAACATTTTTTTTTTTATCCATATGCTTCCTTGAAAGTGAAATGGTGCAAGCTATACCTTATATAACCAGTTTCTTCTTAGAGAAGTACCTCTATAACTAGTTTCACGATCATAACATTAATCTGTTGATGTTTACTCATAATTTGTTTTTATTGGTAAACAAAATTTTATTGATCATAAGAATATGCAAAAGCCCAAGTATACGGAACATATATAAAAGCATCGCCTATGCGTGCTAGTTAGTCATACAAGAAATTCGTGAAAGGTCATTCCATTAAAATCAGTTTCAACCAACCAATGGAGTAATGTATTAAAAAATACATTTCTAAGCTCATCCATGGACCCCCTCTTCATCTTCAAAACTTCTTTCGTTCCTCTCCCACCAAAATCACCACCATAGGTATATTCGGACCAACTTCCATATCACTGCAATGTGAGAATTTCCTTGAAGGCCTTTATAAGAAGCTAGGAGATTGATTATATTTCTTGGCATCACCCAAGCTAGTCCCCCCTGAGCAAAGAATACATTCCACAACGATCATGGCAATCTCACAATGTAGTAGATAATCAACAAACTCCCCACTGTTTTTTTGCACATACAACACTAATCCATGACAATGATTAGTGTTTCCTTAAATTTTCTATTGTGAGAATCTTTCCCAAGGAAGCTGTCCATACAAAGAAGATTGGGGTGACTTTGCTTTCCAAATATTCTTCCATGGGAATGGATTCGCATAATGCTAATTCATGTCTTGGTAGAGAGAGCGGACGATTGTAACATCCCTTACCGTAGGTTAGGAGTGTTATGTGCTTTCATAACTGTACCCGGTAAAGAGACCCAACTTGATTAAAAAAAAAAAAAAAAAAAAAAAAAAAAAAAAAACCTAGTTTATCACCTATAAACCAAAAAAAAAAAAAAAAAAAAAAACCTAGTTTATCAAAAAATAAATTCCCCCACCAAAAAACCCTTAAAAATATTATCCATAGCAAGAAAATTTGAAATTGATATTTAAAAAAAAAAAAAAAAAAAGAACACTTACAAACTAGTCTGAAAATCCCTTGACACATGATCTATGCCTGGTCATCAGCTTATCAACACTATCTTCTTTACCTGAACATATTTTTTTATTGGCACCAGGTTTTTGGGAAGTGTCCCGACTAATCCTGAGGGTATACAAGCTCTTGGCAAGGAGTTTCCCACAACCTTTACCTAGACATTTTTTTTTTTTTTGATAAATAAACAATTTTATTGATCAAAGAAAGGCAAAGCCTGAATTACAACTCTGATGCCCCACCTAAGTGGGCACATTAGAGGCAAGAAAATCTTGAAAGGTCAAACCATTAAAATCTATAGTTATGGCCCATCTACAAAGAGTTCTAAAAAATAAAAGTTTGAGCTCCTCCAATGATCTTTCCTGGTCTTCGAAAATCCGCTCATTACGCTCCCTCCACAAACACCACATAATGCATATAGGGATCATCTTCCACATAGCTTTAATTTGTCGGCTGCCTCTTATGCTTGGCCAGCTAGCCAACATTGTCTCCACAGTTTTAGGCATCACCCAAGCCATCGCCAATCAAGTGAAAACCTCATTCCGTAGAAACCTTGCTATGTCACAATGCAGTAGTAGATGATCAACCGACTCACCTGCCCCTTTACACATGCTACACCAGTCTGCGATAATGATCCCTCTTTTCCTCAGGTTGTCAATGGTAAGGAGACATTTTAAAAACATAAAACAATAAACAAACAACGAAAATGAGTCAATTACTCAATAAGTAGTATATCATACAGTAAACATAATAAATATAGGTTTTCTTGAAAGGTGTGCATACTCAATTCTTATACTAACATAAACATGTAACATTTGCTATACATAACTCATTAAATTTGTCTTTCCCTTTCTTTAATGGCCAGAACATCTGAACCCCCATGTGCAAGGTTGTGCACCGGTTCCATTGGGGACTGGGGAGTACCATTGGATACAAGCAAGAGGTCTGCAATCAAGGCTTCTTTCATTCTTGTTATACGATAGAATTTTGGATGACTCATTGAGTGCCTTGTTACCACACCATATGTCATGCCAAAATTGGACTTTGGATCTGTCATGCACTTCAACGTGGGTATTTCTAAAATATCTATCCCATACTCTTCTTTTGTGCTTCCAAAGCATCCTCCCCATGCTTCACCGTGCTTCGAGTCTTTGAAGATTCTCCACAAGGGCCCCATTCTTAGTGGTATCTCCAAAGTCATTTGCCCAACAATGAACAAAGCCTTGTTAAAAATCTGCAAATTCCTGGTACCCAATCATTCTTCTGAAGTAGGGGAGCATAGTGTGGCCATTTTACCAAGTGAAATTTAAACCCATCATTCATCCGCCCCCCATAAAAAATCCATGTGATGAGCCACCTTGGTGGGTAGCAGGAATAATGGTAGGAAGTAGGTAGAAGTTGGAGAGGGTACTTTTATCAAAGTAACCCTACCTCCTTTGGATAAGTACATCTTCTAACTAGCCAATTTCACTACATTTTCTCTAACACATCATCCCAAATTGATTTTGATTTGCATGGAGCACCCAAAGGGAGGCCAAAATATTACATTGGCAAGTGAGATATCTATCTCACTTGCATCCTAAAATGGAGGTCATATACTCCACATTAGAAACATCCCCCACAGGAACTACTTCTGATTTGGCTCATAAAAAATTATTTTATTGACCTCTGCTCAAATTGAAGTGCACTTGCTGACGTTGATCTGGAGCTACAAGCACTTTGCAGAAAATTCCTTCAATATAGTCAGTGTGTTACTGATATAATAGTCCTGTGATAAATGCCAGCTTAAATACATTGCATACATTTGACATGCGTTCTAGCAATTTTAGAATCCTGTTTTCCGTTGCCTTTATTTGGCTAGAAAAACAGCATTACTGGTTCCAGTTGCCTACTGAAAGGTCCATTATCTCTTAAACCTTGGCTATATTCTTATAAATTACGATTATTTCATTATAGTGCCCAAATGTCCTATATATTTTTTTATTACAATTTTGTTCTATTCTGTTCTTTTGCTAGTAAAACCCTGTCACAGTTTTTTTTTTTTTTTGCCTCTATTCTTTTTATGTGCCCTACACCATTTAATTAGATTATATCATATTTCTTCAGGTAAAAGATGAGGCACAACAACTTGCTCTGATCTTTGAAACGGTTGGAGCTTTTAAGGTAAAGCGCAAAGGCGGGAAGGGGAAACAAATATTTGGAAGGTGAATTAGATCTATTTTGGTACTAACAGTTATACAATCTATTTTTTGGCACCTATAAAAAAATAATCTATTTTTTGGATATTGACCGATGCAAAATTGCTTTGGCAGTGTTACTGCTCAGGATCTTGTTGACATAATTAAGGCTCAACTTCAGAGGTACTGTCTATCCTGACATTATAATATTTATTTCTTTGCCAATTCCTACATTGATGTGATCTTTTGCCTTATGCAAGTTTTGGTGTTTTGTTAATTATGTACAAATACTGCTAATTCTTTTTTATACATAATAAATCTTCTTGAGAACAAGACAAGCACAAAGAAAGTATAAGTATTATTCATGGGAAACAAGTACAAAGAAAGTATACAAAAGGGAATACTGAGAAAAATCCCTTGTTTCCTATCAATAAGTTTTCTCGTTGTTTAATTATTATTGATGTAGTGGAAAGTGGGTAAAGAAAAGTAGAACAAGTTCTTTATGTGATTCCTTGAATCCACAAGGAGAGTGAAAGCGCAAGAAAGCATATAATGATTTATATCTGATGATGTAGGCTCTCCTTAAAACATAATATGTATGTTTTTGAAACCTTAAGGCCTCAAAATAAGCAATATGACTGAAAAACCTTGAAAATAGTGATAGATAAGGTAAAGAAAACCCTAACTACAAGTCTATCCACTCCAATGGTCGAAGCAGCACTTGAACAGTAATCGACTGACTAGAGGCACTTGAAGTGCTGTAGACCGACTAGAGCTTCAGTCAAATGATGATTGAATTAGTGGTATGATCCATTTTGTGTGGCTGTGGTTGAAATGACATTCAACCTCAATATTTTTCTGATAAGTAATAAGAATTTTATTATCACGAATAGGCATAGCCTACACAGGAGGTATACAAAAGAAATACAAACTACACTCTAGACAACAAGAAAACAGGAAAACTAATAAAGAAACAGGTTCATAACATTCTCATCATTCCTTACAAAGAGCATTTTCGATCTTTGAGAGCTTTGTTATTCTGTTTTGAAGCTGTTTTGGGTCTAAGGGCTAGCTTTAATAAATCTGAAGTTGTTCCTGTGGGTGCTGTGGGCAATATCTCAGATTTGGCTAATATTTTGGAGTGTAAGATTGCTTCATTGCCGTTGAAGTATCTTGGTCTTCCATTGGGTGCTTCTCACAAATCTGTTATGATATTGGATGGGGTGACTGAGAAAATTGAGAAAAGGTTGGCTACATGGAAAAAGATATATTTGTCTGAAGGGGGAAGAATTACTTTGATTAAGAGTATGTTGTCTTATCTCCCCACGTATTTTCTTTCTCTTTTCCCTTTGCCAGTTGGGGTTTCCAAGAGAATTGAGAATATTTATCGTAATTTCTTATGGGGAGGAAAAGGAGAGGAAAAGAAGTTTCATTTGGTTAGTTGGAATAAGATATGTCAGCCGGTTTCTTGGGGAGTATTGGGGGTTAGAAATTTGAGGTTGTTTAATAAAGCATTCCTTGGGAAATGGCTATGGAGATATCATGAAGAGAGAGATGCTTTATGGAAGAATGTTGTTGCTGTCAAATATGGGAGTGGGTGGGGGGATTGGTGTTCTAAAGAAGTTAGAGGTGCATATGGGGTGAGTTTATGGAAGTATATTAGGAAAGGATGGGGGGAATTTTCTAAGCATATCAAATTTAAGGTGGGGGAAGGGAAGAGGATTTCTCTTTTGGCATGATATTTGGTGTGGAGAACCAGCTCTTAATCAGATTTTCCATCACTGTTCAGGTTGGCAAGGGATCAAAATGTTGCTATGACAGATTATCTTCAATGTACGGATAACAATATTTTATGGAATGTTGATTTTTTTAGAAATCCTAATGATTGGGAAGTTAATGTTTTTTCAGATTTTTTGGGAAAGATTTATAATTCAAAAGTGATGCAGGGAAGTGAGGATAAGATTTTGTGGGACTATGCTGGAAATTCCAGGTTTTTAGTCAATTCTTGTTATAAGGTGCTTAATTGTAACACTGACTGTGTATTTTCCATGGAAAGCATTTGGAGGGTGAAGGTACCTACTAAAGTGGTGCTCTTCAATTGGGTAGTTGCTCTAGGAAAGGCATTGACTATGGATAATATTAGAAAACGTGGATTGTGTATAGCAGATTGGTGTGTCATGTGCAAGAAGAATGGAGAATCTGTTACTCATCTGTTTTTACATTGTGAGGTGGCTAACTCTTTGTGGTATGAGGTTATTGGTCGGACTGGTTTATTTTGGGTGATGCCTAAGGAAGTAGTGGAGCTTCTTGCATGTTGGTATGGTTGTGAGGTGAGGAAAGATGCTGCTGCCAGGTGGAGAATGATTCCTTTGTGTTTAATATGTTGTCTATGGCTGGAAAGAATTGGGAGATGTTTTGAAGACAAGGAGCGCTCTTTTGAAGATCTTTGAAACTTCTTCTTTTATACTTTGAATATTAACTTCAATCTCGATCAAAGCACAGTTGATCAAGATTTTGACCAAGCTTTAGCAAAATCTCTTATGACCTTTGTTTCCCACAATATATATATTGTTGCAACCTGTTTTACACTTGTCCATTCTACTTATTGCAAACTCGTGCCGGAGTTAAATTATAAGAACACTTTGCTTTTGGCTGATAATACTTGAGGATCTTTGGCATTAAAAGTCTTGGAGATGCCCAGGTCATCAAGAAGATCAACCAACATAAGCATTATTGTTGATCTGTTTCAGGATCTGATGAGGCCCAATTTTCTGGTTCTTCAACTTCTTGTATGTGCCCATTGGAGAGTTTTCTGTTTTGAGGAAAATTATAAATGACACCTTCGTTGAGATTAAGTGCACTGGTGACCAGATAAATGTGAAACTTGCTAGAATCATCCAGATAATGCTCATCGACCCTTCTTTATACTCAATGAAGCTATATGATCAAAGAAATTTTGAAAATAGCAATCGACTTACTTTTCCACCATGAATTACCACTGTTCTGGGTGAGAGCTTAAGTGCACGTAGAAAATGACAAGAGAATTAAGAACTGCCACTTGCAAACCAGATTGACGAGAAAAAATCAAACTATACCCGAGGCTGTGCGACTCGAGTTCTTCTTCAGGAGCCCAGTGATTTGAAAGAGCAAAAAAATAAAAAATAGGAAAAAAAAGGTATACCCCAATTGGGACCAAAGAGGGCTCTGATGCATGGCGAAATTATATGAAATTAAGAGAAAGGACAGGAATACAAAAATTTGCTGTGATACCTCATATGATAATAATAAGGGTAGGTGGTGTATGGGATCCCACATTGCTTAGGAATGAGAAGTTATTGTTCTTTATAAAGTTCCATTGGGACTCCAATTGTATCATTGACTAGTCCTTTTGGAGTATAGGCCATACGGTTTGAGCCTTTCATTGGGGCTTTACAAATGGTATCAGAATATATCCCAACAAGAAATGTGGGACTTGAGCTGTGCCACTTATAATGGACTGGCCCAATGAGAATGTTGGGAATTTAAGAGGGGGAGATTGAGATACCCCATATGATAAGGATAAGGGTACGTAGTGTATGAGATCCCATATTGCTTGAAAATAAGAAGTTCTTGCTCTTTATAAGGTTCCAATGAGGCTCCAATTGTATTATTGACAAATTCTTTTGGAGAATAGGCCATGTGGTTTTGGCTTTCCATTAGGGCGTTACATTTACCGAGGGAAGAGGACAGAACACAGAAATCTGCCGTGGGAAGAGGACAGGAACACAGAAATTTGCCAAGGGAAGAGGAATCTCAAAGCTTGAAAATTTCAATGATATGCTTATTTATATACCTGAATGAGGTTCTTGAATTAAAGAGGAAATCCTATGATTTAGAGGCAATTGCCATAAATATAGGAAGCATAAATCAAGGAGTAAAGTAAAAGATATGTGTCAGCTCTGTCACTAACCACACACCCAACACAGAGTCTGTCAATAAGAGTTTCACTTGAAGGATGGTCAAAGTGGCACAATTCATTTTCTCTATCGATGTTCAAGGTGGCATTCATCTGTAATCTTGGTTGAAGCTAGTTTGAAAAAGCTTTAGCATAATGTCTTCGGTGCTTTGCTTATCTCAAAGTTCTCTCCATTTATCGTTTTGCAATCTGTTCTGACTGATACTTCAGAATTTATAGGTGACTTGATCTTTCTTTCCTTGAACTCATTCTTGAGTCTCAACACAACCTCTAGCTTTTTATTTATTTATTTCCCTATTAGTTTATGAATAAACAGTTCAGAAAATAGTGGACTACAAGTTTCTATAGCTGATGCTGATATGACACTTGTGTTTGTTTAATTGATATGTTTCATCATCTATAGGGACGTGGACAAGCGAATTGTTTCTCTTCCTGAAATCCGGGAAACGGGAGAATACATTGCGGAGCTGAGACTTCACCCAGAAGTAACTGCTCGAGTGAGGTTAAATGTGTTTGCCAACTAAGAAGGACCCATTTATGCCCCAGCCTCTGGATAGAACAGTTGTGCTAGCAGCTTGCACATTGGAGGTAAATGGATACAGTGGAAAATTTAACAAGGGATCATATATAAGTCTTGATAATGACAAATCTGAAATTTTCAGCAAAATGACTTAGCTTAGTAATTTCTAGACTTTCATGTTGTTTTCCTATATGGGTTTGAAAAACACTTATTACGATAATGTTTTAGTCCTCCATATTTATTATTATTATTATTTATTATTTATTTTTTGTTTTGTTATTAAGCTCATGGGAGTAGACTTGGCACTGATTCAGGATGTCATGCTATTCTGCTGCGGTGAAAGTGTTCCAGACAGCGGGACCTGATCTCTAGTTTGACTTCAATATTACTTATTCATGAAATAAAGAAGTTTTAGTATATTGGAGATTTGAAATAATTTTATATTGATCCCCATAATTAGACTTGTCCAGCTTGCATGACTGAATCTTTTCCAACTATGTAGATTATTTTTGTCTCTTGTTGTAGCAACCTCCTTGTAATTAACCCAGTAATGAACAGGAAATAGAACAAGAAAGCATTAACCTAGAAAGCAAAGAATGAACACAAGATCGAAACCAAGAAATCGACTTTTGATTCCTTGAGAGAGATTTTCAAGTAATCTCCAAAACTCCTCACAATCCAACTGAATTCACGACTGTTTTTTCAGACCCTCTCCATTTACACGAGTATGTTATTTATACTAAAACTACACAGCAAAACACAGCCGTTTAATACAACTAATCAACTAGAAAGAAAAGACTTATTACATTTGCCAAAATGTCCCATATTGTTTAATTGCAACGCACCGTTTCAAGTAGCAGTTAAGCCCTCCACGACTCCTTCATACTTCCTATTGTTTCATCACAAAATCACCCCATACGAATCCCACAATAACCTTCCTTACAAAGATCGATTACATTCCCCCTCCCTTAAGACTCTTGTCCACAATATCTTATCATACCTCCCTAGAGAACCATCATGCCCACGAGGTGTGGATAAAGCTCTCTCAACTTCCATAATGACTCTCACAAGCTGTCTTCAACAGGAGCACCCAGCCACTTGATTAGGACCTCAGTGATGGGCTGATTACCTTGATTTCTCATCCTCCTCTCTAAAATTAACTCTGGCTTTGGCTGAATCTGCCCACTTGCATCTGTTGGAGGAAGTGTTGGCAGTGGTGCAATACTTTGACCCAACTTCTTTTTTAAACAAAATACATGGAAAAAAGGATGTATGGAAGAAGAAGATGACAACTGTAACTTATAGCAACAGATCCTATCTTTTCCAAAACCTAGAAAGGCCCATAAAATCGAGGAGCAAGTTCATATTATGTCTCAAAGAAACTGTCTTTTTGTCTATAAGGGTATAATCTCAAAAACACCTAATCACCAACTTGAAAATTCCTCTCAGACCTTCCCTTGACAGCATAGAACTTCATCCTATATTGAGCCTTGTGGATGTTTTCCTTCAACAAGGATAAAATCTACTCTCTAGACTTCAACTGGTGATCCACAACTTGATTAAGAGAAGTACCAGGCACATAAGACAGCAACTTTGGTGGGGGATAACCATAAAGAGCTTCAAAAGGAGTAATGGCTATAAAGGACTGAGTTGTAGTGTTATAACACCACTCAGCCATGGGCAACCATGCACTCCATTCTTTAGGCTTCTGTCCAGCATGGGATCTCAGGTAAGTTTCCAAGCTCTTATTCAATGCCTCAGTCTGTCCATCTAATTGTGGATGGTAGGCTTAGTTAAAATCCAATGAAGCGCCCTATAATTGAAACAATTGCTTCAAAAAAATACTGGTAAAAACTGGATCCCTATCCGAGACAATAGATTTAGGAAATCCATGTATTTTAAAGATGCCAAAAAAGAAAACTTGTGCAACTTTAGTTGGTATGTAAGGATGTGACAAAGGAAAGAAATGAGCAAACTTTGTCAACCTATCAATTACAACAAACACAACAGAATAGCCATTAGAGGATGGCAACCCTTCCACAAATCCATGGAAATGTCATGCCAAGGAAAATCTGGAATAGGTGGTGGCTATAGTAAGCCAGGGTATTGCACATGCTCATGTTTATTAACTTGACAGATTTCACATTCTTGCACCAGTTTCTTAATATCGCACCTCATGCCTTCCCAAAAGAAGTTCAATTTAGCATTTTGTAGTGTTCTATGATAGCCCACATGGTCTGCCTGTGGGTTATTATGAATAAACTGCAGAATCTTTGCCTAAAAAGGTGAAGATGTTATCACAACCAACCTTCCATTCCTTAACAATAAGCCTTGCTGCAAAGAGTAGTGTTGTGATACCCCGTTTTTACGTGTATTTTTACTGAATGAGTTTTTTTTAATTAATATATTAGTCCTTTTGTTTTAAATTATTGTATTTTAATTGGTTTTATTTTAATTTGTTGTGGTGTTTAATTTATTTTAGTCGTTTTATAGTTTTTAAAATTATTTTCGTCGGATCAGTTTTTGCATTCCGGAGGTGAGGATTGGACCTCATTTCTTTTCTCCATCTTTTCTTTTCTCTTTTTCTTTTTCCTTTTTTCCTTTTTTCTTTTTCCTTTTCTTCTTTTCTTCTTTTCTTCTTTCTTTCTTTTCTTCTTCTTCTTTTTCCTTTCTTCCTGCGTGCTCGACCTCTCTCTCTCTTTCTCTCCCGTCATCGTCCGGTTGTGCAGCCCAGACCTGCTGCTCGCCAATGACGTGGCCAGCACTGCCCCCCCACCTGTCAACTCTCCTCCGGCCAGCGCACCACCCCACCAAAAACCAGCCCCTCCCGTGCCGCCGTTAACCCCCTAGAGCACATCTAAGCCGCACGGCTTTTGACTTTTTTTCGGTTCCGTCGCTCCACCTCCAGCCACTACCTCTTCACCACTTCATCTCCTACCTCTTGCCGTCCTAACCCATCCATTTCCGGCTCCGATCCGTTGCCGGAGCAACTCCCACGAGCTCAACTCCGATTTGCTCCTTTTTCGCTTCCACCGTCATTTCCACCACCACCCACTGCCAAAACTCACTTCCATTAGTTTCATAAACATTGCTAGACCATTCCCTATCAATTCCAAGTCTTGGTTTGTCCCCGTTCGAAAGTGGATATTTTACAAGCCACGGCCACAATGTAAAATACACTGTTACGTTATTTTTTTCCCGCCGTTTGCAACATCGTGATCCTTCGAAAAATACCTTATAGCGCTGTAAGTATTTTTCAAACTCTATTTTAGATTTAAATATATTTTTGCTCTTACAATAAATTATTTGACTGGTTGGTTGATTTCGGACTGAGTCCGAGGAGTTCGGGGATTGGATGGATTGAGGACGGAGTTGCTTGGTTTTGTTGTTTTTGTGATTGGTTGAATGTTTTGTATCTTGAGGTGTGCATTGCATGACGCATTCATGTGCTTTTATTAATTTGAGAAAATCCGGTTTTAATTGTGTAAATGGATTTTCAGGTGTGTGTGTATCACGACCCCAAACCGAGATGGGGTATTATATTGGTGGAGCTCCTCTGGTCACTCGGGAGCGTAATATACTGAGTGACGTCCCCTGGGTTGTCGCTGGGTGACAATGGGAGCGGGCGGGATGGTAACGCTCTCGTACCGACTCTTTGGCCCTTCGCTGTCGAGGGATAGAGGATGGTTGGCTACGTACGCGTGGGGTGCGAAACTGGGCATCGCTCGTTACGAAGTCACACGCATGGTCGTTACTCGTGGTGTGACGATGGGAGCCAGGATGTGCGGATGACCCCTAAGGGAGGTCATGGTGCATTCAAATTAATTGGTTATTGAATTGAGTTGGATTTGGGCCAAATGAGACTTTTGGCGTGAGTTGGAAAGTAATACGTTTTTAGGGCTAAATGAGATCTTTGGCGTGCGTGGAAAAATGTGGTTTTATGGGTTATATGCTTTTGCATTCTTTCATGTATATTGTTTGAGTTTAATATGTTTTTATCTAGTGGCGTTTGGATCTTATTTACTTATGACACCATTTTTGGTACTGTAGATTTTGATGCAAAGGTCGATGAGGAGGAGGAGATTGAGCCCGACGAGGCGGCTCCACTGGAGTATTGATTTGGAGTTTATGCCTTGTAGTTAGTTTTGAAACATATTTGTGGCTTGTAATATTTTATTATGTATGTTTTGAACGGGTTTGTATTATACATAGAAAAATTCTGGTACTTAGTTATATGATTTTGTTTATCCGCTGCGTGTTTTCTTTTGCACACTTGTTGCATGTACACACACTTGGCACTTGGCGATAGAGTGGTGACCCGTGTTGTCATCATCCCGACGTCTCGATTTTCCCGTGTCCGTACGTGGGATTTGGGGGCGTCACAGGTGTTTAGGACCCTTTTGCCAAAGCTGCAACTTAGACAGGATCTCAGACGTTTTGGGGCACAAGGAGTAACTACTCTTGAGTTCCTCTATCCACAAAGGAGTAGGGAAAGATATTAAGGCAACAGTGGCCAATTCCACTTCATTTCTTCTTGAAAGCACATCAACTACCACATTTTCCTTACCTTTCTTATAAACAATTGTGAAATCATATCCAATTAGCTTGGAGATCCATTTCTATTAGGCCTCAGTCCCCACCTTTTGTTCAATCAAATACTTTCAAGGCCTGTTGGTCAGTCTTCACCTTAAAAGTATGGCCAAGCAGGTAAGGTTTCCATCGAGTTATTGCAAAGACAAGAGCTAACAACTCTTTCTCATAGGTGGACAGCAACAAGGCTTTACTCTTCAAAGCCTTGTTGTAGAAGGCAATTGGGTGGCCCTCTTGTATAAGGATAACTCCCAACCCAATGCTTGAAGCATCACATTCAATGATGCTTTATTAATCAATTTTGCTCGAAATTATGCCATTCATATGTTCCTTTTGGCTTCTTCTCCTGTATGTTGGGCTCCAAAAATCTATTGTGATTTTTGGTTCAACTTAACACAATTTCCAACACTTTCCTTTCTTAGGATTTAATTGCTTCTTACTCGAGAATGGCTAGGTTCACAAAGAGGTTTTATACAATAAGTTCATAAACTAATATAGCTAGATATTATACATTAGATCTTCTTAATTGGGAAAATAACTATACAATTTGATATACCGCAATAGGCCACATCAGTTTATGAATTTGCTTTTTTGAAATTTTTTTGTGAACCAAACATTTCTCTTATCAATCTAACTTCGGTAAGAACAATACTTTAAGAAGCCTATCCACTCAAAATATAGGAAACATGTTATCACATTTTGGAAGGCACGGAAATTTGCTCGTGGTTTGGTTAAAAAAATTAAAGATAAAGATGTGATGTGAACCTACAGAATTGGAATCCATTGAACTTACAATCAATTTAAAAACTCATATAAGAAAGCAAAAATCAAGTCAATTGGATGGAAGAATCTAGACCCATTGAGGAACTCATTTCAAAAATTTAGATTGTATTAAAATCTAGATCTATTGAAAAATTTGTCTCAAAAACCCAGATTACAAAGGAGGAACGCCACAAAGGTTGTGATTTATTTTTGATAAGTTCAAACGTTCAATCAAGAACAAGAGGAGATAAACTCAACTCACAATGAATAAAATTCATTAATTTCATAAACTTTCGTATATTTTCAAAATGAAGCAATAAAGAATATTTAAACTAAAACCTCACAAAACCTTAGGTGAAATAAAACCCCATCTTTTAAAAATGCCCATGAGTGAATAGTGTCACGACTACAGTAACTCAGCTACAATAACCTTCTTGAAACCCTAGTTCAACAAAATAATAATTTTTCTAACATGCCCTTAAGTCATTCTCATAATAAACACAATTATTTTAAACTAATAAAATAAGTCATTTAAATGAAATAAAAAATTTGAAAGCCTTCAATTTCTCAAAGCCTTTAAGTTATGTTGTTGCCCTCTTCCATAACTTGTATAAAATAAATCAAAACTGGTTCTCCTTCCTTTAAGCCCATCTTGAGTGTTTGGCTCTTGCTAGCTACATCCCAAGTGGATTACACAAATCTTTGCATTGCCTCATTGTTTTTCTTAGCTCTTGATCTTGTGATTGCCCCATTTGGAACTTGCAATAAATTTTTAAAACTCTGTGCACCTTGGAGCCCATCATTTTCCATCTCTTCAAAAGGATTCGACCTTAAATCTTCACATGTATCAAAGGGAAAAAGATTAGTAACATTGAAAATAGCAGACACATGATACTTACTCGAAAGATCCACTAGATATGAATTATCATTAATTTTATCAAGAATTTTGATAAGTTCATCCAAGCTACTCATGTCATCAACAGGTAAAGGCATAAAATCTAAAGAAGTAAGTGGATTATATCCATAATCAATTTCAAAAGGTGAATAAGATATAGTAGTATACATAGTCCTATTATATGCAAATTCTAATAATTGCAAATGATACTCTCACAGATGTTTATGCAACAATTCAATGAATGTCAAATGAAACTCTCATAAACATTCATGAAACACATTTAAAGTCTTCCTTACACCAAAATGACCACTCCAATTATATGCGGCCTCAATGAATGACAAACCATACCCCCAAAAGTATTCATGCAATATACCTAAATTCTTCTTTACATCAAAGTGACCACTCCAACTATATGCAAACTCAATGGATGGGAAACAATACTCTCACCAATGGTCATGCAACACTTCTAAGGTCCTCCTTACACCAAAATGTCTCATCAAAACACAACTATATGCTCTACACACAAGCAACTCATGCATAGAACTATTAGGCACAAAAAGGGTATACTCTCTAAACAAATACCAATTTAGTCTATAAAACTTACCAAACGATGGTTTCTCATGTACTCCATACACACTAGTCAAGACATCATCATTAACATATAATTTATTATTATATTCAAATTTCAATAACTTTGCATCTATAATGATGACAATGACATACCTTCTTACTAAAACATCAACCACAAAATTTTCCTTACCTTGTGTGTACTTGATTACATGATGAAAGGTTTCAATGAATTGTACCCACTTGGCATGCATTCTATTCAACTTATCTTGTCCTTTCAAGTGCGTCAAGGACTTGTACTCTTCAAAAAAAGGTTGGCTAGGGATTGTCGCACCTGGTACAAAATCAATGTAATGCTCTATCTCTCTAATAGGTGGCAATCCATTAAATATACCGTTAGGAATCATGACCTCATATGTCTGCAACAAAAAAATAACAATACTAGGCAAAGATTTGTTAAATTCATTAGTATTAAAATTCGCCTTAGCATAAAAAATCACATCTCTCTTTGTTTCTCTATCACTTTCTTCACTCTCGCTTTCCTTTTCACTCTCATTTTTCTTTTTACAATTGAAAAAGAAACTAGCACTTGCTTATTTACCTTAACCTCCCCAAAATCATTCAACCACTACAACTTGTATGGTCTAGGGTGTTTCAAGGTAGGTAAATTTAATTTCTCAATTAAAGTTGTGCTAGCCAAATTAATACAACTCCTCCCATCAATAATCATACTACATACCTTATTGTTGCTATGACATATAGTATGAAAAATGTTCTCTCTCTAATGCTCTATATTATATATTTTAATTTTGGTATTGAGAGCACACTTGTCAATAAGAAACTCATCATATCCTTCATTCTCATACTCATGTTCACGTCTCCTCGTATATCTCCCACCTTCTAGATTTCAACTCACTTTATCTCGATGATTTATCATATCTCTCACTTCCCCTAACACCATGTTCAACTGGTCAAACTGTTGTTGCATGGCCTGCAACACAAAGGAGTTATCTACCATCTCTTTAGTGATGAGTCACTTTTATGATACAATGTATGTGCTGTACAAGAAGAATGTTAGTGAAAAAAGACCTCATACTCTCCATTGCATATTTACATTCGAATAATGACACTCCACTCATGTTTCACTTTTAATTAACTTTTTCCCGATAATGATTTCACACTCTCTTGCCTTTTACCTCAAGAGTTTTCCCACTCAAGTTCTTTAAGAGCTAATTGAACTCAATCAAGGCAATACAATATTGTTTTATTTTCACTAGTATTTAGGTTTAAGAAACAAGAATAAGAGAAATACAGAAAGTATAAAATGAAAAGAGACTCAAGGACTTTTGATACGAGGAGAAGAGTAATTATAAAACAAGATACCAACGAGAAAGATGTATTTAACCCCTTTAAAGATAAGGATCAATCAATGCCAAATCAATCAATTTCTTATGGTAAAGTATTTCAAACAACTATATCCAAAATACTTTTCTTTTCTTTTCTTTTTTCAAATTCTTTTTCTTTTCTTTTCTTTTCTCACTAATTCAATCACAAACAATTGATTCAATTATGAAAATCCAACAATTGAATTCAAATACACAAATTGTGAAAATCAATAGAATTCAATTGTGAAACTCAACAAATCTGTAATGCCACTCCAAGAAAAAAAAACCCTTAGAGTAATTTCGGCAGCCCTAATTAAAGAACAAGACAACCCTAATCAAAGAACAACGCAACTCTAATCAAAGAAATTTGAAAACCTAAGCAAAGGAATTCAACAGCACCCCCCTTTTTTTTTGCAACCCTAGAACAATGAAACCGTAGAATTAAATTTAAAGATGCAGAAAAAAAAGTAGAATCAGACCTGATTGGAAATCTTGCTCTAAATACCAAATGATGTAAATCCATGGAATTGGAATCCCTTGAACCCACAATCAATTTGAAAACTCACCCAAGAAAGCCAAAATTAAGTCAATTGGATGGAAGAATCTAGACCCATTGAAGAACTCATTTTAAAAACCTAGATTATATTAAAATCTAGACCCGTTGAAGAACTTATCTCAAGAACTCAGATTACAAAGGAGGAACGCCATAAATGTTGTAATTTACCTTTGATAAGTTTAAACGTTCACTCAAGAACAAGAAGAGATAAACTCAACTCACAATGAATAAAATTCATCAATTTCATAAGCTTTCATATATTTTCAAAACGAGGCAATAAAGAGTATTTAAACTAAAACCTCACAAAACCCTAGGGGAAATAAGCCCCATCTTCCAAAAATGCCCTTGAGTGACTAGTGTCACGGCAACAATACCGTGCTACAGTAACCTTCTTGAAACCCTAGTTTAACAAAATAATAACTTTCCCAACATGCATTTAAGTCATTCTTATAATAAATCCAATTGTTCTGAACTAATAAAATAAGTTCTTTAAATGAAATAAAAAAGTTGAAAGCCTTCAAGTGCCCAAAGCTTTTAAGTCATGTTGTTACCCTCTTCCATAGCTTGTATCAAATGAATCAAAACTGGTTCTCCTTCATTCAAGCTCATCTTGAGTGTTAAACTCTTGCTAGCTACATCCTAAGTAGATTGTACCAATCCTTGCATTGCCTTCTTGCTCTTCTTAGTTCTCAATCTTGTGATTGCCCCATTTGGAACTTACAAGCGATCTTTAAAACTCGGTCTACCTTGGAGCCCATTAGGATGAGTATTATATTCCGACTTTTAGGGATTCTTACTCTTAAATATTGCTTACCTTGAGTGTGCAATACTACTCTCTATTATGCGTTTTAAGTGAATCATACGTTTATTTAAAAAATAAATAAATTAAAATGTCACTTAAAATGTACTACATTATCATATGTGATTGACAAGACAAATTCTAAGTTTCTTAATATAAGAACGACATTTCTCACTTCAAGTAAACTAGACTTATAATTTGGTAGGTTAGGTGATTCCATTATGACTTAAGAAAATCTATTTGTAAACCATATTTTTTATACATCTAACACAACGATGATGTGGAAGCTTTCTATATGAGCGTTGCTAAAAAATATTAGTATTTTGATGTTTCGAAAGTTATAATGAGTCTCATTATAAGTGATGTGATGTTATCTTACGTTAGAACTCTTCTAAGTTTATGGGTCATTGACTAGATTTTTATTAAAATGTTCATAGAACTCAAGACCTAATATAGCTATAACTCTTAAACTAAAAACAATGATGTGCCTAGGTTGATACCACAATCAATTATGATCTCGGATCAAGTTTCCGTTGAGTGATTTTGGGGAGACATGATGATGAGTGCATCTATTTACTACATAGATCCATGAGAACACAAGGAATAATGATGCGAGTGAGCCAATTACAACCAATCTGTAACACCGAGGCCCAAGATACGACCCAAGCCCACAGAGAAGCCTCCTTGCCTGTAAAATGGTGTCGTTTTGGTAAATGAATTTCTCTCTCTTTCTTCCCCCGATGGTTTCCTCCCCCCATGTTTCTTTCCTCCTCATTGCTTCTCTCCTCATTTTACTCTGCCCACTCTCCTCACTCTTCACACTTTCTCTCAACCTCATAGATTTTCTTTGGTTTCCCTGTGATGCCCGCAGGTCACTGCTTGAGATGTAACTGAGATTTGGAGCATCGAGACATGCAGCATATATTTACATACCACTGCTTATGACAGATAATATGCAATGCATTCTAGTATACACTAGCACTATGCTAATTGTAGCGGACTAAGGGGGACTAAAATAAAACTCATGCCAGAATGAACTAAATATCCCAATAGTATTAATAACCATAATAAGTTTAAACTTAAAAATAACATATCCTTAATACAAAATACTTAAACCAAGTTTCAATAGTTAGATCTACTCTTTTATACACTCTAAATTATGAAGAGTTAGTGCCATGAAGATCAAAATTAAGTCTAATCTTTGTTCCAGGTCCGACTCCTCTTTCACCAATCATATCTAGCAGTTCATCCTGATTGGACTTCTTCGGTCCTAATACAACTTCTAGTAATAGGACTACCACAGTGAGATTTTTTGAAATCTCACCAAGTTATCAATCAACGTGTACAAAGATAAATTATGCATAATAAATGATAAATATGATGTGTATGCTTGTAGGAAACTCTATATTATTCTCCCATCCAATTTTGCTAAAAATTTCTTTCAAGTCGTATGAAAAATGTTTTGATGCACATTTTCTTACAAAGAGCATTTTCCAATTCATCTATAAAAAATATAACCTTTCATCATCATTAAAGCTATCATTAATATTAACATCATAACGTATGGTCTCAATACAGTTCTCCATATGCATTGCGAGTACTTGCTGGTCACCATAGTACAACTCATGTTCAAACTACGTTTTGTGCATACCCGTTCTCAATGCATTGGTAACATAACATAACATTTTTTTTTTCTAAAGCAAGCAAGTAAACTTCATTAAATTAAAAAAGATGATACATGAAGAGGGGGTGGAGTTCCCCCAACAAACACTCCAAAACAATAACAACAGCACAAAGAGGTGGATAAAAAGGAAAAAAAAAATGGTTTTAGCGACCAATTTCTTGGTCCTCACTCCTGTCCTACCAAGAGGACGTCGTCTTAAAAGATAGTTATGAAAACCATCGCTGAGAGTGGTGTGGGTGGTGGATGCACTGTTGTTTGTTTTCTTGAAATGTTTTTGGTGAGACCTGCAGTAACTTCTTCGAGATCACCGGTTAGGAAAAACGATAACATAGTAAAAAACACAGCATCAGGTGTGCTAACCTGCATTTTTACACTCCTGTAATGGCGCGTGGCAGCCACATGCCGATGGGATGAAGACTGGGTGGCCCAGATCTGGAAGATCTCAGGGAGATGAAGTTGTTGGTACGACGCATGTAGTCGTCGAAAACGTCGTTGTTCAGCAGCGTGTGGGGAACATGCGAGAAAAGCGGCAACACTTGAGGGACATGCGCCGACGTTTTTGGTGTGACTTCGCGCCGTCTCAGTAGATCGGAAGCTATAGGATGGGGTGGTGGGGCGCATGTAGGCGTTTGGAGACTGGAGAGTAGCAAATCTGACCAAAATCGAACCGGTGGAGAGAGGGAGGGAAAAACACTACCTTGAAAGTGTATCTATAGTGCAAAAATGGAAAGGGGAATGAGAGGAGGGTGAGAGACGCAGCTCCACCCTCCTCTTCAGATATGGCTCTCACGGAAATGAGATTATTCTAGAGAAAAGGTAGACGTTCTCTCCCTAAAAGGCAGACATGATATTCTACATAACATAACATTTCATTATATGATAACATTCATCATAATGTATGCACCCACCAACGTTAACTTCCATAAATGACTTCACTTTAGTATTCTGTAAAAATAATCAATTCAAAGCCAAATGACAGTTCTTTGTCAACCTAGAGATTTTCACTCCATTCTTATTCACTCTAGAGTAGACAGAGGAGTTCCACTCGAATAATCTCACCATCCTAGCCTTTGGAGTCGTGATAAAAATTTCTTTTCATGCAATGCTTGAAAATATTTTTTAGGATATGTGCTTGTAAAGTATGCTTCATATGAAAATGACAATTTCATATTATATGCTAAAATAGTGAAAATCACATATGTCATGCACCCAAGTATTCAAGTACTCAATGTATCATATAACATGATTTTTCATGCTCAAAATGACATAAAGTTAGGTTTGGTAGTAGAGAATTTTGAGATGAGAATTTTGAGTTTTAAGATGAAATATTAAAATATTATATTTTAATATTATTATTGTTTTGGTATTTGAAAAAGTTAAGAAAAAGTTAAATTATTTATTATATTTTGTATAGAAATTTCCAAATTTGGAAATTTGGAAAAAGTTAAATGTAATAATGAGATGTGAATTTTGAGTTTGAGATGAGAATTTTTATGTGCCAAACCAAATCTATAATATAAATGTAACATTTATATAAATGTAAGTTAGAGGCTAACTTACAAACTTCTCGGGTACTTGAGAATTGCACCACTAAAGAATGTGTTCATAAACAAAAGGGTTCAAAATTAATATTTATGAAAATGCCCCTAAGCTTTTCAAAATTACCATTAAGGCTCTAAATTTTCACTATTTGCAATCAAGCCCCAAAATTCACAAACCTCATATTTTCTATTTTCTAAAGTCATCTATGCCCTTATATAATTGCAAGAATCAAAAGTCAACCACGCTAAAAATGGTCAACCCGTGACATGCATCCCTTTATGGCCTATTTGTGATTTTAAGTTTAAAAGCTCCATGGATGCATGTGTGCTTCAATTTCCTCAAATGAAACCTTGGATATAACCTTGGGGAAAATTTAAAATCTTAGGTTTAAGTCCTACAAGTTCATGCCCACACATAAGCATGGATTAAGGCCAAATTACCACTACAACGTTCATTAAGCATATGCATGATGTTTCTAACTTTTATTTACCAAGAGATGCTTAAAACCTAACTAAACTATGCATGTTCATTCTTATCCCAATCATAAGGCTTTTTCTAAATGCTCATCATTCAAACCTAGGCAAATTAATCAAAATTTCATAAGTTAAACATAAATCAAGCAAAACTAATGTATGCTAGATGATCAATACAAGATATGCATTTACAATCTATCATGGCATGCCATAGATAAAAATTATACCCAAAGTAATTTATTCAATTAATATCTTCAACTTGACCCGGTTTGCACTTAGCATGGTCATCCTTAATTAAACTCAATAAAATTTCATTCCCAAGTCATAAATTAAAGCCTAACATGCTATACTAATACTAAACAAAGGTTAGGGCAAGGTTACTTACAAAATTCATGGCCCTTGATCTCCCAACACAACCTCTCTTGAAGAACTCTCACAAGCTTACTCAGTTTCACTCTAGTTGTACACTAAGAGGAGAAAAGCTCTTAAGAACCCAAGAGAAGGCTTTAAGAAGTGGTGTGAGGAAGTGAGGAGGTGAAGGAGGAATTTATAGGGCTTAATGGAGGGTGAGGGGCGTGGGTTTGGATGATGAAAGTGGCTTGGGACTGGTTGAAGTGGGCAGTGGAGTGTGGAGGTGCAAGATTCAACTTGTGTCATCCTTTGTGCATATAAATAGTATTCAAACTCTTCATCATTTCTACATTTCAGGTGCTGTCTTGAGTTTTATGGGTGCAGGTGCTGCCATAGTTCAGAAAATAAAACAAAAATGCAAAGAAAATGCAAATGAGGCCATGCTACATGTCGTCAAGTAGGGGTCTTCGAAGGCTGGCCAGATTTCATCATCTCTTTGTCCCCTCTCCATGGATTTGTTTTGTAGGTATGATGACACTTCTTAATGGCTTTTTCAGGTGATATAAGGTGGATGGATTGGCTGCCAAGTGATCATTTAGGAGTAGACCATGGAAGGGGATGAAATAAGGTGGTTACTGAGTGGCTCTTTGTGCCAATGCCAATCGGTTTTGGCATTTCTATGGGAAAAACTTGGTCAATAGTCTCATGAATACTTGAGGGACCTCTTATGGATTAGAAGAAAGGGGTGGTGGCATGTGGCAATGGCTCAATGAAGAGCAGAAATTTCTTGAAGAAACTAAAGGCCTTCAATTTGGTTCCAACTAGATTTCCCAAGGAAATGGTTGGGATTTGGCTTGGTTTCTTGGAAGTATTTTGCCTAATGCTAGGTATGAACTTTAAGTGATGAGATGAGGTGTGAATGATGCAATTACAACTGAAAAGATGGTGGAAGTGGTATGGGCTAGGGGCTGGTTTAAAGAATTGCACATGGTGATACACCTAGGTGCCGATTGGTGGTTATTTGGGCATTGACATGACTTGGTTCCAATTAATATATGTTGGGTCAATCCTAACCTTCAAGATTAGTCCAAGAACAAAGCAAATGAATAATAAAAACCAAAAATTTTGGATCACAAATGTGAAGTGTTGCCCAGATGACTAACACAAGAGGGGGGGTGAATTGAGTTGTATTAAAAAAATAACAATTATAAATCAAATATATAATATAAAATATAAACAAAATATGAAATAATAATAAATATAAAGAGTAAGGGTAAGAGAGAAGCAAACTCAGTATGTTAACGAGGTTCGGCCCCACTGCCTACGTCCTCGCCTCAAACTACCCCTTGAGGATTTCCAAATTCACTATTCAACCTCCTTCAGGTGGAGATAGAAACTTATTACACCTTTGAACAACACCGCTACAAAGGATCCGTGTAGAACACCCTCTGCACTTGCAATCACCTTACACGTGGTGATTCAACTATTCCCCGTGTAGAATACTTTCTACACGCACAAGGATTATACACACCCTTTTTCTGATACAAAAGCTGATAGTGAGTAGGTTATCAGAAAACACTCCTCAATGAGTGAAATAAGAACAATACAGCGCAAACTATATCTCTCAAAATGAACAAGGATTAAGGCTCAATGCTTAGAGAAGAGAGAATGAAAGCTTTGAATGAATGTTGTATGCTCTTGGTGTTGTGAATGTGAAGCTCTCAAATTATCTATTTATAGGCATATGAGACTTCATATTCAAATTTAAAAATATTCACATGACAAAGACAACATCATTCATTTTTTCAAAAAATTCAAATAAAAGGTTCTTCTTTTTCAATTGTCAAAGACAACATCATTCACTTTTTTAAAACATCAAACCTAATCTTTTACTTTTGACATATAACAAAATAAGCACACTTTCCTTTTCAAAAAATTCAAACCTAATCTTTTACTTTTTACATATGACAAAATGAGCACACTTTACTTTTCAAAATTTTCAAACAAAATCATCTACCTTTTGTATAAGTCTAAAAAAGCATCAATCACTTTTGAAAATATTCAAATAAAACATGCACATGTAAAAGATGACAATCAATCATCTTTTGTATTTTCAAAGTTCAACCCTTTAATCAAGACATGCACATGCAAAAAATGACAATCAATCATCTTTCAAAATTTTTAAATTTAATTTTCAAAAAAATTCATGCACATGTGGAAAATGTATTTTAATGCTTTATGATAAAATATTAATTTTGAGCATTAATCCTAATTTCGAATTTTAAGAGATTTACAACATTACTCTATGACTTTAATGTGAACTTGTTTCCTTCTTGCTCATGCTTGGTTCTTTGATGTGCTTGATTCCATTGTGTAAACAACTTGAGCTTGAAACTCCTTTATTCTTTGAATTCATTTGTTATCATTAAAATCCATGTGTAGATTTATAATCACATGAAACTTGAAACCTTAGGGTCAACAATCTCCCCCTTTTTGATGATGACAAATACTTGATAGAACTTGAAACCTGTATAAATACTTAAGCTCCCCCTGAAAATATGCATTAGTTTTTCAAGCAAAAGTATAAATATAATTCCAAGCATATATAACAAGTTTAGCAATTTAAACAATATTAATGTTCTAGTCTAAAACTTCTCCCCCTTTTGGCATCATTAAAAAGGATCGGCAGCAAGTAAATGGACTGAAGAAAACGATGCGTTTAATAGTCACTGTAGATAGTTGAAAAAGGAGCCGTCCGTGACCCGACAAATGCTGCAAAGTCTTGAGGCCTAACTCTATGAATTTAGTGCGGCTGGAGATTTAAACAATCGCCTGATGTTGTTGACAAATGTGATTGAAGGCTCTGAGTTGCTATAAAAAAATGATCATTTTCATCTATCGGATGCCAAAAAAAATAATCGCTTCTTGACTTGAGTTCTGTTTTTTCACAACGATAGAATGGCTGAGCAATTCTCTTCCACTAATGTTCCAGACTTGAATCAGGAACCCTTGACGCATCAATCATCAATCTTCTCTCCTGAGGCCGTCAATACCATGATAGGAGCAGAGAACCATTTTTTTAGTAAGGCTGATTCTGAGATTATTGCAGAATCAAGAATGCTCAGTAGTCAATATGCTGCTTCTGTTACGATCATGTCTCGGAGGTTAATGGCGAGGGTGAGTGAGATTGATCATCTTAACATGCAAATATTTGAGTTACGACAGAAGCTTGCTAATAAGGATAGTGAGAATAAAAGGCTAAAGCAAGAAAACCAAGAGTTGAAAAAATTTACAGATTGATATGCTCATGATCTGCAACCACGAATAGAGGAGCTGGAACGAGAAAGGGTTCAGATACAAGGTCAACATCGGCAGATAACAGCAGAGGTTCATCGTTTACTAGAAAAATAGGGACAATCTACTGTTAATCTCGCTGGCTTAGTAAGAAAACTTTTGACAATGTGTGTCCAGCATATCTTGTATTTCTTTTGACTAAATAAGATTTGAAGAGACAATAGTTTGTCTTATTCTTTATGCTATCTCTATAAAATTAACCCTGAAGTTCATCCAATCCGCATCAAGTTTTCATCTCATCTCTATAACTCATCTGCATTCCTTCAACATTCTCGTTTTAAGCCTTCTATTTTTTTCTCAATAGCTCATTCTTCTAACATTTCTCTAGATCCATCCATGAGGCATTCTGCATCTCAACCTCCTGTTCTTTCTGCAGTTGCCATTGGTGCCATGTTGCAACAAGAAAATAATAATCTGACTTAGTGAGTCTTGGGACTCACTACTCTTCCTCTATTGTTGCTTTTTCTCAGCGCTACAAGTCAAAAATCACGAAGTTGAAAAGCTCAAAGAACAAATTGTTGTACTTCAACGAATTGTTCAAGAGTCTCACACAAGGGAAGGAATCATTCGGCAGAAGAATAAACAGTTGAAATCTTTAATAGATTCTTCATTCTGCTTGCCGGTTCCCATGGATAAGAATGACATGATATTGTATGAAGAGAATGAGCGTCTCAAACATGAGGCTAAGAATCTCAAGTTTATGTAAAAATATTTAAAAAATCTATCTCTATTTTTATTGACTCTGATCTATCTTTTAAGAGATATTTATAGCATGCATCATACCTATTTCTCTTCTGATCATACATAATCTATCTTCTGGTAAAGGTTTTGTGAAAATATCTGCTAACTGATCGTGTGTGTTTGTGAACTCTAATATTATATCGCCCTTTTGCACATGATCTCAAAGAAAATGATACCTTATTTCAATATGCTTAGTTCTAGAATGTTGTATTGGGTTCTTTGAAAGATTTATAGCACTTGTATTATCACATTTGATTGGAATATGATTATACATGAGTTTAAAATCTTCAAGTTGTTGCTTCATGTAGAGAACTTGAGCACAACAACTACCCGCAGCAACATATTCTGCCTCAGTAGTAGATAGTGCAACAGAATTTTGTTTTTTACTAAACTAGGAAACTAGTGCATGACCTAAGAAATAACATGCTCCACTAGTACTTTTTTGATCTATTTTACAGCCAGCATAATCTGCATCTGTGTAACTGATTAGATCGAAAGATGTGTGCTTAGAGTACCATAACCCTAGGTTAATTGTACCACTAAGATATCTAAGAATGCGCTTAACTGCAATTAAATGTGATTCTTTTGGAGATGATTGAAAGTGTGCACATAAGCACACACTAAACATAATATCTGGTCTACTGGCTGTTAAATATAATAAGCTACCAATCATACCTCGATATATTTTCGAGTCAACTGGCTTACCGGATTCATCTTTATCAAATTTAGTTGATGGGTTTATTGGTGTTCCAATTTCCTTAGCATTTTCCATCCCAAACTTCTTCAGTAATTCCTTAATATATTTTGATTGATTGATGAATGTTCCACTTTTTGATTGCTTAATTTGCAATCCGAGAAAGAATGTAAGTTCTCCCATCATGCTCATCTCAAATTCTTCATGCATAGTCTTAGCAAAAACTTGACACATATTTTCATTATTAGCACTGAATATTATATCATCAACATAAATCTGAATCAAAAGAATATCATCATTTTCATATTTAATGAAAAGAGTTGTGTCGATTTTTCCTCTTGAAAAACCTTTTTCAATCAAGAAACCACTGAGTCTCTCGTACCAAGCTCTAGGAGCTTGTTTAAGTCCATATAGTACTTTTGTGAGTTTGAAAACATGATTTGGGAAAATATGATTTTCAAAACCTGGAGGTTGCTCAACATATATCTCTTCATTTATAAAACCATTTAAGAAAGCACTTTTAACATCCATTTGAAAAAGTTTGAAATTTTTATAACAAACATATGCAAGTAGCATTCGAATAACTTCTAATCTTGCGACAGGTGCATATGTCTTATCATAATCGATTCCTTCTTCTTGATTAAAACCTTGGGCTACAAGTCGAACCGTATTTCTAGTAATGACTCCGGACTCATATTTCTTGTTTCTAAAAACCCATTTTGTTCTAATAATAGTATATTTTTGGGTCTAGGAACAAGTGTCCAAACATCATTTCTTTCAAATTGATTCAACTCTTCTTGCATAGCTAGAATCCAAGATTTATCAAGAAGTGCGTCATCAATATTTTTGGGTTCAATTTAAGATAGAAAAGCAGTATGATTGCAAATATTTCTAAGAGATGATCGAGTACTTATACCTTGTGAAGGTTCTCCCAAAATTTGTTCCACTGGATGATCTTGCACAAATTTCCACTGTTTGGTTGCATCTTGTATTAAATTTTGATGATCTTTCCTGATGACTCCATTTTGAACTTCCTCTATTGTTTTCTCTTTGTTGAGATTGAGACTTTCTGTGTTATTTATACCTCCTGTTTCTTCATCAATAGATTTCTTGGAGAGTGGAGAATTAGATTCATCAAATACTACATGCATAGATTCTTGTACAGTTAAAGTCTTTTTATTGAATACTCTATAAGCTTTACTATTAGTAGAATACCCGAGAAAGATACATTCATCAGATTTTGCATCAAACTTGCCTAAATTATCCCTGTCATTCAAAATAAAATTTTTGCATTCAAATACATGAAAGTAACCAATGTTGGGCTTTTTCTCATTCCAAAGCTCATAGGGGTTTTTATCTAACTTAGACCTTAGCATAACTCTATTTATAACATAACATGCAGTACTTACCGCTTCGGCCCAAAAATAACTAGGCAAGTTGTTCTCATTGAGCATTGTTCTTGCCATCTCTTGAAGAGATCTATTTTTCCTCTCTACTACCCCATTTTGTTGAGGAGTTCAAGGAGCAGAAAAATTATGCACAAAACCATTTTCATCACAAAATATTTCAATATTTTTATTAACAAACTCTTTTCCCCTATCACTTCGGATACTTAAAATAGTATAGCCCTTTTCATTTTGAATTCTCTTGCATAACTTGGTAAAGGCATTATGTGCCTCATCTTTATGAGCAAGAAAGATGACCCAAGTATATCTAGAGAAATCATCAACAATAACAAATGCATAATATTTTCCTCCTAGACTTGTAATTCTATTTGGTCCAAAAAGATCCATGTGTATCAGTTACAATGCTCTAGTAGTGGAAATATGTTTCTTAGTTTTAAAATAAGTTTTTGTTTGTTTACCAAATTGACATGCATCATAAATTTTGTCTCTAAAAAAATTTGTTTTTGGTAAACCTCTCATAAGATCATTTTTGAAAGTTTGGAAATAAGTTCCATATTGGCATGACCTAATCTTCTATGCCATAGCCAACTAGTTTCATTTTGAGCTGAAAAGTAAATAGCATCTTGTGAGGTAATTTCTTCAAAATCGATTGTATAAACATTATTGTTTCTAAAAGCAATAAAACAAATATTACAATCATGATCATTTAAAATAATGCATTTATCCATTTTGAAAGTAACTGTAAATTCTTTATCACATAATTGACTTATGCTCAAAAGATTATGTTTTAAACCTTCAACAAGTAGAACATCTTCAATTATGAGAGAAGATTCATTACCAATTTTACCTATTCCCACGATCTTCCCTTTCGAGTTGTCTCCAAATGTCACGTGTCCTTCTTCTTTAGATCTAAGATCAAATAACTTAATCTTGTCTCCTGTCATGTGTCTTGAACATCCACTATCTAAAAACCATTTGTTTTTGCTTGTGGAAGACTTCATGCATACCTATAAAAACAATTAAAATGATTTTTTTTGGTATCCAAGTTCTTTGGGTCCTTTATTTATTAGTATTAGAAGAAACAAGATTTTTAGGTACCCATATGGCCCTAAAAGTCATTGTATGATTTCTTCTAATAGGACAAGTATGATAATTATGACCATTTCTATTACAGAAATTGCAAATAGCATGTGACATATATGAAAAACTTGAATGATCATAATAATATCTTTTTTTGACAAAATTATTTTTATGAAAAGAATTTTGATTATTGGTCTTTGATATAGAAGGATTATCAAAGAAATTTTTATAAGGTTTGTATTTTTGTTTTGGCATATATCCCAAGCCTGCCTTGTAAAAAACACATATTTGACTACCAAGAAGTTTTTCAAAATTTCTTTTTCCATTCGTAAAGTTTTCAACAATATTTTCTAAATCGGTTTTCTTCTTATTCAATTCAAGATTTTCATCTTTCAAAATGATATTTTCTTTTCTTAAAATATCAATTTCATTTGTTAAAGAAAAATTTTTCTTTTTCAAAGCAGTATATTTGATACCCAATTTTTCAAATTCCTCATAAACCTCTTCTAAAACATTTTGCAATTCTTCATATAAAGGATTTTCAATATTATCAAGATTTGTTACCTCAATGTCATCTTTAGCCATAAGACAAAGATTTGCTGATTCTTCATTGCTTGTTTCACTATCTGAGCTACTTGAATCATCATCTCATGTAGCTTTGATTGATTTCTTGCCCTTGTTTCGATCTTTCTTTAGCAGAGGACAATCTGGCTTGATATGACCAGGTTTATTGCATTTATAACAAATTAAAGTGTTATTTTTACCTAAATCTTTCTTGAAAAACTTTTTGAAGGATTTCCTCGAAGGAGTTCTATTTTTCTTCAAGAACCTCTGAATTCTTCTTGTTATCATCGCAACTTCTTCATCTTTATCGTCATTTTCCTCATCTTCATCACTTTCACTTTCATGAGGAACAGCTTTAAGTGCTAAGCTCTTCTTTGGCTTTTCTTCTTCTTCTCCTCTTTTCAATGTGTACTCATGGGTTATAAGTGACCCGATGAGTTCATTGACTTCGAGCTTCTTGAGGTCTCTAACTTCAAGAATCGTTGTAACTTTTGATTCCCAACGTTTTGGTAAAGAGTTGAGAATTTTTCTTACTATCTCCACCTTGGAATAAACTTTGCCAAGAGCTGTCAAGCTGTTTATGATGTTAGTAAAATGAGTGTGCATACTAGAAATAGATTCATCATCATTCATCTTAAACATTTCATATTCATGAGTAAGAATATAAATTTTTGATTCCTTGACTTGCGAAGTTCCTTCATAAGTTACTTCCAAGTTATCCCAAATTTCCTTTGCCGTAGCGCAATTCATTATTCTATTAAACTCATTTCCATTAAGAGCATTATATAATAAATTCATAGCAGTTAAATTTAAAATATAAAGTCTATCGTCTTCATGATCAAACTCTTCTTCTTCCTTTCTGACCTTTACTCCGTCAACCACTTTTGTTGGAATATAAGGTCCATTTACAATACATTTCCATATTTCTCTACCTTGAGCTTGAAGAAATATTCTCATTCTAACTTTCCAGAATGAGTAATTATCTCCACAAAAGAGTGGATGCCGACTGCTAGATTGACATTCACCAAATGAAGCTGCAATGTTAGCCATAAGATCTTAACTCAAAAGATAGTTAATCTTATAATAGAGCTCTTAACTCTGATACCAATTGTTGTCCAGATGACTAACACAAGAGGGGGGGTGAATTGAGTTATATTAAAAAAATAACAATTATAAATCAAATATATAATATAAAATATAAACAAAATATGAAATAACAATAAATATAAAGAGTAAGGGTAAGAGAAAAGCAAACTCAGTATGTTAACGAGGTTCGGCCCCACTGCCTACGTCCTCGCCTCAAGCTACCCCTTGATGATTCCCAAATTCACTATTCAACCTCCTTCAGGTGGAGATAGAAACCTATTACACCTTTGAACAACACCGCTACAAAGGATCCGTGTAGAACACCCTCTACACTTGCAATCACCTTACACGTGGTGATTCAACTATTCCCGTGTAGAATACTTTCTACACGTACAAGGATTATACACACCCTTTTTCTGATACAAAAGCTGATAGTGGGTAGGTTATCAGAAAACACTCCTCAATGAGTGAAATAAGAACAATACAGCGCAAACTATATCTCTCAAAATGAATAAGGATTAAGGCTCAATGCTTAGAGAAGAGAGAATGAAAGCTTTGAATGAATGTTATATGCTCTTGGTATTGTGAATGTGAAGCTCTCAAATGATCTATTTATAGGCATATGAGACTTCATATTCAAATTTAAAAAGATTCACATGTCAAAGACAACATCATTCATTTTTTCAAAAACTTCAAATAAAAGGTTCTTCTTTTTCAATTGTCAAAGACAACATCATTCACTTTTTTAAAAAATCAAATCTAATATTTTACTTTTGGCATATGACAAAATGAGCACACTTTCCTTTTCAAAAAATTCAGACCTAATTTTTTACTTTTTGCATATGACAAAATGAGCACACTTTACTTTTCATATTTTTCAAACAAAATCATCTACCTTTTGTATAAGTCTAAAAAGGCATCAATCACTTTTGAAAATATTCAAATAAAACATGCACATGTGAAAGATGACAATCAATCGTCTTTAGTATTTTTAAAGTTCAACCCTTTAATCAAGGCATGCACATACAAAAGATGACAATCAATCATCTTTCAAAATTTTCAAATTTAATTTTCAAAAAAATTCATGCACATGTGGAAAATGTATTTTAATGCTTTATGATAAAATATTAATTTTGAGCATTAATCCTAATTTCTAATTTTAAGAGATTTACAACATTACTCTATAACTTTATGTGAACTTGTTTCCTTCTTGCTCATGCTTGGTTCTTTGATGTGCTTGATTCTATTGTGTGAACAACTTGAGCTTGAAACTCCTTTATTCTTTGAATTCATTTGTGATCATCAAAATCCATGTGTAGATTTATAATCACATGAAACTTGAAACTTTGGGTTCAACATGAAGAAAATATTTTAAAGAAAACCATTCAAAAAACAAGATTTGAGGTTACTAATCATGTGTGAGATAAATAGTGTCTTTTAACTCAAGCTAGAAGCTTAACCATGGTTGGGAGGGAACCCTACGGGCATGTAGTTCATCTTGGGCTTGAGAAAAAAAATGGTATGATGTATGTGGACCTTATTTGGAAGGCTAAAATGAAAGATAAGGCTTTTTGGGCATTATGGTTGGGCTTGTTGGGCCATTTCTTGGATGTGAGCTTTGGTTTGAGTTATTGTTTGGATCTTATGTCTAGATTTTGAGGGGCTTAACTACGGCTTCAAAGGCCTACTAAGTTTGCATCCAAATATAGTCTTTCTTAGGTTGGGCTAATGACCTTCACTCTCACTAAGTTAGGCCCAATGGCTTTATGTCTCTTATATTGGGCTTAGTTTCTAAGGTCTTTCAAGAAAGGCCTAAAACCTTATAACTCCCACTTTGGTCTAGGCCTTATGGCATATATTCTTAGCCCATCACATCCTTAGTGATTTTGATCCCTAAATAAAACATGCTTGGGCTACTTCTGAATCCATCCACACTAAGCCTTTTAGCCTAGCCGATCAATATGCCATGTGTCATACCACTATTTCCGCCCAAAAAAATTAAAAAATATACTAAATTCTTCCAATAATTCTAACTAAACTGAAAGCATGAATCGCATGCTAAAATAAACTCTTTCTAAAAAAATCACAATACTAACTAGGATCATGAGTTCTAAGGTTAAGTCCTAGTGGACTTTTTAGGTGGGGTATTACACATGTAACTCAAAGTTATATACCTCGTATAAGATAGTTAAGATTTAATGCGCCTAGAGTATCTCTAGTAGTATACAATAATCACAGCAAAAATTCATAAAGAATCTAAGTAAGTTCATGAGCAATTTTCAAAAGTCATGGTACCATTAAAACTATAGATCCCAAAATAACATCATTGTTCAAACTTCCAAATACAATAGTGTACAAAACCAAATAAACATTTTCCCTCTTTTAACATTCTATTTGTTTTTTTTTTTCTTTTTTTTCTTTTTCTAAGGTTTCTCTTTCTTGAGTCTACTTTGCTCTGTCCTTGTTGATAATTTTCTTCAAATCCTCAAAAAGCTTGAGTACCTCGTCTATGAATTGGTAGTTGCCTCTAGCCTATCCACTTTGATTGGCTCTACCGAGTGCTTAGGGCTCTTCAGGCCCTTTTTAACTACCGAGGGAGCTTGAAAGCTTGACTCTTCCTTTTCAAAAAACACTTGTCATCTTTTCTTGACACATATTATTCATAGCTATATAGTCCTTGTAACATATAGGTGGACACCTCACGGCTCCTCTACGCACTGTGGGTTCCATGCTAGTTACTGCATCACTTCCCGACACATTTTACTGGTGGTGATTACATCATAGGTCTTATCATTATGCAGTAGTTTGCCTTTTGCCTTCACCGCATCCATCTTATAGCACCCACTAGTATTAGGTGCTACCTCGCTCTAAAGTCCTTAAGAAAGAAACCATTCAAAATCTATCGATTATACTTCATCGACCTAGGGGTTACCACTTCCAGTTTATGCACTCCAGAGTGGAACAAAGGAGTTCCAGTGGGGCATTCCCCCATCCAAGAATTTGGGATAATGACAAAACGTGAAACCAAATTTTCTTTTGAAAACTATGCCCAACTCGAAATGTATGAGATATTTACTTGGGACGCTTTTTCTTTCATATGAAATTTAAACATGTAGATGCTGTGTACTATGCAATCATGTCCTTTTATCAAACATCAAGTTAAATCATCTCCCATTATGGCTTGAAAATATTCTAACATGAAATTTACTTATCATAAAACGTAGGCAATGACAATAGGTGCTTAACATGGCAAGAGACAGATTCCTTATCATGGCAACTATACATGGCCGAGACATTTCAAGCATGTAGACATGGCAAGAATCACATGAAACCGAACACAAAGCATATCATACTATAGATCCCTTCATTCAATTGATATAACAAACAATGCAAAGATCACATGATACTAACGACAAGGAAAGTTCGTACCTCACATACAAACATTATCCGAGAGTAGGTTAATAGTCAACTTACAAAAATAGGAAGTAAAACATAAGTTTTGCGACCAAGCAAGCTGAAAATGTAATTTAAACTATTAGACATAGTGACAATACAAAACCCTAATCCAAGTGGGTGTGTGTGTGGTGTGTAATGGTGTTTCTTTTCTTAGCCGAAGCTTTGTCAAAAGAACAACCCTAACTCAACCCTAGTAGCGGCCGGTTCTCTCATCCTACTTAGGGGCCCTTTTTGCTTGTGTTTGGCTAATGAAGGTTTGGCTCTCTTCTTGTGAAAACCCTAGTTTTCCAAACATATCTTATGCAAGCTAACAAATGGATTTAACCATATGCCCCTTTTTAAAAACATCATGGGAAGAAATTCAAAATTGGTGCCCCTCTTCACCCTCCATTCTATGTGGTTGTGCGTGCGTGAAGGTGAAGTGGTCGAAGTAAAGGTTTGAGTGGTTCTTACCGAGCTCCTCCTCCTCCTTGGATGGACTCTCGACTACCTCCCTTTACTCATGATGTTGGTTGGATGGAGATGGGTGAGACATACGTGGTGTTTAGTTGGGGAGAAAATGTGAGAAAATGGAGAGGTGAACTCTCTTCCAGGGTGGTCGTGAGAGAGAGAGAGAGAGAGTAGTCTAAAAATGAAAAATGGCAGAGTAACCCCTTGGTGTGCCCTTTGGGCGTTGGCCTTGAAGCTTCCCTTTATATAGCTCTTTGAGTTCCCATGCTAACCCCATCTTCCTATGATATAGAGAATCTCAAGAGTTGGGATGCAAGCGTGCCATGTGTCACAAGTCCTCTTGGCTAAAGCCCCTTCCCCTTCTTCTTTATGATTGTTCTTCCTTGGGAAGTCTAAGTGACCCTTACTTATGAGTGACAAGTAACTTGCCATCTTGCTTAACAATCTGGAACCCTAAATTACCTAAGGGCATGTATCACAAAGTGGTCTAGGTTCATTGAACCTTTGGAGCATATTCTTCTTTTGATGAAACCCTATCTCTAGATTTGGACCTTTTGGGCATGTGCATGCTTGCCAAGTGGCAAGTGGGGTGTAGGTGTTGCCCCAGCCACCCATCACTTGCTCTTTCCCTCACAAAGATTCTTTCTAGAACCTCGATGAGTGTGTGTGTGTGTGTGTGTGTGTCTTCCCCGTGTGTCTCTTCCCCTTCCTTATCATTAGCTCCTTCTAGGAACTCTCATACCCTCTTTATGCATGACATGTGTAAGAAAGGTTGTTGGTTTTTCATATGGGTGGTTTTTCATAGCCACCCATCACTTGCTCTTGCCCTCACAAAGATTCTTTCATATGACCAAAGCCCTAAAAGTCTCTTGGAGACTTGTAGCTCTAATTTGTTGTGTCCCTATGCGCCCCTTACTTTTCTCAAATCATTGCACATTGTTCTTGGAAATTGCCAAAATCCATGGGTGGCGTGTGGGTCCTTAGAGGCTATCGAAACCTTAAATTATCTCACTCCCTTACCCTCATTTGCGTCCATATACAGAGTATCCTTGAGGTGAGTTGTGCATGAGAGACACGTGGCATGTGGGTGGTGAGAATGCTATGTGCCCTATGTGTAGCCATGCCTTCTCTCTTCTCAAACCCTATGGCCCTTTTAGGCCTTCTTGTGGGCTTGGATGCCTAGTGCACTAAGGAAAAAAAAAAAGGCTCACGTTCCTAAGTGTACTCCTCCTCTCTTCTTGGCGTAAAGATTAAAATTGGTAGTGGCTAAAAGACAAGTGAGGACTTGGCTAAGTTTGGGTCATCACAACATGTCACATACTGTAACACCCGTCCATGTGGTGGAACTTTTAAAAAATGATTTTAAGAAAGAGATGGGAATTACTATTCGTTTAAAAAAAAAAAAACAATTCCTTTCCTACCCAGGATACAAAAGACTCTGAGTTTAAAACAACACATGCATATTAAATTAAAGAGAGTTACGGCGGAAAACATTTAACTTTAAATTAAAAGACCTTCATACAAAACATTATGCCTAGGCTTCCCTGCTCTTCCCCTTTGGGCCATGTCCGTCTTGACATCTTTTGCTCATTTTGCTCCTAGGAGAGACATACATAAAAACTAAAATGAGTCGAATACTCGTAAGCATTACTTCATACCGTCAAAATATACAAACATAGGTTTTTAGTCATGCATTCGTCACTTCATACATACTATACATAAGATATACGTTCATTAAAACATTACGAGGTAGAGTTTTTCTTAAAAAGGGTTTTCTTTCTTAAAACATTTCCTTGCACTTCGTGCTTTCATTTCTTAAAGAGCCTAAGCACACATACATTCTCTTATCACTTTTCTTTAGCTGATACACACCGTTATGCCCTTTATGTGAGGGTTAGCAGTCTTCCTTAGGACTTGGACTCCGTCTGTGGCTACAAGTTGAGAATCCCTTTCACTTAGGGGGCAACACTGGGTTCACAAACAATACTACTTACCCGGCATTGCAATCTGTCCATTCATTTGGTATCTTTTCATTCATTTATGTGGCTGATACATATTTTCATACATTAAAACTTTCATTCATTTAGTCATTTCTTTCATTTCAGTCATTTCTTTCATTTAATCCTTTCATAAATGTCATTTAAAAGCATGAGTTTAAATATCATCTTTCAATGCATCATTTAAAACCTCAGTTCATGGCATCATTTAAAGCATCAGTCCATAAGGACATTTTAAACACTTTCTTCATATCATTGAAAGCATCACGAAGCATAAGTCTCAACATTTCTTTTCATGAAAATACATCCAATACTCACTATGTATAGTCATCCATCACATGCATACAATTAAATACTTGGGTGCATAAAAAAGGGTTGCTAAGAAGGCCCATTATATATACTTGAAGACTTATACTTAGAGTGTTTTCATAAAATGTCATTTATTTTGTAAAGAGAAATATGTTATTTTCATTTCATTCATATCTTTATAAAACTTTAGAAGTGTATGAACATAATACTTACATGGACTCCATGCCATACTTATTTCATTCAGTCCATTCATATGCGTGTCAGATGGCAACCTACATGCATACACAACCTTAGGGTCATTTTCTATCTAGTGCATAAGCAACTAAACTAGAAAGCACAGACTACATTTCACTTAGACACACTCTCCTTCTATCTCGGGCTCTTACGTATCCCTCATTATGCTAAAACCTTCAGGATCCACTTACGGTCACCTTTTCCAAACTTAGCGGTCTACTTCAAGGTCTTATCCTTTAAAGTGAACCTCCATGATTCACTTTAGGGATAAAACACTAAGACTTTGTCTTATTCCCAATCCTAGTCCATACATACCTCACTTCCTTCCTGCATCCTACCCCACAATTCATCCTCATTCCCATCCATGCATGCCACACAACTTTAAGCCAACTTTGAGGCTTAAACATCATGTATCTATGCTTAGGACAAATTAACCATTATATATGGTAAATCCGTCTAGCACATGTGTCTAACTAGATTATCCATGTACCTTAATCCCTTTTTATCACATGAGATCAACATATAATCTGTTGAACACCTACTTGTGTAAGCAAGCTCCATACTCTGATACCAACTTCTTCTCGAACCCAGCTATCATGACTCTTCAAGCTATCCGTCCAATAACATAGCTCATCCCAACACTTAACACGGAAAAACTCCATCCACAACTACACTTCCGCCGCGTCACATAGTTTGAGACTAATCCCAAACTACACCGTTATCCACCACTTCTCCTAGCACCATGCCACGTCACTTCTACACCAACTTCTAATTTGTCACGAGCACAACTCCTCATGCACTCATGCCACTACGTGATCCCATCACGTTTCCACTACGTCATGCTTATACCACTTCATGACTTCACACGTACTCTCGGCCATACTCAACAACGTTGTGACACCCATCTATATGGCAGGGTCACATCACAACTACTCCAGCACACTATTCCATAGTTTTCGATACTACATAACATGTTGTATGATCCTCAACTACACAATCATCTAAACCTTCGTGACATGCCATTTGGTGAATCACGACTTTACCACACAAAGTACACTCCTTGTATACCCCTTCCAATCTATACTACACCACATATCACCTCAACGACACACATCTCACAACCACCATTATAGCACGGTCCGCAACAACACACTACACTTCACAACTACGCCCAACACTTCACGTACACAACCACACTTCACATCACCTCACTACACAACGAACTCCACAATACCAACAAGATAATCCACAATCAACCAACCAACTTCACATAAATAACAAGGGAAAGGGAGAGAGGGTTATACCATTATCAGGGCTAACCCATGAGTTGCTCGTTGTCCAGCACGACCAATGGTGTCAAAAGCCACTAGCTTGAGCGGTAACTACTCTGTCATGGTCATTGTTGTGACCTCGAGATAGGGCTATCTCGAGGACTAGATCTAGTGTTTCTCGACTAGATCTAGATTTTTTCGGGTTTAACACGACTATGCTAGGTCGCCGACACTATGGGTAGTTCATGGGTGAAGGCTAATACTATGTACGGTGGCGGTTAACTACGTACAGTGGCTGTTTAGGCATTGTGAGGCATTGATCTAAGAGAGTAGAGAGGCTGGGTTATGAATCTGAGGTGGTTGAGGCGGCCCTGGGGTGGTGGTCTCATGGCAACATGTGGAGAAGCATGGTGGTGCTAGGGTGGTAGAGGTCGTAGGTTGCTGAAACAGAGAAAGGGAGAGGGAGAAAGGGGAAGGTCTTTAGGCTGGGCATAGAGGGGCTTGGGGGATGCTTTGGAGGGGCTTGGAGGCATCAAGATGGCACATGGTGGGGGCACAGGGATGGATCTAGCCATGTGAGAGAGAGAGAACTCGTGAGAGAGTGAGAGAGGCTGTAAGAGGGGTAGATTGAGGAGAGGGGTGGCTAGGGTCAGAGGCTACTGGGAGGTAGTGCAGTGGCGTGGGCTTGCACCATGGCAGCGCTAGGTGGAGAACCCATGAGAGATGCTGTTCGCATGAGGGAGAGGGGGAAAAGGGAGCTGTCGTGGGGCTGGGTCAGGTGGTTGGGGTGGTCGCCGATGGTTGGGTTAGGCTGAGGAAGGGAATCGAATGAGGGAGGGGATGGGGTTGTCATCGGGTGCAAGGTGGAAGGAGGGAGGAGAGAGAGGGAAAGTGGGAAATGGGGGGAAAAGCTAGGGTTTTGGGGTTTTAATCCCAACCCTTCATATTGGGGTCTTCAATTTGATCTGATAGTAAGGATTAAAACACTAATTTAACTAGTTAACTAAGAAGAATTAAGATAGAAATATTATATCATTAATTTAAACTCAACTTTAGTTTATAAAATAATATTCTTTCATCATTAAATAAATGATTAAGTTTTGCTAAATATCTTTAAGAGGATAAACAATCTAATTAATTAGAGTTTTTTAACATAATCTAAATCTCATTATATTTTTAAATAACTAAAATCATTTAGATAAAATAATTTTCTACAATTATAATATTTTTGGAGCTCTCAAAAATATTATAATTATCTTACTTAAAATCAGGTTTAGTCCAATAACACTAGAAATACCCCATTTAAAATACTTCTTGGACATTTAAAATATTCAAGAGCTTTAAAACACTAAATTTGCTTTAGAAATCATTTGATATCTCTAAAAATAGGCTATCGAGGTTCAACACGTAGAACGAGACTCGTGACCATTAGATAGAAAGGAGTGGGTTGATACACATGCATTTCGGGTTGTGCATTTTGAAAGGAAATGAAAGTTAATACATATTTTATCACAACCTCAAATGTTAGTATGAGGGAATATTTTAGTGGAACTCCTCTATCTACTCTGAATTGTTTAAATTTGAGCGATAACCCCTGGGTTGATAAAGAATAGTCAAGTAATTTTGAATGGGTTGTTCTTAAAGCATTCCAAAGTGAAGTAGCACCTAATGCTTGTGGGTGAACAACATTGAAATTGTGAACTACAAATTGCTGTGTTATGTGAACTTTGACATACTCATACTTGGTCAAGAGGACCAGTTATGTGATGCAGTAACTAGCAGGGAGCTCACGGTACATAGGAGAGTTCTGATGTGTCCACTCACATTGTTATACTGAAAGTGATTACAAGAGATTAATAAGCAATGACATTATGTTATTTGGTTATATTGATACTTGGTTACATATTCACTAATTTAGTGTTTTTGAGAAAAAAAAAAAATGAGAGTACAATCATGAAACAAGTTTCAGTCAAGTACATGTCCATGTATTTATTCTCACGGTTTGCCTTCACATGCTTGTATTATCTTCCTTTATGTTATTTATTAACATGCTAAATTTCTTAAAATTTCACTATGGTAGTTTTCATTTCTGATACCCCGTTTTTACGTGTATTTTCACTGAAGGAATTTTTTTTTAATTAATATATTAGTTCTTTTATTTTAAATCATTGTATTTTAATTGGTTTATTTTAGTTTGTTGTGGTGTTTAATTTATTTTAGTCGTTTTATGATTTTTAAAATTGTTTTCGTCGGATTAGTTTTTGGATTCTGGAGTTGAGGATTGGACCTCATTTATTTTCTTCATCTTTTCTTTTCTCTTTTTCTTTTTCCATTTTTCCTTTTTTCTTTTTCCTTTTCTTCTTTTCTTCTTTCTTTCTTTTCTTCTTCTTCTTTTTCCTTTCTTCCCGCGCGCTCGACCTCTCTCTCTCTTTCTCTCCAGTCATCGTCTGGTTGTGCAGCCCAGACCCATCGCTCACCGATGACATGGCCAGCACCGCCCCCACCAGTCAACTCACCTCCGGCCGGCGCACCACCCCACCAAAAACCAGCCCCTCCTGTGCCACTGTTAACCCCTTAGAGCACATCTAAGCCGCACGGCTTTTGGCCTTTTCCGGCGCCGTCGCTCCACCTCCGGCCACCACCTTTTCACCACTTCATCCCCTACCTCTTACCATCCTAATCCATCCATTTCTGGACCCAATCCATTGCCAGAGCAGCTCCCAATCTGATTTGCTCATTTTTCGCTTCCACCGCCATTTCCACCACCACCTATGGCCAAAACTCACTTCCATTAGTTTCATAAACATTTCTAGACCATTCCCTATCAATTCTAAGTCTTGGTTTGTCCCCGTTCGAAAGTGGGTATTTTACAACCCACGGCCACAGTGTAAAATACACTGTTACGTTGCTTTTTCTCCGCCGTTTGCAACGTCGTGATCCTTCGAAAAATACCTTATAGCCCTGTAAGTATTTTTCAAACTCTATTTTAGATTTAAATATATTTTTGCTCTTACAATAAATTATTTGACAGGTTGGTTGATTTCGGACTGAGTCCGAAGAGTTCGAGGGTCGGATGGATTGAGGACGGAGTTGCTTGGTTTTGTTGTTTTTGTGATTGGTTGAATGTTTTGTATCTTGAGGTGTGCATTGCATGATGCATTCATGTGCTTTTATTAATTTGAGAAAATCCGGTTTTAATTGTGTAAATGGATTTTCAGGTGCGTGTGTATCACGACCCCAAGCCGAGATGGAGTATTATCTCGGTGGAGCTCCTCTGGTCACTCGGGAGTGTCATATACTGAATGACGTCCCCTGGGTTGTCGCTGGGTGACAACGGAAGTGGGCGGGATGGTAACACTCTCGTACTGACTCCGTGGCCCTTTGCTAGCGAGGGCTAGAGGATGTTTGGCTATGTACGTGCGAGGCGTGGAACTGGGCATCGCTCGTTGTGAAGTCACATGCATGGTCGTTAATCGTGGTGTGATGATGGGAGTCAGGGTGTGCGGATGACCTCTAGGGGAGGTCATGGTACATTCGGATTAATTGGTTATTGAATTGAGTTAGATTTGGGCCAAATGAGACTTTTGGCGTGAGTTGGAAAGTAATACGTTTTTGGGGCCAAATGGAATTTTTGGCATGCATGGAAAAATGTGATTTTATGGGTTATGTGCTTTTGCATTCTTTCATGCATGTTTGAGTTTAATATATTTTTATCTAGTGGCGTTTGGATCTTACTTACCTGCGGCACCATTTTTGGTACCGTAGATTTTGATGCAGAGATCAAGGAGGAGGAGGAGGCTGAGCCCGAGGAGGCGGCTCTGCCGGAGTATTGATTTGGAGTTTATGCCTTGTAGTTGGTTTTGAAACATATTGTGGCTTGTAATATTTTATTATGTATGTTTTGAACGGGTTTGTATTAAATATAGAAAAATTCTAGTACTTAGTTATATGATTTTGTTTATCCACTGCGTGTTTTCTTTTGCACACTTATTGCATGTACACACACTTGGCACTTAGCGATAGGGTGGTGACCCATATTGTCATCATCCCGACGTCTCTATTTTTCCGTGTTCGTATGTGGAATTTGGGGGCGTCACATCACTACCATTCCCCCATACTGAATGGAAGAAGTTGTGACAAGTTTAGAAGAGTTTAATGGGGAAACGCAAGTGGGAGGGTCCCCAACAATTAAGGAGGCCCCAAAGAGCCCTCAGTGCTTAGGAAAGTCGACCATAGAGGAGAGACTAGAAGCAGCTGACCACTCTATTTGTGAAGTGCTTAAGATCTTTGAGGATTGTGGTTTAAATCCCTCCTTATTTTGTATTGGAAAATTTTTGAACTAGACTTTTGGAGATCCTCAGTTATAATATATTGGTACCATGCCTTAATTACTCTAAACTCTACATAGAATCAAACTTTTTCCACTGAGATTATTGTATATTGCATATTGCTAGATGCATGCTAGGTGCATTGCATATTATTTGTCATGAACGGAGATGTGTAACCTTGAGTTACATTTCCTGATGCTTCAATCTTCGTCAAATCCCAAGTGGGGTCTGAGGGCATCACAGAGAGAGAGAGAGAGAGAGAGAGATAGAGAGAGAGAGAGAGTTTGAGTGATTTCAAAGGAGACCTCAAACATAGAGAAAGAAAGTGGTAGCCAACTAGAGAAAATGAAAGGATGTCATCATAGAGAATACTTTCCCTAGCCCATAGCAGTGATTAATCACTAAGCTTGGTCATTAGTGAACGGTGACTTTGGGGGCCAAGTGTGTGTGTGGGTGTGAGTTTAAACTTCATAGAGTTAGGGTTTTCCTCTCTTTTGGAGGTCAGAGAGAGAGATAGAGAGAGATTTCTGTTTTTCAGAAAACAAAGGGTGTGGGGAGAGACTGAGTGGCATGGAGTTAAAACGGAAGAAGGTCGCTTCAAGACTCCTCCTCATCGTGGTTGGTTCATTGACTGGTGAATAGGGCTATAAATGAACAATTCTATTCGAAAGACCACCCGAATACTCACTTGGTTAAACTCGAATTGAACTCGATTCTTGAAAAAAAAAAAACTCGTTCGTAAAAACAGATACCCGCTCGATTTATAAACGATACATACTCAATTAAACTCAACTAAACTCAATTAAAGCTCGTTAAAGCTCGCTCTTTTATGCCTGACTCGACTCGATTAAAGCTTATTCATACATATGTTTATGCGTGTGTGTGTATATATCAACTTCTATACTTAAATATATAATATGTAACTTAATTATTTATACCCATTCACCTATGTATATATATTGAATATACTGTTTACATATATATATATATATATATTATTTAGTTTGGCACTAAAGACTTCTTAAGTCATTAAACAGAATGATACAATGTTGTCCCAATTGTACCACTCAAGTGTGCTGCTCATCATTTTAATTTTTAAAACTTTTTTAACTTAATGATTAAGGAATTGATTTTTAGTGTAATTGTGTATTTTTTATTTTTTAAAAATATTAAAATATATTTAAAAAATATGAAAATAAAAAAAATACAAAAATACAAATGTGCTAGGTGGCACGACCAGTGGTCATTGCTTGGCTGCAGCCTGGTACAACTCGTCTTTAAATTATAATTTGTACAATAGTTAATCGGCATGATTTAATACTTTCATATAGGATATGTTACTATATATTATTACGTAACGTATGTAATATGAGACACATACCATGATGCTAATATATACATATACATATATATATATATATCTATATATATATGTAGATATATGTAACTAGTTAACATTTATTCATAATAACTATAAATTATTTGTTTACATAAATTAAAAATTAGTTATATGTTATAATTGTATCTTGTATAAAATGTTATGACATAGTCTATAGCTTGTAATTGAATATTATTAATTCTATCTATGATATATTTAATAAGTTTAGTTATATAAGTATTTTTCTTAAATTATTAACTCATAATCTATTTAAAAAATTATATTATTTATTATATTTTTATAATATATTTTCCTTTATGCTTAATTATTATAAAAGGCAACTGAAATGTTGCCTTGGAAGTTTTGTCTTACTAACATTGTATAATGTTTTGTTTTTTATGAATATGATTTCTTTTAGTGCTTTTTAGTATATGCGGTTTTGAAGTTGCGTGGGTAAAGAGCTAAATTCAAATTTTTTATTTATTTTTTATTTATTTAAGATTACATACACTGATTACTTTTGCAAGGATCGGTTATACGAGTAATGCTATACACTATACCACCATCTTTCTTGTATTTCACTATATACAATGTGGTGCATTTATCACCATTTGATGATAAACAAGCATGTAATAAATAATTATTCAATTGTGAAAAATGTGCTATAACTATTTAGTAGGATTCAAGTGGGATGATAGTATGATGTAAAGAATTTTCCTAACTTCTAAATTGTCTTTTAAACTTCTTAACTATCTTTTAATCTTTATTTTATTGAATTTACTTTGACATGTTAGACCCAAAGACCCTCCAAACGACGGTAAAGTTTTCTCTTTCGCATCTTTTCTCAACACTCTACTCACAGTCACTAACAAGGGTTTCACTGCAAGTTTTCCATTTTAGAGCGCCAAAGGCTCAAATCTTCTTACTTTCGGTAAAAGTAATCTTTTTACCTAATCGTCATATATAAAAGTTGTTATTATTTTTTATAACTTAAGTTATAAAAATAAAATCAAACGGAAAAAGCTTTTTCCGTTTGTAATTTATCTCTTGGATTCCATTTCAGCTTTTGAGTCTCATTCTCTTGACTCCACAAAGTCTGGACCACAAGACAAAGATTCCCTTTTATCTCAACACTATAGGTACGTATTTATATATTTTATGAATTTGTGTTATTGTTTGTAATTTTATGAATTTTTAAAGCAACTTTAATACATATATTTGTTAATTAAGGAGTTGATTTGACGATTGGTTTGCCTTTTGCAATGCTAATATAATTCATGACACACGTATATGATTAGTTCTATTATTGTTATGTTTACTTCTCTCTTCTTCTTTCTTTGTATAAATAATTTTGTATACAATTTTCTTTTTTTATTTTTAGTAAAAATTATTATGAAATCTGAATCTCTCATTAGATCCAATAAAATATTTATTTAAATTTTGTAAATTGTATGAAAGAGAATAACTTTTTAGAGTACTTTACACATACATGCGGGTAGTATATAAACAAACATGCACTTAATTCTTTTGAAGGAAATTTAAAAAGAAAAAATAGATTAAATGTTATACAATATTCATTATTATTTTTATAATGTGTGCATTTTCTGGACTTTTATGCCTTCTTAATTAAAAACATATGAGTTTTTATACTTATAAATATTTTGTTTGCACTATTATGTTTTATAACAAATTCTATTGCTATGGAGGATCCAAGTCAATATATAGAAAATGAAAATGAGTCAGTTGATATTGATTTGCTTGAAAGCACTACAATCTCTGCTCACGAAGATGGTGACCCCAAAAATATTGAGGATACTATCTCTATGGCGGGTGCAACTAGTGTGACTTCCAAGGATTCCCTTGACCATACATGAAAAGAAGACAAGGAAATAGGCTTCAATTGTTTGGAAAAACTTCTCAATAATAGAGTTACCTAGTGGTGAGAAGAAGTCACAATGCAAGTGGTATAAGGCATTACTCACCATATCAAGGTAAAGTTCTACTAGTACTATGCATAGGCATAGAGATATGTGTCTTGCACGTGTTGTATCTAACAACAAGCAAAATATTTTGAGTATTAAATCTAAGGAGAATAATGATGCCATCACTATTGGAAACTTTACGTACGATCATAAGAAAGCCCGTGAACTTCTTTCTCATACGATTCTTTACCATGAATACCCTTTTAATATAGTAGAGCATGTACTATTCAAAAAGTTTATGGAGGCAAATACAACTCATTGGCAAAAAAAATATCTAGTGCAAATACTAAAAAGGATTGTATAGACACATATCAAATTAAGAAGAGAAAGTTGAAAATATTATTAAGTGGTGTTGATAAAGTTAACATCACTACTAATATGTGGACTTCTAGCCAAAAGGTTTCATATATGGTGATGACTTGTCACGTTTGTGGATCTAGATTGGATTTTTCAAAAACGGGTCTTGAACTTTTGTTATTGCTGATACTTTGCAAAAGTATTTTGTTGATTGGGGTATTGAAAACAAGGTATTTACAGTGACAATTGACAGTGCCAAAGCTAATGATGTTGCTATTAGAATTCTCAAAAATGATTTTTGATTGAGAAGCTCTTAACTGTTGGGGTAAATTATTTCATGTGCGATGTTGTACTCATGTAACAAATTTGTTGTTACAAGACAGCTTGGCCAAATTGGAAATATTATTGATTGTATTAGAGAAGGAATCAAGTATTTGGTAGCATCTGAGGGGAGATTGAGATAATTCAGTGAAATTACAAAACAATTGCAATTAACTTCTAAAAAATTGATATTGGATGTTCCCACTCAATGGAATAGTACTTACTTAATGTTAGTAATTGCTATGGAATTCAAGAAAGTGTTCCCTAGATTTCAAGATAAAGATCAAAATTTTCAATAGGTGCATACTACTGAAGATTGGATGAAAGTTAAAAATATTTATGATATTCTGGAAGTTTTAAATGAAGTGACCAACATTGTATCTGGAAGCGTCTATCCAACTTCTAATTTGTTTCTTCCTGAGGTATAGAGGATGAAAGAAGTATTGATTGCAAAGAATATGTTCAAGCAATGGAAAAAAAGATGAATGAGAAATTTGAGAAATATTGGGGTGAATGTAATTGTTAATAGCAATAGCTGCCGTATTGGATCCAAGGTACAAAATAGTGTTGATAAAGTTCTATTTTCCTTTAATTTATCCCAAGTTTAAAGCCTCTCAGAATATTGATCTTGTTTTTAAAGTTTTGCATGAGTTATATGATGAGTATGTTCAAGTTCATAATTCAATAGTCATGGGCCAAACTATGCAAAAAAATATCAATGTAGGTTCTTCAAGCAGCTCCACCAATATTTTTGCACGAATCATGCCAAGTGGATGGTCAATGTTCCAATCTTTAGTTAGAAATGTTGATACTTTTCAGCCTATTAAGTCAGACTTGGATGTGTATTTGGAAGAGGGTGTTTACATATGTGAGGAGGGTACTAATGCAAAGTTTGATGTTTTAGAATGGTGGAACGTTAATAATCTCAAATATATAATCTTGTCTAAGATGGCATGTGATATAATAGCAATTCCTATAAGTATAGTTGATTCAAATATACTTATAGTGCTGGTGGTAGAGTTATCGATCCATATTGAGCATCTTTGTCAACTGAAATGTTTCAAATGCTACTATGTGGAGCAAATTGGGTTAGAGCATGCCATAGAGTTAAGGAAGAACTAAAAGTAAGTATCACTTTCATTTAAAAAAAAAAAACAGAAAAAGAAAAAAAAAGAAAAAAAAAAAGAAAATACTATCACTTTCATGACCACTTTAATTATTTTCTAAAGTAGGAAGGTATGTGATTATTTTTAGTTTTTATTTTGTAGGAGGAGTTACAATTGCCATAATTAAAGCATATGGATGGATGCTATGCAATGCAATATTTTTATAGAATTTTGCATAATTCAAACTTGTGTATGTAGGGGAGTAAAAATACTTTATAAATATTTTTTGAGCATATATGTAAGGTCCTTTCATATTATAATTAATATTTTGAAACATGATATTATGAACTGACTTTTATCAAAGTTATGAACATGATTGAAACATGATAGTATGAACTAGAGTATATCAAAATTGATTTATATGAAAATGTGTTATTTGTCAATCCTCATTGGACATATTTGCTATGGTTAAATAATTTTGATAAAAAAAAAATGCAAGGAATTAAAAATATATGACAAGTTCTATTAGTTTATGTATTTAGAATTTTGTGAGATTTCAAAGTTTGATGTAGCTTAGACTTTGAAGTCTCTTTTTATGTATTTTGTTTATTTGATATAATATTTTTAACCATTGATGCTGATAGAGATACTATAAAAGAATAATTCCAAATATTCTATTCGACATGTACTCTTATCTTTGATTTAATTGTATTTCTTATGTCAATATTTTCTCTTCTTCTTTTTTTTTTTTTTTTTCATTTTTCTAAATGTAAATAACTGTTTTTCTTTTGTGGTTTTCTTTAAAGGCCCTTGTGTATATTTCTAAAGGAAAATTTTATACACCATACTACTATCCCATTTGCATCATATTAAGTAAAATGTGACACATTTACCATCATTAAATGATCATTTATTACATACTTCTATATCATCAAATAGTGATAAATACGTCATATCATATATAGTAAAATACAAGTGAGATGGTGGTGTGGTGTATAGTATCACTTATTTCTAAATTACTAGCATTAGCTCGTTTATTGATTCTTTAAATTGCAAATAGATACAATAAAAAGAAAAACAAAGTTATCTTACATGCATTTTTTATTTCTCTAATACTTTATTTTATTAGTTTATATAAATAAAAATTAAAAAGATTACAACTCGAATCGAGTCGACTTGGCTCAAGCTTGTTTTTGTGTTGAAGCTCGATCTGGAAGCTTGACTTATCAAGCAGAAAAAAAAAATTTAAATCTCAAGCTTGAGCTCGATCAAGTTTATTTTTTAGTTGAGTCGAGCTCGATAATTTAAAAACTAGTTTGACTTGGCTTGATTACAACCATCGGTGAACATTCACTTTCCAAGTGTATGCTTGATAGAGGGAGTGGAAAAGACAGAGGGGACACACTCGATCGCATCTCAAAAGCTCTACCAAGGAGAGAGGAGCTCCAGTCTGTGGCTTGTGAATGCCACCCACATGTAGAAAAAGTGTCTGACGCCATTAAGTTTTAAAAATGAGAAGTATTATTAAGTTTTTCTAATATGTATGTTTTTAAGACTTGGATTAAGAAATATTCTTGAAGGATTTAACCTATTAACTTGTTTTTTAGGTCATTTGGAATATAGTTCTATATATAATTGTTTTTATATATATAATTATCTCTATAATGACTATCTCGAAATGGTATATCGAAACGTACCGATATTGAAATTGAAGAAATTCGTAGGTCTAACTCATTTTATAAAACTGGTTCAACAATGAAGAGTTGCCCATTCCTTATAAACATGTCCAAATTCTTGTTTATGAACAATGTGGGATACCCTTCTCAACACCATCTCTCACGTGCAAGCCAGCATTTCTGCTAGTCCTTTTCATGGGATAAGAAGTGTGGGCTCCCATTTTACTATTTGTTCTGTGATTGGCTCTGATATCATAAAGAAATTCGTAGCCATAATTCATCTTATAAAACCGGTTCAACAAGAGACGGTTGCTCATTTCTTATAAACATACCCAGATTCTTATCCACAAACAATGTAGGATACCCTTCTCAACAGAAATATTCTCATCTAGTTCTCAATTGGAATAGAATTCAAAATTTGGCTAAAATCCTACATAGGATTATTCCCTCCTATGCATATTGTGATGACCCGCTTTTACGTGTATTTTTACTGAATGGTTGTTTTTAATTTAATTAATATATTGGTTTATTTATTTTAAATTATTGCGTTTTAAAATTGGTTTTCTATTTATTTGATGTTGTGTTTTATTTATTTAGTCGTTTTACGGTTTTTAATGTCGTTTTCGGCGGATCCGTTTTAGTTTCCGGAGTGAAGATTGAACCTCATTTATTTCCTACATCTTTTATTTTTCCTTTTTCCTTTTTCTCTTTTTCTCTTTTCTTTCTTTTTCTTTTTTTCTTCTTTCTTTTTTCTCCCTTCTTTCTTTCTCCCCCGAGCCCCCCGTGCGTTGACCCTCTCTCTCTCCTCTCCTTCATGCCGTTCGACCATCAGCCCTGACCCACCGTCATCCGGCCACCGTGGTCGACACCACGCCCGCCGGTCGACTCCCCTCTAGCCAGCTCACCACCCCACCGAATCCCAGCCCCAGCCGTGCCGCCGTTTAGCCAGAAATAGCCCTTTAAGCCCCAAGGATTTTGCTCCGATCCGCCGCCGTCGCTCCACCTCCGGCCACCACCTCTTCACCACTTCATCACTGACTCCTTGCCGTCCTAACCCACCCATTTCCGGCCTCTAATAGTCACTGGAACAGCTCCCACGAGCTAGCTTTCCATTTTGGGAAATCCAGCCATCAACCACTATTTTTGCCGCCACCCACGGCCAACCTCTACTTCCACTAGCTTCATAAACATCCTTAGACCCTTCCCTATCAATCCCAAGCCTTGGTTTGTCCCCGTTCAAAAGTGGGTATTTTACAACCCACTGCCACAGTGAAATTTCACTGTTACGTTACTTTCCTTCCACCGTTTGCAACGCCGCAAGCTTTCTAAAAATATCATATAGCGCTGTAAGTATTTTTCAAACCCTACTTTCAGATTTAAATATATTTTGCTCATTCAATAATTATTTATCTGCTGGTTGGTTGATTCCGGACTGAGTCCGAGGAGTTTTCGGGGGTCGGATGGTTTGAGGATGGAGTGCTTGGTTTTGTTGATTTATGAATGGTTGATTATTTTCTGCATTGATATCGCATTTACATGGTGCATGCACGTGCATTTTTATTTAATTGAGAAAAGCCTGTTTTATTGGCGTAAGTGGTTTTTCAGGTGCGTGTGTATCACGACCCCAAGCCGGGATGGGATATTATCTCGATGGAGCTCCTCTGGTCACTCGGGAGTGGAATAAACTGAGTGACGTCCCCTGAGTTGTCGCTGGGCGACGATGGGAGCGGGGGCTAGGGGATGCTTGGCTACAAACGTGCCGGGCGCGGAACCGGGTATCGCTCTACGCACCGACTCCGTGGCCCTTCGCTGGCGAGGGCTAGAGGATGCTTGGCTACGAACGCGCGGGGCGCGGAACTGGGCATCGCTCGTTAGCTGTCACATGCGTGGTCGTAACATGCGGTGTAGCACTAGAGCCAGGGTGTGCAGATGACCCCTAGGGGAGGTTATGGTGCATACGGATTAATTGGATAATGGTTTGAGATGGATATTGTGATGCCCCCAAATCCCCACGCCCGAACACGGAGAAATCGAGACGTCCGGATGGTGACAACCCGGGTCACCATCCCATCGTCGGTGCCAAGTGTGTGTAAAAGCAACAGATGTGCATGGAAGAACACGCAGCGGATAACGAAAGTCATAACTAAGTACCAAAATTTTTTCTTAACGTAATACAAGCTGTTTAAAACGTACATAGATAAAATATTACAAAAACCCAAATACAGTTTTAAACAAATATAAAACATAACATCAGCAACCCGGCGGAGCCGCATCCTCGGGCTCAGCCTCCTCCTCTTCGTCCTCTAACTCTGCACCAAAAGCTACGGAACCAAAAATGGTACCGCAGGTAAGCAAAACCCAAACACTACCAGATAATAACACATATAGAACTCAAACAATATGCATGAACCATGCCCAATGCACAAAACCCAAAGACACAGTTTCCACACACGCCAAAAACCCATTTGGCCCAAAAACACATCTTTTCCGAAAAACACACCAAAGTCACATTTTATCCGTATGCACCATGACCTCCCCTAGGGGTCATCTGCACACCCTGGCTCCAGTGCCACACCGCAGAGTACCACCACGCATGTGACACCTAATGAGCGATACCCAGTTCCGTGCCCCGCACGTTCGTAGCCAAGCATCCTCTAGCCCTCACCAGCGAAGGGCCACGGAGTCGGTGCGTAGAGCGATTCTCGGTTCCGCGCCCGGCGCGTTCGTAGCCAAGCAACCCCTAGCCCCCGCTCCCGTCGTCTAGCGACAACTCAGGGGACATCACTCAGTTTATTCCGCTCCCGAGTGACCAGAGGAGCTCCACCGGGATAATACCCCATCCCGGCTTGGGGTCGTGATACACACGCACCCGTAAGACCACTTAAGCCAATACATAGGCTTTTCACACATAAACAAAAACACACGTGCATGCACCATGAAATGCCATATCAATGCATAATAAGATAACCAACCAACATAAAACAATAAAACAAGCAACTCCGTCCTCCATCCATCCGACCCCCGAACTCCTCGGACTCAGTCTGGAATCAACCAACCAGCAGATAAAATAAATTGAATGAGCAATATATATTTAAATCTGAAAATAGGGTTTGGAAAATACTTACAGCGCTATATGGCAATTTTAGAAAACACGCGGCGTTGCAAACGGCGCCGGAAAAGCAACGTCACGGTGAAAATTCATTGTAGCCGTGGGTTGCGAAAAACCCACTTTTGAACGGGGACAAACTAGGACACGAAATTGATAGGGAATGGTCTAGGGATGATTGTGAAGCTATTGGAAGTGGTGGTTGGCCGTGAGTGGCGGCGAAAACGCCGGAAATAGGCCAGAAGACGCAAATTGGAGATCAAGCCCGTAGGAGCTGTTCCGGTGGTCGTTGGAGGCCGAAAATGGGTGGGTTAGGACGGCAAGGGACCGGTGATGAAGTGGTGAAGAAATGGTGGCCGGAGGTGGAGCGACGGCGGCGGATCGGACGAAAAACCGTGGGGCTTTGAAGAGGATTTCCGGCCAAACGGCCGGCCGGCAGGGGGAGATATTTGGTGGGAAGGTGCACCGGAGGGAGGGGGTTCGAACGAGACCGGCGGTGAGCCAAACGGTGGCCGGACGGCGACGGTCTGGGCTGAAGAAGATTCCGGCCGTGGGTGAGGAGAGAGAAGAGAGAGAGAGAGATCGGGGGGGTCGACGCGGGGGAAAGCAGGAGGAAAAAGAAAAAGAAGAAAGAAAAAAAAAAGAAAAAGAAAGGAAAAGAAAAGAAGGGAAAAAGAAAAAAGGAAAAAAGAGAAAAAGGAAAAAGATGCAAAAAGAAATGAGGTCCAATCCTCACTCCGGGAAAACAAAACAAACCGCCGAAAAGGGATTAAAAACCACAAAACATCTAAAAGAAATAAAACACAACATCAAATAAATTAAAAAACCAAATTTTAAAACGCAATTAAATTAAAATAAATAACTAAAATATTAATTAAAATAAAAACAATTATTTCAGCGAAAATACACTCAAAAGCGGGTCATCACATCCTCCCCTCCTTAAAAACAATTTCGTCCTCGAAATTGCAAATCAACCACCAACTTAAAGCAAGCCACAAGAAAGCACATAAACCATCTGTGATCAAGATTAAGACACATACCTTCCTTATTCGAACAAATACGGGTACTGCTCCCTCATGTCCGCTGCTCGCTCCCAAGAGAAGTCTTGAGCTAATGGATCTCCCCAAGCCACTTTAACTAAAGGTATCGTCTTGGACCTCAACTGTTGCTCCTTCCAATCCAAAATCTGCGACGGAACAACTTCATAAGTGAGATCCGGTTGCAACTGAATACCCGCTGGGTCGACGAAGCGTGGTTCTTGCTGTCCAAAGCTCTTCTTCAGGGATGATACGTGGAAGACGTCATGAACATCCCCAAAATAATCTGGCAAGGCAACTCTATAGGCGACGGACCCTACCTTCTCCAGAATCTGAAAAGGGCCGACGTACCTCAGATCTAGCTTCCTCTTCTTACCAAAACGCTTAACACCTCTCATGGGAGAGACTTTAAGGTAAACCCAATCACCAACTTCAAAAGACAACTCTCTCCTCCTGGTATCAGCGTAACTCTTCTGACGACTCTGAGTTGCCGCCATTTTATCTCTGATGATCCGGACTTGGCTTTGCATCTCTTGAATTATTTCGGGTCCAATTACCCTACTCTCCCCAACTTCATCCCAACACAAGGGCGACCTACACTTTCTCCCATAAAGAGCTTCATAGGGAGCCATCTGAATGGTCGCATGGAAGCTGTTATTGTATGCAAACTCGATGAGCGGCAAATGGTTTTCCCAACTTCCTTGGAATTCCATGACACATGCTCGCAACATGTCTTCCAGGGTCTGAATGGTGCGCTCTGACTGGCCGTCTGTCTGCGGGTGATAAGCAGTGCTGAACTTCAACTTAGTACCCAACGCTGCCTGCAAACTCTTCCAGAACTGCGACGTAAACCTCGGGTCTCGATCCGACACTATACTCTTTGGTACGCCGTGTAGCCGTACTATCTCTTTGACATACAAACGAGTCAACTTACCCAAAGAGTCGGTGTTATTAACAGGCAGAAAATGAGCACTCTTCATTAACTGGTCCACAATCACCCAAACAGAATTCTTCCCACTAGGCGTTCTCGGCAAACCCACTACGAAGTCTATCGTGATGTCATCCCACTTCCACTCAGGAATAGGGAGGGGTTGGAGCATACCTGCAGGTCTCTGATGCTCGGCCTTCACCTGACGGCACGTGTGGCATTTCTCCACATATAAGGCAACGTCCTTCTTCATTCCATCCCACCAGTAATTTTTCTTCAAGTCTCGATACATCTTTGCACTACCGGGATGAACTGAATACGGGGCCGCATGAGCTTCCGCCATGATCCGTTCTTTGAAATCTGAGTCCTTTGGGACCACTCTGCGATCTTGGAACCGAAGTATCCCATCATTATCCATGCTATAATGCAACGGCCCTTGAGATTTTCGGACTCTTTTCCTGATGTTCAGCAGCTTCGGATCCTTTCTTTGGAGAGCTTTCAATTCTTCAAAATCAGTTACCCGAATATCAAGAACTGAAGACAAAATCTCTACTTGCTGCGAACTCTCTATAAGGAGCCTTCTCATCCCACAAAGCAACGATTCCAATTCTGACGGCTCGGCTTCATCTTCCAAATGTGACTTCCGGCTCAAAGCATCAGCAACTATATTAGGCTTCCCCGGATGGTACTTGATCTCACACTGATAGTCACTGATTAGCTCCAGCCATCGCCTCTGCCTCATATTCAGATTTTTCTGGGAAAACAAATGCTTCAAACTCTTGTGATCAGTAAATACCTCGCAAGCTTCCCCATACAAGAAGTGCCGCCAGATCTTAAGGGCAAAAACAATCGTAGCCAATTCTAGATCGTGCGTCGGATAATTCTTTTCATGGTCCTTTAGCTGACGAGATGCATAGGCTACAACCCGTCCTTCCTGCATAAGGACACAACCCAAACCGAACTTAGACGCATCACTGAAGACTACGAATGGCTTATGCGGTTCTGGGAGCGCTAACACTGGTGTCGTTGTCAACCTGTTCTTTAATTCCTGGAAGCTTCTCTCACATTTCTCTGACCAAATAAATTCTGTCTTCTTCCGAGTCAAAGCTGTGAGAGGTCCGGATAGGCGAGCAAAACCCTCTACAAATCTTCGGTAGTATCCGGCGAGCCCCAAGAAACTCCTGACCTCGCGCACTGTTGTCGGGCGCTGCCATGACAATATGGCTTCTACCTTATTAGGATCAACTGCCACTCCGCCCCGGGAAATTACATGCCCAAGAAATTTGACTTCTTCCAACCAGAATTCACACTTACTGAGCTTGGCGTATAGTTGGTGTTCTCTCAACCTCTCAAGTACCAGACTAAGATGATACACATGCTCTTCAACATCTCGGGAATAAATCAGTATATCATCAATAAATACTACCACAAAGGAATCCAGATAAGGTCGAAACACTCGATTCATTAAATCCATGAACGCTGCAGGGGCATTAGCTAACCCAAACGGCATCACCTTAAATTCATAATGCCCATACCTCGACCTGAAAGTAGTTTTAGGCACATCCTGGTCTCTGATTCTCAGCCGGTAGTATCCCGACCTCAAATCAATCTTAGAGAACACGGCTGCTCCTTGAAGCTGATCAAACAAATCATCTATCCGCGGGAGAGGATATTTATTTTTGATGGTCACCTTGTTCAATTCCCGATAATCAATGCACATACGGAGGGTTCCATCTTTCTTTTTAACAAATAAAACTGGTGCACCCCACGGTGACGTACTAGGCTGAATAAATCCCTTCTTTACCAGTTCTTGCAACTGAGTCTTCAACTCTTTCAATTTAGCCGGTGCCATACGATAAGGAGCTTTATGCACAGGAGCCGCTCCAGGTTCCAAATCTATAACAAACTCCATCTCCCGAACAGGGGGTAGTCCGGGCAAGTCATCCACAAACACATCGGGGAACTCTTCCACAACTAGAATGTCTGCCAAAGATTTCTTCTCAGACGGCGTGGACACCATCTGCACCAAGAATGCATCCGCTCCCCATGCAATCTCTCGTCTTGCCTGAATCGCCGATATAATTATCGGTTTTTCTTTTAATCTACTCCCCACAAATTCCAGACAATCACCATCAGGAAGCTGAAAGCTAATTATCCGACTTCTGTAATTAATACTCGCAGAATATCGGTATAGCCAATCCATCCCGAGGATGATATCGAAGCCCAACAGCTTGAACACCACCAAATCAGCATCCAAGAACCTTCCCTCAAAGTTTAACTGGCATCCCAAAGCAACCTTGGAACACCACACCATCTCATCATCGGGTAGAGCCACTACCATAGACTTCGGCAACGGTTCCGTGACCAAATTACACACCCGAGCAAACTTGGAAGATACAAACGACCGTGAAGCAACGGAATCAAACAAAGTACAAGCATAAAACTCATACAAACGGACTCTTCCTGAACCAAACACATCAACCCATGAAATCCAAAAAGCAAAGAATAAACCACAAACACCAAAAATTAAATCCAACTTAAGATTAAATTAAACCATACTTGTAATTACTCCAGCATCATGGGTCGCTGGTGCCTCATCATCCACCTCTCTGGGTGTGACAGCGTAAACCCGGGCTTGCACTGCTTGTCTCGGGTTGGTTCTTCCACCGTGTCTACCTCCAAGGCTTTCTTGAACTCTGACGGAGCAATCCCGAGCGATATGTCCCACTTGGCCGCACCGGTAACACTGGGGTCCGCTACTCATCCGACACTCGCCCTCATGAGCTCTATTACAAGCTCCACAAATAGGCACCCGTCCTCCCATACGAACACCTGAGGACGTTGGAGGTCGAGTTCCGGTCCGCTGAACAAACTTCTGGGGCGAACCCGAGCTGCTTCCTTCACCAGAAAAACTCCGCCTCTTATGCCCTGGAGGGGAACCCACACTCAGATTATTTTCCCACTCCACAAGGGTAGCCACATCCACTAATTCCTGAAAAGTGGATATCCGATGGCTGACCACCATACGGCGTATGTCATGATGCAGCCCCTCCTGGAAACAATCTGCTCGCATCTCCTCAGTGGCGACAAGGTGAGGAGCAAACCGCTCAAGTTCTATGAACCTCCGGGCGTACTGTTCCACTGTCGCGCCCCCTTGGACCAGATTGGAGAACTCTCTTGCCTTTTGCTTCCTTACCGATGCGGGAAAGAAGCGGTCATTGAACTCCTTCTTGAAACGCTGCCAGGTCACCGCAGCGAAAGATCCCAGTTCAGATTCCAGTAGCACCCTCTTGGTATCCCACCAATCAAAAGCGGTACCTTGCAAGAGATAGCTGGCGTAGAGTACTTGCTGTGCCTCAGTGCATCCACACACCTCAAAAGTTTTCTCCAGATCTTTGATCCATTTTCCAGCCTGAAGTGGATCCTCATTTCCAGTGAAATGTGGAGTCCTATGCGCCAGGAAGCGCTCACAGGTGCATCCGGCTTGCACCATGCTACTGGACCCTCCTAGATACATCCAAGGCCCTCCCTGATATGGCCAAGGACCTCCTGGTTGTGGCCAATACCCTCATTGTTGCGGACAACGCTCTCCTGACGGTGGATAAGGCCCTCCTGATGGTGGACAAGGCCCTCCTGATGGTGGCCAAGGACCCCCTTGTTGTGGCCAAGGTCCTTGTTGTGGCCAAGGCCCTGTCTGTTGAGACCTCGCACTCTGCTGCATAAATTCTGTCATCTGCCGTATTGCTTCGGCTAGGGAGTCATCCCTGGAGGTATTGTCCCGTGGTTCCTGGGTAGATTTCCTTGGTCTCCCCATTTTCCTGTCACAACACCACTCTTGACCCTCCTTTAAGAAAACAAATAAAACCATCATAAAACCAACAAAAACAAAAACAACACCACATAGCAAGAAACAAAAGAAACCAGCATGCCAAAAACATAACTAAATAAATAAAACAAATAAACAAGCTCAAACAAATAAAGCAAATAAAACAAATAAAACAACTATACTTAACATAATTTTTAAAACACAACTTTTTAAAAAAAAACATTCTGGTACTGCCTACGGGACATGTGGTTTTACCCAGAGCCAAACCGCTCTGATACCACATGTGACGCCCCCAAATCCCCACGCCCGAACATGGGGAAATCGAGACGTCCGGATGGTGACAACCCGGGTCACCATCCCATCGTCGATGCCAAGTGTGTGTAAAAGCAACAGATGTGCACGGAAGAACACACAGCGGATAACGAAAGTCATAACTAAGTACCAGAATTTTTTCTTAACATAATACAAGCTGTTTAAAACGTACATAGATAAAATATTACAAAAACCCAAATACAGTTTTAAACAAATATAAAACATAGCATCAGCAACCCGGCGGAGCCGCATCCTCGGGCTCAGCCTCCTCCTCTTCGTCCTCTAACTCTGCACCAAAAGCTACGGAACCAAAAATGGTACCGCAGGTAAGTAAAACCCAAACACTACCAGATAATAACACATATAGAACTCAAACAATATGCATGAACCATGCCCAATGCACAAAACCCAAAGACACAGTTTCCACACACGCCAAAAACCCATTTGGCCCAAAAACACATCTTTTCCGGAAAACACGCCAAAGTCACATTTTATCCGTATGCACCATGACCTCCCCTAGGGGTCATCCGCACACCCTGGCTCCAGTGCCACACCGTAGAGTACCACCACACATGTGACACCTAACGAGCGATGCCCAGTTCCGTGCCCCGCACATTCGTAGCCAAGCATCCTCTAGCCCTCACCAGCGAAGGGCCACGGAGTCGGTGCGTAGAGCGATGCTCGGTTCCGCGCCCGGCGCGTTCGTAGCCAAGCAACCCCTAGCCCCCGCTCCCGTCGTCTAGCGACAACTCAGGGGACATCACTCAGTTTATTCCGCTCCCGAGTGACCAGAGGAGCTCCACCGGGATAATACCCCATCCCGGCTTGGGGTCGTGATACACACGCACCCGTAAGACCACTTAAGCCAATACATAGGCTTTTCACACATAAACAAAAACACACGTGCATGCACCATGAAATGCCATATCAATGCATAATAAGATAACCAACCAACATAAAACAATAAAACAAGCAACTCCGTCCTCCATCCATCCGACCCCCGAACTCCTCGGACTCAGTCTGGAATCAACCAACCAGCAGATAAAATAAATTGAATGAGCAATATATATTTAAATCTGAAAATAGGGTTTGGAAAATACTTACAGCGCTATATGGCAATTTTAGAAAACACGCGGCGTTGCAAACGGCGCCAGAAAAGCAACGTCACAGTGAAAATTCATTATGGCCGTGGGTTGCGAAAAACCCACTTTTGAACGGGGACAAACTAGGACACGAAATTGATAGGGAATGGTCTAGGGATGATTGTGAAGCTATTGGAAGTGGTGGTTGGCCGTGGGTGGCGGCGAAAACACCGGAAATAGGCCGGAAGACGCAAATTGGAGATCAAGCTCGTAGGAGCTGTTCCGGTGGTCGTTGGAGGCCGAAAATGGGTGGGTTAGGACGGCAAGGGACCAGTGATGAAGTGGTGAAGAAATGGTGGCCGGAGGTGGAGCGACGGCGGCGGATCGGACGAAAAACCGTGGGGCTTTGAGGAGGATTTCCGGCCAAACGGCCGGCCGGCAGGGGGAGATATTTGGTGGGAAGGTGCACCGGAGGGAGGGGGTTCGAACGAGACCGGCGGTGAACCAAACGGTGGCCGGACGGCGGCGGTCTGGGCTGAAGAAGATTCCGACCGTGGGTGAGGAGAGAGAAGAAAGAGAGAGAGATCGGGGGGGTCGACGTGGGGGAAAGCAGGAGGAAAAAGAAAAAGAAGAAAGAAAAAAAAAAGAAAAAGAAAGGAAAAAGAAAAGAATGGAAAAAGAAAAAAGGAGAAAAGAGAAAAAGGAAAAAGATGTAAAAAGAAATGAGGTACAATCCTCATTCCGGGAAAACAAAACAAACCGCCGAAAAGGGATTAAAAACCACAAAACATCTAAAAGAAATAAAACACAACATCAAATAAATTAAAAAACCAAATTTTAAAACGCAATTAAATTAAAATAAATAACTAATATATTAATTAAAATAAAAACAATTATTTCAGCGAAAATACACTCAAAAGCGGGTCATCACAGATATGGGCCAAATGGGATTTTTGGCGTGCGTGGAAAAACATGTTTTTATGGGTTTTGAGATGTGGTTTATGAGACATGTGCATTGGGCATACTTCATGTATATTGTTTGAGTTTTATATGTTTTTATCTGGTGGTGTTTGGATTTTACTTAACTGCGGCGCCATTTTTTTGGTTCCGTAGATTTTGGTGCAGGGTTCGAGGAGGAGGAGGAGACTGAGCCCGAGGATGCGGCTCCGCCGGAGTTTTGAGTTGAAGTTATGCTTTGTAGCTGTTTTTAAAACTATATTTGTGTTATGTAATATTTTATATATGTATGTTTTAAACAGCTTGTATTATATTAAGAAAAATTCTGGTACTTAGTTATATGACTTTCGTTATCTACTGCATTTTTGTTTGTACATTTGTTGCTCTTACACACACTTGGCACTCGTCGATAGGGTGGTGACCCGGGTTGTCATCATCCGGACGTCTCGATTTTCCTGTGTCCGTGCGTGGGGATTTGGGGGCGTCACACATATTTAATGGCTACTATACAAAATATAAACCATTATAGCATTGGCATTAGTTTCATCAAAAGTCTAGCCAAATGTAAAATTTGATAATTTCAACAAAACACAGTTGCATTGGATTAGCCAAAAGGATGAATAGGAAGTTTTGAGCTACAGTAAATGGATGAGTTCTTTCAAATTTGAAGGTTTACTATACATCAAGCAAATCTATTTTTTATTCACGTTTAATCTCCAACGGACTTTTTATCATTTCTCTCTCTCACTTTATTTCCTCCCCACATGTTTTCTCTCTTCCCTTTCTCTCTTCCTCTCCTTTTTGCAGAGCAGAATCAGGCTTCATGGATTGTGCTTTGGCTTGGGTTGCGTGACCTTCTTCTCTATAGGTTCGTCTCTTTTTTTTTTTTTTTCCTACTGCAACCCTAAATTAATAATGGAACTTCAAGCTCATTTGGGGCTTTTGCAGATCACGAACGATTAGAACTTCAAGCTACGCAACACTCTCAGTTTACCATCTTCTCTCTCTGTCTCCTTTCTTTGAAGCTTTTGGATTGAGTATTGCATTTATTGAATATTATTGTGCATTTTATGGGTTCTTGTCTCTTTTTTTTTTCCCTTTAAAATCAATTTGTTCTTGACTCAGTAAAGGAATGAACCAAACTAATGGATTTTCCTACACAAACATGTTTGGTAGTATTATTCTATACGGTATTTGTTAGGGATTTTTGTCATGTAAACCTTACACTTTATTTGTTAGCAGTAGCACAATGATTGGGTTTCTAATTTTCTCTTCAACAGTTCTTCATTTTATTTCTTTGGATTCATTTTCTTCTTCATTTGATTTCTCCGGATTCATTTTCTGGTATGTCTTTTCATATACATTTTTTTGGGGTTCGCATAAGCAAAATGATGGGGTTTCCAATTGCCTCATCGTGGCCTCAATTTATCCTAGAAACCATAAACTAGAATCAAACTGATAAAATACCCAATCTTAGAGCTTAGAAACCAGAATCAAAGTGATAAAATACCCAGGACACAATAAAACCAATAAAATAGCTCCCCAACTTATGTTAAAAAATATATAAGTTTGTGCAAATAGATAATAAGATCCTATGCATCTGTTTATCGGGATTTGCATGGTTCAACATTAATATTTTAGATTCATAAGATGCATATGTGGACACATGGTTCTCTCTGCAATATCCTGTACTTATGTATCACCCAATCAGTTTTACACCCCTGAGGAGCTTGGCCTTTATAAAATTCAAGAGTAGTTCTCAAACCAATAATGACAAAGTTTGAGAAAATTTCACAAGCATTTCCCTTGGTCTTCCATAACCCAAATTTGTTATCTTTGATCTCCTCAGAGCAGATGGAAAGCCAAATTCCATTTGTTTTGTGGTTTTGTCATTCTCATCAGAGTTCATTTCATTTTTTTCTGCAATTCTCCTATAATCAATTTTTCATCTGTCTGGACTTCTATGATTTAATGTTTTGCTGGTTGCAAGATTAGGTAAGTTAGCATAAAAGGTTGCCCTTATAAAAAAAAGTAAAATGAAGGTGATAGCTGCGTTGGAGCTAAAGTTGATGATGATAATTAAGATTGAGCTACTCCTGTCTAAGGTGAAGGGTAAAGACATTACTGAGCTTATCGCATCTCAAAGAGAGAAATTGGCATTTGTCCCTTCTGGTTGTGGTGGTGCTATTGCAATTGCAGCAGCAGGTAATTTTTGGAGCAATAGATGGTTGTTGGAGAGAGATCATAAGTTCATGTTTCGGCATGCTATTTTTTTTTTTAATGTTTGGTTCTCTTTTAAGATTGGAAAGTTATGTAGAAGTCTTAAATATTAAGTTAGTATTGATCTTTCAAATATTGCGCGTTGTTTTCTGGTCCTTGAGATATTGTTATGATCTACTAATTCCTAGTGGTATTTAGAGCTAGCTGAGATTTACATTTTCTAAAAAAAACAATATCAAATTAAATTATTAATTAAGATATGGTTAGTGTAACTGTAAAATATGAAAAAAATAAATTAAAAATATTATTTTTAGAAAAATAATATTATATTATTATTTTGATGAATCCAAAGGCTAATCTAATGTGAGATTATGAATATGAAAGTTTTAGATTTATAAAAAACTTGTACTTTTTATCAAATTTTGAAAATAACTTTGATGAAGAGCATCCTTGTTGAATTAGCAATCCCAAATGGTAAAGTCCAATTAGAAGCCAAATGGACTGCCGATCTCAAGGGCAAAAATGACAACGAAAAATGTGCACCAGCGGTTAGTCCCATAATTTTAGGGGTGGGCAGCGGGGGGTCCGCCCCACCTCCACATGGGCGGGGTCCCCTGCCCTGCATGAAATTCACTAAGCGGGAGAAGGGGCTGGGCAGGTCTCAACCCCGCCCCACTTTTCCCCCACCCCATACTTTATATTTATATTTATAAATATATTTTTATATTTTACAAATTGTATATATATATATATATATATATAAATATATATTACAATTTGTTAAACTTGGTCACAAGAGTCACAAGAGAGTTAGACTTGTTCATCACAAGATTGCATATGGCGTAAGCACTCTAGGCCTCCTTTATATAGAACTCTAAGACCATACAAGAGTCTTACTTGAACAATATAAGACTTACTGTGACTCTTATAAACAAGTCTAATAAATTAAAAAATTAGTAACATAATTTTTATGTTATTAGTTTTTAAATTATTATTATATATATAAATTTTAATTTACGATTTAATTATATAATAAGTTGGGTCTAAAAATAATATTTTTAGATATAAAAATTTTTTTAAATCCATTAAAATATGATATTCTTGAAGTGGGTAGGGGGCGTGGCAAATACCTCCCGACACCGGAGCGGGGGGCTCCACCCCAACCTCACAGGGGCGAGATGTGAGATAAAATTTTCATCCCCGCATATGCGGGAGTGGGGTGCGGGAAAGGGGTGTCCCCACCCCTTACATATGCGGGTAGCACCTACATAATTTTAACACAATATAGAGGACAAATGGGCACAAAATTCGAACGCAATCAATTGTTTTTATATGGATCAAGATATTCCCGTTCCACGTATAGGGTACGTGGCTTTATTTTTTTCCTATTTCTCACTAGCCCAGTTTATAGTTTGTAAGTACTTGTCTCGGCTGACGTCTTTCTCACGCCTACCTTATCCATAAATGTAGCATTTTCCATGCACAAGAGTTACCCAAGTGTCAATGTGATAGAGTTGAATCTGTGTTTGGGATATGTATTCTCTGTTGGGCCTCTCTCTTTCTTTGTGGCCCATGATCTGGCCTTAAGTAACTCAAATTGCTTAATTTCCCGTCGAGTCTCGTGCCTCAATTGTTGCTATCATGTGTCATGTGATATACGTACGCGACAATTAATAGCCCAGAACACAAGGTAACCCTAGCTACTTTCGGGATATATTGCCATTGTCAGTGACGATCCTGACTCCCTCTCTTCATGTATTTGGACATCTCGCGCATTCTACCCACATGTCGTTCGCTTAATCGACCGGCCGGCATTCACCAAAAACGTGCACATAACAAACTCTTACGCAAGCTACCTATATAGAAGTGTAAGTGACTCAAACTCTCTCTCTCTATCTCTCTCTCTCGCTCGCGTAGTTGATGTGTACAACATCACATACTAGTTGAGCAATAGATCATTTATATTTACCATTATTAAACATGACTGAGAGGAAAGAGGCGCGGCCTCCAATTAAAGTTCTTATGATTGTGAAGAGAGTACTAAAATCCTAGCCTCAATGGTCAGCTGGAATATAGATGGATGACCGAAATTTCATTCCAGTAGTACTACTGGCCTGCTGTATGTGTGAGCTATCCTGACAAATTAAAAACAGATGGTGGGTCCAAATTCGATATCAATGGAGCTCAAGTTATAACAAAATGCTTGTGGATGAGTTAGGAGTATCTTTCTAGGGAATATCAACGTGCATGGTATGGTCAAGACGCCATGAGAGAGACGTTCTCATATTTAGCTAAAGTGATGCTTGAAAAATAAGTCATGATACACGTACATGCGGTTGGTTCATTAGGTGTAACTGCTGGCCTAGAGCTAGCTGATCAAAATGAGTTGCACCACAGAAAAAAGAAGATTATTAGAAAATATATAATTAATATTCAAGCAAGGAGTACTACTTTATCCTCTACATGAGAACTAGTCAATTTATTTTGTAAACGGTTTTACTTCTACGTAGTACGTACTCACGTATTAGGACTTCTTGTATTAGCTTAATTTGTTACAATATTAGTATGCAATTGAGATCCTTTATAATTAATTCATTGAATTTGATAATGATTTAATACAGAGTAAAATGGACACAATATTAACCAATATTAAATTCAATCAATATTTAATTATTACATAGTGCTTCACGTAATATACACTACAAGTAAAATGATTTTTTGTGTCTAAAATATTTCCGTCCTTTTGAAAATCGACACAAAAATAAAATATTTGATTTATTTTTAAAATGGTTACTAATTTTCGACGTAACTAATGCCAAACGGTTATTTGAATAGTTATTACAACTTTTGCAGCATAATTTGAAGTCTTTGTGTCTAAATTAGAGTGACATAAAAAGAAAATTTATTACGCTGTAATTTAAATTTTTTGCGTCGAAATTCAAGAGATGCCAAAAAAAAAAACTCTTATATACCTATATTTGTTTTGAAGTTCGACCATCCAATTTAGTCAAGTAATTAGACAAAATCCCATATATATGCAGAGTGCGATAAGGTTATTATTATGTTTTTCAAAGACACGTGATTAATTATAAATATGAGCATAGTTTATGTATATATTATATATATTTGTGAAATGTGTAAGTATTGTGCAGTCATTTTGAAAAAAAAAATGATCTTATTATTAAAAAATTATTTATCTTTTCCTAGGAATTCTGTATTTATTTACTTTTTTCAAAGTGGTTGTGCGACCATTGCACACTCATAACTGTAAATATCATTTTTATATATATATATATAGCATATATACTTATTGGAGGCAGAATAAGTATCGAGCTAGGGAAGCGACTTAACTGAATGAAATATAATATTTCTTTTAAAAGTATACATTAGCAACTAGAAATCAATTTTTTTTAATTATTATTATTATTAATTGAATGAGTGGAGAAAATACAATGGCTAAAATAAATAAAAGAGTTGGGCGGATACAAATGAAAGGGGCGGTTTCACTCAGCTTTGCTATCCATTTATTATTCTCTATTGGCATCTAATGAAACTGGCCCCGTGTTAATGCACGCAGCTGTGTTATAGTCATGAGAGAGAGTTTTTAACTTTATTGTAGCAAAAGAACACAGAAAAGGAACCTAATCCACGACTTTTGGTTGTGGTTGTGGTGCTGCCAGACCCTTAGCCATGCCCTAGTCTCTCTCTTTCTCTCTCTCTCTCTCGCTCTCTCTCGTGTTTCACATCGCTCTTCCACTTATAAAGAGCTTGTCAATTAAAAAGAAATATATATATATATATATATATATAGTAAAAGATGCCCCATCACTCGCTTTTCGTGAATGAAAGGCAACCATGAACACTGACCACTTGCTTACTCAAAGTATTCAACTACAACAAATCGATCATCAGTGCAGCCAGCAAATACCACAAAAAAGAATTCAAAGAATTGATGATTTTAAGTAATAGTAAATTAAACTAACGATAATATAATTCACATTGAGAAAAAAAACTTATATCAACAATCTCTTCCTCTTCTACCTAGTAATGGCAATCCACCAAGGCCGGAGAGGAGATCAAGACAAGGCCGCTTTGCTGGGCCGTTGTAAGTTTCAACGTAGTCTCTTCTTCCGGCGCCGGGAGATTAAGATCCAGAGATAGAATATTTCTTGGCTTGATTTCAACATGCTGGGATTCAGCTTCCATGGTGGTGCTAATTGCGTCGATGCTCATGGCCACTTGAGAGCTTGTTGAAGCCCTGTGCCGCCTCATATGGCCGCCAAGCGCTTGACCAGACATAAACTCCAAGCCACAAATGGAGCACTCATGGATTTTGGCCTTGTTACTATGCATACCTTTAATATTGGCTGTTTGGACAGGTTTTGAAGGACTAAAACTACTACTTTTGAATCGTGCTTCTTCAGGGCATTCTGTGAACGGTGTTATTGGTGCTTTTCTTATCTCCTGACCCACCATGGCTTTAGGCTTTTTGTGGCTTGCCCGGTGCCCGCCCAGAGCCTGAAACGATGGGAAAGTCCGGTTACAAGTCTTGCACTTATGGACATAGAACCCACCCTTGCCGGTGGCCGTCTCAGAGAACTTTCGGACTCCAAAGCTTTCCATCGGATCATTCCATTGGAGAGGTTGCCTTGGAGCATCCCCTTGGGCTAAAAGTATCAGACAATTAGCCATGTCTTCGTCTTCCTGATGATCAGTGCTGTCATATACATCCTCAGAAGTTGTTCCTGACGAAACTGAACCATAGGATCCAAATCCACCTCCGCTGCCACCATCAACATCGCTACTGGCAGTACCGGGTATAGCACAACCAGTACTTGATGAGCTAGAAGTGAGGATAACACCATAGGGGGCCATGGGCCTTTGGCGTTTGGTGCTCTTCCTTTTTGCGATCTTGGTATGATCATCATACCCGGCGAGTACTTCTTGGCGTCCCATGTCAGCCCGAAACCACTCAAGAGCTAGCTAGCTTAAAGAAAGAAACAAAGAAGGAACACGAAAAGTATATAACCAGTTGAGAGAGAGAGAGAGAGAGAGAGAGAGAGAGAGAGAGAGAGATATAATTGAAGTGGGCATAGGTGGGGGGAGAGTGGGCGTCATTATATATAGTGGCAGGGTAATAAGAAAATGCTGTTGTTTTTAAATAACGTACAGTTGTGGAAAGAAGCAATGGAGTCAAATGCATGCCGCCCCCGAGTATACGTGACCAGTTATAAGTACTTTTACCCCTGAAACGAGAAATCTTCCTTCTTTTTCCAACCTTTAATTATAAAAAATTTAATTTAAAGTTATTTTTATATATTTTAGATATACACTTCACCATTATGAAATCTCTTACGAGTAAAGATTTAAATATATAAATATATAAATTGAGGTTATTTGATGTTTTTTATTAAATTATAAAATTAATTTTATTATAAAATAAATATATATTATATAAAATGATAACAATTATATATATATATATATATATATAAATTTATTTTTATAAAGTCGCTTTGTAAGTAAAAGAACTTATCTTTTATATATAGGTAACCAGCTTTGAATATAGTCATCATGTCATTAATGATAAAAGTCTTGTCTTTAAACGCGCTTGAATTGCACGTAAGGTTAGGCAAGAAAAGAGAAAAGAAAAATGAGAAATATTCTCGTTATAAAATAATTATATAAAAATAATTTATAAATTGACACAATTTGATGACTTGATTTATTAGATTATAAATTAATTTTTTATTATAAAATAGATTTGATAGAGTACATAAAATCACGTTAGTTTGTACAATTATTTTTGTGTAATTTCTAAAATTATTTTTATGTAATTCTTAACTATAGATGAATTACATAAAAATAATTATAATACGTACGCTCCTATATTCATGAGTAATACTATATATCATATTTTCTTCTTTTTAAATAAGATGTGACATATTTATTACCGTTAAATAATAAAAAAGTATGCAATAAATAATTATTTAATAGTGATAAATATATTACATCATATTTAATGAAATAAAAGTAGAATAGTAGTATGGTATATAGAATTTTCCAATCAATTTCTATGAAGCCTTAATTTGTCCGCTTAGAATCTTGGTTTCCGCGCACTCTTTGTCCAAAAGATTACTAATTACCAACTAATTAAGAAGACGGTTGGTGTATATAGTTATTAGGTCCCCCGTTTTCATTATTTTTCTCGGACTAATTAAGCTGACCAAGTCACGGATAGACACAATTTGCAGTCAAAGCAAAGTGCATGCACGTTAAAAGCGTGCCGTTCTCATTCACTCCACGTCTTGTTGCAGGAAATTAGTATATAGTTGTTGAAGCATTTTTCCGAACGGATCGAAACCCAACAATACGGTTGACTGATCTTATAAGCTGATAGTTTGGGTGTCGATATGATACTAGATGCTCATCTATAAATTAAAATACATAATAAATAAAGCATATAAAATATAAATGAAGAGAGATATTGAGATATATAAAAGTCTACATTTACAGGTTATTTGGGGTGAATTAATCTACTATATTTGATGATTTTATAATTTTTCATGACATCTCGTACCTCTCAATACAATAGAGAAAATAGGAATCGGGGGAGGTTGAAGAAAGTGTTGTTCCTGTATATAGAGGGAGCCAATCATCTTCCTTGATTTTTAGAGATTTTCTCATTTTATAAAAAATCTATTTCATTCTTTGGAGTAGTTGAGTCCTACTTCCCTTATATCGTTTTCATCAGTCATTTTTCCTTTTCTTTATCTCTTCATTTTATTCGCAATAGGCTTCCAATGAACTATGGTCACTGGTAGGTACTCACAATGCATATGGGGAGCCATGTTATCATATGTTAATAATGATTTTGAAAAGAGATATGAAATGTTTTGAAATGACAAAGGTTCTCTATAAGAAAATGTGTATCAAAGTTTTCTGAGAAATTGTGAAGAATCTAGATGGGAGACAAATATAGTTTCTTTTCTGCATCATACACAAGCATTGCATGTTTATTATCTGTCACGTTCATATTATCTCTGCATATGTTGGTTGTTAACTTACTAAAATTTCAAGGAATCTCATTATGGTAGTCCAAACTACCATTCTCCTTTGGAATGGTTGAAGCTGTAACAGGACTAAAAGAGGGTGTTGAATTCCAACCCTTAGCTAAAGATAATTGAAGGGGAATCAGACCTTGACTGTAAATCGGACCTAATTGTGATATTCCTAGAAATGGTCCTGTTTGACATTCAACGCATCCAAGAGACACTTTAAAATCTTTCTTTTTGAAGCCCCTAATTAACCAAGTCTGTAATAAGGAGATATATTCTCCATAAAAATGTTGGAACTATTGCCCTATATATGGGACATCTACGTAAGGCGTTAAGTATTTTTAAATGAAGCTTTAGGATGTTTAGTTTCGTTCTGGAGCAAAATTTTACAAATTGCCTCTTCCGCTGCAATTTAATGCCTACTACTAGAAGCATGCTAGGTTGCATCGCATGTTATATATCATGAACGAGAGTATGTAGCCTTGTGTTACATGTCCTAATGCTCTAAGTCTCCATTTCATCCCAAGCGGAGGTTAGAATCGTTACACATGTCACACGATTTTTAGATTGTGCATTAAAAATGGCTTTTGACATGACCCCAATGCTAAGATGGGAGAATATTATAGTAAAACTCCCTTGTCCACTTTAGAGTAATTAAACTAGAAATGGTAGCCCATATGTTGACAAAGAATAGTCAACAAACTTTGAATGAGTTCTTTCCAAAGAATTATAGAGTAGAGTAGTGCCTAATGGTAGAGGGTGCAACATATTGAACTACAGTGAAGGTGAATTTGAGAATTGCTATATCATATTGATAAGAACATTAGACGTACCTACACCCGATCAAAGGGTCGGTAATGTGATGTGCTAACTAGTAAAGAGCCCATGATGCTTAGGGAAGCTGTGAGGTGTTCACCCATATTGTTATATTGATCTCTATTATATGTGATAAACAATAAGTGTTACAAGAAAATGGAAAATAGTTTTATCTGTCACATGTTCAGTGTTTTTTAAAAGGAGTCTAGATGGGAGAAAAATATGTCTTTGCAAAACCCTGCATCCATACTCATGCATTCATAATCGTGTTTGCCTCTTAGATGATTATGTTATCCCTATGTATGTTATTAGTTTAACTTACTGAGATTCTTGAAATTACACTGAGGTAGTTTCCATTACCATTCTCCTCAGAATGGTAAAAGATGTGACAAGTCACAAGGATGAGTTTTGCTACGTACAAGCAAATTCACGTACCAATCTGTGTACCAATACTGCTGCTTTCATATTCAAAATTCAAATTTGCACTATTTTCATTAAAATCTAATTTTCTGACCAATCACATTGAATGAGTGTGCATATTGGTGCACATAATTACTTACAACCAGATTTTTTCCCTGAGGATAGTGAGCAAGATGGGGAAAGGTAAGTTTGAAGAGCGTAAGGATGAAGATACTTGAAGGGTCAAGAGGTGTTCAGCATCTATTTCCCATCCTACAAATGACGATATCCTTAAAAAGGTCATGATTCTTATAGCAAGAGTTTTAGAGCGAGTCAAGGAAATCTAGAGAATGCTAAGCCAAAAGGCAAGTGCACTTAGAATGTGATAGTTATAATGTTATGAATTATTTGATGGTTTTAGGAAAAGGGGGGGACCCATATTTTGTATTGAGAGACGCGCGGGGGGGGGGGGGGGGATATTTTGTATTTAGAGATTTTCAATAAATACATTTCAAATTAATAGATGGATATTTGGTACCATACTACTTTGCTCAAAACTTTACCATCTTACGTTATATTTCCACTACGATTATTACAAACTGCTAGAAAAACACTAGGTGCATTGTATGTTAATTGTCATGAACAATGAGCATGTAGCCATATTTTGCATATCCCAATACTTCAGTTTCTATCAAATCCCAAGCAGGGTTCGGGGGCGTCACAAGTACGTACATGCTTGATCACATTGATATTTTACCATGTCCCATTTATATTTCGGCTGTGATTGAACCAATTCTATACACGTGTACTTTTCTCTGAATTACTACATGCTTGACCATTCTTTTGGGTGTTAACCAGTCAGCCAACATCCTTAGCACCACAATACCTTACCTAGTCTTTCATGAAGGACAGGGTGCCACACCCTATGAGATAATGGAAAAAATTGGAGTAGTTGTGTACCGTTTGGAGTTACCACCTGTCTTCCATGGAATCTATAATGTATTCCATGTGTCCTTGCTGAAGAAGAGCTTTAGGGATTAGACACCAAAAGTCATAGGCCCCAAGAATATACCTTTTCAATCCAACCTAACTTACAAGGAAAAACCAGTGCATTTCATTGATTTGAGAAGAAGGAATTGCGTAACCGCAAAATTCCACGAGTCAAAGTACTGTGGCAAAATCATAATGTCCAAGAAGCAACTTGAGAGAGAGAAATTGATATTAAAACCAAGTACTCTCATCTATTTGGATCATAGTATAGTTTATGTTTATTCTATGATCAAGGCTCAGCCAATTTTTGTGTTCACATTTTAACAGGTTGCATTGCGTCAGTCAGTCATTGTACTTCATTTATTTGGATATCAAATAAAGTATATGTTTCTTCTTAGATTTGTTATGGACCCATGTTTGGTTGTGTTGTGAGTTTCGTTTCCTTTATTGACTCTATCTTTTGTAGTTTCCATGGTATCAAAACAAAAGACAAGGAAGTTAACACTTTTTGCGTAGATAGTGTGGGAGATGAGAGAAGAATGTCGGAGGAGGTGACTCATCCAACTTGATAGGCAAGCCACTACCTACTGGCAGGAGATGGAGTGATTGGAGCACCATCACACCTATGTGATAGATATAGATAAAAATGAGGTAGGATACGAGAGGAAGGCCTTACCTCATGAGGAGTGTTATCTTCCCCTCCACCCAACCATCTGCATGGATTGAGACAGTTTTGGGGCAACGATTTCATATGATGAAGCAAAGTCTAGTTGCGCAGTTGAGGAGCGTGCCCAAGCTGCTATCATGCTCATGACGTCTAGATCATCAATATTGTCTACTCATCAAGGATAATTACTCATTCAAGGTCACATTCCAGACAGTGATGACGTGGAGTTTTATTGCATATTTCTTGGAGTTTTATTGCACCAAAATAAGGATCTAGTATTTTGTTTCAAGATAAAGAGCATTCCATACTTGGTTTTGGTATTTTAGCACAAACCAATTGTACAATGTGATTTTTGGTCATTAATCAAGCATGCTATTACTTTGGTTTGAACGTTAACTTGATCTTCCCTCAAGTACATGATCTCAATCTCAAGTGGATAAGATGGTTAAGTCGTCACTAAGTGATGTGTTCCTACTAGTCTTTGGTGCAGTTCTCACAATCCCAAATCTTGATTTTCTCGGATTCTCCAAACGTCCTCATTCTCAAGTTTGATTCAGAAAAACTAAGGCTCAAGCCCTTTTATAATCTATACTGTAACAATTGAATGAAGATAAGTTTGTTCATTCTTAGCTGAGTTTTATTTAAATATATCGGTTTAATTTGGTTGCAACTTTTGGAGCTATAACCAATTTTCAGTTAATTGAATTGGCTATGGTGAGAAGATTAAAAAGGCATGTGATTTTTGGTGATAGTCAATAAACAAGAGTGCAATTGGTTTCAAGTAAACAGAGAGGGATTATCCAATAGTTATAATGTATTGCGGCCCTAAATCAATATTCCTAACTTGTTTTGTCGTCCTAAACAACATTACATCTAGAAAAGAGAGGTAAGTACCATTTTTCATGCATGGAGGCTCTATAGCCAAAATTATGTGTACTATTTCTTAATGGAAAGATATTTTGTTACTCAGCCTTGTTAAAATTTCAAATATGTTGGATAGAATCTATGTTCAAATTAGGATAAAAATTGCAAGAATTGTAAATTTGATAAACTCTAGCTAGACGAGAGTGAAAGGCTACTAAACATCTTGCCAAAATTTTATTGAAGAGCATAGTAGAAGGTTGGATATACGAAAAATTCTCTTTACTACACAAAATGCGAATAGAACAATTATAAAGGTTGTGTATTTATGATGGGTAGCATGACCCACACATCACTCCATATTTAGTTTGAACATAAAAGGCACAAACAGACTTGGGAATAGATTCTTTGTGTCACATAATTTTTTTTTTCTTTGAGAGGAAACTGTCACTGCTTTTATTAATAGAATTCAATTATTACAAAGCTTCTCTTTTGCAACCACACTCATAACCTGCATAGTATACTTCTCCATCCATATGTGCTCCGATGATAGAGAAACAGCAAGTTTGGCTAAGATGTGTGTAGCCATGTTGGTCTCCCTATAATTGAAGAGAACCTTCCAGCCCAATATATTCTTCAATATAGTCTAAATGTCATAAATCATAGGACTTACTTCAGTCCATCTATCCTGTTGGTTGTTGGAAGCCATAACAATCTCCTTCAAAAATGACCTTTGAGAAACCAACATCAGAGTATAAATTCATAACTCTTCTTAATGTTCTTGCCTCAGCAATTAGAGGTTGTAGCTTGAACATCTCCTTTAGAATCTCGAATAATCACTCATAAACCTATAACCTTAGCCTTAGCATCCACTGCAACATCCCAATTAACCTTCATAAATTGCTCATCTAGCTTGCTACATTTCATTCTCTCCCCCATTGTATTACCATGTTGGCTTGTATTACCACGCTGTTAAGCAGATTTGTAATCTTCCATATGCTCATCAGCTTTCTTAATAACCAGCTCTGGCTTGTCAAACTTGTTGTCATAAATGAAAGCATTTCTTCTACTCCACAAATTTCTTAAGATAAGACCAACCAATTCTAGGCTTCTAGCTCTCCATGCTTTAGATTTTCACACAACCTCTTCCAAAGTTCACATACATTTGATTATGCACTTGACCATTTTTTAAGAGGATTAGACACCTCATCCCAAAAATCACTTGCAGCAAGACAAGACCACAGTGTATGGATAGTTGATTCATCTTCCTTTTCACAAACAAGACACCAAGGCCCTCCAACTACCTTCCTCTTGAATAGGTTTTGTTTATTGAGAAGTAAGTCATGACAAGCTCTCCAAATAAACTATTTCATAGATCCTAACACATTTAATTTCCACAAAGACTTCCATACTAAGTCCTCGACTGGTCCAGCTGAAGCTTCACCTTGTAATCTCTTGTTTTTGTCCATTTCCAGATGATAAGCTATTTTCACACTGAAAACACCATCTTTTGAGAGCCTCCATACCATCTTATCCTCAACCCCTAGTCTGCTTAGGGGTATACTACAAATTTTCTTAGCCTCCTTCTATTGAAAGATCTGATAAACAAGGTTTCTATTCCAATCACTAGTGTCTTCATCCAACAACTCTTGAATTGTGGCCTCAGTGTTAAGAACATTTGTTGGAGACTGAATCATGTAAGAGACTAGTGAGGGAATCCATTTATCCCTCCAAATTCTAACTTTTGGTCCGTTCCCTACCCTCCAAAACAATCTCTCTTTGATTAAGTCCCCAACTAATCTAATGCTCCTCCAAATTAAGGATGGTCAAGTACCAAGTTGAGCTTCCAAAATCATGCCATCTTTAAAATATTTCTTTTGCATGATCTGTGAGACAAAAGAAATGGGTTGTTGCTGCAGTCTCCAAAACTATTTAGCTAATAAAGCCTTATTAAAAGACTTTATGTCTCTAAATCCCAATCCACTTTTTGATTTTGACTCTCCCATCTGAGACCATTTCCTTCACTGAATTTTTCTATCATTAGACTTATGACTTTACCAAAACCTTGACATAAGAGAGGTCATATCCTTACAAAGTTTTCTAGGAAGCATGAATACAATCATTGAATAGGTTGGAATAGCCTGTATTACTGCTTTCAGAAGAACTTCCTTCCCAACTTGAGAAAGGAAGTTGTTTTTCCAACTATTGATTTTCTCCCATATTTTGTCTTTTATAACTAAATTTAAAGGAATTATACTTAGATCTACCCACAAAAGAGGGCAAACCCAAATACCTCTCAAAATTGTTACTAACAGAGGCTCTAATAACTCTTTGAAGCTAGTTTCTAACTTGTGGACTAGTATTGGAGCTTAACAGAATTGAAGTTTTTTTTTTATTCAAACATTGACCAGATGCCCTTTCATACTTGCTCAAAATAGCTTGGACTTTCTACCACTCTGTCAACAAGGCTCTACCAAAAATGATGTTATCATCAGCAAATAAGAGGTGATTTATTAGCCGAGCATCCCCTTGTTATTTTCACTCCTCTGATATATCCAGAATCTTTAGTTACTGTCAACATTGAACTTAGACCCTCAGCACAGATGATAAATAGGTATGGGGAGATAGGATCTCCCTGCCTAATTCCTCTTATGGGCTTAAAAATAATACTAGGTTGTCCATTGATTAACACAACATAAGTTACTGAGGATACATAGGCCATAATAAGGGAAATCCACCTCTCACAGAAACCAAGTTGTTTCATAAGTCCTTCTAGAAAAATCCACTTTATAAGATCGTATGCCTTAGACATATCAAGCTTCAAGGTCATACTTCCAGTTTTCCCTTTGTCTAGTCTTTATGGAATGAAGCGCTTCATAGGCTACTATAATATTGTCAGTAATCAATCTTCCTGAGATAAGAGCACTTTAATTATTAGATATGATATGAGGAAGGATCTTTTTCAGCCTATTAGCTAGAGCTTGAGACACTATTTTATAGAGCATATTTACAAAAGCTTATTGGTCTAAACTCACTAGAACAAGTAGGGTTTATTATTTTTAGTAAAATATGTGAAATTAATACAATTATCAAAATCCCCTCATTAAGAAATTTTAAAGCAGCAGAACATACCTCCTCTCTCACAATGTGCCAATACGACTGGTAGAAGCAAGCACTTAAACTATCTGGGCCTGGAGACTTTAAAAGAGCCATTTGTTGTAAAGCCTCTTTAATATCTTCAGTTGTGAAAGGTTGTTGCAACTCTTCATTCATCTCAACTGTGACTCGTGGTCTAGCATCTCTAATACAGTCCCCAACAATTGCTTGAACATGTCACAAAATTGATGAAGTAGAAAGCTGTTCTTTTGATATAATATATATATATATATAAAAGAAGATTGATTTTATTTTCTTTTATTTTTTATTTTCAATGATAAAAGAGGAGAGAGTAGTTCAGAGCTCTTTTACCAAATAGAAATTTGGAGCTCATAGGCTCTTCGTGTAACCAACCACATCTTGGTGCAGACCAATTGGGTTGTCAAGATCTTTGACGTGTCAGAGACTCAAGATAGAGTGTTAAATTATTAGCAATATAAATTTCATATTTCGGGCTGTAAATAAACATCACTTTTGGCAAAACTTCACAGAGTTCAATCTTATGTGTGAGACAAAAATGCATGACTCCTGGAGCTCAATATCAAGCTTCCAAAAATGCAGGCAGGTGGGAAGTGAAGAGTGACTTGCAGCAAAGTCATAACGTTGAACTTCAACCAGACTAAGGATTAGCCGCTCCACATCGTTGCCACCATAACAAGTTCTCTAAGGAGTTCCCCAGACATTTTATTTTCCAGGTACTCCTTTTTAGAGGATAACTAGAAGATAATGGAGGACTCGAGGAGGAACTCTAAATAGATGTTTTTAGAGAAATTCCCAGGTCTTTAGATGGTTGCTTTTAAATTGGTCAATTATTCGTTCTTGGCATTGATTCTTAGCCTTCCAACCCAAGAGGGGCAAACTCTCCTCTTTGCACATTGACCTAATATACATCATTATCATCTTCCATGCATGAAAAATCCAATAGCTGCAAATTATCTGACATTTGCCGCAGCTTAACCTGATCATGCATATTAACAATGGAATAATGCACTGTATGGTGTTACTATATTCCACTAGAACCAACAAAAAGTGATGATTTATATATACAGCTTGATAATTAGGTGAATTGTTGTTATCTTCAAGTCCCAGGTACCATTCCACTTAAAAATAGAGGGAACACCTTGACTCCGAAAATAATAAACTTTTAACCCGTGGATTTTGGCCATTCCAACTTCAAATATAAACATCTGATGCTGTTTAAGCATAGAACAGTTCATCATGGATTCATGTCTGATATTTTAACATACACAATCACCATTTAGGAAAGAAACTTTACTGTAAATTTTCCTTGGTAAAATTATTCTTTAATGGACCTTTATATATGTAGTCAATACTGTAAAAATTGACAACAATTGACAACTTGAAAATTCAAATTCTCTTGGCTGGCAGAAATTGAATGTCATCTACACAAATTTTGTGACCACATCACTATGCAATAGGCATTTCTACCCTCTACTGCGGTTTAGACTAAGATATGTTATAAAAACTCTGATCTACAGTTTATGGAATTAGCAATTGCCACTGGAGAGGAAATTGGGGGCGACTGGGTATCTTAAGGATGCGGGCAATGGCTGTTGCCTTCAGACTTACCCCTGCTAACTACGTTTAAAAACACTTTTTTTTTTGTATGAATGTGGCATTTTTTTTTTTACATTTATACACACTTCAATAAGCAATAAAGTCAATACATCGTATAATTCAAGTTCAAAGGACATACTAGTATACAAAATCAGTAACCATTTAGCAGTCCAGCCATGAGTGAATGTTAATATGACATCAGGTTAGGCTCATTCTTCTCCTCACTGTGCTAACCTCTACCCAACCTATGCTTCACCCAAGAAGCATAAAGAAAGAAAATATCTCTTCAAGTTTACCTCTCAAATTCCAAACCTGTAAAACCGTAGCTCTGAAACCCTCCCTTGGGACAGCAAAAAGTTGTTTGTTTGGTGGGTAAAAACTTATTTCCCACTTCATCTATGCACGTTTCGAGACCACAAGCATTACAAAATGATATCAAGTCTGATTCCTGAAAGAATGGAGCCTTCAGAAATCTTAACTGTACAATCAAAAATCTAAAAATGTCAAAACGCTTAATTGAAATTGTACCTTCATCATCAAGAGTTTAGAGAGGTGTGCCAATGGATACGGATGAAGCTTGTAGCCACCATTATTTATACATGAGAGAGCCAGTCCTCGTACCTTTCATGGACAGGACAAAGAAATCATTTTAAAAGGATGTCGCAAAGAGTGTTGAAAGTATTTTCTAACATCCAGTATCAACAAATACTAATTTAGGAAACCACTGAATTAATTATGAATTCCTAATACAAAAAATTCAAAAGGGCCTGATGAGAAATAAAGCTGAAGACCTCCCAGACCTCCTTACCCTCCAACTCCCACTCTAAAAGAAAATATACATGGGTAAAAAAGAGCAACTTATTCTTTCCAAAATTAGGGTCTTACTTTTCCTGTTCAGAACGGCCCAAGAAAAGCATCAATTTCCCAAAAGTAAAATAGCCAACTATGAGAGTTTCCTAATACTACATTGATGGTTACCTCGTATCAAAAGAGAGTAAATTTTGCTCCAAGTCAATGAGTATGTAAGTAGTGCAATGCAGTTCAAGATGATAATTTCAGTCAACAAAGATCCAACTTTCAAAAATCCAGAATTAAGTTTTAGGGTGAAACTGATATGTAATTACCTCGCTGACATACGGCTCAATGATGCAGTACTGTAGATGGGATGCCTCAGATGCAGTAATTGAAAGAAAACGTATATAATTTCCCATTCGGAAAAATCTGTTTAAAGAAAGAGAAATAGTCTTTCAGTTTGTTGAAACTTGTATTGATCATTGCATATGATATTGATGTTTATAAGATAAACTCAAAAAGAAAAAGAGCCTTCTAAACAATTTAACTTTAATCAAGGAAAAATCTTCCAAAACAAGTGCAGTCATTGAAAAATATGGTAATACCGCAATATTTTCCTTGCAAAACACATTTCCTTCGAATTGATTATTGGAATGGGTACATGGCGAAACCACAAAGAAAGAGATTCTCCCTGCAGATCAGAAATAGTTATATTTCAAGATTTACCCAGCATAAGGCTGCAATTGAGAATGCAAAAAATGGATTAACGACACCAATAAAGTAGAGATCAACCATCGGTTGGCTATTAGGACCAAGATGAAGAAGCACATAAAATGAACGGAACTCAGCTTCATGCTCATAAGTAGAATCATAATTTCGGTTTGCATCGTACAGATTAAATAGAGATGCCAACGCCTTTGTAAGCTGCTCCATGTTGAGATAGTGAACAGAAGAAATATTTGGGTCTCTACAACTTTGAAGCTTGTGACAAGATGTGACATGAAATTGAACCTGCACAATGACACATATCAGGGATCGCATTACATAATTCTGTAGAACATGTACATGGTTTCAAGCTCCTAACACAGAACTTTTGATTTTGATACACACTTTTCTTGCAAAGCCAAAAAGTGAAAGGTACCAAGCGTAATAATTTTATTATGTGACCACATGCATGCCAGCAGTTCAAAATGAAATTTTACTGTTCTGGACATCTGTCTAAGCAACTTGGTGACGACAGTATAAATTATCTCAACATGGAGCAGAGGTTGGTACTTTCCCCTAAACACGTACAAAACTACCAGGACTAATGCGTTGGTTTATTTAAGTATTTTCTTTATCATGTGATTGCATTAAGGACTAAGTTGTATAAATACCAGTGATTTTTTTTCACAAGTACATACCAATGAGTTTTAGATCAGGAATATGCAAATTTTGCACATAGTATGACAAAGATGATGGTTTCGAAAAGGGAGATGATTCAAAGTTTTTTTGGAAGATAAGCATACCATTTTCTCATACATGTAAATGGCTTTTTTGTTGATAATATTCTGCATGCTAAGATCTTGTCTTATTGACCTTGTCCTATCAAAGATAAAGTCATGAACCACTTCAAAAGAATATTCTGTAGAATCCAACAAGCTTAACAGGTAGTCTAACGTGTCTTCCAATACTGGAAGAGGCCGTACATCTGACAACTGCACATCTCTGATGGATATAGTTCTGCAAAACTTGTGAGAGAAAAGAAAGGGTAACATTTTGTTCACAATCATCTATGTGTGTGTATCAAGTATGCATGTATGTATTTTTGTATTTTTGTATCTAAAGAAATACACACCATACAGCACTATAAACTTCAAATGGAAATGTAGGGAAAATGAATTCCACAAAACTGCTCCATTTGGTTGGTGTTCTCAAGAACAACTTTCACTCTTGAGAACATTTTAATGAATTTTGCCACCAAAAACAGTTTTTAGAAACCTTTTTTAAAACGATTAAAAAACACAAACTAAAAAAATAAAAATAAAAATAAAAACAGGGCAGGGAGAAGGGAGCGGCAGAGGGCTGCCCCATCAACTTGATTCCTGACAGAGAAATATTACAGGGGCCCATGTAAAATACCAAGCCATACAGTCAGTTCCGTTTTCAAATTTTGAATCGGTAGATCCCACAATCATATTATAGCCATGCTTAATATCCATTAAGCAGTGGAGCTTTTAAATTTATCCCAATATGGAAACTTGGATTGGAATTGAGTCCCTTGCCAAAAGTCTGATGGAAAATTGATCGCAGAAACTCGAGGACATAAAAGTATTACCTGAAACAGACGACTTTTGAAACTTGTTTCATTTTGGTAGCCATAATATTGCAGCCAATTTGTTTAAAAGGGAATACCATTATTGCGCGTTGTAAATATCATTTAAGTTAAAAGACAAATACCTTTTTGACAGCAAGGCCAGGAGATGTTTTTCTAGGATTTCCATTCAGCCTCTCAAATACAGCTAAATCTCGCAGCCGCTCACGCTGAGCTCTTTCACCCTCTATTATCACAAAGATGAACAACACAAGAGTAACAACTATCAGGAAGTACAACAAAACAGACTAATTGAACGCTAAACATTTTATAAACTAAACCGATGGAAAAGGTCTCGTAGCGCTAACATTATTTTTAATTAAACAGTTCACGTTTTACTATGATAATATTTACGACTAGGATCTTGTTTTCTGATAATTAATGATATCTTTATGTTTACATTGAAGTGAAAAACCTTGACCCTTTAATTGAAAATACTTGCTGTTATTTTAAGAACCTAAGAATTCAATCCTAAAGCTACTACCTTGCAAAATCAAGAGGCTACAGATCGAAAAACAAGACTTCAATGGAATTTACAGACCGAAGAAAATCCGAATTGTCTGGTTAAAAAACGGGAATTGATCGATCAGAATGTAAATCATTAATATATGCACCCACAAGAAATGGGTGTAATATTTGATGGCAGAAGTAAGTACCTGGGCACATTAAGGGGCAAGTACCAACTAGGGTGGGAAGACTGTGAGAGTCATCAACGTCTCCTTCTGCTTGTGCGCCTCGTCCGGCTTTAAAACGATCAGGGGCATCGAGATCGGTGTCTAGAGATTTGACACTTTTGGTGGGATTGGTGGTGAATTTCTGTGACCGCGAATGCGTCGAAGATAAAGAAGAAGAAGAAAGGTTTGGAGGTTGACGTGGCCGTGGACGCCGGGTCCTCTCCATTGCCGAAGCTTGCTGATCCCGCTTCTTCGGAAGTATACCAGTGTGCTAAGGCCTCGTTTGGAGGTGAATATTTGACTTCTAAATATTTATAGATTTTAAAATGGGAAAAAAATTAAATAAAAATATGATACAATAAACAAAATAATATAATATTTTAAAATGTAATATTATATTAATTAGTAATTTATCATATAATACAAAAACTATTTTATATATAATTATATACAATAGAAAGAATTAAAATATATAAAAACCGGTCTGGTCCGGTTTTTAAAAAAAAAAAAAATCAGAACGGGATCGATTTTGACCGGTTTTAAGAAAAATAAAACCGATACCGGACCAAATCAAACTCGAGACCGAACCAATCCTACCGGTTTGGTCCGATCCCGTTTACCGGTTCACTAATTTTATTTTTTTTTTACATCTCTAATGTTTTATATGAAAGTTTAGAAAATATGTAATAGTATTGATTAGAAAAAAAATTAAAAATTAAAAAATATAAAATATAAAATATAAAATATTTGTATTTGAGTATGTTTAAAAAGTAAATAAGATGGGATGAAATTAACTCATCTCGCAAACAACACCTTAAAACCCACAAGTCCATGCCCATCCCATGCCCACTATGCCCATATAAGGATGGCTCAGTATCATCCTCAAGCTCACATAGGTTATACCCAAAATCTACTTGCAATACATTTTTAGGTTGCCTTTAGAATCAAATGGTAGGAGTATTTCAGATAATTTGAGATACTTATGTACGAATAGATATACTCTCTATTCAAACACACAGAACTTATTTTATCTAAAATAATCTCATTTTTGTCATCTGAGGCATTGTTTATTGAAACTACATATATTTGCGTGTTTTATTACTAAAACATATGAATAAAATAATTATTTTATCATTACAACAACAAACTAATCATTGATTTAACCCACTACTTTTTGAACTTTTCATAAAAAGTTAAACATGTCTTAACTTACTTCATACATCGAAACACATCTCAATAAAGCCCACACTCTTACACAAAACACAATCAAACATCTTAACTTATTAGTATTTACAGATAAATTCAGATCATCTAAAATACTCTTAGCATCTAAACATAACCTTAGTGGCAAGTGCAACTTCAGTTCTACTCCAACTACAAGTCACATATTCCTACTCCAACCTTAACTCCTAATCAAATCGCATTCAAACACTCCATTAAATCCAACACTAGGGGTACCACACCCCTTGTACTCTACACTCTCCAAACTCTATTTATAGATCTCATAAGAGAGCCCACCTAGCAGGGCATGAGCCCTAAGCATGACCCACTCCAAGGCCACGAAGTTCTCTTAGATTTTATAGCAAAACCAAAATCCTAAGCCCATAACCCTTACTACAACATTAACCCCCTAAGAAAGAACGCCAAGATCCAAACCACTTAGGCAAGCCATGTACTCCAACCCAGCCTTTGGATCAAGCCCTTCCTTTAGGCAACTCTCTCTCCTTTTCTCTTTTAAGATAGGTATGTTAGACTAATGCCATGAAATCATATAAAATTAGTGAAATTCAGATTTCATAAAGGGGTAGGAAATACACATGCTAGAATTAGGTTTATGGCATCAAATGCATGTTTATACACGGGATTGGAGAAGCATATATATAGGAAGATTATTTGAATGAAATCATGCATATTTAAGGACTTAGAACCAAGACTTTGATGGTTTAAACATTGGGACAGATTTTACAAAGAGAGATCATGAGCAATTTGGGTGACATATAGTATATGCTTGAACATGGATGATGCATTGAGGATAGGGTCATGTGAACTCAAATGACTAAGTGGTAATAGCATGCATAGTCACGGGTTTGCAAAAGACAAGATTAGGTATGAAGATTTTAGAGTGCATAGGTAATGAATTGTGATGGAAGATGATGGACTAAAATGATTAAAGTGACCAAGCAAAAGTTAAGGGCTAATTAAATGTTTAGGAACTCAATAGGCATTGGCATAGTCCAACTAACAGAAGTTCTAGCCCTTAGAGTGCTGATATACAAGATTATAAATTGACATGATTACATAGTTATTGTATAGGTGATCATCAATACGCTAAATTGATGTCTAGAGTTGCGAGATAAGTAGTATGATCATACTCTTCATTATCATACATGTTTTTAAATTATATAAGTAATATGATCATGGCCTTCATTATCATGCATATGTTATAAATTATTTAATAAGCATGATCACACCCTTACGTGTATATAGTAAGCGGTTTTTCTAAAGTATTATATATGTATGGTCATTTATTGAAAACTCCTTTCACGTACCAAGTTATATATGATATGATGAAAGTGAGTTTCAATGGCATATTATTATATGTTTTACATGCATCATGATATATTTTCATTTATGATTACAATAAGCTGTGTCATTATATATTCTACATGCATCATGGTAAGAAAGATAAAAAGACAAGTTACGAAAACTTTAAGAATGAGTATAAGATATGCATGGTACCATTGTAGTTATGGGTGGATGTACAAGCCAATGACCTAAGCATGATCCACCATATTATATGTTATAATAAGTTGAGTGGTTCCTCTTAAGGTCACATGTAGTGAAATCGGTGCACTAGCCTGCACACTAGAATTAAGGTGTGACGTCCATTAATGAAAGGGAAAGACAAGTTTAATGAGTTATGCATATTACATGTTACATGTTTATGTTAGTATAACTATATAAGTATTAAGCATGCACCTTTTTCAAGGAAAGCCTATGTTTATATTGTTTTTACTGTGTGATGTATTGCTTATTGAGTATTCAACTCATTTTTGTATATTTTAAATGTTTGAACCACCTTAGGTTATGCAGTTTAATTTTAAATGTTTATGCAGTTTATAAAATATTTAGTTTTATGTTTTCAGTCATTAAGTATGTCTAATTTTAAATTGTGAATTCTTTTATTTCGGGCTTCTATATAAATGGTTTTAAAGATTAGTTGCATTCTAGCTAAAGTTTCAACTAGGGTTGAGGATGAAACCTCATTAAAGATTAATAATATTATTTATGAAATTGATTTTTTCCCAATTTGTTGTATGTTCAACGATCTATTGTTCTTGTTTCATATCAATTGAGAAAGATAGAATTATTTATATTCTTGATATGAGTTCAATCATGTTTTTCTCACGATTTAGAATAATCTTAATTACTTTAAAGCCTAATTTATAAGTTTTTTTAAAAGAAAAAAATAAAATCTTATATCTTTTGTGATTTTTTTTAATAGATATAAGTGATTATTTGATTTTATATGTTTAAGCAAAGAAGAATATACTTTAGATCTTTTCTAAAACAAAACAGGTTTCAACGATGATTTTTTTTATGATAACAAGATTGATTTTTAGATTATCATCTAGATGCTCGGGAAGAATCAATTATCATAAATATATTATTATGAATTAATGAGGTGGATTCCAAAACCTTAGTTCATTATCTATTAATAGTTTATTCATTACTAAACTCTTAGTTAATTACTACATCACTCAGAAATTCTCTCTGTAGGCCGTCTCTCTTCTATCTCTGTGTAGGCCTTGCCATTCTATAATGATGGCAGATGAGTTAGAAGATATATACAAGAATATGTCTCTGTCAGAAAAGGAGGAAGATAAGATAGTGGTGGAACCTAACATCATAGAGCCAACAATCGCATGTGGAGGAAAATGCTTGATTATCTCTATTCTTATATACAGATACTACAATAGGGACACTTTCAAGAATACTACGAAGAAGGTTTGGCAACCTGTTATGCAGGTGACTTTTAAGGAGCTAGGATCAAAACTTCTACTTGTCAAGTTTCAAAATGAACGTGATAAGAACAGAGTGTTAAGAGATGGTCCTTGATCCTCTGATTAAAATCCAGTGCTAATAAAAGCCATGGAAGGGGAGTTACAAGTGACTAAGATTCGAATTACTGAAGCCTCTTTCAGGGTTAGACTCACTACAAGAAATATTATTATTTCCGGCGACTATAAATCGCCGCAAAAAGTCTCTAACATTGCCGCAAATACTTCTTTGCGACTATTATTTCCCCGCCGCTCTTGTGTCGCAATTGTTGAGTGAGGAAAAAAAGATCACGGCGCGAGTTGACATAGCCGGAAATAGTTTTTTGCGGCGAAAAAATGTGGCCGCTAAAACTCGAATTGTGCGTCGGAATAAGATTTTAGTAACCTGTTGATGTAAGAGTAAGCTTAGCATTTTGTGGCGACAACAAGTATTTGCGGCGACAATTTGTCGCCGCAATATCTTCTGATATGCCTATTAGCTGCGACTATAAGTCCCCCATTAAATACAATTTCGGCCTCTCTTTTTTTAAACACCTGTAGTCCCCCATTAAATACAATAGCCAACGCATGTAAATTTTTAATAAATCAACATATTCCCTAATAAACATACAATATCATGAACTAATCGTTTACATGATATAGATGTTTCAAATTCTCCCAACATGTATATATCAATATATCATTCATTCATCATAAAAAGGACTATTTGAAATTCACCCCAACATCCCATATTAATAGATCAATGTAAGTTTACATGTGTACTCCTCATCTTTATTGTGTAACAAGGATTTCCTAAGCAAGTCTTGATCATCATGGAAGCTGCCTTCTTCATCTCAAAACCGAAAGTTATATCTCTTCATCTGAAAATTGGAAGCCTCTTTCATTGATCTCAAAGCTGCAAAAATTTAGATTCACAAATTTTTCTTTAGTTTCCAAAGCCCAACAAAAATTTAAATTGCAACTACAAAATTAGAAAACCTAAATAAACCAAAAGAAAATGGGTGCATGCATGCTTTTCTTCACTTGTGACATGAGCTCAGTGTTCTATAATATGATTTATTCTGAAATGTTGCTTAATTAAGAAGTATAATTAAACTGCAATATTAATTATTGAGATACTTAGAAAATCACAAAAAAATGCAATTCTGTGATATGATAAAAAGAAGAGCAATATTTAGGGGGACTAATTAATATTTTAGATATATATATATATATATATAAGGTTAGAGAATCATAGATATGCACCTTTTCCACTTCTTGATTTGGTCCCAGCCTACAGAAACCAAAGTACTGCAAGTCAGTGTAAACCCTTTCAAAACATACAACCTAACACCAAATATCTAATAATCAAAAAAGTTATACTAGGAGATACTTTTCTATGACATGTAAGGCACAAATCCATCTCCGCACAAAAAACTTATTGACTAAAAAAGGAATTGCCTATGCAGGTCCTTGAGTTTCTCTATGAGACTCTCCTTGGGTTTGCCTCTGTGATTCCATGTATGAACTTAATAATTTGTCGTACTCAGCTTGCTTCGCCAACACTTTCTCTACATTCCCCCGTAATTCTTCCAACTGATTCTTGTAATACTCAGCATCCTTCTCATGCCTCTCTGCACGTTCTGTTAATGCTGCAAATTTTTCTGCAGTGTTCTGTCTAGATGACTCAGGGATAACCATCTCCCCCAACCCCCTTGCATACCCTGGCCTGTGGCCTAGTACCTCCCTAAAGATTGATGCAGCAACATCCTTAGTCTGCTTCTTAGGCTCTAACTTAGAGTACTTGGCAACCATTTCATTCTATTCAAGGAAGTGAAATCACACGTTAATATGTACACATGGATTCTTTCAAAACTACAAGGTAAATAATACGTACACACGGATTCATTCAAAGTCACTCACATGTTTCTCTTCCGTCGCTGGAGTCACAAATTTACCCTTCTTCTTACTCCACCTCACCTCTTTAAAGAAATCAATAAGGTGCTTATCACTCTCAGACTACAAATACAAGCAGGGATTAATACCATTTGTCGGTTAAAATCAGCAAATAATATGTTACTTCCTACATTTACATGTACAAATCTGAATAAAATTCGTACCCTCATTTGCATTAGTCTTACGAATGAGGTTCGTCCAGCCGTGTGGTTTGTTTGTTGTTTCGCTCTATTACTTTTATTTTTCTCAGATATCATCTACAATTCACAAACTTGTATTAACACAAGTAGATCATAAACATATAAAAAATAGCACAATCAACATCGATTAGATTTACCCTAAATTCCGCGCTTGACCATCGAGCGCATAACTTCACCCAAGTAGCTGGTGTCACCAACTCTGGCACATTCGCAAGAGCTTCTTCGTTCGTCTTGTAACTCTTGTATATTTTGTGAAGTTCATACCGAATATGATTGAACCTCTTCCTAAGTGTCTTCGTTACTGTATCGCGGTGATTCTTCTTCGTCCAGTCAAGGACAAAGTCCGCCTAGAGACAAATAACAAACACATTAATTATCTGGTAACACAAATAATAACTAAAAATACACTGGAACATGTGCTAATATGAGTTTGTGTTATATTACCCGGACACGAGCAATCAACTCTTCCTTCTCATTATCTGGTAAATCATGCCAGCTCGGGTGACTCAGGTCGACATGGTGCTTCACCAACCATGTAAGCCTACTTGTAAATATTGTATAGTTTTCACAACATGGTGATGTCTAACCATCCTTTATGGTTAGCGCTATCGGCCCAAACTTTCGAATCTTGTCAAACTCGAGGTTCTTTGTGGCTCCTCGTCCACGTTTTCGGGTAGGCGGTACTAATCCCTCTTCAACTTTTATTATATTGTCCACACATTCAACCACATATTAAAGAGGCTGGTTAGAATAATAAAATTTGAAATAAATACAAACAGCAAACCATTACCATTTGTCGGTATGGTTGAGTCCACCTCAACCCCCTGCTCTTGCGGTTCGGTGCTTGGGACGACATCTGGTGGCACGGTTGAGTCATCTGAGGTTGACATGCCATCACCTCTAAGATTCAATGTAGCAACGGGTGCTCTACCTCTAACGCTTGGTTCGCAGGAAGATCTCCCTCGACCATAGCATACACCACGTGATCGACCTCTACCTCTTCCAGCTAAAGGCATGTTATGCACTGACCTGCATGGAAATATTTGTGGCTATACATCCAAACCATATAGAGTACTAAAGCAATTAATGGGTGATGTAGAAAATAACAATAATCAATAGAAAAAGAATGAATAGTTCGACATTATCTTTGAGAAAAAATTTTACATTCAGCTAAAGTTCAACATTATCTTTGAGAAAAAATGAACATCTAGTTTGCCTCTTCGTCCGTCGAGAGACTATCTTCTTCCGTGCTTCCCTCGTGTTCGGTGTTGTAAGGGGAACTAGATTCGCTGCTATCGTCGTTGATAAATGTTCTGACATCAAGGTTGTGATTTTCAGCTTCCATCACTAACGATGCATCAATCTGAGTGGGCTCGACATCAAGCCTGTGCATGGGGTTAACTAGTCCATTGTCATCAGCATGGACTAATATGTATTCTTCAAAAGAATCATCCTCTAGGTACGCCTCCACGTCACTAGCATCGTAAGCATCTTCTTCAATCAAATTTCTGAGGGGAAGATCATACACATTTCTATTGACAACCTTTTGTACTGCATACCAATTACCAGGGATCATACGATTTTTTAAGTAGAACACCTGTGAAGCTTGACACGCCAAAACAAATGGCTCGTCCTTATAAAATGTCAGAGACATATTCACACTAGTAAGATGATCATCCACACGTATCCCTCGTCTAGAATCAGAGATGTCGAACTAGTCACATTTGAATAAGTACACACGGCGCCATCCCCTGTAGCGAACTTCCAAGATGTCTGTTAGAACACCATAGAAGTCAACACTTTGAGCATCTAGTTCACTAATGACCAGGACACCTGAATTTTGGGTCCTACGATGTGCTTCACGTTGCCTCGTGTGAAATCGTATGCCATTCATGATGCAACCAGAATACGACACAACCCAAGGGTCAGGACCACATGCAAGTGCATATAGATCATCTGAAACATCACCAGGATTGTTAACACGTAGATTTTGAATCTGTCACAATTGCATTAACCAAAACAATTATTTGTTGTAAAGCTGTAAAACCACAAGGTGTGAATGAGGTATGTAACAGTAAAATACATACGTGTGACTTGAACCAATTTGGAAAATTTGTGGCGTGCAAACTGTCGACATTATCAGGGTACTCTTCACTGACATGCATGTAGTGCTCACTGGACAACAGACCATCATTGGTGATTAAATATGATATATACAATCTATTTAAGTAATTCAACAAAGGAAAACAATAATGTCAATGTCTAGTTGAAGGCACTTACTTCAGGTATTGTCCGATCTCTCTGCAATTATTAAGCACGTACCATTTTACTTTTACAAACAGGTCATCGTCTAGTCGATGACGTGATGCGAAACCCATGGGCCTCACCTTCTGTCTAAAAATACTTAGTCCTTCTCCTACACCATCTTCTCCTCCATCAAAGTTCCGTTCTTGAGGATTGAATCTAGATTCGACATCATGGAGGTACATGGAATAAAAATTCAAACATTCTACATGAATACAGGCCTCTGCAATTGAACCTTCCGGACGGGCCTTATTCTTAACGTATCTCTTAAATTTTTCAAGATACCGTTCGAAAGGGTACATCCACCTATATTAAACTGGCCCTGCAAGCAGCGCCTCATGTGGCAAATGATAGGCTAGGTGGACGATTACATCAAAGAATGTAGGTGGAAATATCATCTCTAGCTTGCACAAAATGACGGCTATATCAGACTGAAGCCGTTCTAACACATCAACCTTGATAGTTCTTGCACAAAGCTCTTTGAAATATGTGCTCAACTCAGTCAATGCTAATCGTATATCTTGTCGTAAGTATCCACAAATTGCAACAGGTAATAATCTTTGCATAAAAATATGACAATCATGACTTTTCATGCCAGAGATTTTGCAATCGACAACACTCACACATCTCGCAATATTAGAAGCGAAGCCATCTGGAAACTTGACATCATTCAACCATTTACAAAAACCTGCCCTCTCAGCTCCATACAAGGTGTAACATGCATGTGGCATACTCACGTGTTGTCCATCCTGGATCAAGTGTAATTCTTTTTTTATATTGAGATTGGAAAGGTCACGACGTGCATTGACATGATCTTTAGTTTTCCCAGCAATATTCATCAAAGTTCCTAAGATGTTGTCACATATGTTCTTCTCAATGTGCATTACATCAAGGTTATGTCTAAGCTTTAGAGTTGACCAATACGGCAATTGGAAAAAGATACTTCTTTTGGTCCAATTTAACTCATCAGTGGTACGCTTTCTCTTCTTTGTAGATTTTCCAAAATCAATATCTGGAATATTCTGCAGTTGATTAAGTATATCTTCTCCTGACAACTGCTGAGGTGGGCCACGATGCTATGTGCTGCCATTAAAAATACTCTTTTTCTTTCTCCAAATGTGGCCTAGGGGCAAGAATCGGCGATGACCCATGTAACAATGTTTTCGACTGTATTTCAACCACAAAGAATCTGTTTCTTGCTCACACGATGGACATGCTATCTTCCCCTTAGTGCTCCACCCAGAGAGATTTCTGTAAGCAGGAAAGTCGTTAATTGTCCACATTAAAGCTGCATGCAATCGAAAAGTCTCTTTGGCCTTGGCATCGTATGTATCGACACCATTTTCCCATAGATCTAATAGTTCGTCTATTAGAGGCTGCAAATAAACATCGATATCATTTCCTGGAGATCTTGGTCCTGGAATCAACAATGAGGTGATGAAAAATGGATCTTTCATGCATAGCCACGGGGGCAAGTTGTAAGGCACCAAAATCACTGGCCATATGCTGTAAGGTTTTGCCAAATTATTGAAAGGGTTGAAGCCGTCACTGGCTAAACCAAGCCGTAAATTTCGAGGATCTTCCGCAAACCAAGTATGTTGTTGATCAAATGCCTTCCAGACCTCAGAGTCAGCAGGATGCCTTTGAATACCTTCCTCATTGACACGCTGATCCCTATGCCACCTCATATTAGCTGCTGTTTTACGTGACATAAACAATCTCTGCAACCTTGGCTTTAATGGAAAATGTCGTAGAACCTTTTAAGGAATTTGTCGTTGCTTATTGTTACTAAATATCCATCTTGATGACTTACATTTAGGGCACTCTTGTTTCTTTGCATTTTCCCTCCAATAAAGTATGCAATCATTTGGACAAGCATGTATTTTTGTGTAAGAAAATCTCAGGCCTCGCTCTAAGTTCTGTGCCTCTTGATATGATTTCGGTAAAAGAGCATTCGGAAAAGCTGACTGTAGTATTTGAAGAAGCATGTCAAATGACTTTATACTCCAGCCACCAAGTGTTTTAATGTGTAGCAACTTAACTAAAAATGAAAGTTTAGAATACTTGGAACAACCTTCATAAAGAGGACGCTGTGAATCAACCAACAATTGGTCAAAATTCATGGTTGATTCACTTCCGACTGAGGTTGAACCCCCAGCATAGAATGACTCGAGTGAAGGAACATTAGGGAAATTCCCTACCCGAATGTCTTGTAACATAACATCAATGTCATCAATGTAAGGATCAGCTTGTTCAGGATCATGAAGGTCATCATCATCAATAAAAGGTAAATCTTCCTCCTCGCCGTGAAATATCCATGTCGTATAAGTTGGTTCAATACCTTTAATGAACAGATGTCTCTCTACCTGATTTATAGGTATGAAATAATTATTTGAACAAAGGGTACATGGACACCGAATTTCATCACTTGTAGAATGAGATCGAGCCAAAGTAATGAAATCTTTAACGCCTGTCGCATATTCACTGGATCGAAATCTATCAGTGATTTTCATCCAACTCTTGTCCATCTACGAAAAATACCTAAAGGTTAAAAATTGGTAAATTGGGAAAAAGATCCTTTAAAGAATCATTCCATTCCACCCATATATGGTCCTATAAAACCAACAACCATTTATGTTCCACTTGAAGAGATTTTGAAGAAGAATACTTAGTTTTATAGCGATCTAATATCGTGTGGGTAAGTGTTATTGGTCATCGCTCTTCAGTGTGGTATATCATTATTTAATAATGATCAAAGAGTTTGGTATTGGTAGCAAACAGAAAAACAATATAACTGCATCTAGTATTAATAATATTTTCACTAAGAATTAACAATAGCCTATGAACAGAATTGGGAATTAGTCCTGAGAAAAAACAATAGCCCACAAACAAAATTGACTTTTTATTTTTTATTTACTAAAAACAGAGCATATATGATGTCAATGCAATAAGAAAAAGAACCTGCTAACCACACAGATAAAAAAGAGTGGTGAAGATTCGCATAAAAAACTAATTCCCAACATCTGTGTTTAGGGAAATGTTTTCAGTTTCTAGTATAGAATCCCATGTTCAATTGTCGGAATGATATGTAATGTTAGAAGGCGCATGTGTTTTCAGCATTTGAATGCTTAAAACCTGTACAATGGGAAAAACATCTATCAAGTTTACCTACTTGTACAATGGCAATGGCAGGTGGTAAAGTAGTGGTAGGAAATAAGGAAATGCAAGGTTTTCAATAGGAAACTGTCTAAACTATTGGATCTACGGGTCACTCTGACTAGCTGCCCAATCCACTGCTGAATCTTTTGAATGTAAGAAATAAAACAAAAAGATACAAAAAAAAAAAAAAAAAAAAAAGCATATTGCTAGTTTGTTTAGCTTCTTTTTTTACCATAAAAAGGAGCTTCATTCAAATTAGCGGAAAGGAAACGAACAGATGAAAGTGACAGGCTCAACTGAAACAGCTTAATTAACAAAGCAGTTTGACCAGTCTCTCTCTTAGAGTGTAGCAAGCAACATTAGAGGAAAAAGCAATCCCTATTACATCTGCAAATGAGGAAGCATTCTGTCCCAGTCAGCAATCATCTAACTGAAGTCTTTTGAGAGTGTGCTCCCAACTTTGTAGTAAGTCTGCACACCCATTGCTATTAGTGTAGGATATATTCAACGATCCACAAATCTAATCTCTTGATGTTATATGCTGCAAGTCCAGAGCTAGAGCTCAATACACTCATACTACCTGTTGCAGTAGCTTAGGCACCACCTTTTGTAGCCCATTTCAAACAAGAAGTGATCTCCTCTAGGTCCAAGAAATCATACAGCCACATTAAAACCGACTCTAACCACCACCCTCCCCACCCCCCCTCCCAAGGGGGCCCACCTACCGTCTCCACCCCATTGTAATGTAGTGCATACTTAACTTAACACAAATGAGAGAGACACGAGGAGTCAGGTAGCCGAGGGAAACACCCTAAATTCTCACTCTTTAAACTGCATTTTCCTAGAAAACCTAGAGAGAAATCCGGTAAGGAACCGCACTTAAACAAGTGAGTTATTGCTTTCCATGATAGTGAGCAAATTTGATCTACCTCATTCTGAGACTCTTCCCAAAACATCAGCACAGGCCATACTTTAGCAGACTGAACTTGTCTCATTAAATGGTTCTTCTCAAGAATCCCTTTATTGATATAAAAGAAAGGAAGTTAAAAAAAAATAAAACTTTTTTAAGGTCATTTGTCAAGAAAACTATCCCATAGAAATCATACTCTCCAACAAAATTAATCGAGGAGAAAAAAACTCAGCACAAAAAAATTAAAATAAAATAAAAATAGAAGAAACAGATAAAACAGATAAAATGAAAGAACAGGTAGTCTGCCAATTTCATAGAGCAACGAAACACAATGCATATATTGCTAAAAAGCAAACACTACAAGGTTGAAATGGAAACATTCAAATATCTAGAATTGGCAATAGAAATGAAAAAATCCACCTTACATAGGACTGACATGAGTAAAGGACAGAAACAGCACGAATTTCTGGAGAATGATCAAAACAAGTGAAATTCCTGACCTTGGAAAGTTAGCATAAGTGAACAACTGGGTGGCTTAAAGCATGAATCTAAATACACATTTACTTTGAAAGGAACTCCATGGGTGCATCTTAAAGAGTTCAAATCCTTTGAAAAAAGAGATGATGAAGTTCGTGCATTTACATTATAAATTAGATATAGACCTTCTAGGATTTTTTTTTTTTTTTGATAAGTAAACAATTGTATTAATATAATAGGCATAGCCCAAGTGCACATTTATTTTTTATCACAGTTCTGAAGAATTACAGTGTCTTCAGAGACCTAATAGCTATGGCCATAGCTTTTATCAAAAAGAAAATGATCTGCCCATTAAAGAAGTTGAATAATGATATGTGCAACTAACCCATCTTGAAGGGCAAATACTCTCATATGCATAACAAGACTGGTATGCGCTCATCCCCCTTGATTTCTTAACATTCACCACACCAATCACTCTCAATGCTGTAAACAGGTCACTCTGACTAACATTAAAAAGTAAATGAAGCAAATACCAGAAGAATAACATTAAAAAGAAGAAACTCAAACCAAGAGGCTATACGATTTCAGAAATTACAATCAAGAGGCTATACGATTACATTGTATATATTATACAAAAATGCATTACAATCAAGAGGACGATTTCAGAAATTAGAAATGCTTTAACAGAATATTTTGCCATTTCAAAATCAACAGACCGACAAAGCCCTAAGTACCAAGAGAGAAACATCGTTGAGACAGCTCGGAGAGTAAGAGAAACATGAGAGAGACTCACCGGCGTCGAGAGGGCACAGCAGCTGAATCGACGGCGTACGCAACCGGCACACGGCAGAGAGACGACGGAGAGAACTGAGTCTCACTATCGGTAAAGGATTAGGGGAAAGGAAAAATGCACGGGCCGGTTGGGAGTTTTCCCACCATTTAACAGATTAAAGACTTGTTGCGGCAGTATATAGGTCGCCGTAATAAGCATTCTTCTGCCACAATAAAAAACTTATTGCGTTGAAACTTATTACAGCGACATAAAACGCCGCTAAAAGTACTTGTTCCGGCGGCACTTCACAATGGACAGATAATAAACATGGAAAAATGGAAATGGTCTATTTCCGGCTGAATTTTACCCGCCGGAAATGTTTTCAGCCGCAAATACTAACTTTTTTTGTAGTGACTTATTATATGCCTTTACATGCCATGAATGAGAGGGTTGGAAGATTGATTGTTGTTCGCGTGAAAATATATACAAGTGCACAGAATCATAACAAGTAGTAAAGTATTTTAAAGAAAATGGATATCGAACCCACAGAGATTAATTATGCTATTAAGTCTTGAAATTTACTAAATTAATTACTATTTGGAAAACTGAAATCTAAAGAATAGATTATCTAAATTGAAGAAAAGAGAGTTAAAATTAATATTATAAAGATAAAAAGAATAGATCTAGAGTGTTTGACTTCACCTAAAAAATCTCACACAATTTATTCTTCCTCATTATAAAATTCCAAATTTCTCAAGTTGATGATAAAAATCCTTTAACTATTCAATATCTTCTCTCGAATAATATTAAAAATATCTCCAACTAATAACTCCATATATCTATGTGAATTTAACTAATTGGAGACTCATTAAGTTCTTTGAACTTTTCTTGAAAATCACCCTAATCACAATAAAGTATCTCTATTTTCACTCAACTAATGGTGCTTAATCCTAGAGCTCTAATCACAAATCACCTCTCGGTCTCATTGCGATTCAATAAATTAACAATAATTAATTATAAAATTTCATTCATTAAGAACAAGGAATAAACACTCAATTATGTAAATATTGAAAATAAAATAACTAGAATATAAATTGTGTGTTCAATGCCAGACTACATCAAAACTCTAGAAAATAAAATTAATACATAATGAAACTAAAAAGAAAAAGAATAAAACTAGTATTCTTTGTTGGAGTCGATTGATTAAACATGTGGCTCTCGCCTCTGCGCTCCAAATCCGCATCCTCCTTAGATTAAAGATTAAAAACTAAACTAAGAACTGGACTCTAGAAAATCGTCAAAAACTCAAACTCTCCAAAAAAAAAACTTCCTAATTCATCCCACAAGCTAGGATTAAATAGATATTAAAGTTGACAAAACGGAATAAGAAATGTATAGCTACAATCTAGCCTAAAGATCAGGAAAACAGTTTCTAAAGATAAATATTAACAAAAGAGAAAAATATCCTAGAAGTAAGGAAATTATCTAAAATGGAAAATTCAGTGATATGCGACTTGATTTGCAAAGCTCAAGAGGGTCCTACAGGGTAGATTAACATGCGCGCTAAATATAGATATTCTTCTCGCCTCGTGACCGAGATGAAATACTCCTTTGCCCAGATGATAGACCCCTCTCACCAACCTACCAAGCAGTAAAGCTGCTCGCCTTTGCTAGTTGTCATCCACGATATCATTTAGGTTGGTCTCTAGGTCTCCACACCTATTGAGAGGAAAGACTATTCGCCTACCAAGGGTTACGTCTTCTCATCTTTGGGCAAGATAAATCTCTTTGCTAACCACGGGGCAAGGCTCCTCGCTCAGATCTCCTTGGCTTTCTTCAGATCTCGCCGCCTCTCCTCGATCTAGATCCATAGTCTCTTCTTTTGTATCAAAATGCTCTCCTTTTGTACTAAATCTTCTCATTCCTTCAAATGCAAGAAAATAAAGAAAAATATAAAATAAAATCAATAGAATTAAAGGGAAACTAACACTTTTTATAAATAAAAGAGTAATAAAAATCACACTTATCAATTGGAAATGCTATTGGCACGATGGAGGAAGTTGACACAGACCCAGGAGATGTTGCTGGGGGAGTATCTGCGGATCAAAGCTAGAATGGATACTATTCAACCTATAATGCAAGGTAAACGTATCAACTTGGGCATGTTTGGCTCATGCTGGGTCAGATTTGCCTATTTGAGACTTCCTAATTTTTGCTATGTATGCGGAAGGGTTTGTCATTCCCACCGAGAGTGTACTGAGGGACAGTTTCAACAAAACCTGCAGCAAGAAGATCAATTACCATTTGGTCAATGGTTGCATGTAGGTGGAGCAATAGGAAAAGGGAGAGAGTTTCAGTCAAAGAATGGACCTTTTGGCCAAAGTTCCTTGCCAATCCGTTCAACAACATTTGCTAGAAAGACTGCTAAATTCATGGATAGAAATAAGGAAGATCCAGATTGTAGGTCTAATATGCAAGATTCCAAGGCTTTGATGGCTGGAGGGACTACTATGTAGGAAAGCTGACTACTGAAAATGGAAAGATTACTTGAAAATGAGGGTCAGAGAATGATACACGATCACATGATTGGTGTTAGCCATATAAATTTTGGAAAGGAGGAAAAGGAGCAAATTATGGGAGGAGAAACAGTAGTATTGGATCATTTGAATTTGAATAATTTAGATACCATGCAGAGAAAGGAAAGTTATGGTAGTCCAACCTGTGACCACTTAGCTAAGATTGGTGGAGCTACTATTGAGGAAAGCCAATTAGCCTAGTTGATTAGGCCATCTAGGCCCAACAATGGAAGGAAATTGTCACGGGTGAAGAAAATAGCCCAAGACACAATTACTGACTTTCAGGTTCAGAAGCATTCACAAGAAAAAAGGAAGGTGCATGGTTCTGAGATATCATATGAGCAAGGAAGAAAGAAAATCCCAAGACTGGGGATGGAAGAGCAGACTGAATCTCAACAACAAACAGTGGAGGTTGGTGACCAGCCTCGCCAAGAGCCATGAAAATGATTAGTTGGAACTCTCGTGGGCTTGGGAATCCACAAGGAGTTCAAGCACTTCATGGCATTGTCAAGAAGGAAGTTTCCAAGGTGATATTCTTGTAGGAAACTAAACTTTCTGTCAAGAAGATGGAATACATTAGAATGAAAGTGGGATTTGATTGTTGTTTAGATGTAGCCAATGAGGGGAGAAGGGAAGGCTTGCTCTTATGTGGAGGGATGGTATCCATCTTAATGTCCAAAGTTTTTCAAAGTATCATATAGATGACATGATTCCTATATATGTTAGTGGGCAGGAGTGGCATTTTATTGGCATATATAGTCATCTTGTAATTGAGACAAGACATGAAAGCAAGCATCTCACTCGAGCTTTAAAAAAGGAAGAGGATTAGGCTTGGTTAATCTTTGGAGATTTTAATTAGATACTACGTAGACAAGAGAAATTAGGTGGAAGAGCTAGACCTAAGGGGGAAATGAAGGATTTTAGGCAGGTGCTTGATGACTGTTAGCTCTGTGATTTAGGCTATTATGGACCTAAATTTACTTGGTGTAACAGAAGGGGGCTAAATAATAGTATTAGGGAAAGACTGGACAGGTTCTTGGCTAGCAAGGCTTGGTGTAACATGCTCCCATCTGCTCGTGTAACACATGGCATAACAGCACACTCTGACCATATCTCAATCATCTTATATGAGAGCACTAAAGCACTAAGAAGGAAGAAAAAACTCTTTAAATTTGAAACTATGTGAGTGGAGGCTGAAGATTGTGAAAGTGTGATTATTAAATCATGGCAGGAAGGAAATACTGAGCTAGCCATACATAATGTAGCTGGTAGAATTGAGCTATGTAGCCAGCAATTGGAAGTATGGAACAAACAGAAGTTTCGTTTTGTGCATAAATAGATCCATAAGGCAAGAGAATAGCTCAAGCTGATCCAGGAAAGTGATCCACATTGTCTTAGAATGGATGATCACCAGGCTGCCCGCAATACTCTTCAATGTTGGCTTGAATGTAAAAAGCTTCTTTGGAAACAAAGATCCAAAGCAGTTTGGGTAAAGGAAGGGGACCAGAATACTAAATTCTTCCACCACAAGCATCCCAGAGGAGAAGTAAGAATTGGATTAAATGCCTAAAGGATGAGCATTGGGTGTGTCAGTTTGAGGAGGAGAGGGATAAATTAATTTTAAGTTACTTTCAGTCCTTATTTACCTCTTCCAGTCAGTCTGGTGGAATGGACTTCCTTGATGGATTGAATGGGAGGGTCACTACTAATATGAATAAGGAATTGCTCAAGGAGTTCACAAAGGATGAAGTCAAAGTTACACTTGATCAAATGCACCCAATCAAGTCTCCTGGCCCTAATGGGATGTCTCCTATTTTCTTCCAACAATATTGGTATATTGTTGGTGATTCTGTTTGCTCTACTATGCTTCAGGCTTTCCAACTTGGTATGCTTCCCTCATCCCTTAATCATACTTTTATTTCCTTGATGCCTAAGAAAAGGAAGCCTAAAAAAAACTGAGTTTAGGCCTAACAGCTTGTATAATGTTATTTATAAGTTGATTTCAAAGGTATTAGCTAATAGGCTCAAACTTATTATTGATGTTATAATATCTTGTTCCCAAAGTGTTTTTGTACCAGGACGTCTTATTACTAATAATGTCATACTGGCTTATGAAATGATACTCTTTTGAGGAATAAGAGAAGATGAAAAGATGATTACATGTCCCTTAAGCTAGACATAAGCAAAGCCTAAGACCACATTGAGTAGAATTACTTAGAGACTGTTATGAACAAGATGGGGTTCAAGGCAAAATGGATTGATCTTGTGATGATGTGTATAAAATCTGTCACCTTCTTAGTGTTGATTAATGGTGAGTCAAAGGGACCAGTCATACCCTTATAAGATATAAGACAAAGGGACCCCCTTGTCTCCATATCTATTCGTCTTGTGCACAAAAGGTCTGATTTCTCTACTCCACCAAGCTGAAGTTGAAAGGCAATTGTCTGGGATCAAGATATGTAGAGGGACTCCGCGTGTAAACCACCTTCTCTTTGTTAATGATAGTGTCATTTTCTATAAGGCAGCCATGAAAGAAAACATCTGCATCCAACTTTTGCTTGATAGATATTGAAAGGCCTCAAGTCAGAAAGTTAATAGAGAAAAGATTGCTATAGTTTTTAGCAAGAATGTTGAGCCTGTGAAACAAAAAGAGCTAATGTCTTTCTGGGGTGTACATCAATTTCTGTAGTATGAGAAGTATTTAGGTCTGCCTCCTTTGGTTGGTAGAGAAAAGACAAAGGCGTTTTCTGACATTAAGCATAAGGTGTGGCAAAATCTTCAAAGTTTTTTTTTTTTATAATATCAGAAAACCTCTCCAAGGCAAGGCCCTTTGAACCTACCTCTACAAAGTAAACTCAAATCCCGTGCACTACACCCTCGAAAGTTTCCTTACACGAAACTAGTTTAATTACTGGCTTTTCACTAGAAAGTGTGGCCTCAAAAGATTGTTTGCACCCATGAGGTGTTGCAAAATCTTCAAAGCTAGATGGAGAAAATGCTTTCACATAGGGGGTTAAAAAAGTTCCCATTAAGGTTGCGGCTCTCTATATTCCCACCTACTCAATGAGTTGTTTTAAGCTTCCTAATAGCTTGTATCAAGAGCTTGAGCAGATGATGGCTAAATTTTGCTAAGGACTGAAGAAAGAAGAGCATAAAATTCATTATGTGAACTAAGAGAAGATATGTGAATCTAAGTACGATGGGTGTATGGGCTTCAAGGATCTTAGAACTTTAATGAGGCTCTCCTTACTAAGCAGGGGTGGAGGATCATGCAAGATACTTCTTTAATGCACAAAATCTTAAAGGCTAAGTACTTTCCTAAAGGCAAGTTCTTAGAGTTAAAATTGAGGAATAACCCATCTTTTATATGGAGGGGAATATGGGAAGTCAAGAAGAGTATGGCTTTGGGGTGCATATGGAGAGTGGGCAATGGCAGATTAATAAATGTATGGATAGACTACTGGATCCCTGAATGCATGAGGCTAGCATATATTATGAGAGAAGACGAGATCACTAATCACAATGCCACTGTAGAGATCACTAATCACAATGTCACTGTAGAGATCACTAATCACAATGCCACTGTAGACAGATTTATTGACCCTCATACCAAGTGGTGCAATATTGAAAAAGTGAGATCGATGCTACCTGTTGCAGCTGCTAGTGAGGTATTGAAGCTTAATCTTGGCTCTAGTGCTACTAATGATTTATTAATTTGAGCCCCTAAAGGTAGTGGAAAATTTAGTGTGAGAAATGCTTACAGGTTGTTTAGAAAAGCCAAGAAGAATAGTATGGTGCGTGAGAGCTCGACATCTGTATCCCAGAAGGCACTATGGAAAAGGATATGAAATATGACACTCCCTAGTAAAATTAAGATATTTGCTTAGAAAACATGTAAAGAAAGCACACCAACCAAGCATAATTTACGGAAGGAGAAAAATACTGGACGAGGAAACCTATCAATTTTGTAGGAATGAGGAAGAGGATGTGGCACATGCCCTATGTTACTGCTCTAATCTTCAAGTCTACTAGAACAAATATCTACCTATTGAAGATCAGTAGGCAGCTGCAATAATTTTAGGGAGATTGTAGATCATGAGCTTTTGGTATAGAAGGAATTTTTTGAGTTTTGAAGATAAATGTCTATCTCCTGAACAAGTACTAGGACATACTCTTGCAGTTTAGAAGAATTACAAGGAGTTCAAAGGTAAACCATTGAAGCAGGTTAAGCACTATTGCCACTGGAAGCATCCCCTTCCAAGGGTGTTTAAATTGAATGTGGATGGGGCCATCTATCCAAACCATCACAGAGCAGGTATTGGGGCCATCCTTCGAGATTGCAGTGAGAAGGTGCTTATGACAACTAGCAAAAAAGAACAGGAAGTTAGTGACCCAGCTAGTATTAAGATGCTAGCTATCCTTAGGGGTCTTCAACTGAGTGTCCATTTGGGGATTACTGGCCTTGTTATTGAAAGTGATTCCTTGCCTATGGTGAAGGAGTTGCAGCAGGTGGAACCTTCCATGTCAATGCTAAGCAATGTTATAAAGGATACTAAGGAGCTGATGACAAGGTTCAGAAACTGTGAAGTTCAGGATGTGGGTCAAATGGGTAATGTAGCAGCACATAGGCTTGCTATATTTGCTTGTAATGTTAATGAGATTAGCTTGTGGTAGGGATCTTTCCCTGATGTAATTTCTCAAGTCCTCTAGAGTGAAAATCACTTGTAAGGTTGAGTTTCATTAATGAAGTTTGTTTTCCTATAAGGAAAGAAAAATAGTTTATTCGATGTTTAGATTAGTTTGCATCTTTAGAATTTATTCTAGTTCTTCTATTGTGATTGGTTTATTAAAATAATTATTTCTTACTTTGATTAATTCATTTTTTAGTTCTAATTTATTTTTTATTTTACTTTACAACTTATTTTTCTGAACTAGATTAGGATTTATTTAGCTTATATTTGATTAGTTTCTTACACTTTTACAAGTATCTATGGGTTTGACTTCATTCTTGCTAAACTATATTTCAATGTGGTTTGTGCACTTATGAGTACAATTAAAATTTCACAACAGAGGGGATGATGGATATCGGAAAAGAAAACAACAAGAGACGCAATGGATAGGGGTGTAACGGGTTTGGTTTTAGACATATTTTAGAAACGAACCGATATACAAATGTTTTGAGATTTCAAGAACCAATACCATAACGGTTACACCCCTAAACCGGTACTTCCAGTTTTACTGGTTTCAATTCGATTCGGTCCGATTTTTCGGTTTTAATCATGTGCCAATGTGTCATAAAAAAAAAAATCTGCTATAAAAAAAAGTGCTGAAGATGGAACATATTTCCCAAAAGTTAACTAATAAATTCAATTAAAAAGAAAACTTATTGACATATCAGCATGTAAACTCATATTCGGATACTGATTGACATACCAAGCAACTATCCAATACAACACAAAACTGAAACAAGAAGCAAGATCTCATTGAATTTAAATAAAATATGTTGGACACAGAATACATAACATAAAAGGAAACATAGAACACACAAGAAAACCAAACCAGTAGAATCACTGATTGACATCCATTCAATCCAGAAAAATTTATTAGGTTCAAATCTACTGACAAATATTTATGAACAAACAAACAAAACTACTCACAAAAACAAAAAGGAAAGAAATCAAGCTATTTTCAACTTGATGGGGAGCTATACAACATATATAAACCCTAAAATATAAAATATAAAATTATACCTTCCACAAATATAAAATACAAATTTAACTTGATGGGGAGCTATACAACAAAATTATAAAATATAAACCTGAAATTAGATTTTGAAACATGTAAAAAAATTTTAAAAAAAAAAAAAAAACCCTAAATCCTAAATCTGTAAATTCAATAAAAACCCTAAATGAAATGGAGCAATTAGCAATGAAATAAAAAATTGTAATGATTCATGAAGTAAATGTAAGATTTTGAAAATTAAAAAGCATATATATGTTCACATACCGATTAGCTGGCCAAGAGAGGGGAAAACAATATCTGTTATTCTGTAGCCTCGGGCACAACTGGAAGTGGAGGTGAACAAAACGGACCACCGATGTTGACTGTGAGGGGTTGTTGATGGCATGAAAGAGGGGCTAAGCGTGAGAGATGACTACGGGGACCAAAGTTTTGAAATCCGTTCCGGAGACCATTCCGGTCGAGGCACTGGAACGGAATATTTCGGTACCGGTACGTTTCGGTGTACCGTTTCGGGATTAATTATATATTATATATAAATATTTATATGTATATATAAACTAACAATTAATAAAATAAATACATATATATATATATATGTAAGTGTGTGATATGTATATGTGTATATATATAGAAGAATTAAATATTTATAAAATGAATATATATTGAAAAAAATCATAAACTTGAGTTAAGACATAAAAATAAAGAAAAAAAATTAAAGAATAGACAGATTATTAAAAGTAACAATACTTTTAGTGCACGGAAAGAGGTATTTGAATTCTAAAAGTACAATTTTATTCATTATTTTTCAACTTACTTACAAGAGAGTTTTTTTTTTTTTTTTTTTTTTTGGGACCGGAATTACTATTCCGACCGGAATTGACCGGAACGGCCGGAATTTGACCCGGAACGGAATAGACACCTATCCGGTTCCGGTCACTGTTCCGACACGAAAAATTCCGGCCATTCCGGCCGGAACGGAACGGTTTTTAAAACCTTGACGGGGACTAGGAGAGACTCAGGGACTCGAGAGGCAAAGCAGAGATAAGATGGTTGTGGGAACTAAAACAGCGCCATTTAGTTCCTCTTAAAAAGGGCACCATTTTAGTTAGTTGGGGCTAATTTATATATCTCCCCCATTAAATGACGTCATTTCCAAAACTATATAAAAGCAACCCAAGCCCCAGTTAAACGATGATGTTTGGCCTTTGGGACTAAAATTTAATCTATGTGTATTATATATAGTATATATAAAACTATAGCAAGAGACTTGCTAATTGAACTGAATTATTGCATATTTTATATATCTAGAACCAATATATTTCAATTATTTCATGACTGTATTATTGGTTTTAGATGAAAAAATGGTTAAGAGGCACAAATCTGAGTTGCAATTTAAATTAGTTGATAGCATGCTTAATGCTTAATCTTATAACTTGTGATTTAATTGGACAATATTTCTTCATATGCATAACACATCTTTGATATTCTATTCTTCTTTTTAATTTTATTTTCTGGTTTCTATTTTCTTTTTTCAAGCCAAGAAATGCACAGCATTCAAAAAGAAAGAGAGAAAACACTACGCATGCAAAAAAGAGGAGAGTTTTTGTTTGGGGGATTCGATGGACACACACAGAGTTTTTGCTCCTCTCAAAACACAACAGTTTTGTTTCTTTCAAAATGCAGCAGGGTCTTTCTTTTTTTTTGGGGGGGGGGGGTGTCCTATGGACACATTCGCAGAAAGCAGCAAAGGGTTTTCGGGTTTGGGGAAAAAACGCAGCAGCTCCGTTGAAGAGCTCCTTATGGGGTCTAAACTGCTGCTGTCCAACCTTCCTCCACTGCCTACCACCTCCATCTCCCGCCATCTTGCTTGCTCTTTCCATTCCCTAACTTTCTATTTAGTTTTAGTTTGAATTTTATGGTGTATTTTTGAAATATTTGGCTTAGATTCATTCGATTTTGGGTATTCTATTTCCTACTTGTTTAACTTTGATGTTAGTTGTTTTTCTTGTTCCTTTAAGCTTCTGTTTGATAGGTATAACAATTGTTATGGATTGACTTTAAGAATTTTGTGATTTAAATACAAGGATAAACCTTAGAATCTTGATTTTAGGGCTTTTTAATTTCCAGCTCGTATTGCATCAATTATTTAGCTTAAATTTTAGCTTAGTTTTTTTAATCTCTTAAAACTTATCAAACAAAAAAAAAAAAAAAAAGTTTTGTTAATCTCTTAGGTCCATTAGACATTAGATTGATTAAGGATTAATTATGGATTAATTAATTTCAGTTTTGTTAATTAATCTTTTATTAATTAAGATTGTTTAGTTTAGTTGGTTTCTTGATTGCTTAATTTCAATTGGTTAGATTTAGTTGTTGATTTTGAGTTTTGCAATTAGTTTGGCAGTTTTTGTTGGTTAGTAGGTGGGTAATTTAGATTTAATTTTCTGTCTTGCCTCCTTAGTTGGTCAATGTTTGATTAGTTAGCTTTGCCTTATAATTTAGTGTTTAATTAGTTTCATATTTAAATGTTTAATGTGCTGTTAATTAAATTAGTTTAGTAAGTTGCCTCTTGGTTAATTAATTTCAAGGAGTTTAGTTTAGTTATTAGTTTACTATTTTGCATCTTGGTCTTTTACATTTCCTTGCAACACTCAAAAATCCATAAATATAAATCTGGCCCACGACCAGTGCCCTTTTCATTTTCGTTGTAATTTTCCATTCATTACACATATCACCACTTTTATTTTCTCTTTGTGAATATTTTTACCATTTTACACGAGTTTTATTTTAAGCAACTATCCCCAAAGAGACAATCTATGATTTTTATTTCTATTTATTACATGACACCCTCCTGCACTTGAAACGACCTTTGTGTTACTCATTTTTTAGTAGGTCAAGTTTTTGGCATCGTTACTAGGGAAAGTTGCTTGACTTAAATTTAAACTTTTTTGTTATTTTATTTTTAGTTTTTTATCGCAATTATTTCTCTCACTATCATTATCTCTGATTGCACATTTCACTTGTCACCTACTACTCAATCGCTTGAACCTTACTTCTGCTATTTGGACTAATGTTTTATGTCTTAGGTGAGACAGTTTAAATAGGTTGCTCAAAGTTCCATCGAGCACTAAAAGTAGTATATACAGTTCAGAAATAGATAGCTCTTATATCGTTTCTACAAGCGATGACACTGAAACTCAACAACCCATGGTTGCACCTGCACCATACACTTTTAAGAATTATTTGCAGCCTACTCGCACCATTACACCTTTATGCATTGTTTTATTTGATGATGCACCTAACTTTTCTATTAAGCAATGCATGATGTCAGTGATACCTCAATTTCATAGGATGAATTCTGAGAGTCCTTACCAGCACCTGGTGGACTTTGAGTTGGCCTACACTACTTTTATCAATAGCGTAGGCCAATCGTTGAAGTTGGGCCAAGTTGAGGGAGCATTTTCGATAGTCATTTCATCTCAGCTTACTTCGAAGTAGAAAGATGAATTATTGATAGTGCTAAGACAACATCAATGAGTGATAGTTAGACTATAATAGACATTAGCCTTAGATAAATTTTGTTCTTACATTATTGGATCCCCTATTATCATTTTTACTGACCATTTTGTACTTAAGTATTTTTTAGTAAAAAATGATGCTAAACCCAACAAATTAGCATGAAAATAGCTAGTTCATTGGGCTTTAAGATAATTAGAATCCAACGAATCAGCCTAGATTTGACATCCTTCTCCTTCAAGGTCTCACAAGCATATTGGCACTCATCAGTCCAAACAAAAGCAATATCATTTTATAACAAAGTACATAATGGTTTTGTAATATTACTAAAACTTTAAATGAAACGCTGATAGAAACTAACGTGGCCAAGAAAAGAGCGAATATCCTTCATTGTATTAGGAATAGGCAGTTAAGATATTAATTTTATCTTGGCCCTGTCAACTTCTATGCCACATTCAGAAACTAAATGTCCAAGTACCAAACCACTAGTGACTATAAACTGACAAATCTTCCAATTCATGAATAAATTTTTCTCCTCACATATTTTCAAAAGAGCAGCAAGATTTTTCAAACAAACATCAAAAGATTTACCAAACGCAGAAAATCATCTATAAAAACCTCACGCATGTCATCATGCATGTCAGAAAAAATAATCATCATATAGCGTTGAAAAGTATTAAGTGCATTGCATAAACCAAATGGCATTCTTCTAAAAGCAAAATTACCAAAGAGGCAAGTGAAAGTTGTCTTTTCTTGATCATCTAGTGCTATAGCAATTTGATAAAAACCAATAAAACATCCAAAAAACAATAAAAAACATTATCAACTATTTTCTCTAAAATCTAATCTAGGAAAGGTAATGAGAAATGATCTTTCCAACTAACCAAATTCAACTTTTGGTAATCGATACACATTCTCCAGCCTGTTACCTTTCTAGTCGAGATCAATTCACCATTAGCATTTTCAATGACAATCAAACCAGATTTTTTTTGGACTACCTATGTCAGGTTTACCCACTTGCTGTCAGAGATAGGATAGATAATCCCCACAACTAATAATTTCAGCACCTCATTCTTCTTCACCGCCTTCATGGTGGGATTCAACTTCCATTGTGCATTACGAACTTGTTTCACATCTCCTTCCAGAAAAATGTTGTGGGTATAGATTGAATAGTCAATACCCTTGATGTCTACGATAGTCTAGCCTATTGCTCCTCTATGTTGTCTCAACAATGTCAATAATTTGGCTTCCTACTTCAAAATAAGCATAGAAGAAATGACTACCGAAAATATGCCCTCAACTTGGCCCAGCTTCAAAGACTGGCCTACACCACTGCTCAGGTAACTCACATCTAATAACTGAGGAGATCCATCTATATTTGTCAATTGCCCCTCTGATTCTCTCAACTCTAACAACGAAGGAACTGTCTCAACAAGAGTCTCAAACTGCTCGGGAAAGTCATTCTCAAATGCACTATCTGGATAGCTCTAAAACGTCAAAATCATATATTATATTCGCAACATGCACTTCTGAATCGTCGCATTGCAAGCGTTGAACACATTCATCTCCAATATAATATTCCTGAATGTGAGCTTCAATACTCCACTTCGACAATTGATCAATGCTTTAGAGGTAGCAAGCAATGGGCAGTCAAGGATGACAGACGCATGGTAAATAATGGAAACTAGCTGTTGCATATCAAGAATTGTAAAATTCACTGGATGGTAAAATTTGTCCATCTGAACTAGCACATCTTCAACAATATCCATCGGCACCTTAACTAATCTGTCAGCCAATTGTAGCATGATGAATGTCTTTTTCAACTCACTCAATCCCAACTACTCATATACTGAGACTGGTACCAAGTTCACATTACTCCTCAAATCAAGTAGATCTCTCCTAATACTTGACTCACCGATCATAATAGAAATGTTGTGAGAGTTAGAATCTCTAAACTTCTGAGAAGTCTCGCTCAATATCAATGCACTGATTTGCTTTTTTAGGAAAACTTTCCCCTTTACATTCAAATTCCTCTTCACTATGCACAAGTCCTTCAGAAATATTGCATACGAAGAAACTTATTGTATGACATCCAAGAGTGGAATGTTAATTTTCATTTGCTTGAAGATTTCCTAAATCTCATAATGGTATTTGTTCTTTTGAACAGCTACCAATCTCTGAGGATAGGGAACCACAGGTTGGTGCCTCCTACTAGTTTCGGCCTCTGCACTCACAAGCTTCTTCGACTCTAGTATCATTCCCTTTGGTTCTTTTTCAGCTTCATCATTCTTTGTTACATCTTAGGTGTAGGAGCAACTACCTGTCTATCTATGGTCATCTCAGGTTAAGGAACTTTTTTTCCACTTCTCAAAGTAATAATGGCGTTCACTGTCTCAATAACCTCCCTAAGACATTATGCACTTGATGTGGTTGTTGTCGGTATACTTGAGGATTAGGTTAAGGCTATGCTAGAAATTTCCCTCTCTAGAGTGCTCAATGTTGTGTTTATCTTATTAATGGTGTCCTGCAATTCATTTATGACCTGAGAGTTTTGATTATTTGTAATAGCCTGCATCTGCATGAATTACTTAAGTGTATTGTCCATCTATGTCATATTATCGTCAAAAGACTTCTTCGATGGAGCAAATGGTTGAGGCTAAGAACTTTGCATAGCTACATGAGACTAAAATCCTAGAGCTACTATGAAATGATAGTTCTAAGAAGTCTGATATAGATGATACTAGTGCTGAGGAACAACTTGATGAAATGGCTACTAAGAATGTAGCAAAGACCAGCCAAGCTAATCATTCCTTCATGAGAAATTCAGGTGATTTATCTACAGCAAATTATATGTGTTGGAGAAATAATGATTTTGTGCTCTGTTAACCCAATTCACTAATTGCATCTACTCAGACTCATTCTCTTGAAATACTGACATAATCAGGCAATCTTGGGTCTTGTTGTTCAAATCAACGTATAAAGAACATGCATTTACAGCTTTCACAACCTTCACATTTACATCTCCATAATCTTCAATCTTTTAGTTAATGTAGCTTTTCGGGCTTGAACGTCATTGTCCTCCTTAAACTCATATTTGCCTCCACTAGTAATAGCCCTCAGTAGTTGTGCTGTCAAAGAAAATTCGATCTGTTCGAGTGTTCCATTGTTGTGCACTCGCAGCAAGATAGTCAAAAAATGGTAATGCTTCATCAAGTTCCTTACTAAAGAATTCTTCGTTGCATATAGTCTAAACAAACTGTTTGCATTCTGGAGTGAGACCATTGTAAAGATAGTTCACCAGCCTCCAAGATTCGAAACCATGATGCAGACATATGTTTATCAAATTCATAAACCTTTTCCAACTGGCCTGGAAAGTCTCATCAGGTCTGTAATTAAGCTAGCTGATTTGCTCTTGTAAAAATTAAGTTCTCTAAAAAAGAAAAAAATCCTGTAAGAACTTACGCTGCATATCAAACCAACTAGAGATGGAATTAGGTCTCAAAGAATTAAACCAAATTTTTGCTTTATCCTTTAAATAGAAAGGAAATAAATGAAGTCTAATAAATTTATCAGTAATAGCTCTATTGATAAAAGTAGTATAGGCCAACTCAAAATCCACCGGCTGCTAGTAAGGACTCTCAAATTCCATCTTGTGGAACTGAGGTATCATTAACATCATGTCATGCTTAATAAAAAATTAGGTACATTATCAGGTAAAACATTGCATAAATGTATAGTAGTGCAAGTGAATTGAAATAATCTTTAAGAGTCCATGGTGCAGGTGTAGCACCACTAGTTGTTGTTATACGTTTGAGGCCAACTCAAAATCCATTAGGTGCTGGTAAGAACTCTCGGAATCCATCTCGTGGAACTGAGGTATCACTAACATCATGACATGCTTAATAAAAAAAATTAAGTGCATTATGAAGTAAAACAATGCATGAATGTGTAGTAGTGCGAGTGGACTGAAATAATCCTTAAGAGTGCATGGTGCAGGTATAGCACCACTAGTTGTTGTCACACGTTTGAGGTCACTCGAGATCCATGTGTTGATGTAAAGTGCACAGGAGATCGACATGGTTAACCTACCACATGGCGCTTTCATCCAATAACATCAACCTAACAAATAGAGAAACAAAAACTGGAAAAAGTTGTAATAGCGGACTTGACACGACTTCTTGAGAGAATTCCCTCTGTTTTATAGACTTCGGCTTCTGATCATTTCGAGTACATTTTATAACTCTCAAACTCATCAAATACTGTACCGTCTTGAACGGCCGTACTAAGCCCGACTGTTTTATCAAACATCCAGTTATTAGATATATATTTTGGTCAAAGTTTTATCTTGTTCCCCACATATTTGGGGTATTTATTCTAATAATCATCATACAGGTAGTAGATACATACTTCTGACTGGAGGTTTTAAAGGTTCTCTTCTTCCACTGACCTCCCAGATATTTGGAGTACTATTCTAACACTTATTTTGGTCATATAATCCCACATTATAGCCATCTTAAGTTATGATATAGTAATATATTGAACAATTTTAAGTGAAATGTTGCTCTTCATTACAGGCACCTGCTCATTTGTGATTTTTGATATATTTGAGGAATAGCAAACAAATAGCAGACATTGTGATATGCCCATACTATTCATACCATTAAGAATAAAAACTCTAGTATCAGTTCCATGTTTTGACAGGGGGAACACGTAACAATTTCCCCCATTCACATGGCATGATCACTCAATTTACCGAATACATAACGTTTTATAGACACCATGAAATCTGCAACTATTATGAAAAACACCATCTATCTCCACCGTACTAGGCTTTTAGGATTTCAAACATTTTGCTCTAGATGCAAAACTGGTTAAGGCAAGAAGCCAATACCGCAGAGCAGATTGCTCTTAAAACAACAGTTGCCATTACACTGGAGTCAAACCGACCACACCTGCATAGACCTTACCGCAATTAGAAAGGACTAGAAAGTTAACAAAAAGTTCAAATTTCGAAAGAGCCAAGAAGTTTCATATATGTTGCATATGGTTAAGGAGGGATAAGTTTTTCGATGTAGAGATGGTACCGAGATAAAATGACTGTAATTTAGTGGTGATAGCAAATCACAAAAATAACTCCCCTGTAGGTTGTAAGTGTTCAAAGGACTTGAGAATTAACAGCATAATATTCCAGTGTACATCTCACGATATCCATTAGTTCCACCTTGAGTCCCCATTCCTTACCACAACACATGGGTTCAGGCATGAGTCAGATCTGGGTGCATTTATAACCATTTGCGTCTTTCTAATCATGGTATAAAAATGAAATGGCACACTATTGAAGTATTATGTCTTCATCAGCAATAATATCTTAGAATAAACTTTTGGGCCAATGCGCTCAATTAAAAAGCTCCTAGCCAACTTCAATAAATTATATCTTTGTGGGCTTATCCAAAATAGCCCATTAAACCTAATCTAGGCCTGATAAAATTATCCATATTCCATCCCTAATAATATTGGGTCAGGGCGTTACAATCTCCCCTCATAAAAATCCCATTCTTGGAATTTGCTATTACCTCAAGCAAGACCTATATATTTATCCGTCACATCCTTTCCAAGTCTCTAGTTTAAATTATCGATCATTTAGTCGAGTCTAATATTCTAAGACTTTAGTTTTCTCTTCAATTTTGATCTAAGCTTTGATCTAAGATCGCACGGTCGATGGGAGGGTTTATGTTAATCATGGCACTCTTAAGATTTCTGAAAAAAATCCTTAGGATGGTGTTCAAAAAGCCTTAGGATTTTGTAGTTAGGTTCTGAAAGATTATGGTTTCAATGTCGAGTTCTAGGTGTTTGAAGGTGGAATTGAAGATTTTCATTTTTTTGAAGGAGTGTGGTAGTTTCATTGACATTACTAAGAGAAGCAAAAGAGTAGTCAAGTATGTTTACTTAAGTGTGTCGACGGCAACATGGGCGGAAAAGGTAATGGAGGATTGTTTGGCTCACCATCGGCATGATGGTTTTCTCAGAAAGGTGCGGGAGGGAAATGGTGTTTATATCATTCAGCGCCATGCTAATCCAAAGGGCCATTTCTTGCAATTGGATAAGTATGGGAACAGTAGAAAGAGGGGTTCCTGGTTGTTCCCGACGGTCTTTATGGTAGAGGGTGGAAGGACTTTGTGTCTAACTTATGCTCGGCGGTTGGAATAAATGTCTCTATTTTGGATGATGAAAACAGAGCAATACACGTTCACACAGATACAACTCAGGATCGGCATAGAGAGGGGGCTAGTGGATTGTCATTAGCAGGGAGAGGTATCCCCATTAAGGGTGTCTCTTATGCGTCGACCCTAACGAAACCGGCATATCCTCCGACAAGCAATTGCATGGATGGTGGGGAGGGAGAAGTTTGAAGGAAGGGGAAGATGATTGGTGGAGCAATTCAAAATGGTCTGCAGATGGCTTCGAATGTGGACAAGTTTCATCACATGAAGGCATGTGGAGGTAGTTTACATTCTAATTATTCCGGCAGTGGGAGAAGTTGAAGGAATGTTTTGGCTGCAAAAGCTAAGTTGTTTGGCGTGTTGGAGAAAATTAGTGTTCCGGTGACAAAAATAGACTCGGGCCTAGAGATGGTTATGATTTTGGGCAGTGGGCTGATGGGCCCATGTTGCTTGTGTTCTAACGGACATGGGCCAAAGGACGTGGCTAGACGAGGTAATGGGCTAGGCCCGAATAAAAGTTCTTTCCTAAGTCCCGAGTCTATATGGCGGGTCAAGTCGTCCTTAGGCCCAAATGTGGCTCCCTCCCAGGCACCACCGTTGCATGATCCAAGGACCTCCAGGTCGACACAAATAAGGTCGCCGGACTCCAGTGATCCTTCCAATGGCTTACCGGTGCACCGATTTGCTCCCTCACTTGATGTTTTGGTGGACTTTAATGCGGCTCTCTCCCAGCTGTTGTCGTCACACAATCTAGGGACCTCTGGGCTTGCACAGGAAGTCGCCGGACATCAGCGACCCTCTGGTTGGCTTGTTGGAGCACATATATGTTCTCCCATGCATTTCTAGACATGATTTGGTGGGCTCCAGAGTAGCTCCCTCCCAAGAACTGCCGTCGCCTATTCCAGGGACCTCCCTGTAGGCACAGATGAGGTCGTCGGCAACCCCCTAGAGGGCTTGCCGAAGCACGGATTTGTTTTCCCGTGCAATCTTAGCCATGAGTTGGCTAATGAGACTGTCGAGATTGATGGGGCTTTTCAGTCTTCGTTGCCTATTGTCGCAAATGGGATGCTCTTGATGACTGGAGGTCCTTTGCAACTTGTTGATAGATGCGGGAGCACTTTCATGGGTGTCAGGGTCGCATTTTCAGGATGAGTGCATTGAGACTTGCACTAGGGTTCCATGCTCTCTTGAGTATGACTTGGAGGCTGTGAATGATGGATCTATGAAGGAGTCTGAGTTGCAGCTAATTTGTCAGGAGCTAGTAGATGGTGTTGATTGTTCTTTTTTTGGTGAGATAGAGGCTGGGGGCGCCCCAAGCCCTATATTACACTCAGATTGGGTTTTGCAGAAATTGGATGAAATACGGAAATGTATAGGGATTTCATGTGAGGGCTTCAAAGACCAATTTAAAGCCCTTCTCATAACGATTGTGGCGGGCCAGCCTCTTTTGGCTAGATCTTTTTTTTTTTTTTTTGGCTAGATCTTACGCCAAAAAAGATAGGGAGCTAAAGAGACTTGCCTGCTCTATTAATTATCATGCTCGGGAAGGTCATGTAAGTAGGGTTAGGAGCAAGGCTTGGGCAAATATCTGTGATTAATGAAAGCTAAGATTTTATCTTGGAATGTATGGGGGCTGAATAATCCTCGTAAGCGCCTCTATGTTAAAAACTTGTTAAGAAGTTGAAAAGTTGATATCATTTGTCTTCAAGAGACCAAACTAAAGTATATTGATAGAAGTATAGTCACTAGTTTATGGGGATGCCTTTTTATGGGTTGGGTCTATGTTGCCTCTAACGGGGCATCATGAGTTATCCTTTTGTTGTGGGATATGAGAGTTGCCAATATGGTTGAGGAGTATGCTGGGGATTACTTGGTGGCTTGCTAGTTTCAAAATGTGGATAATGGTTACATTGGGAACAACCCCCAATATGCAGGCTAAACTACTAATGTTGGGGTGTTATAAACTCTTAAATTCCTATCAGGCTCATCAAATCCTGTCAAACAATGCTACTGAAACGATACAGAGCAATAAACAAAAAAGACTGGTCAATTTAAAAATTCATAGAATACTTACAAGGAACAGCTTTGCCAAGTAAGTATTATATAATTAGGGAAAAATACACAAAGCCCCCTCAAACCATCACCCAATTTGCATTCACCCCAAAACTATCAATTTGGAAAGTCACCCCTCCCTAGGACTATTCACCCAGGTTCCGACCTGGGTACCCAAGTATACCCAGGCCGAAAGCTGGACGAAACTGGGTTTCTAAAACCCAAAAATCCGGGTTTTGGGCTTTACCCGGATTTTTCTTGATTTTCTTTTTTTTTTTTTCCAAAAGCCTATATGTTATTAAATATTTTTCATGAAAGAAATAATGTTGAAAAGCTTATCTAACTATATTTTATTAAAAACATTTCAAGAAAAATGTTGTTGAAAAGCATAATTTTTTATATAAAAGTCTATATTTTATTAAAGTTATTTCAATAAGTCATGATAAAACCATAATACTAATGCATTGAACATTGTCTATAATAATAAAAATATATTAAAATGGAAAACTAAATTTTATGTCAAAAATCAATACAGCTAGAAACAAATAATAACCTTTTTAACTAAATGCATGTAAACCCAAAAAAAAATTCCAATATTTTTTTTTACAAGGTTGACATTTTTTTTTTAATAAAACCAAAACCTAGGTTTCATACCCGGCCTGGACAGGGTAAGTCTAGGGTTTTGAAAAATGGGTTTCAGCCCGTAGCTAGAACCCAGTTATCCGGCATCTGAACCGGGCAGGGAAAAAACCCGGCCCCGATGAATAGTCTTACCTCCCCCCCCCCCCCCCCAAAAAACCACAAAATAAAATTCATTATATTTTTAAAAATAAAACATATTTTAAAAAATGATTTTTTAAAAAAAATAGTTAGCGTTTTAGGAAAAAAATTACATGTTTTGTTTTAAAAAATTATTCTCTTTCTATATTAAAATTTTTTTCATAAATCTTCTTAAATTTTCATTTTTTTTTTTTTTAATTTTAATTTTTTATCAAGGGTATCTATTTCAAATTTCTTATGGAGGGGGGTACATTGCAGTTTTTTGGGTAGCATGAGAGGGTGATTGCCAAAATTGAAAGTTTGAAGGCAATTGCAAACTGAATGGTAGTTTGAGGGGAGGTTTTGTATCTATCCCTTATGATAGCAGATGGGTCAGTTTGGTTTGGTGTCACCAAACCAAGAACCAAACTGACCCATTTGGATTTCAAACAAACTGAGAGACCCCCAATCCAACCCAGTCAAAATCCAACAAATTTGGCAGGGATTGGTCGGTTTGGGAGAAGCCTATCCGTTTCGGGCCAGTTTTGTACAGTGCCAATGCATTACAATGTAGATAGATAATATTTCAGAAGAATTTCAATGTCATTAGCATGCTTATAACTTGCAATATTAAGTGTGGACGAAAAAGATAGAACAGATATCTTATTTCAAAAGTGGATATGCAACAAAACAAAAAATGAGTGTGAGAACAAAAGAAAATCCATATTTTTCACATACCACATGCCAATCTTCCACCTGCATTGCCAGTGGTCAGACTAAGTTCATGTCCACCTGCAGAGGTATAACCAAATGAGACTAAGGAGAGATGAAAAAGAAATGCATATTAGTCAATGGAAGTCCTGAACAACTAACTATAACTATTTATAAGGGGCATAATCCTGCCGTTAGGAAACCAAACACTTGACTATAACTACTGATTATTTCTAAACAAATTATATACGTAAATGGTTGTGACATTTTGCTAATGGGATCACTTAGAGAGGAGAATGGTGGCCATGAGACATTGGGAGTACAGGGGTCAATGGTCTACAAATTTGGTTAGGAGACCTTATGGTCATTGGGAAAGCATAAGGACAGGATAGGAGACATTTTCTGGATTTGTTAAATTTGTTGTGGGAAATGGTAAAAAAGGCGCTTATTTTGGTGGCATTTGAAGGTGGTATGATTCATTCACAGAATAGAAATTACAATCAATAGATGCTTTTATTGATCTGCTATGTTGAATCTCCCAGGATGAACAGGAGAGGATTGGTTTCAATTGTAATCTTAAGCGCAAAGGCCAATATGAAGTGCATTGTTTCTATGAATTTTAAGAAGTCTAATCAGGCATCCTTTTTTTAGGAACATTTTGGCAAGCATGGTCCCTAAGAAAGTAACTCTTTTATTTGAACATATGCTTTGGGAAATATTTTCTAACAGTGAATAACATATTCTTGAAAAATACTATATACTGTGGACTTCGTGGAGGGAGAAGAACAATAGGGCCATTCATGGTGGTGAGATTTCATGCTACAGCTAGAGTATTTTTCAGATCCTTGTAAAGATTAATGTTCACTACTGAATCCATTTCTGTATTCTTTTTTTGACAACAAAATCAGAAGAACTTTTCAACTTAATTCTTTTAGTGAACCTTTTGTAAACATATATCATTAAGTCAGCACTTTCTTCGCTCTCCCAATCACCCTTCCCCAAACTATTCACTCCATTGCAAATTCAGTCTCCACTTAAAATGAATATATAAGACTTCCAAACTTGCTAGGCTTGCACAGGTGCACATTGCAAGTACCAGTTAACGAATAACGAGTTAAGAGTTACCCTTTCCAAGGTCATCCTCAAGCTCATGAACCACGAGGGCTCTACCAATAACTGCATTAGGACCACCTAATGGTATCTGCATATTTTAGCCAGATTGTATGGTTAAACACCACTAGAAAGAACCACAATCATACTTATCAAAAAAAAAAAAAAGAACCACAGTCAGAAACAAAACCACAAACAATTTGAAATTCAAACCAATATGGCCACAATGAAAGTATATAAAAGACAACCACAAAGGCTAACTAAATTAATGTGAATAAATAAGCAGCACCTGGCCATCCACAATTGTTGCCTCTGCCACCCCTGCGTTACCCAAAGTTATGAAACTATGCATTACAGTCGAGAAATAAAAAGATCAAAGAATATTAAAGAATGCATTACCATCGGCATTGGCAACTATGTTTCCCAGGTCACCCGCATGACGGATTTCATCCTCAGGAGCACCATGTGTCAGATTGTTAGGGTTGAAATGTGCTCCTATTGTTTAAAATTTGAGAAAGAAAGATTACTATAAAGCATCATACAAGAAGTAGATGTATAACTCTTCCAATGTAACGTTCTAATGACCCAGATTCTAATAGTTTGAACTTGAAACACAGTCAGATCCTACCTGTTGAGATGCATCCATTTGTTGTGTCACCATACTCATGCTACACAAGAAAAGAAAATTAAAACACAATTCAGAAGCTTTTCAGGGCGCAAACACACAGATAACGCATTGGTGCTAAAAGAGAAAAAGAAAAAAAATTACTTACAAGGTGAAACCCATGAGGCCCCGGAGTAAGCCCAGTAATACGTACATTGACAGTTGTGGGACCTATATGCATATCATAACAATTAGCACATAACGGTTATGGTTCTGGTTGATGATCAATACAACCTAGGAACATAAGAAAATTTAGTCTAGAGATTTGTCAAGAGAATATCAAAATTCTCCGGAACAGACCCTAGCTAAGAACACTATAACTGTTTTGAGTCATTCAGTCAAAGTAATCACGTTTTTCAACATACAAAAACTATAAAAATCATCTGAGCCTATTAATACAAGGTCCCAGAAAAACGTATGTCTTGGGAAGGTTCAAAATCCTGGAGTTAAGCTGCCACATCCTTGAAATAGCGCGTTGTTCTTCGTCCAATTTTCGATTTCCTTAAACATCTAATTTGCAACTATATACATCTAACCTTGACGCTCAAGAATCTTGTTTCTACTGTATTTGCATATATCTTAAGCCAGCATCCAGATAAAAGAATTGTACAAAAGAAAGCAGACAATAAAAGAGGGAAAAGAAGAGAAGAGAGACCATCGTCTTCCTGGGTCAACGTAACAACGCCTTCGACATTTGAGTTGCCCTTGAGGACGGCTACGGCTTTCCTAGTGGCGGCGAAGACAGTGAGTGGTTTGGCGGAAAGTGAGAGGGTCGGAGATTGGCGAGAGAGCTTGAGGGAGGCACCGTGGAGGAAGGAGAACGAGCGGAGGAGAGGAGGAGGTGGGTTGTGAGGATTTGGGCAGAAGTGAGGAGAAGAGAGAATGAGTGAGTGGGCAGCCATGGATGCCAGTGCAGCTTGCATTAGTGTGTTTGTGTGATGGGGATTTGAGTAATGAGATCAAGATGATAACGGGAAAGATGATTGATGAAGCTTCTGGCGAGTGTGGCGGCTTCATCTGCCTTTATCACCGTGGGGATTTATCACGGGCCATGGAACTGGCTTGTTTCTTTGTTTGGTAAAAGGTAACGGTAATGCATATTTGGTCACGGAGACAGATGAAAAGATTTTTACATTTTATTTTGATCTCGTTTACTTTCCAATTAGAGAAATGCTTGGGGTCCATTTCTATCGAATCGACGATACCTCTTTATTCTTTGTTTTTTTTTTTTTTTTTTTTTAATTTAGTGATTAAAAAAATATTTTTAAATGATATTGTGAATTTATTTTTTTAATTGTATAAGAAGATTTAAACAAGCTCTTTTTGGCACACACATCATGGCCACCAAACTTTTCATCTTTTTCAAAAAAAAAATCTATTATTTTTCATCCAAATATTTTTTTTTCTTTTATGATAACATTTCATTTATTGATTAAGAAATGACTCTAAACCCAATTTGGGCCATATTTTTTACAAATTACTTCTTTTATTATGTATTTAATTTTGGCATGATTATTGAAATTTTGTTATTTTTTATAAAATTATGATAAGGACGATTTTCAGCTATACAACCCAACTTATGGGCTGATTTTTTACATTAGTTTATTTGATGAATTTGAATTAAACATTAGAGGTGTTTCTCTGTGTTTTTGGGCGATTCTCTTATATTCTTTTTCCTATGAATTATCTATTAAAACTAACCTGCAGAATAATCATTGTTCTATCCGGCATCACTATTTAGGCTCAAAAATTAGAAATTTCTAAAGAATACCCATTACATTTTAAGCATGAAAACAAGAAGACTCCTGTTCGAATTTGATAAAATTGGAAACATATAAACGAGTCACAATTAACTTTGTAAAAGTTGGAAACATATACACGAGTCACAATTAACTTTGGGCATTGAAAGCGACCAAAACCAACCAATTCTTACTTTGAGAGGGCATAGAGAGATTTGCAAGAGATTGAAATTAGCTAGAGAGAGAAAGTAAGAGAGAGTAACCTGTGATGGATCTGTGTAGGAGAGAGTGGGGCAGACGGAGAAGTACGTGAGAGTGCGCAAATCTGGATGCAAGGTAGAGAAGCAACAAAGGGATGATACAGATAAAGGGGAGAAGCAACGGAAGGGCAACGACAAACAGAGAGGGTGGCTAGAGTTTGAGGAGAGCTCAAGTCAAAATGTTTTTGTCGGTGATCTTTTTCGACCTATAATAAGGTGTTTAAACCCAGTATTTGACTTAATCTGATGAACCCGACTTTGTCATATTAGATCTTACGGATCGGGCCCAAGGCTTTTTATGTACAAGCCTAGCATTCATGGAGTGTAATTGATAACCTTGAAACAAATGACATGGATTTCATGGCATGTAACAAATAAACTTGTAATGGATAGCATGGCACTCATGGTATGTAACAATTAAACTTATAACAGATAAGAGAGCATTCATATCATGCAATAGATAACATTGTCACGAATGTCTTGGCTTTCATGGCATGGAACAAGTAAACTTGGAGTGGATGGCATGATATTCATGGCATGTAACAATTAAAAATGTAACAAATGACATGGCATGTAATAAAAGTTTACTTGCAATTTTATCGCGTAACGTAAAGTGTAAATGAGTATGAACTGAAATGAGATATTTTCTAAAGTTAGAATATCCCACTAAAGTCTTATGAACATAAAAATTATTAACTTAGATCTAAATTTACAAAGTTACCCCTCTACTTGTGAGAAATTACAAATTTGTCCCTAAAATAAGGATTTTGCAAACGAACTCCAAAACTTATTGAAATTTACATCATAAATTTCATCCTAAATCTAAATGTAAATTCAGAAAAATTTAAAAATGTGTCAAAACTAAGAGAAACACTCCTTGATCGAAACACTCCTAGGCCAAAAAAATGATTTTGTTGCTAATTAACCTTCTAACATACTAACATGCTTAAACGGAATTTATCAACTCTCAAAGTCACAAAATTTGTTCTAAAATCATGCTAAGACAATAATTTACACATTTCATAAATACATGAACTCATTATATCAAAGAAAATGATAAAGCACCAAATTTAGGTTAAATAAAACCAACTCTTGTGTTCTTGGTCTAACACCTTCATATTAACTCCAAGTACACCAAATGTCCATTAAAAAAAAAAAAAAAAAACTCTTCTAACATGTTCATCATTCAAACTTAGGTGATATCATGCTTTGGACTTGAAACAGAATAACTAAGTCCTTGATTTTATGCAATAAAACTTGAGGTAACACAACCATATACCTCACATTCAAGTCATAACTAGATCTAGGCAATAAAACTTGCATGTCATAGCAAACAATTCATCAAAACAAAATATCATACCCAAGAGCCTCTAGTTTAAGCTTTAAAACAAACTATTCCATATTCGTCAAAACCCCATCAAATATTTAAACCATAAATCTTCAAAAATAAACACTTAACACATGTAGAAAAGCCTCAAGAACCATATATTTCAAAATCAAAGCCATAGGAACAACTTCCTAAAACCAAAGTCGCAACCTAAGCCAAAACAGAAAGTTTTTTGAGCCAATCAGTTTCTAACACTTTGAAATCATGCAAAATGCTTTTATAAAACTACTAATATGCTTTAAATCCAATCCTAACTTAAATATAAACATGTTAGCACTTTATCACAAAAATATATACCCAATATCAAGAATATTACAAAACTTTCAAAATTCCACACAAACATCAAATTTGTCAACACCTAAACCTTTCAACCAAAAACACTATATTTCATCAATCCAATCTCAACAAAAAACTTACCAACACACACCCCAAATAAACTAAACTCAATTCTAGATAGAATGGAAGAGGTTAGAAATTAAGAAAATACTTACAAAAAGCTGGAAACTCAAGAGGCAAAACTATCCAGATTTGCTCTCTAGCTCTCTCTTGGTTTTGCTCTCTAGAAATGGAAGGAGAAAATGGACCAAGTGTGGAGGAAATGAAGAGGGCATGGACTGTATAGAAGGGGCCAACTTCGTGGTTAAGTTATGACAGTTTGTTGGGAGAGATTGCTTGTGCAATTGGGGAAAACATGGGCTATAAATATGCTAGAAGAAGCTTTTTTGTTAGGTGACTTTGAGGGGCTTTTTGGTTGCTTGTTTGACTTGCCAAAGGGGGACTATTTGGGGATGTTCATGAGGTGGAATGACACCCAAAGCATGACCTTGTAAGAGTATAGAAACTTACTTAAGAATCTTGGGCGATTTTGGTTAGGCCAAAGATGGGATTAACTGAATAGGCTCAATTTGGGGTCTCAATCACTTAGTTAGGATTTTCGCTAGAGTTAACTCCAAAATAAATTTTTCTTGGTCAAATGTAATTATCAAGATGTAAGAGAGTAGGTGAGATTGTAGGAGTGTGTACTCGAGTGGTTAATTGCATGAAGAAATGATTTAACCAAGTGATAGCACACTTAATCAAAATTGAGTGGTTTAGGGTTTGGAAACCAATTTGGGTTTTGGTTTCGTACAAGGATTTAGGGTTTGGATTGGATTTTAAATTTTTGAGATTTCATTAGAGTTAAAACCTTCTTTTTGGTTAATTAAATAGTGTTTGGTTGAATAGAATAATGTTTTGTATAAGAGGCATGGTGGCATGACTTGAATCGCACTTCATTTCCTTCACATTTTCTCTCCATGTGACAAGTGTCCTAACACTATTCATATGAGTGGCTAGAATTATACTATATGTCTAGAAAAATGTTGTTTTGGACATTCTACATGGCAACATGATAGCTATTTGAAACAGGTACCATGTGGCGCTCTCCCAGTGTAACTATTTATCAAAAAAATCTCAAAATTTTTTCATTGCACTGTAAAATTCTAAATATTTGTAGGAGTCTAATGGTTCAATTTGTTTCATAAAATTCTATTCCTAGGTGTCTTAGTTAAAAAGAAAGGCACTCTCATCCACTTTTAATCCTAAAAACTAGAAACATATTTTTACACCGTAAAATCTTAAATATTCAAATAAATCTAATGGTGCAATTTGTTTCGTAAACTTATACTCCTAAATGCTTTAACTAAATAAGAATGTAACTTTGTTACCATAGTGGATCAGGATTCGACTGTGACAATAGACTAAAACCTAAACAATTGCTCGATTCGCAAAATCACGAAATTTCTAAGGTCTACAAAAATTCACCTATCGAATATTTTTTGGGTCATTAGACCTCATCCCCACCTTTTAGAGTCCTTAAGCTTGTCTGTTTGATGGGTAGATAGGTTGCTCAATCCACCACCTGGATCTCCCACCTCTAATGCCATTGTATCACAACCAAAAACAATATCACAACCAACAAAGTAAAAAACATATCACAATCAATATATCACAACCATATGTATTTCCACTATAGACTAGATTTACACTTTGAGACCTACAATCATTCTCTCCATGCTCATAAACCACCAAATTCGCACTTGAATGCCCACGACTATGGCTCTCCATGCACAAGAACCACTAAATCCCTGCTGGGAGGCCCCATGACCATGGCTTTCGATGCGCCACTCTTATGGTTGTAATTGCTAGTTTTGAGAAAAAGAAGTGGAGGAGATGAAGAAAAAGAAGAGAAGGAGAGGAAGAAGAAGAAGGTAAGGAGAAGAGAAGGAGGATGAATGGACATGAAGAAAAAGAAGAGAAAATGATAAGGAAGAAGAGAAGCTAAGATATTTTTTTTTTTTTTAATCATGGTGTGAATATGAAATGTTACTTTTTATCATGATTGGTGTAGACATTAGCACTTTCTTTGTATGTTGTTTCTCTATTACATAAAATGTGAATGTAAAGTTTGAGATTTCTATCTAATTATACGATATTATCTATTAAGTATATTGTTCTATTATTGGATTGTATCTAAAAACCCGAAGGTATAAGATTCTATATTGCTTTGGCTAAGCCTTGCCATGGGTTATAATTGTGGCCTTTGTTCTGAGTGCACTCGGTGACCACATATATGTACAACCCTGCCATGGGGGTAAACATGGCCTCTGTTTTGTTTCAGTTTTGCCTATGCCTAAGGTCTTTTGTCTATATTATTATTGTGATGAAATGCTTTTGAAATACCACTATTTATTAATGAGATTGTTTTGTTCTACATTCTATAATTGGCTCATATTTACACTAATATAAATTTGCTTCTTACTGAGTTGGTAATCCTTTTGTCTCCACCATTTTTTTTAAATGAATTTATTAGTTGTGATAGTTGGAATAGAAGGTGTAATACCCCATAAGAAATTCTTTCCATTTTAGAATCTAGATATGCCATGAAAACTTAGGATAAATTCATAATTAGGAACTAGTTAGGTATTCAGTTGGATAGCATAGTTGATTTATGATCTGCGGAGGGAACATAATGCCTTTTGGAATTTTTTGAGGCACTTAGATTCATAATTAGATTCATATGAATTCTTAGGATTTCATGGTGCAATAAAAAGTCTCATGATTTTTGAGTGCTAAATGGACCAATTTGAGAGCACCACATGATGTCTAGCGCGTCACGCCATCAACTAGTTGTCACGTCACCATGTAAGATGTCCAAGTAAGCCTAGGAACACTAAGAAATCTCATGGACACATGACACCATTACTACCCTCCATTTGGACCACCTTTACACATGTCAAGCCTTATACACATGTGCAAGTAAATTGTCTGAAAGGCAAGTTAAACCATGCTTCTCTTACATCTCTTATACACACCATGCCTTCCACTTACACTCTTGTACCACCCATAACCAGCTGCCATTGAATTTGTCCTTGAAACTCCAAAAACTGATCCAAACCTTGCCAACCACCCAATCGGTTTGCACTTTCTCATTCCCTCTTGACTTGATCCTCTTTACAAGCAACCAAGATACTCCATTGTACCACCAACCCAGCCCTATGCCTTGCCTTGTACCTCCCATGTCAATCCCCAAAAACTCCTCACATTCTCATGCAAAATCGTCCATCCCTACCCCACACAATCGACAAAATTCAAACCACTAACCATCAAGGATTTTGTTCACTTCAACAAGCAACTTCTCATCACCCCCATGCCTTGCTTGATCAAAAACTACATATGCTTACCCTTAGTCATTTGTCTCACTTGCACACAAAACACTTCACTTTTTCAGAGTAAAATTGAAAGGGTGAGAGAGAAGCAAGGTGAAGCTAGGCATTTCTTTTGGTGACTAGCTTGATAAGCTTACTATTTCTCAACCTCTCCTCTTTTATTTTGTGTTATTTTAAGTTAGGAACTTGATGGTTTGGGTGTTGGAATGATTTCCTTAAGATTTGATAGTTGAATTTTGGTGATGATGGAGTACAGTGATTTAGGCTAGCTTGTGTTGTTGGTTTTGGAATTTTGTTTTGAAATTCCATATAGTCTTAGCTTTATTTTGATAATTTTGGTTTCTAATGAAGTTAGTGACATGTATGGTGTATCAGCCATTGGTTTATGCTTGTAGCACAAGTGATTTAATTTAAAATGTGGCATGCACTAATTATGTTTACTAAAACCAAAACTACCATGAGCTCCTTTGAAAGATTTGATTATTTTGAGTTCTAAAGTATGGTCTGGTGAACAGACCTTGAAACCCCTTGTTAATGAGAGTTAGATCCATGTTCTAAGTTCTATTTTGAGCCATGAAACTGGGTTTAAGTTAAGTCCTTGATGAATATTTATGAAAACATGATTTTGATACAAGCTTCGAGGTTCTTGCCTAGTTACTTGTTTTAATCTTAAAGTTAGTTGTGATATCATTAAAATGGTGCTACAGACAATTCGTACATAAGAGGACTTGACTTTCTTCACGTAGTTGAGTAACTATGATCCGATGGAACTCTTTGGGACTTAAGCAACGTCGTGCAGAGATTGGGCCCCCATTCCATGGGGAAAGTAGCAGGGATGCCTTGGACTAATCTCTCATATTTGGTCTCCCAGAGGACAAGTTGTCACGTAACTAGGTAGCTTAACACACAATTGGCATTAGAAGGGAGGTGGGCTCAACCGCGTAGATTGTGTACGAACGTGGCTGGGTAGGCAAGCCAGGAGCTTTGGAGGTTGGGCGGTCCTTGACCTTTTCTTCCTATTAACTTTTCATGGAAATGGTGACAGCTGGGAGATCGAGAGGCAAGCAACTCGCCACAAGTCTTTAGTTAAGGTTGAGCAGTGCGTTTAGGCTTGACTCACATCATTGACCCTTACACTCGGCAAGGGTGGTGAATAGCACGTTAAAACTAAACTCGCCCTGAGTCTTTAGAGGAGGTTGAGCAATGCATTCAGGTTGGACTCGCCTCATTGACCTTTGCACTTGGCAAGGGGGCCAAGCAGCACGTTAAGCCTAAACTCGCCCTAAGTCTTTAGAGGAGGTCGAGCTGTGCATTTAGACTGGACTCACCTCATTGACCCTTGCCCTCGACAAGGGGGGCCAAGCAATGCATTAAGGTTGGACTCGGCCTAAGCAATGTCGGGCAATTGAAAGACTAAACCTACACTTCGCCATGAGACAGGTCGGGCCACCTTAAGACCAAACCAACCTATTGGTCCTCAATGGGGAAGGTAAGTAGGAGACGCTTGTTCATACTGCGAAAGTCAAACTAGTTAGTGTAAACAATCTTTGAAATTCGCAAACCTAAACTGTCTTGCTGAAATGCGGTGAAGGTCTAATGCATTCTGTTCGGTGTTCTTTTGCAGGAAATGACATTCTGAAGTTATGTCAGGTAGTTGAAGGACAAAATTTAAACTCCACCAAGGGAGGTGTAGAGCTACCCCATTGGTTCCCCTGGGAGGTACTTTTTTGGACTGTTGAGAAGCTAGTTCGCACTTCGCCATGATGGGGACAAGGTAAGTTTTTTGGACAGTTGAGAGACTGTTTGAACAGTTTATGACTTGACCCACTCCCACTCGTTGACATCACAAGAAAGGTAAGTGAGGGTCAAGCTAGCACTGATCTCACTCATCATCATGGTAGAGGTTGGGATAAGTCGTTCAGGCAGTCAAGAGGCTAGACCTACTCTCCTCCATAGGGAGTTCAGGCCACTGCGGGGGCTGGTCTTGCTTATCAACCCTTACAAGGAGGTAGGTTGTTCGAGCAGTTTGGGACTTGACCCACTCCTACTTGTTGACGCTCACGAGGAAGGTAAACTTGTTGGGCAACCAAGGGCTAGCTCACACTTCTTCGCATGAGGCATAAAGCAGCCTTAGGCATTACACCCATCCATTGTTGCCCTGAGAGGAAGGTAAATGTTGGACAGCTAACTAGCTGGTCCACATTTCGCCATGATGAGGGCAGGATAAGTTGTTATGGCTGCCAAGAGACTGGACCCGCTTTACTCCATGGGGGAGGTCGGGCTGCTGCTGGGGCCAAACTTTCTTGTTGACCCTCAGGGGGAGACAAGTTGTTTGACTAGTTTGTGACTGGACTCGCTCCGACCCGTTAGCATCACAAGGAAGGTAAGTGAGGGTCAAGCTAATGCTGATCTCACTCTTCATCATGGCAAAGGTCAAGGTAAGTTGTTCGAACAACCATGAGGCTGGACCCGCTCTACTTCGTGGGGGAGGTTGGGTCGCCACAGGGGCTAGACCCACCTGTTGACCCTTGCGGGGAGGTAGGCTATTTGGACAGTTTGGGATTGAACCCACTCTCGCTTGTTGACACTCACAAGAAAGGTAAGTTGTCAGGTAGCCAAGGGCTAGCCCGCACTTCACCATGGGAGGGATAAAGCAACTTAGGACATTACACCCATCCCTTTGTTGCCCCATCGGGAGGTAAGTAGTCATTGGAGATTTCACTGATGGAGATTTTCCGTTAGTGGAGATTACGTTGATAGAGATAGCATCGATGGAGATAACATCGATGGAGATAGGGAGCTTACACATTATATTCCTGAAAAGTCATACTTTCATTATTGGAGTTTGTGTTGTCAATATGGAAATGAAAATTACAAATCATAAAACATTTAGCAATAAAAGTTTCATAAGTGCTTAGCATTTCATAGGTGTGGCAGTTTGTTCCCTTTGGAGTCTAGGAGCCAGTAGGAACTTGAGTTGTTGTTAGAGGCAACCATGTAGGGGCTTTCCCACTAAGGGCCCAACTTCCATTCATCTTGAATGGTGGTTCCCGTTTGTTTCAGCACGAGGTCCCCAACCTTGAATTTCCTCAGGCATACCCGTCTGTTGAAACATCATTCCATCCTCCTCTTGTTGACAACTATTCTCACCTCCGCTTCAGGCTTGACCTCTTCCAGCAAGTCAAGTTGCTCTTCTAATCGCTCATTGTTGGAGTCCTTTTTAAAGTGTTGCACCCTATAGGTGGGGATCCTAATTTCAACCTGCGGCATTACCTCATGGCTGTAAGTGAGGGTGAATGGGGTCTCTCCTGTCAGTGTCCTTACCGTGATCCGATATGCCCACAAAACTCTGGGGAGTTCCTTCACCCAAGTGCCCTTCTTGTCACTAAGTTTATTCTTGAGTATCCTTATCAGCGTCTTGTTGGTCGCCTCCATCTATCCGTTAGACTAGGGATGTCCTGTGGATGAGTAGCAGAATTTGATTCCTAACTCCAGTACTAGTCTCGATAGGGGTCAGAGTCAAATTGCCTCACATTATCTAATATGATTATGTGTAGGGCTGAAAACCGACCCTATCAGTGCAGTTTTGGTCCTAAACAAAACTGCTGATGAAGGGAGACAAAACAAATTACCATCTGTTCATCGGTTCAGTTTTAGTTTACAAGTCTCAAAAACAAAGATCACAAATTCACAACAAAGATCACAGATTCACAAAACTAAGTAATAACAAAAAAAAAAAGGATTGGTACCCTAAGAAGATGTACAGAAAATGGATCGATACAAAGTCTTAGGTTTAAAAAAGATGCACAGAAAAAAATAAAAAATAAAAGATAACGAAAGCCTTAGCTAAGAGCTTGAGAACTGAGAAGATGTCATTTCTGATTGGAAGCCTTAACGGTGACTGTGGGCATAGGTGAACGACTGAGGGATGGAGGTAGGTGAACGGCGACCGGCTCAAGGGGATGAAATCAATTGGGCTACATCGTCGTTGGAAGGGGAGCTTGCAAAGTGCCAACTAGAGTGGAGATTGAAAGGGGAGGGGGGCAGCGGGAGTCTAAAAATTGAGAAGTGAGAAGAAAACCGAAGTTGAACTCCAAGAGAAGAGGAGGGACGTGGGGGGCATTTAAACTCTAGGTTGAAACGGTGAAGCCAAACGGTGCAGTTTCTTTTATATGTTGTTTCAAACTAACATCCTACAATTCACTTAAATAAGTGAAACGGTGTCGTTTCATATTTATAAAAATTTTTAAAAAATATATATTATATCCTATTGGTTAGTTTAGCGATCCAGTCTAGGCACAAACCAGGATTGTACTGCTAGACATTGGTTTTGACTTAAAACCACTGCTAGCTAACCAGTTATATGCCGGTTCTGAGCTCTGATGGTTGGTCTAAGTCGGTCTTGATTGGTTTGGGCGGTTCTTGTATAGCCCTAATGATACAGGGAATGCTAAATCTACAGATGGCAATCTTTCATAGGAAGTGTGTGATGTTGCTCGCCGTGATTGATGCCAATGCCTCAGCCTCTACTTATTTGGTGAAATAGTCTACTGTGACCACCATGAATTTTACCCCTCCTTTGTCCGGGTGGAGAGGGCCCACCAGGTCAACTCACCATTGGCAAAGGGTAAGTATAAAGTGATCGATGTCAGTTCTTCCGGCAAGCGATGGGCACTTTAGAGTACTCTTGGCACTTCTTACACTTTCGCACGTACTCCTCAGCATCCTAAAGGCTGCACAGCCAATAATACCCCACCCTCATCACTTTGCTTGCCAACGCCTTCCCTCCTGAGTGGTCGCCACAAATTCCCTCGTGTACCTATACTAGCATGTATTGGGCTTCTTCGAATAAGATGCACCTTAGGAGGGGTGTGGAGTACCCCCTTCAATACAGGATGCCATCAACTATAGTGTAACGCATTGCTTTATTCCTAATCTTCCTGGCTTCCAACCTATCGTCAATTACCTCATTGGCGTCTAAGTATTTGATAATATCCAGCACCCACTTTAGGGCTCTTGGTTTGATTTCCACTACCTCAATCCCTACGGTAGGTATCTCGGCAGTCTTGATCATCATTCGCTCAGGGAGGGGAGAATTTTCTTGCCTAGACGCTACTCTTGCCAACTTGTTTGCTTTTTGATTCTCAGCCCTTGGAACTTGCTAAATTTGGACGTATTTGAAGTCGATGCACTTGGCCTCTGTTAGTGTTAAATATTTTTTCAATTTTTTGCTCTTTGTAGCAAATTCTCCCCATACTTGCCTGATCACTACCTAGGAGTTAGCTCATACCTCTACTTCCCTAGCTCCCAAAGACTTGGCAATCGTTAGGCTAAAGAACAATGCCTCGTATTTTGTCTCGTTGCTCATAGTTTTGAATACCAGCTTAATGGCATAATTATGTTCTTCACCATTTTCCATAACAATATGCACCCCCACTCTCCCTTCTACCTGACAAGACCAACCATTGACAAAGACTTGCCAGGGATTCATGGAATGTGCATGTTCGACCTCCTCTAGGAAGTCGGTGAATTCTGCTACAAAATCTACCAACACTTGCATCTTGACCGAAGTCTATGGTGAGTACTTGATGTCGAATTCGCTCAACTCCACGGCCTAGTTCGTGAGGCGTTTGGTATTTGCAGGATCTTTTTCAAGGGGTCTTGGTGAGGACCTTTATTTGGGGAGCTTGAAAGTATGAACGGAGCTTCCAAGTGGTTACCACCAAGGTGAAGGCTAGCTGCTCTATGCGTAGGTATCTGGCCTCTGCTCCCCGATAGGCTCAGCTGGTGTAGTACACGGGTCTCTAGATTCAACTTTCGTCTCATACCAAGGCTGAGGAGACTGCCTACAGGGAGACTGATAAGTATAAGACCAAAACTTCTCCACACCTAGGCTGACTGAGTAGCAAAGGGCTAGTGAGGTACTACATGACCTCTAAGTCGATTCTGGTGGCTTCCTATCCTTTTTGCCCTATTACATATGCTCTCCGTCAGACTTCTCCCACTTGTTGTAAGAAGATCAAAGGCTCATCGTGTTTCCTGCTTGCCTGCCTGCATAGGTTCTCTAAGGCTAGATGTCATAGGGGAAGGGGCCAGGGTGACTTGTCCCTTCTTGTCTTGCATTTTGGGACTTCCCTCTCAATTACAGCCATAGGCTAACCTTAGACGTATGGCCGAAGGCCCTTAATGGGCTAGTTGGTCAGCCTAGTCTCCCTATATTTGGACATGCATTCTAGGCCCTTAGCCTGAGGGGAAAAATCCCCTTACATAGTTGATTGGAACTATTGATAATTAATCAAATAATCAAGTACAAAATTAATTTTTCTCCTTCTTTTATAGAGTTATCTAAATTTACCGATCTCAATTTTTTGGATCTTTTGCAACATTGTAACATTTAAATTCTAGGTAATCCTTCTTTAATCAAAGTCGTCTTTATAACCTTTAACACCGCCACTACAGTCGATTGATAAAAGAGTTAACTAGATCTTCGGCACTTGTAAACGCGACAAGGGTTCCTTGTCGAATCGTGACAACAGTCAGAGCAGAGTCCTTTGCCGGTCGGTCGCCCTCCCACCCCCCTCCCCAACCAATCCAATCACAGAGACCAGACCTCAAATCTTCTCTCTCTCTCTCTCTCTCTCTATCTGTCTTCCTCTCTCTCTATGGACCCTTCCAACCCCAGCCCCTCTTCCATGCGAGTCCTGATTCGCCCACCACCTTCTTCTTCCGCAACCTCTTCATCCTTCCAAACCCCTCTCCCTCCTCTAGATACCCCACCTTCATCCTCATCACAACCTCGCTCTCCAGACGGCGTCGTCGTCGTGGGCGTGATTTCCAGAAGACCCGACTACTCGGCCCGGCTTATCAACCGGGTCCTCGAATCTAACGTTTTCGGCTCAGGTAACCTGGACAAGAACTTGTGCCCGGCGGATAAAGAGGAGGTGATGGACTGGTTCAAGTGGAGGAGAATCAGCTACTACCACGACCCGGAGAAGGGCATTTTGTTTTTACAGTTTGCTTCGACCCGCTGCCCTGCTATGGACGGCCACTCGGGTGCCGGGTCGGGTTTCGGTTCGGCGGTGGAGGAGGAGCACGACTTTTGGGATCTCCAGGAGGTGCTCTTTATGTTCACTGTGAGTCGTTTCCTTTTCCATTTGGTTAATACCGTTGATATGGGATTTTTTTTTTTGATATATATATATATATGTTGATTTGGGATTGTTACTTCGAATTTATCGACGAGGAAAAGTTAAGCGATGGTAATAGAAGTCAAGGAGATATAGACCAACTCATACTCATAGTGCTATTGCCAAAATACTGTAAACTCAACTCAATTAGTTTATTTCTTGGGATGTACTTTGAAACCATGGGAGCCAATTGTGGGACATAGTTAGAAATTACAGTGAATATATACAGTGCTCAGTGCTATGACAAGTTCTGATGACCTTTCTATTTATTGATTTTTATTTCCTTCATAAGTTGTATGACACCTATTGGTTGAAATGGTAGAAGTTTGTTTCATATGAACTTGAGGAGCTTGTAGTTCCATAGGCTCAGAAAATGCAGGTTGCTTACAGGTTTTGCCAGCATAATTTTTTCTTTTAGTACCTTTGATTAGTAAGTTGCAGAAGCCCCAAGTGGCTTTTGAACCCACGTCCTCGCCCTCCACTTTCTACTTGTGGGTCGAGGAAGTGCCATCCGAGCAATATCTCACTGGCAGCAATGAATTTGTGGAAATGATGATTCTTTGATATTGTGGTCATCTAGAGTCAAACGGGGAGAAATTATCTGGAATATTTGTTATTTCACCTTTTCCTTCAAATTTGTTCTTATTTTCTGCGTCACATGAAATTTAAGAGTATCATCCTCAGTAAAGGAAAAGCACCCTGCCTGTAAGGGGGACTGAATGAAAACGTTGTGGTTGTTTGAACCTTCCAAGATCAAGTTTTGGGTTCTTGATTTAGGGGTCAATGTGTTGTATTTGTACTTTTGATGAAAACACACTCTAGTAATTGTTATATGTGATGATCAGCTCAAATAACAAATGCATGCAGGTTTGCCATGTGGTAATATATATTCAGGAGGGATCGCGCTTTGATACTCAAATTTTGAAAAAATTTCGAGTTTTACAGGCCGCCAAGCATGCTTTGGCTCCATTTGTAAGATCCCGAACCACACTGCCATTGCCATCTAGGCCTAACTCTTCTTCATCCTCACGACCTACGACATCTTCTGTGTCCTCCAGCAATCCTTCTCCTGGCAGAAGTGGCAGTACCTTGAGTCGCAATAGTTCTGCTATTTCTCTCATGTCAGGTTTAGGGTCTTATACCTCTTTGTTTCCAGGGCAGTGTACTCCAGTCATGCTGTTTGTTTTTGTCGATGATTTCTCAGATGTTGCAAATCCAAGTTCTAATGTGGAGGAGTCAACAGATACCTCGTCACTTAATCAATCTTCTAGTCTGAGCAGTTCAACTAGACCAAGCATGCCAGTCAAAAGTTCTGGTTCTGTTATGGTGCTTGCACGCCCTGTGAGCAAATCTGAAGGTGGTTTTATGAAGAAACTACAGTCGTCTCTTGAAGGACAGATTCGGTTTTTAATTAAGAAATGCCGAATACTTTCAGGTCCTGAAACAAGTCATGCTGGTTCAAGAAGTGGGGTTGCTTCAAGTTCTGCACCTCTGTTTTCACTCGATGCATCGAGAGCAGTTGTACTGTTAGATCAATCTACAATTCAGAGATGCGAGTCTCTTGAGTGTGCCGCTGGCCTTGTTGAAGATGTCTTAAATGGAAAGGCAACATCAGATTCTCTTCTGCTTGAAACCCATGGTCAGAGTTCAAGCAAAGAGGATATACTATTCATAAAGGACTTCATTTACAGGCAGACTGATATTTTAAGAGGGAGAGGCGGCCTGTTCACTAATGCCAACAGTGGGTCAGCTGCTGGAGTTGGTATGGTTGCCATTGCTGCTGCTGCAGCAGCTGCCTCAGCTGCATCTGGAAAGACATTTACTACTCCTGAACTTCCAAATGTGGAAACTTGGTTATCCTCCAGTCAACTAATTTTGCGAGGACTGCTCTGTGCAAAAGGTGGGTGCATAGATGAAGTTGAAATTAGCAAAAGAAAACCTCGATTACGAAACACTGCTCCACCACTGGTTGAAGGATCTGCTTCCCGAAATATGGATCCTCTAGATGTTGCAGTATCCTGGTTAGAATGTGGTCGAGGACTGAACACAAAATTTTCCACTTTGTGGTGTGAAAGAGCCCTTCCAGATGCCAAAGATGTTTACATAAATAATTTGCCTGCTTGTTATCCAACTTCACAGCATGAAGCTCATTTGGAGAAAGCTTTGCATGCCTTCCATTCGATGGTCAAGGGACCAGCAGTGCAACTTTTTGCAAAAAGATTGGAAAATGAATGCACATCCATCTGGAAATCTGGGAGGCAGCTCTGTGATGCTGTCAGTTTGACTGGCAAACCATGCATGCATCAGAGGCATGATGTCCAAACTGATCAGTCACTTTTAGGAGCTGAGGCCAAGCCACATTCTAGTGGATATGTATTCCTTCATGCTTGTGCATGTGGTCGTTCACGGCGACTACAATCTGACCCATTTGATTTTGAATCAGCAAATATTAATTCTAATTGCTTTTCAGACTGTGATAAGCTCCTTCCTGCACTTCAACTTCCAGAAGTAAGCAATGCAGGACCAATTCAGCTGTCATGGAATTTGTTGCGTATTGGGGGTGCAAGGTACTATGAGCCTTCGAAAGGCTTGTGTCAGAGTGGGTTTTCTGCCACTATGAAGTTCCTTATGAAATGGACTATATCTCTGGAGATGCGCAAAGGTCTATATGGTTCAGAAAGTGCTGTGCAACACAGTTCTCTGACGAGGTCAAGTACAAGCCCCAAGGTTGAGTTTAGTACAGATAGGGATATGACAAAAACTAGTATTTCACAGGTCTACTTGGGCGACATGCAGACTGGGGGTGAACATCAAGGGAAGCCTTCAGAAAACGTCATGTCTGATGACACTAAAATCAGTTTTGGTAAAGGTCTTCCCAATTTTACACTGAGAAAGCCATTTTCTGCGGTCGTTGCTGGATCAGCAGCTGCAGATTCAGGTTTCCCTCCTCTTCAGAAGTGGAAGCAAACTTCTTCTGTTTCAGAGAAGAATAAGCAAAGTAGGACAAGAGATCGGAGTATTGTACGGGTTCACGCAATTGATAATCATCAAGGGTCTCAAAAGTCTGAAGATATTTTATCTGTTCAGGAAACCTTAAATGGTGTAGATACTAATGGCTGCACCGACAGTGATCCTGTCTTACAGATAGGCAGTAATGTAATTCCAGTAAATGTAAATGGTGTGGAAAAAAACAGACTGAACTCCTATTTGAAGCATGAAATAATGTATGTTGGATTTGAGCATGAATGCCCCCATGGACATCGTTTCCTATTGAATCCAGAGCATCTCAATGAACTAGGACCCTCATATTCATTCCTTGAAGAATCTCACATTGCTTCTTCGATTGAAATTTCAGAGCATGATGTAGGGTATCCTTCAAAATCGGGGAAAAATGGTGGTCATGGTAAAGTTCATCGAAACTCAAAAGTGATGACTACTAATGCTTTGAGTAAGGAGAAAAATATGGATAAATTGAGAGAGCTAGTAGATAATGGTAATCTATATTTTGGGGGGATGATACAGTTCTCTGGACCAAGGAAGGAACAGAATCAGACATCCCTCAGAGTATCGCAAGCAGGCTTTCAGTCTATTAATCTTGATGATGGTGCATGTGCTGTCTCCATGTTGAATAGAAATTTGCCAATATTCATGAATTGCCCACACTGCAGGCTCTCCAAGAAAAAGGATCTAACAAAGATTAAGTTTGCTGGCACAATATCACAGCTCCAAAGAATCTTTCTGGTACAACATGCTTACTATTTGAATCTTTCTGCATTGCCTATATTCTTGTACAAAAAATCTGGGCTTTGTAGTCAGAAAATTCCCTCTCATGAAGAATAATCTTCCATTTTTATTCATAAAGTGTCATGTTTTAAAGTATTAGATGCCAATTTAAAGTAAAATATGAGACACTGAATGAGACACTGAACATTTACTAGAATTGTCAGTAATTTTTCCCTTAACATACCAGCTGAATTTATTTGCATGGGTCACCAAAATCATTTGGTCGACCAAAATGTTTTGATTAGTTTCATATTGTTTAGAGCAAAAGATATACTTGGAACAACTCCAAAAATCTGTATTTGGTCAACATATGCAAATTAGACTGGTCTTCATATTTTGTGTTTTTGTTTCTTTTCATTCTGTTTCAGTTTTTAAAAGCCTTCTGTTACTTACACGATATTGATCCTCTGTTTGTTCTCCATGTCTTGTTCAAATGTAGTTATTCAATTTCACGCATCTATCTCACCCTCATACCTCACATAAGATGGATCAAAATTACCAGAAATCTTCCATATTATAGTCCTTTAGACTGTTCAATAAATTAGGAAGTATATTTCATGGTTGACAATTCATTTTTGTTATTACACATGAGTCTTGGGAGATAGTTTCTTTCTTTGTGAATAGCTGTGTTGCGAATTCTCATCCTATATCACAGGGACGAACATTTTGAGAACAGATGCCAGCCCGCTGTATATTTTATGAATGAGCTTTACTTGAAAGTAAGTTAAATATTGTTAATGATTAAGAATGTTGCCTGAGTACATAGGGCCTATAAATGTGAAACACCTAATAAGATAATGAAAAGAAGAAAAGTCCCAAAACCTAGAAATAGAACAGCCAAACTGAGCACTAATCCAATGATAAAGGCTTTAAAGCCACCTTAAAATCCCTTGCCATCTTTTACCTTACCCTCAAAGCTCTAATTTTTCCTTTCTCCAAGTACACCACAAGAGGCAATCCAGGATCATCTTCCACAATGTTTCACTCTGTGGACAAATAAACCTTCATTTCTGAAAAGCCTTCATTTCCACGACATTGCGAGGCCCAACCCAATCTAAGCCCATAAAACTGAAGAGAGCATTATTCCAAGGAGCGCTAGCCACCTCACAATGCTAAAATACGTATTATATGGTTTCCGCGTTTCTCTTGATCGTGCAACACCAATCTATCTCTATAAGATTATGAACCTTCCCCTAAGCAATTGCCCAAACAAAGAAAGCTACTCTCGTAGGTGTCTTGTTCTGCCTAACATTCTTCCATGTGAATGAGTTGCTCGCATGAGGAGATAACATATTATAATCAGATTTCACTTCAAATGTCCCACACTTTGAATGCCAAAAGAGCTTTCCCTTGCGACTTCTCAGCTGTACAGAATACAATCAATCCAAAAATGAGGTGAACTCTTTTTTATCATTTAAGTAAAATTTTATCAGAAAAATAGGCATAGCCCAAGTACATGAAAAATATACAAGAGCAAAACTTTTTGCATGATTGTCTAAAGATAGAAGGAAGCCATGAACGTTCATGCTATTAAAATCTACTGCAAGCGACCAATGGAATTAAGTATTAAGAAAAAAGCTCTAAGCTTGTCCATTGTCCTTTTGCGATTGTCAAAACTCCTTGCATTTCTCTCCAACTGTATGCACCACCATAGACAAATCGGGGACCATCTTCCACATCACAAGCTCATGCCCACATCACAATGCAATAATTAGTGATCGACAGACTCCCCACCTTTTTGCTCATACAACACCAACCTATCATAATGATTCAGTGTTTCCTTAGGTTGTCTAAGGTGAGGATCTTCTCTAAGGAAGCTGTCCATACGAAGAAGGAAACTTTTAGGGAAGCCTTAGTCTTCTATATGTTCTTCCAGGAATGGACTTGTATTTTTTATAATGAGGGACTTGTAGAATGAATGAACACTGAATCTCTTCTTCTTAGATGGACACCAAAGGATCTTTTCAACCTCCCCCATTCACTCTACTAGTGAACACAAGATTGTAGAAATGCGTAAATGTGTCAACTTCCCAATCTTGTGCAGCTCTTGAGAAAGGTAACATTCCACTGAGAGAAGTCATTAGATAAGTCCAGAAGGCCTGCAATTGAGGCCTCCTGCCGCCACGCGCTTCGTAAATCTCTGGGTAAGCTTCCAAAGCCCTACCCATGTGGTCCTCTCACCTCGTTCGAGCACCATCCTCCCCAACACGCACCATCTTTTAATTCTATAACAGCCCTCCATAAAGCCCCCCCTCTCTTTCTGGTATCTCCACAACCACTTACCCAATAAGGCCTTATTGAAAACCAATGGATTCCAAATTCCAAAAATGAGTTGAAATTTATAAAGAATGCATGTGTCCTACAAGAAATGATCTGGTTAGTGTACTTTGGTCCACCTGTGCTGTTAGATCTGAAAGACTGAATATAAAGGACTATACAGATTTCTCATATACAATATGTCAAGGGATGTATTACTTTTGAAAGCTTCATTACGTTTCATTTTTTCTGTACTTGTGATATGAAGTCTCTCTCCCTCCCTCTCTCCCGCCCTCTCTCCGTCTCCTTTTTTATGACATTTGAGGTAACTTATTGGGTAACTTAGTGTGCTTGTGGCTCAATACCGAGTGTCTAACTTATGGCATTTGCTTGTAGGTCACTCCTCCATTTCCAATCATATTAGCAACATGCCCTATTATACAATTTGAGGTATGTCTGGCTCGTTCACTATAACTTGCATGAGTATCTTTACAATACATCAAGTACTTGAGGTAGTTCTTTTTTAGCTCCAAAGTCTATAGTCCCACTCATAAAGATTTGAATCTTGGTTGTCCTATGTTTTCCTATTTTGTTTCTATTATCGAAAACTCTATTTACAGGCCCATATTTTGACACACCAGTGATGTGGAGGATATAGAGACATACCACATCAACTAATAAATAGAGTTTTAATTTTTTTTTTTTTTTTTTTATAACCGAAATGGATCCCACAACAAGTGGTGTGTTGACACACCAGGTTTGCAAGTAGCACAACTCTTCTATTAGAGTTATATCTGACAGGGTGGATTTTATGGCAGCATTTACTGAGAGCACTAGCAATGGTTTATTCATCTTTATTTTTATTCTCAAGTTTGAATAAACTTGCCTTAAAATCACTTACATTGGCTTATCTATCTTTATAATTTTAAATAACTATGAACAGTGATTATTCATCTTTGAAGATGTCCTTTTCCTTCTTCAAACATTATTTTATTGTTTTTTCTCTCTCCTCCCTACTCTCTCTTTTCTCTCTTTTCTTTTTTCTCCTCTCTCTCTTTATTATTTTATTATTATTTGATCAAAAAATACATAATCCAATGTAAGAATTTTTCTTCATATTCAAAATCAATCTTCAAAACATGTAATTTTACATATGAAGATAAAGAATCCATTGCCAATGCTCTGAGATGGTTGTGGATTAGGAGTTACACCTTTTTTTCATTGGTGTGGACTAGGAGTTACACTTATCATTTCTATTGTTTTGTTATCATCTCTCCTGGTCTGATTAGAGTCATAAAAAATAAATTAAAAAATTAAATTTGCTAGCATTATTAAAAATATAGCATTTTTGGGTGGGGGGACAGACTACCTTCAAGGTGGACTAAATACATCATGGTTATCTGAACTGTTGTTTAAATGCTCTTTTCTGGTGTTTCAGTTTGAAAGTTTTTGGGTTTATGAATGTTAATACCCACTTCATATTTTTGTTATTAAAACCGTGGGTTAATCTTTGTTGTAAATTGTGAGATTAGTTGTCCCCACGTCATAGCAATCACTTAATTGCAGGAATCGTGCCTACCTATATCAATTCCAGACCATGAGAAAAAACTACAGTTCAGTCTTGGATGCCAGGTGATCTTACCACCAGAGAGTTTCCTTACGCTTAAACTCCCCTTTGTGTATGGTGTGCAAAGGGAGGATGGAAGTCTACATCCGCTTAAACCATTTGAACATAAGCCAGAATTAACTGCCTGGATTAGTAAGGGCACAACATTGCAGGTCATGTCAAAGGGAAGCAGTATTGATGAGTGATCTCACTTGTATACAAATCTGCTGAAAGTTCAAAAACATGGCTGCTACATTGATCGACATTGTGATGTTGTTGCAGTTTCCATAGGCCGATTTGCATGACCAACTCAGGTGAGCGTAGCCATTGATATTATTCCTTGGATTATTTGCTGCCAATTAATATTCAAATATTTGAAAGTAGTTTATACTCCCTCTTCTCCTGTTACTTTCTTTTGTTTCTCCCCTACAAGATGAAAGATGAAAGTGCGAGCAAAATAATTAATGATTAAGATGTATGGTAAAACAACATTGCTATTTCATTTTCATCCAATGGAGGGCATAGTTCTAGCTAAAAAAAAATTAGCAGAAAGCATTACTGTTGCAAATGGTAAGTAGTTGCCTTTATGCCTTGTGTGAGTTGGTTTGAGGATCAGCATGATGGAACCTATTTTTTTTTTTTTTTTTTTCTTTGTTTTCCACTTTCTTATTTTAAAGTAGGAACACCATATGGCAGGATGCAATATACACCACTTCCACACATCGATTTTTGATAAATTTCCGAGTATTTCATTATGTTAATATATAAGAATTTAATCAGACAAGTATTAATTATACGTGGGTTACAAACTTACTGAGTATATGGTAAACACTGTTATATCAAGGTGTATCCAAACATCTTGTCCTAGAAGTACCTGATCTGTTTTAAATCTAAAATATTGTTCTTTAAAACTGGATTTGTTTACACGGTGTTGGATATTTATGGGGGTGAATATTGGAAAAGTAATGGCATCAAGTATGAGTACAGCTCTTTTTTAATTATTCATGCTTAAGAGTATCATGATGATGATGTTCTCTAGTTAGAATTGGAAACTTATGACTCTTTTGTGTTTGCAGGATGCGGACTTTCATGGATTATAACAATATTGCTTTTTGGTGATGGAGCTTCGACCAAAACTTCCTACTGAGCCTTATTATGGTTCCAAGTCAGTGTTGCAAGCGGAGAGCTATAAAATCCCAAGCAATGAATCTTGTGGGAAGTAGAAGTGAAAGAAGCACTTCGGTGCAAAGAGTTGACCTCGTGAAAAAGGATTGACGGCACTCTGCAATGGATAGCTGAGAGGACTTATAAGAAAAAGATATGTCCTTCCGAATTCAGCAAGAAGGCGACTTGGTTTCGATTAAAATTTGCTGATGTTATTGTCGCCGGAAATTTGTTCAGACTGAAGAGGGGCCTATCTTGTCAACAAGGTATTTTTCCAATACTGACGGCCAGGTATTTCTCACTTCTCACATCTACCATGCCGTCCTAAAATGTTGTGGATAAGTGTAATCTCCATGTTGGATCAAGTGAATCTTCCAAGTTAAGGGCATTCGTTCTTATTGTCTTCGTCTAAAAGAGACTACGATTTGCACGTTTTGCGCCCGAAATTGTCAAAATGATCAATTTATACTCCCAACTTACCAAATTTTGTCAATATACACTTCTGATCAAGACCTGACCACTAAGATCGATAATAAATACGACAATATGGATAATAGTAACAGTTAAACCGTAATAATCATCATGAGTGTAACATGTCAAATTTGATAATATAATGTGTTATTAATTTGATATGTAAACTCGAAAAATATATCCGCGCAAGCATTACAATCCGAAAGCATCAACAAAGCTTTTGTGGGTATGTTTGAAAGGTGAGGATTTTTTACTACTTTGTGTTCTAAATTGCTCGTTGTACATTCAAGCACAAAGTATTGTGAGTTTATACGGTTGTGTTTAGCGTATTTCTAAAGTCTCGTTTGGTTACAGAAAAGGTTGAACGTTGAATAAAATATTGTTAGAATATAATTTTTTTAATATTATTTTTATTTTTAAATTAAAAAAAGTTGAATTATTTATTATATTTTATTTAAGAGTTTGAAAAATCTTAATAATTATATGAGATAAGATGAGATGGATTGTCTAACAGATAAAGCTTAAAAGAGAATTATGAAATGTCAGCTATTCATTGGTGATTCATTGGTGAGGGTAGACCGTTACATAAAATAGTGGTAGTTTTACTGGCTTTCTCGTCGCTCAATAATCTGTTGTTGTGCATTCCGAAAGGGGTAGGTATAGGGTTACTACCCTATTACTACCTAACCCTATACCTACCTATTTACTACTCAAGTATATTTCAAGTATTTTTATTTTTTTTTCATTTTCTTTTAACTATTTTTTTAACATTCTTAATCACTAAAAAAAAATTAAAAAAAAAATATAACTTTACTATTACTCACTTCCTTAATTATTAAGTAAAATAAAAAATTAAATACAAAAAGAGTAATAGATGAATTATAGTGGAGTAGTAATTCTATCATTTTCCTTCTGAAAGAGCTCAGCCATAGCATGTTGGAGGTCCTGGAGCACAAGCCACAAAATTCTAGACCCTGTCTTTCTCATTGCCTATTACATTTTTTTTTTCTTTTTATTTTTTTAAGAAGATGATGGTAACTCAATTTTTTGATTACCCTCACATATGACTGAAGAATATCATGGTAATAAAAAGGACATGTGAGATTTATAAATATTCAAGAACAACCGTTCCAAGTATCAAAATCCAATAAAATAAAAACAATCTATACACTAAACGAAATAAATAAATCAATAAAACCAATTGCCTATTACACCCGAAACGGACTTTCTCACCTATCATTTCAAAATGAAAAATTCTAAATGCAGTCCGCACTTTGGGACTCCCCACGCACGACTAGAAACGAATCGTTTCATTAATAGTCAAAACGCTATCGTTCTATTAATTGGAGTAAAATACATGAAAGAATCTGGCCCAAAATCATTCGAAATCGTCGTCGCCTTCAGATCGGAAAACCGTCGCCTTCAGATCGAGATCGCTGTCTCCGATCCTTCATCGGCGCGGGACCGTTGTCCCCTTCCTCAGCTCGACAGGGCCGGCCCCTTCGATCAGCAAGGCAATCTTCTTTCGGATGAAAGGTTTCAGCTTTCCGTGTGAAAGCAAAAAAAAAAACGAACTATAAAGAAATCGACAAAGCCAACAAAATATCAACAAACGCAATACAAAAAAAAAAAAAAAAAAAAAAAGGCCATGGAAAACCTATAGAAACCTACCAGCAGAATATCAACTTGCAATAAAAAAAAGGCAAGTTTTGCCATGATTTATGAACAAAACCAGTAGAATATCGAAGGCAACAAAAAAGAATATCTACAAAACTAACGAAAACTTGAAATCCAAAAAGACCAGCAGAAAACCAAAGGCAACAAAATTGACTTCGTGTAAATCTACCCACGCCGATATAAATAAATCTTCCCAATAAATCCTCACAATTCCGATATAAATCTAAAAGAATAATTAACAAAAAAAAAAAAAGGTTCGTTCAATGTTAGAGGTTTGATGTGGTCGGCGGCCAGTGGAGGAGAAGATGATGTCGACTATGCCGGACGGAGCTCGAAAAGTGACCAAAGGCGTTGAAGTTTTACGCTGGCCCGTGTTCTGGTCTGGAAGAGAGAGAACTTTGGTCTGTTGGGAGGGAAGATGAAGTGAAGGGTATTTTTGACTTTTAAACAAAATTTTAGTAAAATGACGTAAAAACCCTCCTCGTGCGCACGCAGGCCCCCAATGGGGCCTATACGTAGCACATCCCTTTCAAAATTTGGAGAGAGCAAAGATTATGGGAGTGTTCCAAAAGACCTTGAAGGAGTTCTCTCCTACCCTAAGATCTTCAAATTCTACTCCCTAAGAGCATTAGCATTATTTTCTCCATATGCCAATGTAAAATCACATGTTTTAGAGATTTTCTTTACCATTCAAGAAAAAATTTTATTATATATTTTTGAGTCAAAATAATAATAAAATATTATATTAATTTTTTTTAAATTAATTTTTTATATATATTTTGCAATTAGCACCCATTATATACATTTGATATTAATAATACAAATATAATAATAAAAAATATAATTTTTTTATATATTATATTAAAACTATAATAAAATGATAAAAAAATATAATATATTTTAATAATAAAATGAATGTAACGGTGAAGTTCTGTTGTGTTGTTGAGGGAAGGAGAAGAGGAAAAGGTTGTAAGAGAGTGGGAGGAGAGAAAAAAATTAACAGTAGTTCTATATGCAAACGGCAAATGTAAGCGGCACGCAGTCGGCTGACGTGGCCGTTATTAAAATAATAATAAAATATTTAAATATTTAAAAAAAAAAGGAATGAAAAAGTGGAAGAAATGATATTGAAACCATTTCGTTCCCGCTTCTGATGTGCGAGTGCGAGCAGGAGGAACCATTGTACAAGATCGAGCAAGAGGAACCAGATCCACGCCGTTCTGCAGTTCGTTGGTGTAGCACGGAGTCGTTGGGTTGGGCATCTGATTTGGGTGGGTTGATTTCGGCCCGGTCTGCATTGTGTGGGTCAAGCCCGAGCGTCGTTTGGGTCAGCTTCGTGGGCTGGGTTATGGGTCAGCTTCGTGGGCTGGGTTTGGGTCAGCTTCGTGGGCCATAACCTCAGGTCAACTCGGTGGGCCAGCAGTTGGGGCAGTTTAGGTCAACGACGTGGGTGAGTGTCGTGGGTCGGTTCTGGTTTCGTGGGTCATCTTCTGACTTTACCCCGTCGGCACCACCATGGTGTCACGGACTTAGAATTTCTTCACTCGACCCGTGCGGCCTTAGGATGCTTTCTCTCCCCAAAACTCATAAGTAAGTCTTCTAAAGGACTCAAGACAATAGAGAACAAAGATAGAGAGAGAAGATAGAGAGAGATGCTCTAGAGAACTTGTTTCTCTTATTGCTTGGTTATTTACACAAATGAGAGCCCCTCTATTTATAGGGAACTCTTGGTACAAAGAATGGTTAGGATTGTGACACTTGTCATCAATCCAAGGGTAAAAAACTTTCTAGATTCCTACTCTAGAATTGTTTATAACGCCCTTTCTAGAACACTACTCTAAATTGTCTATAACGCCCCTTCTAGATGACTCTACACAATTCCACAAGATTACAAAAGACTTGGAGGCTTCTAGAAGGTTTAGGAAATTCTCTAAAAAAAACCCTAGGTGGTGACATTCTCCCCCACCAAGCTTCGTGACGTCCTCGACGCGGTGTCTTCATGGAACCTTCGGATGTGATCTTCAAATTGCCACAACGACTCCTTTGGTTCCCAAGTTGTCTCACTTTCGGGCAATCCCTTCCACTTGATCAAGTATTCTTGGCGTGGCATATGACTCTTTCGCCTGATGACACGGTCCGCCAAGACTTCTTCTACTTCTTTATCAAAAGTGGTAGTTATGCCCAATGGCGCACGCTTGGACTCTCCTCGTGTTGGCTCTTCTTCATCACCATGGTAAGGCTTCAAGCAGCTGACATGGAAGACTGGATGAAGTTTGAACTTGGAGGGTAAGTCTAGCTTGTAGGAGACCTTCCCTATTTTCTTGATGATTGGGAATGGTCCCTCATAGCGTCATACAAGCCCCTTGTGTAGCTTTCATGTGAACTTGTGTTGGCTTGACAAGATTTTTACTAACACCAAGTCGCCTATACGATATTCCGCGTGTCTCCTCTTCTGATCAACCCACTTCTTCATCTTCTTGGTTGCTTTGTCTAAGTAGGAACGGGTCACATCCAATTGCTCGTTCCAAGACTTAGCAACCTTGAAGGCTGTCGGACAATTTCCCGCATAGCTTGTCTCCAATGACTGGGGAGTAAGTGGCTGCTGTCCCATTACAATCTCAAATGGGCTTTTGTTTGTGGACTCGCTCCTTTGTAAATTGTAGGAGAATTGAGCGACATCGAATAACTTGGCCCAATCGGATTGGTTGGCACTTACAAAGTGCCTCAAGTATAACTCTAATAAGGCATTTACCCTCTCAGTTTGCCCGTCTGTCTGTGGGTGAAAGCTGGTAGAGAAATGTAGGGCAGACCCCATAAGCTTGAATAGTCCTGACCAGAACTTTCCTGTGAAGCGAGGGTCTTGATCACTGATGATGCTCCGTGGTAAGCCCCAATACTTCACCACATGCTTGAAGAATAATTTTGCAGTTTCTTCAGCTGAGCAATCTTTAGGGGCCGCTATGAAGGTAGCATACTTGGAGAATCGATCTACCACCACAATGAGGGTACCGCACCCCTCGGATTTAGGTAGAGCCACTATGAAATCCATGCTCACACTCTCCCATGGATGTGAAGGAATGGGTAGTGGTTCTAGCAATCCTGCAGGATTCTGATTCTCCACCTTATCTTGTTGACACACAAGACAAGTCTTCACGAAGAGTTTCACCTCGTCTCTCAGTTGAGGCCAATAGTATGAAGCTTCCAGCAAAGCTCGAGTACGTCGTTGGCCCGGGTGTCCAGCCCACAAGGAATCATGGCACTCCTTGATAAGGTTCCTCCGTAGGTTTCCCCACTTTGGAACATAGATTCGCCGCCTGATGGTGTAGAGAAGACCGTCTTCTACCCAGAATCTCTTGGTTTTTCCTTCCTTAGCCATGTTCACCAAGTTCTTGGCTAAGGGATCATGCTCCATGCCTTCGCGGATCACATCGAGTAGCTCCCCTTGAGCTTGAGCGATAGCAGCAAGTTCACCATTCCTACTTAGTGCATCAGCAACGAGGTTGGCCTTGCCTGGTTTGTACTCCAAGACAAAGTCAAATTCTGCCAAGAAGTCTTGCCACCTAGCTTGTTTTGGACTTAGTTTCTTCTGACTCTGGAAGTAACTAGTGGCAATGTTATCTGTCTTAACTACAAAATGAGAGCCAAGCAGATAGTGTCGCCAAACTCTGAGGCAGTGAATGATAGCTGTCATCTCCTTCTCTTGCACAGTGTATCGCCTCTCAGTCTCATTGAGTTTGCGACTCTCATATGCAATAGGATGTCCCTTTTGCATAAGAACTCCCCCTATGGCAAAATCTGATGCATCTGATTGCACCTCAAAAGGCTTGGTACAATCTGGTAGGGCCATGACCGGTTCCTCCGTGATGGCTGTCTTCAGATCGTCAAAGGCTTCCTGACACCTTGATGACCACTCCCAGGCCCTGTTCTTCTTGAGCAAGTCAGTGAGGGGGGATGCTCTTGTGGAGTATCCCTTTATAAATCTCCTGTAATAGTTGACAAGCCCAATAAAGGATCGGAGCTCGGTAACCTTAGTGGGAGGCTCCCACTTCTTGATTGCCTCAATTTTCCCTTCTTCCATGCTGAGTTTTCCACCTTGGATTTTGTGGCCAAGGAAATGGACTTCGTTTAGAGCGAATGAGCACTTCTCCTTCTTGACATAGAGTTGGTTTTCCCTTAAGACACGGAAAACAACCCTTAGATGTTCCACATGTTCTTCAAGGGTAGAACTATAGATGACGATGTCATCTAGATAGACTACCACAAACTGATTAAGATAGGGATGGAAGATTTTGTTCATGAGCGTGCAGAAGGTAGCTGGAGCATTTGTGAGGCCAAAGGGCATCACTAGGAACTCGTATGCCCCATAGCGAGTTACACAAGTTGTTTTGGCTTCGTCTCCTTCCGCAATCCTTACTTGATAATATCCCGATCTTAGATCAAGCTTGGAGAAGTACTTTGCATTGCCTAGTTGATCAAATAAATCAGCAATCAAAGGAATAGGGTACTTGTTTTTTATGGTTACCTTGTTTAGAGCTCGGTAGTCGATGCACAGCCGCAACGACCCATCATGTTTCTTTTGGAACAACACAGGTGCCCCATATGGTGCCTTGGAGGGTTGGATGAATCCGGCATCAAGTAGCTCCTTAAGTTGCCTCCTTAGTTCTTCAAGCTCTGGAGGTGACATGCGATAAGGTGCTCTGACCGGTGGTTTGGCGCCGGGTTCCATCTCGATCTGATGATCCACCTCTCTCCTAGGTGGTAGTTGCTTGGGCAACTCTGGCGGCATAACATCCTCATAGTCTTTGAGGACTTTTTGGATCTCCTTGGGTGGAGGGGAGGAAATCTTCACTTCATCCTCCTCCATAGAAGCCAAGTATGACACCTCGCCCTTCTTCCATCCTTTCTTGAATTGCATGGCGGATAGAAGTTGGGTGGTGTTTGGCTTGGACACGGTGGGTATCATGCATGGACCCCCTTCCAAGATGCACACCGAGTTATAGTGGGGAAGAGACACTACATTGAACTGTCTCAAGAATTCCATCCCCAACAAGATGTTGAAGTCATCCATAGGAGCGACCGAGAAATCCACCGTACCTTTCCACGTGCCAAGTTGTAGCTCCACCCCGTGAGCTACACCATCAAGGGGTTTGGCTTCAGAATTCACAGTCTTCAGCCATCCTTGACCCTTCTTAAGAGGAATTTCTAGTCGTGTGGCCTCTTCCTTCTTAATGAAGTTATGAGAAGCTCCTAAGTCGACCATGGCGTGACTCTTCTTCCCATTGACTAGGACCTCTACAAACATCAAGGATCCATCCTTAGTGGTTGGCTTTGTGCTTGCCTTCAGAGAGTTGAGAAGTTGTAGGCACCCCAGGTGCGACTTCTCTTGAACTTCCTTCTCCTCCAACATAGCGTTGAGGGCCTTCCTCTTGGGACAATCTCTAGCCCAGTGTGGGCCGTTACAAAGGAAACAAGCATCCTTTGGCTTCTTGTCTTTAGAGTAGTCCTTCTTGCCCTCCTTTGATGTTGAAGGCTTGTCTCCACGGTCTTCGTATTGTGGCGGCTTGAACCCCTTCGCTCCCCCACCCTTAGTGTGATTATCCTTTGAAGACTTGAGTTTTGAAGAGTTGTCACTCTTATGATACTCAAATTCTTCTAAGGTTTCCGCCACGGTCAGGGCGGTGGAGATGTCGTTGACTCCACGACGCTTGAGTTCTTGAGCCACCCAAGACTTGAGACCATCAGTGAAGTTGAAGAGGAGATCTTCTTCACTCATGTTTGTAATTTGAAGCATGAGGGCAGAAAATTCCTCAACATAGTTGCGTATAGAAGAAGTGTGCTTCAACTCCTTCATTCTCTTCCGCGCATGAATAGCCACATTCTCGGGATAGAATTGCCTCTTGAGTTCACGCTTGAACTCTTCCCAAGAATCAATGGAGCAAGTACCCTTCTCTATCTCACTATGCTTACGACGCCACCAAGTACTAGCAAGATTAGTAAGATAGAGGGAAGCAGTACGTACCTTGACACGCTCGTCTTGCATGTTCAAAGCTTCAAAGTAGCGCTCCATGTGCCACATGTAGTTGTCAAGTTCTTTGGCATCCCGCTTGCCATCGAACTCTTTTGGTTTGTGGGTATCCACCCTTGGTGTCGCCATCATTCCAGCCCCGACGGCGCCCCCATTAGCCACTGCCCGCTTGCATATGGCCCAATCCGCCTTGGTCTCCTCTAGACCGACGCGGTATTCCTCCATTTGCCCATGGAGTTTCGTTAGCTCCCCCAAGACCCGGTCTTGGAAAGCAACGTTCTCAACACGTTGGGCTTCGATGGTAGGGTGGATGGTGCTCAGAATGGACTCCTTGAGCGATTCGGATTGTCCCTCCAATCCTAGCTCCTCCAAGCCTTGCTCCACGATGTCAAGCCGGTCCCTGACATCCGCTACCGCCACCTCCATCCTGGTCACCGTGTTGTCGAGGGTGCTCACATCCCTGTGAGACTGATCCCATTCCTCGATCTTGGCCAATATCTTAGCCATGGCCCTCTCGATCCCATCGAGACGAGACTCCATAGATGAGCTTGAGTCCTTCGACCTCTTGCTCTTTCTTGTCTCCTGGACCTCCATGGTGATCTCACTTGGATCTGCCATCCCAACCTGGATAGCTCTGATACCAACTGTCACGGACTTAGAATTTCTTCACTCGACCCGTGCGGCCTTAGGAGGCTTCTCTCCCCAAAGCTCCTAAGTAAGTCTTCTAAAGGACTCAAGACAATAGAGAACAAAGATAGAGAGAGAAGATAGAGAGAGATGCTCTAGAGAACTTGTTTCTCTTATTGCTTGGTTATTTACACAAATGAGAGCCCCTCTATTTATAGGGAACTCTTGGTACAAAGAATGGTTAGGATTGTGACACTTGTCATCAATCCAAGGGTAAAGAACTTTCTAGATTCCTACTCTAGAATTGTCTATAACGCCCTTTCTAGAACACTACTCTAAATTGTCTATAACGCCCCTTCTAGATGACTCTACACAATTCCACAAGATTACAAAAGACTTGGAGGCTTCTAGAAGGTTTAGGAAATTCTCTAAAAAAAACCCTAGGTGGTGACAATGGGCAGGTTCTGGGTCTGTTGGTTGTGTTTTTGTGCTTAAATAAACATTGGTCTTGAAGTGGATTATAAGTTGTTTGATATATGAAAAGATTTGCATAAACCGGGCTGCAGTGGATTAGTGTAAACAATGGTTTTCACATGAGGATCAATATGTGTTTGGTTGTTTACAGTTCTGGCTTGGTTTCCTGTAGCATTAGCATGAATTTGTCATATTTTGCATTTGATTGGATGAAATACCCGTGTAGCATTAGCATGAATTTCGTGTAGCTTGGTTTTCCCATGCATGTTGATAGAATATAATATGACTGTTTACATAATTTACATTGATTATGGAAGGGAGGAATTGTAATAATTTACATAAGCTCACTAGGTTGGAAAATCTTAAATGAAAAAGATGCTTATTACTCTCTTAATTACATACATAATTTTGTTTATATAATTTTACAAGCATCCGATAATATTGGTTTGATTAATTTTTTTTTTTTTACGTTGCTTGATGAGTACAAATATAATTATGTGATTGATAAGCTCGCAAATACAAATGCAAGTTCATCTAGATATATGCTGCCTACAAACAGGTTAGGTGGTTGGTTAATGAATTTTTTATTTTTTAATTTATTATCAAATGATTTGGATATTTTTAAGTAGATACTGTTTTGTATTTTATTATTTGGTTTAATGAAGTTGTTATGCAACTCTTTGGTTAAAGAACATTATGGTCCTTGTTGTAAACCAAATTAGAAGAAACAATTGTAGCTGCAATGTATAATGTGAAAATCTGAAAATTTTGGTTGGAAAGCACCAATTTGAAATATCAAGTAATGTGGATTTTGTATGGAAAGCATCCGCTTGAGTATCGAGTATGCGATTGAGAAAAAAAATGTGACAAAGCAACTGTTTCAACAAGTTAAACAGGTGGAAATGCATACCTCCTTTATAATGTAAAAGGGCTTCAATTCTTTTAAAATTGATTAGCTTCTTTGATAAAATATAAATTATATAAAAAAATGTATATATTGAGATGTTAGAAGAATGTAGAAATCTTCATGATAAGCTCTTTATATGGTAATTTCACAAAATATCAAAGCAAATGCAAGTATGTGAAATTATTGAGAGAAGTTTCACGTGCTTTCACAGTCTTCAAAAATCAAACTATCATTTATTAATATAGAGAATTATTTCTATCGTGCTACTACGAGTTGCACGTATCTAACTCAAATAAAATATTTAATGGTTGAGCCAAAAAGTGTAGGTAGCTAGAAAAGAGAAATTTTGTAAATGTTTTGAAATTTAAACTATTATTACTCAATAGTCATGAGATAATGATGCAATTACCTCGGGCTGAATTGCTATATTTATTTAATGAGTTTTTTAATGGGACCCAAGCAGGTTATTTTGAAACTATTTATCATGCCATTCCTATAAACTCGTTTATTTTTTTTGCTTTTTAATTTCTTATGCGATTACCAATTGCCTTTTCAATATGTCGACATAATAGTGATCAACTTGTACAGGCCATGGGAAACGAAGAAGAACACGCACCTCCCTTAATGGATTGTTTAGACATTGAAGAGCAATGCACTTCCACAAGAGTTGATGAAGGAGAACTGTTTGATAGACTAGATGAACTGGAAACTGACGATGGCTGTCCATCTACACCAACTATGTTGCCATCTTCGGATTGTAATGATATCATTGAGGAGCCAAAGCAAGGGATGGAGTTCAATTCGTTTGAAGATTTGATGGTCTATTATAAGCAGTATGCTAAAAATTGCGGATTTGGGGTGATGACACAAAGGAGTGAGAAGTCAGAGGATCAAAGTGTCAGATATGTCACCCTTGGTTGTGCACAGGGAGGGAAGGCTCGGATTAAGAGTTCCAATATCGCCAACCCACGTCCGACGGGAAAGACGGACTGTAAGGTAAGGATTAATGCCTTAAGAGTCGAGGAAAAGATGCGGTTGACAACAGTGAATAACTCACATAATCATGCAATTCTGGAGAAGGGCAGGTATCAAAAAGAAAATGTTGTATGTACATTAATTTAATGGTTGGTCAATATTAAAATTGTAAATAAATTTTTGCTTTTCTATTACCAGGTTATGGACAGCATTAGCGTCACGCAATATCATCCCATGTTTGGTACTCAAGAAAGTGTAAGATTTAAGAACTTTGCACATTTCAATTAGTCAACTTCACATTAGGCTAATGGTTGGATATCTATCAACTCAGATATATTTTGATTGGATGTCGCGGAGCGAGAGCACAATGGGTGGAGATGGAGCACAAGCATGGCAAAACTAGTGGCAAATGGTTGAGAAATTATCATAATTTTTTTTTTTTACAATGTGGATAGGAAAATGTTATTTTTTGATTGGTGTAATTATACCATGTGGATAGGAACAGGTTATTTTTTGATTGGTGTAATTATACCATGTGGATAGGAAGAGGTTATTTTATTTGATTGGTGTAATTATACCATGTGGAATGGGAGGTTATTTTTTGTTGTAAAGAAAATACTGGGTTGATTATTAATGGAAAGTTGATGCAATTATAATTGTGGATAGAAGGAGGAGGCTATAGGCTTTATGGAAATTTGTGGAAATTGTAACAGATTATGGAATATTGTTATAATTAGGCAAGGAAATTAGGCAGGTTCTTAAAAAATTTTTGGAGGGAGTATAAGTACCAATTTTTTATTTATTTATAGAAATTATCATAATATTTATGAATTTATTTATATTCCATAAACAGGTTATGGAAACCGAAATTGTATTATTTGGGTTCATCTAAGAACAGGTTTTGTTTTCTACTGGAGTAGGAGGTTATGTCCAGTTTGTGATTATTATGGGAGGTGGAAATTATATCATGTGGATGTTGGGGGTAAAACATCTAAGATGGGTTCTCGTAATATGTGATGGAGGTTTGAAATGTGGGAAATTATACGATGATTAGTACCACAAGTAATTTATCATCTAAATTGTTAGTCTCAGTCATTTAGTCTTGACCTAATATCAAGTAACCTACCTCAGTTTATTACACGACTCGGGTTCCTGATGTCAATTGGGTACCACTTAACTAACAGCTGCACTTCGGCTTTTTACACATTTATTGGATTAGTGATATTCATACATAGCAGATTGAAATACAAAAGAAAGGAAAATTGCAAAAACCAAATGCAGTACAGCAGAAAAAGGTTAAAGCTAAAATTTCTACAACAGCACCAACATTTTCTAATCAAAACGGACTGTGCACAGCAAAGTCCAATTGTAATACACTCAAAATTATATCGATAAATTGCCAAAAACCTCCAATATTCATAGTCAATACAACATTCAACTAATTTACAATTGGACACATTTACTACATTCAACTGAACCATGATTTTGCTAAAAAATACAGCGTCTTACATGAGTTGTAGACATGGGTGAGATACATTATAATTGGTTCCATACATCAAAAGTATTCCAGAAACTATTACTAAAAAAAACCATGTCATTTTTAATACTTTGAAGACTCGTAGATACTTCTTCTCCAATGCTTTTAATTTGGATTCTTCGATGAGGAGCCGCTGATGAAGTACCCTCTCGTGCCTCCGTTCAGCTAACTCCAAGGTCAGCTTACAGCAACTGTTTTGCTCACTTTGAAGATCAATCCACTCAAAAAATCCACATTGTTTATTCATCTTATAGTTTGGACAATTGAAAAACCTTCTGTCAAAAGTATTTGCTTTTCTAGAAATCCGAAGCTTCGCTTGGGAGCCACAATAGCACAGTGGTCTCTCCAAACTTGACCCGGAATGAGAAGCAGAACTCATTTGCTATCATGATATAATTAGTAAACAGAGCCCCCACATCAGTATATATCACACAGTATATATATGCTTGAATTACAAAATATTTTGTAAAAAAATACATGTAAAAAAAATACATGTAAAAAAAATACACAAAAAATACTACACTGCTAACACTAACTCCTAGTAGGAGTGGGGAGCGGTGACCGTAACAGCTTCCATATATATATATATATATATCGAGAGAGAGAGAGAGAGAGAGAGAGAGAGAGAGAGAGAGAGAGAGAGAGAGACCCTCAGAAAATTAATTAGAGAAAAAAACCCCACATGCATGAGCTATATATTAATTTAAGCATATATGCCACCACATGATGGATGATGTGTAGGTCCTATTATGTGACAATTTGATTGAACCGATCATGTGTATTAATGGCATTTCCGTATTGACTTTTTATCATCATGTTTGAACTTTTTCTAATTGAATTGCTAATATTATAACCCTTATTGATCATCTATTGATCATCAATATCATATATTAATGGTCCATCGGCTTTGCTTCATGTATAAATCATACTCATGCATACCACAACAAAACCAACTATTGATGATCAGAATCGAATTATTTTAGTAGAAATGATCATTTTCATTTGCAAATAACTGATCAAATACAAGCATTTTTCTCATAGTAATAGTAAAATTAAACTAAAATTGTTCGAGACTGTATTATGAATCTGCTAGCTAGCTTACACCATGTACACCAAACTTGGATGGATGTCTCAAAGATACATATATTGGAACAAATTAACAGCTAGCTAGCTTTAAGTCAAGCTTGCTGTCTAAAAGAACATTATGGTCCAAGGTTTCATTATTATGTTAATTTTAAGAGATCATAAAAATCTTCCTCAAGAGACATAACATCGGACACAAGTTTCATATACAAGTCTTATCTAATTAGGTTAATAATTATTTATTATTAGCTATAAGTGAGGATCATAACTAGCCGTGACCTACTAGTTATATGGAAGGAATTATGGCTATAATACGTACATTCTTCACCTTTACATGGAACTTATAATACTGATGCAAAGTCCAACTTCCAAATATTCATTACAATATGATAATATGAAATGGTAATCTCGCAAATACACAGAATACTGAAATACAAAAAATCGCAACTATACAACAAATACCAAAATTACAAAAATAAAAAAACCCAAAAATTTAGCAATACCATAATGCAAAAATAAAATAATAATGTAAATGAAAAACCTGGAGAGGTGCGACTGATTACCAGTTTCGGGGGTTCGGGTTAGGGTTAGGGTTCGGGTTAGGGTTAGGGTGTGGGATGATGGGTTAGGGTTTGGGTTCGGGTTAGATCTAGGGGGTTAGGGTTTCGGAAGGGATTTCGATCGAAGGGAAGGGATTTCGAAGGGATTTCGAAGGGAAGGGATTTCGAAAGGAAGGGATTTCGAAATCCCGGTTGCAGCTAATGGACAAGGGGATTTCGAGTTCCTGCACTGACACGTATACAGCCAGAGAGAGAGATTTTGCAGCAAAGCAACGATACCGAGATAGAACCAGAGCAGAGATGAAGGAGGGGAAAATTTGGGGGAAATCGCAGCAGAGCAGAGACGAAGGAGGGGGAGATTTGGGGGAAATCGCAGCAGAGCAGAGAGAAAGAAAGGGGGAGAACCAGAGAGAAAGGGGAGAAAGGGGGGAAATGTCGAAATGAGGAGAGAGGGGTTCGGAGGGAGGGTTTCGAGGGAGAGGTTGCTGTCTAAGTGAAACGGTGCGTTTTGCATTTTACATAAAATAATCCACGTCGGCAAGCCGTTTGCAAGCCGTTTACATCACACGACTGCACTTAGACTTTTTCAAAAATTAATAAAATAGCATTTGATGAGTAAATAGTGCATCTCTAAAGATGTATTGATAGTGTTCATAGATATGAAAATATTTTCATATGCATAATCTAATGTAGTCAATTTAATGGTCGAGTTATACAAATATGTATTTGCATTTGCATGTAGATAAATGCCAATGCTCTTAAAGCACTCTCAACGGATTTATCTATATTCAAAATAAATTGTACTTTATAACTATTACATAGAAAATTTACTTGTAATGGATTAGCCAATAGCAAATTTTATAACTTTTACCTACAACCAAATACTTATTTTTTATTTTTTTATAACACTCTCTCTTCTCTCCATCTACATTCAAAAACTTCCAACAGTTTCTTTAAATTAAATAGTAAAATATGATAAAATAAAATAAATTAATAATTAAAAAAATATTTAATTTTTTAAATTATTAATTACGCATTACTATATAATAAATAAATTGATAATCCAATGTGAAGATTTGATGTGAATAGTTAAAGTCAAATTTATTTTATATTATTTTATTATTATATAATAAAAAAATAATTTTTCTAATATAAAGACTTATATAAATAGAATAGCCAAAATCTAAATCTATCTTACATTCATCAAAATTATCATTTACATATGTATAATCTATTAACAATGCTCTTAATGTGAATATGATCATTCTCCATCTAGTGCTGTTTCTTACCGTATTTTAATATCACAAAAAAGAAAAACATATTTACAGGCTTATTTATATATTGATCTAACACACTATTAAAGTGTGTCTCACAATAATTAAAAAAAAAAAAAAAAAAGAGTTATTTTATTTTTAAGTCAATGTCTAAAGCATATTATCCACATTTATTAGCCACATCACTTAAATGGTAAACTTTTATTTGTAAAATTTAAACTTTAAAATTTATTTTTTAAATCAAATTATATAATAAACATATTTTATTAGATGTATTCTATACACAGGCTTAATAATAAAATTTTTCATAAAAAAATACTATATTAATTTGTTTATAATTACGATGAATTTCAACTAAACATTATACTTGCAAAAAGGCAAAACTGTTTTGCCGAATCCATAGCATTTATCGCCTGAGCCCAAAAACAATGCGAATGTATCAGGGGAAGGTTCGGATATGAAAATAATTTTAACTCTTCTCATTTTATCTTATTTAATTATTATAATTTTTTTAAAATTTTATATAAAATATAATAAATACTTTAATTTTTTTTAATTTTAAAATAATAATAATATCAAAAAATAATATTCTAACAATATTTTATTCAATTTTTAACCTTCATTTTATCTTAACTCATTATCTAAACATCTCCTAATTATATCCTATCATTAAAATGGAATTATCTATACAGTTTCTTCTATGTTGCCAATTATAAAAAATGGGGTAAAAGTTTTGAAAAGAGTAATGCTAGATACAGTCGTGGAATGTGCAAACGTTGTGTAATTGTTTTTTTTTTAAAGTAGAGTCCACTATTAAAAAATTAGATTCTTTTTCATGTAGTCCAGTATTTGCTCACTTATTTCATAAGGATTATGCGGTATTTGCACACTTATAACTATAAATATTATTTTTTTTTAAAAAAAAAAAACCTAATTTTGGGATGAGCACTGTGGTCCGACCTCATCCCTCTTTTTCATCCCAAAAAATATTAACGTTACAGTTAGATATTGAGCTAAACTGAGCTCTTTATAAATAGTAAAGAGTTGAGATGGTGGAGTGAGTTCTGTAGGGCTAATTTAAGATAAGTTTATATGTGTTTAAATATTAAAATGAATTTAACATTATTTATAGGAAGTTGAAAAAGATTGTGGGTCCCAAGTGTAAAGATATATTGAGTTGAAAAAAGTTGTGGGTCTCACGTGTAAAGATGTTTTGAATTGATATGAGTTTATTAATTTGATAGTTATGTATTTAGATGTTAGACTCAGTTTAAAATTAGATTGAACTGAATTGATATCAATGCAGTCCATCGACCAAATTAGCCTTGTGATATTTAATAGTCAAATAAGAACTAATGTTCCATGTTCGCCAAAAAAGCAACTACTCGTGCTCCGACAATTCCAGAAGTTTTTTCAACTGCTCTGTTGGTGGTTTGGTTTCTCTCAATAGTTGAATTTGTGTCATTTTACTACTCGGGAGTATGTTGCCGTGTACTTTTACTTGTAAATTGCCCTTTGTAGGGCTCAATTGTGGATTAAATTCTTAATATGGCTGATGGTTTAGCCAATCATTGGAAAAAATATCCCTATTTGATGTGGAAAACTCAAAAGTGCTCATTCAACGCTTGAATTTGGATTCCATGTTGAATTATGCTGATCACTACCTCCTCTTCAAATTTCATAACCGTAAATTCTTTAACAATGAAGCATTTAAGACGATGATGCACAATGTATGAAACCCCATCAAGGATGTGAAGTTTTTTAATTTGCAGGCAAATTTATTCTTAGCTCAATTCTCTGATGAAGGAGATAAAGATCGTGTTTTCTGCAAAGTCTATGGTCTTTTGATAAGAGTTTAGTGTTTCTTAAAGAATTTGATGGAAATCTGCAGCCATCTAATATCTCTATGTTCTTTGCTTCCTTTTGGATTTGAATCTACGATCTTCCTTTTGAATGGGATGAATGGTGAAACCGTACATGGAATTGGTGAATCTATGGGTAGAGGATATTGATTTGCCTTCCAAGTCTCCTAGGTGGGGTGCTTTCTCAAGAGTACATATTCGTCTAGATATTAGAAACCCATAACCGCGTGTTAAACGCCTAAGTCTACATAATGGGAAAATTTCCTGGGTCCGTTTGAACCATGAGAATTTACTCAATTTCTATTATTGTTGTGGTACATTGGGTCATTTTGACCAAGACTGTTACTTATGGGTGGAGAATCGTGAGAAATTTGGGAAAGATGGTTTTCCTCTTCAGGATGAGAGTTGAGGAAAGGACTCTTACAACTCCAAACCGCAAGGCTATTTCATCTCAACAATCCAAAGAAATTTCATAACAAAATCCGGTGATTGAGAAACCGAAGAGGGACAATAACATGGATTTACAAATGCGAGATTCCATCACTTTGCTCATTATCATAAGTATGATCCTTCGATTATGGAATCGAAACATGTGGAAATTACCTTTGGGTGTTGGTTAGTGTTATGATTCAAGCTAATTTGTAACTTGTAAATATGAGTATTATGGTAAGCAATTCATGGTGCCTGGCCTCCACAGTTGTAAACACAATAATTCTAGAATCTGATACCTCATGCATTGATAACTGCCATATAAATAGAGTTTTACATGGACTTAGTCAAATATTAAACTAATCCACGACACCAACTGACCCACTAGACTTGCAAACTCAAAATAGGAATTGAATAATAAATACTGAATAAAAAATGTGGTCCATGATAAATACAGGCTGAAGCCATCACATAACGTGGCCCGTGGGAACCTGCTGGACTCAACTAACCAAATAATTCAAACCAAACCCAAAGTAAATAAGATAAGGCCCATAGGCCCAAACCCGGCCCACAACACTTCAGACAATAACCCTAAGATTAGGGTTCCTTCACTCTGCCGAACATAACACACGCCCCCTCTTCAGAAGACCTTGCCCTCAAGGTCAGGGAATTGCCTCTTTAGCTCTTCATGGTCCACCCATGTCGCATTGTTTTCATCCATTCCTTTCCATTGAACTAGTACTTCAACACTAGTCGTTTGTCCCTTCCTGAAGATATGCCTACTAAGAACAGTTTGAGATGTCCTTCGGAGGTAAGTCTCATCAACTTTGTTGATGGTTGTATTTGTTCACCCAAAGTCTTTTTGAGGCACAAAACTTGAAATACCGGGAAGATCTGTGAATCGGGTGGTAGATTTAACATGTATGCCACTTTGCCGATTCTCTGAGTTATGGTGTATGGGCTGTAATATCTAGGAGAAAGCTTGAGGTTCCTCCTTACAACTACTGACATCTGTTAATAGTGACGAAGGCGGAGGTAAACTTTGTCACCCACCTGAAACTCACGATCTGTCCTTTGTCGGTCTGCATACAATTTCATCTTTTCTTGAGCTTCCTTTAAATTTTTGTGGACTAATTTATTTATGAGTACTCGGCTTCTTAGTTCATCCTCAACAGCTTGAACTTTGGTGACCCCGGGTTCGTATGGCAATATCCTCGGAGGTGGTTAGCCTTATACCATTTCATGTGGTGAAATTTTGGTGGAAGTGTGTTATGAGATATTGTAAGCGTATTCCGCCAGGGACAGCCATCATGCCCAGTCACGGGGTCTATCTCCTGAAAAGCACCTGAGGTAGCCTTCTAACCCTTTGTTAACTATCTCTGTTTGGTCGCCTGTTTGGAGGTGGTAAGCTGAGCTAAGCATTAGCTTAGTGCCACTCATCTTGAAAAGTTCTCTCCAAAACTGGCTGGTAAATACTGGATCCCTGTCACTCACAATTGTTAAAGGAAAACCATGTAATTGAAAAATAGTGTCAAGGAATACCCTTACCATCGTGGCTGCTGTGTACATGCGAGATAGGGGCATGAAGTGAGCATATTTGCTCAACCTGTCTACAACCACCAGTATTACAGTTCGCCCTCCTGAAGGTGGCAGTCCCTCAATAAAATCTATATTTATATCAACCCAATTCCTTGTAGGGATGGGTAGAGGCTGAAGCAGGCATGCTGGATGGATATTTTCCACTTTATTTCTCTGGAAAACATCACATTCATAAATGAAGTCCCTGATATCCCTTCTTAAATTAGGCCAGAAAAACTCTTTTTTAACTCATGCATATGTGAAATTTTTGCAGGATCTCACGTTGGAAAGCCACCAAGTTTCCAAGGTGCACCATGCCTTTGTAAAAGAGCAGGCCATCTCAGACTTGGTAAAGGGATTGGTTTTCCAGGGTGGCAGTTGCTAATTAGCTCCTGCAACTGGGAATCCTGCAAAAAAGCTCTCTTTAATTCCTCTATCTAATTGGTTTGAAAAATGCTTATGGCTTGAATGTGTGCTGAGTTGGGCTGTATCTGGTTGGTAATGGAGTTTGTATGTCTAGTTGGGCTTGGTGTATCTGGAGGATTTTTTGAGGTGGTTAATTGACTTGTTGTATCGGGTTTGTTTATGAGGGGTAACATGGATAGTGCATCAGCCACATGGTTGGTGTTCCCACTCTTGTATTCCACTAAAAAATCATAACCTAGTAGCTTGGAAACCCATTTCTATTGTGCAGGAGTCCCCACCCTTTGCTCTAGTAGGTATTTCAAAGTTTGTTGATTTGTTCGAACCTTGAAATGTTGTCCCAATAAATAATGTCTCCATTTTTTGATTGCCATTACTAGTGCCAAGAGTTCCTTCTCATAAGTTGATAATGAGATGCTCCTTCCCTTTAATCCTTGGCTAAGGTAGGCTATAGGTTTCCCTTCTTGCATTAATACAGCACCTAAACCTTCACCTGATGCTCACACTCCACAACAAATCTTTTAAAAAAATAGGTAAATTTAACATTGGGGGCTAACCATTGCTTTCTTAAGCTTCTCAAAGGCTTCTTGTGCCTTGTTGGACCACACAAAGGCATTCTTTATTAAGAGAGTAGTTAAAGGGGCTACAACGGCTCCATAATTTTTCACAAACTTCCTGTAATATCCTATAAGACCCAAAAATCCCCTCAAGGCCTTCAAATTCCTGGGCAATGGCCATTATTGCATATATGATATTTTATGGAGATCAGCTTTAACTCCTTCCCTGGAAATTAGGTGACCTAAATATTCCACTTCTCAACAACCAAACATACACTTAGACTCCTTTGCAAAAGCTGATGGGATCTCAATGTGTCTAGAACCACTTGGAAATGTTTCACATGGTCCTCCAAAGACTTGCTATAAATTAATATGTCGTAAAAAAAAAAAACAAAAAAAAAAAAAACAAACTTTCTCAAGTAAGGTTTAAAAATCTCATTCATCAAACCTTGGAAAGTAGATGGGGCATTAGTAAGCCCAAAAGGTATCACCATAAATTCATAGTGACCCTCATGGGTTCTAAAAATAGTCTTTTGTATATCCCTCTCATGCATTCTGCTTTGGTGATAACCAAAACGCAAATCCAGTTTTGAAAAAATTTCAACCCCATGGAGTTCATCAAGCAACTCATCAATGTTAGGAATTGAGTACTTATCTTTTATTGTGTCCTGTTGAGAGCATAGTAGTCCACACACATTCTCCAACTCCCATCCGCCTTTCTCACCAACAAAACAGGGGAAGAGTATGAGATTTGGCTTCCTCTAATAATCCCACTCTTAAGCATCTCTGCCACCAACTTTTCTATTTCTATTTTTTGATAGTATGGGTACCTGTAAGGCCTCACACAAGTCGGTTTTGCTCCCTCCAACATCTCAATCTTATGGTCATGACTCCATGGTGGAGGCAAGCCATTAGGTTCAACAAAAACATCTCCAAATTTCTTAATAACCTGTTCCAACACTGGTTCCATGTATTCCCCAATCTGCATCACAGTTGCAACTATTAATTGCAGCCATATTCCTTTCGTTGAACCTTTCTGTAAATTAGGGATATCTTCCACTACTTCCAAAGCTTCATTTGGAGGTTGTAAGCTTTGTAGTTGAACCTTAGTTCCTCTAAAATTAAACTGCATAGTGAGGTCAGAAAAATTTCATAAAATTGATCCTAAACCTCGCAACCAATCAACTCCCAACACCACATCACAGCCTCCTAGAGTTAATAAATAGAGATTAGCCATAGTCTTTAAACTCTGTAACTGATAGGAATTGCCCTACAGTAACCTTGGCAAGTAAGGTCATCCCCATTAGCCACTTTAACTGTCAGATTGCTTTCCCTCACTGGTAGTTTCGATTTCCTTGCTATATATGGATCCACAAAACTGTGTGTACTTGCTATATTAATAAGAATCAAAACTTTTTGATGATTAATAAAGCCCTCAATCCTCATTGTTTTCGGGGCTAGTGAACCAGGCATGGCATGTAAAGAAATCCTAAGTAGTTCTCTCATCTCCTGACCTCTTCCATCCATTTCCTTTGGCTCAATGATAGCCAAATTCCCCTCCTCAAGTTCGGTTTCTTCACTTTCATCTACTTCAATTCCTTCCAACAAAAACAACTTAGGTCTATTACATTTGTGACCAATGTAGAATTTTTCATCACAATAGTAGCATAGACCATTCTCTCTCATCTCTTGCATTTGGCCTGAGGTTATTCTTTTTATGGGTATCATAAGTTTTCTATTTGGTTTGTAAGGCATGGGTAGCATTCTATTTTCTGGTCTAGGAGGTGGGGCTGGTAATCTGAGGAGTGGTGGGGCTGGTGGAAGTTTTGGCAAGTAAGTATGAGTGTGTTGGCTTGGGTTTTGGTTTCTGTTTGGGGATGCCCTGCTTCTTCTAGTCACTTCCTCCTCTTGTAACTTTGGTAATCCAAATGCAGCTGAAATTGTATTTGGTTTTAGCATTGTTACCATGATTTTAATATCATCCCTTAAGCCACTAATGAAGGTACTAATACGAAATTCCTCCGTAAGCCCCTTAATTTTATTTGATAAGGTCTCAAACTCAGATTGATATTCTTCTACCATAGAGGTTTGCCTTAGTTTTGTAAAGGCCCCAATTGGATCCTCAAATGTTGAGGGCCCAAACTGCACCCTAAGTGTTGCAGTAAACTCCTCTCAACTCCCCATAGTACCTGAATCCCTTAGCCAAGAGAACCAGGACAAAGCCTTGCCTTCCATGTGGAAGAAGGCAATCTGAATTTTCTTGTCTTCAGGTGTATTGAAATATTTAAAGAACTGTTCAGCTTTAAGAATCCATTCTATAGGGTCTGCCCCATTAAATTTAGGAAAATCTAATCTTAGGGACCTAGCATGTATCCCCCCATTTCCATCAAATAAAGGATTATTGTACTAACCTCTACCATGGGATGGTCCTTCTCCCACGTTCTGATTATTGACCTGTATAGCTAATTGGTCATAGCTAGATGTCAGGTTGTTAAGCTACTGTAACACTGCTTCTAACATGCCTTTTTGTTGGCTTTGTTCTTCCCTCATGTGTACCGTTTCAGTTTTGAGCATTGAGACTGCTTCAGAAAGTTGAGCTTGGCGTGTACCCTCAGCCATGTCGCAGGAACGCGGCTCTGGATACCACTGTTATGATTCAAGCTAATTTGTAACTTGTAAATTTGAGTATTATGGTAGGCAATTCGAGGTGCCTGGCCTCCACAGTTGTAAACACAATAATTCTGGAATCTGATACCTCATGCACTGATAACTGTCATATAAATAGAGTTTTACATGGACTTAGTCAAATATTAAACTAACCCACGACACCAACTGACCCACTAGACTTACGAGCTCAAAATAGGAACTAAATAACAAATACTAAATAAAAAACGCGGTCCATGATAAATACAAGCTGGAGCCATCACATAACATGGCCTGTGGGAACCTGCTGGACTCAACTAACCAAATAATTCAAACCAGACCCAAAGTAAATAAGATAAGGGCCGTAGGCCCAGACTCGGCCCTTAACACTTTAGACAATAACCCTAAGATTAGGGTTCCTTCACTCTGCTGAACATAACAGTCAGATGAAGAAGACGATGAGGGGAACTTGAGTTGGGTCCAACTTCCTTATCTGAGGTGCAATCTTTAAAACATGATATTAACTTGTTGATAGAAAGAGGGGAGTTAACATGAAAACAGTGTTCTAAAGCCCTTTGGCTACACTCGGGGGATCAAAATTCAAAGTATTTTCATCACAAATCTTCACAACAAAGAGCTAGAAATTCTATCACTCAACTTCAAGATGATATGGGTTTGTGGAAGGAGGATCCAGACTTTGAAGCAATTATAACATCGTATTTTTCAAGGCTATTTACAACATCGAATACAAGGAGTATGGAGGTAGTTATTGATACTTTACAGCCAAACCTAAAGTTTTAGCATCGATGAATTATGATCTTCTACACCTTATTCAAGGGAAGAGGTTTGGACAACTTTGTTCCAAGTGCAATCTATGAAAACTCCTAGTCCAGATGGAATGCTTCCTATCTTTTTTAAAAAAGTATTGGTCTATGAGGGGGATGTAGTTGTCAAAGCAGTGTTGTCTTGCCTTCATTCAGGTAAGATACGCCATGAATTAAATGAGACTTTTCTTGCTCTCATTTGAAAGAAGAAAAGCCTATAAAGGTTACTAATTATAGACCAATAAGCTTGTGTAATGTGGTCTATAAGATCATAGCTAAAGTTTTTGTTAATAGGTTTAAGCTTATTTTTCCACAAGTTATTGGTGATTATCAATGTGCGCTTTTGTTCTGGGTAGGCTTATTATTGACAATGCTTTGGTTGTATTTGAGGCTGTCAATTCTATTCAAAAGCGACAGAGAGGAAAAAGAGGTATTATGTTTTTGAAACTTAAATGAGCAACGCTTATAATAAGGTCAAGTGGTGTTTTCTTGAAAAAGTCATGCTTAAGTTGGGTTTTGATACAAAATGGGTGGGTTTGGTGTTATCTTGTATTACTTTAGTTTCATATAAAGTTCTACCTAATGCCATTCCTACTTCTTCTTTTGGTGCATCAAGAGGATTGAGACAAGGAGATCTATTATTTCTTTATTTATTTGTACTATATGCTAAAGCATTGTCTTTGTTAATTAAAGATGCTGAACGGCGAAGAATGCTTAAAGGTGTGAAGATTTGTAATGGTGCACTAATCAATAGGCCCTTGTGTTTTGCTGATGATGGTTTATTGTTTTCTCAAGCTACAAAGTCCAAAAATGACTATCTTTGATAGATTTTATGCACATATGAACATGCTTCTAGGCGAAAACTGAATTAAAAGAAAACGGAGTTGTTGATTAGCAGGAATGTGAGCCAAAAGGAAGTAGTTGATAGTAAATTGATCTAGGATGTACAATCTATCCAACATTATGAAAAGTATTTGGGTCTTCCGTCATTTGTTAGTTGAAACAGAAAGACTACTTTCAAGGATCTAAAAACAAGGTTGTGGAATAAGCTACAAGGTTGGAAGGAGAAATTAGTATCACAAGCTAATAGATAGAGAAATCCTAATTAAGACAGTTGTACAAGCGTTACCAACTTACACAATGAGTTGTTTCCAGCCATCTAAATCATTTTGTTAAGATTTGGAGAAAATATTTGCACAGTTTTGGTTGGGTCGTTGTGGGATGGAGCAAAAGATGCACTAGGTATTTGGGCGGATTGGGAAAATTTGTGTACATCTAAGTTTAAAGGTAGTATGGGTTTTAAAAACTACGAAATTTTTAATTTAGCATTGTTAGCAAAACAAAGATTAAGGCTTATGCATGATTCTTCTTCCTTATTTTTTCGAGTTTTTAAGGCGAAGTATTTTCCCCATTCAACATTTTTACAGGCATCTTTGGGCAACAATCTTTCCTATATTTGGAGAAGTATTTTTGCAGCTAAGAACATTCTCTCTAAGGGGTATATTTGGAAAGTTGGGCAAGGTGACTGAATTAACATTTGGCATGACAAATGGCTTAGCACAAACTTATTATCTTATCTTCCAACTGCAACACATATATTTCAAGAAGATTCTATTGTAAATGACTTGCTTGTTAGTGATTCTTGTAATTGGAATGGAGCCCTAATACAAATTGTTTTTCCTTCATATGTTGCTGACCAGAGATATTAAAGATCCCTTTAATTTTAAGAATTGATGATCAGCTTGTGTGGGGTGGGAATAAAAATGGTGTATTCGGTGAAGACGTACAACTTACCACTTTGCATTTAATTTGCTGACTAAAGGGAATAGAACAGAAAGTTCCCTTGCACCATTCAATTCTAAATAATTTTGGCAAAGGCTATGGAATTTGAAGTTACCAAATATAGTGAAGGACTTTGCATGAAGAGCATGTACTAATACTTCGCCTACCAAAATGCCCTTGAAGCGAAGAGGTATTCTATCCAATGTAAGTTGGAAGATGAGAGTTGTGACCATGTTATAGGGGGCTACTCACATTCTTAGTAGGTATGGGAGCTTCATTGTCCTCTGCTCATATGGAGTTTCAGACCTTGTTATGAACATTAATGGAGGAAGCTACTTCAATAATTCCTTATTTTATCACTATTTTGTGGGGTATTTGGACGTATAGAAATCTCTTACCATTTGAAAATTAAGATTGTGATATTCAAGGGATTGTTGATAACTTTATTGAATACGTTGAAAGTTTTATTGATACAAGTCTAATCAATTAATGGTGCATATGGAGCGGGTTCTTTCTTGGAAGCCTCCACCGGTGGGTAAGGTTAAATTAAATTTTGATGGGCTTTATTTAAATAATCTTCATTTGTTGGAATTGGAGTCATCTTATGGGATGATAAGGGTGAAGTGTTGATGGCATTGGTTAGGAAAGAAGTGAGTGGGTTTGAAGTGGATGAGATTGAAGCTCTAGTTGCTCTAAGGGGTTTACAAATAATTCTTCATCTTGGTATACCTAGTTTGATATTGGAATGTGACTCTTTATCTATTATTGAAGCTGTAAACCCTGGAGGATCGAACCATACTACACTGGGTTCTTTGAGATTTCAGGTTCTTTGGTACAAGGCTGCTCATTTGCTTGCCCGCCATGCTATGCTTATGGAAGATACAATTCAATGATGGCATCAATGTCCTAATTTTCTTGTATCTTGAGTATTATTAAATGTTGCAATATAATTGTATTATATTGTACATGTGTCATTTAATATGAATGAAATTTGCTTCTTATAATAATAATAATAATAATAATAATAAAGAACTAATAGTAATATAAAAAAAAAAAAAAAGAATATATATTCACGAGTTTTAAGAAATTAGAATAAAAACTTTATAAACGAAAATAATAGGCAAGAGGTTTTTAGAAAAAAAAAAAAATACTGAAACTAAAAGTAACAAAAAAATAGAAAAAAATAAAACGAAAGTTAGGCTGAAAAAACTTCAAAATTAAGAAGTTAAAACGTATAAACCAAAAAAGAAGAAAATTTAAAAAATAAAATTATTTTTAATCTATATTCTGAGATTTTTAATCTATATTCAAAGAGTAAAAGAGAAAAAAAAATAAATAATAAAACAATAGTAAATAAAGTGTAAATATATTATTACCCATCTTTTTAGTTAATTGGGTCATGTCAGGTTAACTTGTGAAATGGTGGGTCCACACTCACCGTTGGGGGCTCCCGCAAGATGATTTTTTTTTATTTTTTTTTTGCACATCATTTTTATAACGTTTTGAAATATTTTTAAAAAAATAAAAAAACTCACAATATTATTAAGCAATATTTTCTTAAACGCTAAGTAAAAAAAAAAAAAAAAAAACAAACAAAAACACAAAAACAGTTTATCAGTAGCTTGGAGCGGGATCCCATTGAACTTTTTCCCTTGTGAAATAAATATGTTCGGTTGGGTTAAGGAAATTGACTCATTAATTTATTCGTGTCGGGTTGAGATTCAAATCCGAATGACTCGAGCACAATCCCATGACAACTAACTCGATTGACAGCACTAACTCCACCTCTCTTGATGCATTTCTCATGCCATGGATAACCTAATGAGTTTTCCATTAAAAATGCTATTAGACTTTAACCTGTAGATTCAATTGGTTAAAAATATAACATGGATCATAATAGTTTTATCAGGATCCAATTCATATACATGACTTCAAGTGTTCTCAATTTTTTTTTTCCAATATTGTTTTTTATTGACTTTAAATTATAAAGTCATGAGAATATAATATTACGGAGAAGGGTAGTGTTATTATGCCTCTCAATTTGTCTACTTGGTGTGTCCCTAGTGTAAATTACATTATTTTTTATTTTTTATTTCAAACATTTTTAAAACATGTTTAAATATTTTTTAAAAGTAAAAAAATATCAATACACTAATAGTTACTTTCTTAATCAGTAAACAAAAAAAATTAAATACATGAGCGGTAAAAAATGAGGGAATATAGAGTAATTCTATATATAACTATAAAGTATGTAAACTAAGACTGTTCATACGGGTCGGATAAATCGGAATCTAGTTTTTAATCCGGTAAAAAATCGAATTCCAGTTTCAGTTTCTGGCCCGTATTTAATTCAGGCCGAAATCCGGATTGCAAAACTCGGACCTATGCGGTCCAGGTACAGATTTAAAATCCGGATACCAAATTAAAAAGTTGGTACCAGGTTTCATTTTTTTCCCCCCGGCTAAATATCCCCCTCTCTCTCTCTCTCTCTCTCTCTCTCTCTCTCTCTCTCTCTCTCTCTCTCTCTCTCTCTCTCTCTCTCTCTCTCTCTCTCTCTCTCTCTCTCTCTCTCTCTCTCTCTCTCTCTCTCTCTCTCTCTCTCTCTCTCTCTCTCTCTCTCTTGTCATCTTAGATTATGAAACCCTAGCCGCCGCTTTATCTTTGCCTCGTTCTCTCTCACTCTCATCAGTTGTGGGGGCCTTCTCCAGGAAGAAAAGCCTTCTTCAATCGAAATGCCGTCCCTCTCTCCATCTTTTAGCATACTGTCGGCAACAGTTGTGAGCCGGGTGTTGCCAATGACACGGCTGGGCAGCTCGAGCAATAGGGGTCAATTTCCCTAGAATACTCGATGGTCCGGCATTTTTTTTTTTTTCCAGATTTGTAGAGGGTCCCAAACCAGCTTCACGGAGAATCCATTTGTGTCTAAAATACAAAAAAAATCCAAAGCTCAACATGTATTTTTCAAACAGTCCGTATGTACCCGTCGCCGCCGATAGACCCATTGCTTTTGTCTTATGGGGAATCTTAGCTTTTTTCTTTTTAATTGACAATCACACGCCAAACCTATTGCTCCTGATTTTCCAAATCTAACAGCAGCTTCGAGACAACATAAAATGGTGAAGGATAGGAAAATAGGTTTGGTCATGGACTTCTCAAAGAGCAACAAGCATGCTCTGCAATGGGCAATAGATAATTTGGCCAACAAAGGAGATACCCTTTTCATCATCCACAACAACCCCAACTCTATCAACAAGTCTCGTCAACAGCTTTGGGCAAAATCTGGCTATTGTGAATATCTTAATATTCAAAATCTGGCTTTCTCTATTCAGACAAACAGTCGTTAATAAAGCTTCTGTTGCCCAGATGACTAACACAAGAGGGGGGGTGAATTGAGTTGTATTAAAAAAAATAACAGTTATAAATCAAATATATAATATAAAATATAAACAAAATATGAAATAACAATAAATATAAAGAGTAAGGGTAAGAGAGAAGCAAACTCAGTATGTTAACGAGGTTCGGCCCCACTGCCTACGTCCTCGCCTCAAGCTACCCCTTGAGGATTCCCAAATTCACTATTCAACCTCCTTCAGGTGGAGATAGAAACCTATTACACCTTTGAACAACACCACTACAAAGGATCCGTGTAGAACACCCTCTACACTTGCAATCACCTTACACGTGGTGATTCAACTATTCCCCGTGTAGAATACTTTCTACACACACAAGGGTTATACACACCCTTTTTCTGATACAAAAGCTGATAGTGGGTAGGTTATCAGAAAACACTCCTCAACGAGTGAAATAAGAACAATACAGCGCAAACTATATCTCTCAAAATGAACAAAGATTAAGGCTCAATGTTTAGAGAAGAGAGAATGAAAGCTTTGAATGAATGTTGTATGCTTTTGGTGTTGTAAATGTGAAGCTCTCAATTGATCTATTTATAGGCATATGAGACTTCATATTCAAATTTAAAAAGATTCACATGTCAAAGACAACATCATTCACTTTTTCAAAAAATTCAAATAAAAGGTTCTTCTTTTTCAATTGTCAAAGACAACATCATTCATTTTTTCAAAGAATTCAAATAAAAGGTTCTTCTTTTTCAATTGTCAAAGACAACATCATTCACTTTTTCAAAAAAATCAAACCTAATCTTTTACTTTTGGCATATGACAAAATGAGCACACTTTCATTTTCAAAAAATTCAAACCTAATCTTTTACTTTTTGTATAAGTCTAAAAAAGCATCAACCACTTTTGAAAATATTCAAATAAAACATGCACATGTGAAAGATGACAATCAATCATCTTTAATATTTTCAAAGTTCAACCCTTTAATCAAGGCATGCACATGCAAAAGATGACAATCAATCATCTTTCAAAATTTTCAAATTTAATTTTCAAAAATATTCATGCACATGTGGAAAATGTATTTTAATGCTTTATGATAAAATATTAATTTTGAGCATTAATCCTAATTTCGAATTTTGAAGAGATTTACAACATTACTCTATAATTTTAATGTGAACTTGTTCCCTTCTTGCTCATGCTTATTTCCTTGATGTGCTTGACTCCATTGTATAGACAACTTGAGCTTGAGACTTCTTTATTCTTTGAATTCATTTGTTATCATCAAAATCCATGTGTAAATATATAATTACACAAAACTTGAAATCTTGAGTTCAACAGCTTCCATGAAAACTCAATTCCCTTATGAGTGAAAGCTACGAAAATCAAAGAAGAAAAGGGAAAACAAAAAACAAAAGAAAAAAAACACCCGGTTTTGATCTGGAACTTGGATTTCCGAATTGTAAAAACCTGAATTAATCTGGATTTCATACCAGGTCATAAACCGGGTATATCTGGGCTGGAACCCGAGTTCGGTTGAACACCCGTAACGTAAATGTCTTGTAATCGTTTTAAAAAAGAGTATGGTCTATTATTAAAAAATTATTATTTTTCATGTAAATTTTATGTTATTTACTTTCTTAAAATGATTACGTGATAGATATGCAATTTATAATTTTAAATATCTTTTTTAAAAAAGTAAATACGGTGTTGAATCATTTAGAGCATGCCCAGATACGATGGAACCGATAAGAAGAAATATCCTATTAAAGTTAAAATAAAATCGATTAAATCGATCTAAGAGCATTCACAATCTCCCCCTTTTTGATGATGACAAATACTTGATAGAACCTGAAACCTGAATTAATACTTAAGCTCCCCCTGAGAATGTGCGTTAGTTTTTCAAGCAAAAGTATAAATATAATTCCAAATATATATAATAAGTTTAGCAATTCAAACGATGTTAATGTTCTAGTCTAACACTTCTCCCCCTTTTGGCATCATTAAAAAGGATCCGCAACAACTAAATGGACTGAAGAAAACGATGCGTTTAATAGTCACTGTAGATAGTTGAAAAATGGAGCCGTCTGTGACCCGACAAGTGCTGCAAAGCCTCGAGGCCTAACTCTATGAATTTAATACGGCTGAAGATTTAAACAATCGCCTGATGTTGTTGACAAACGGGATTGAAGGCTCCGAGTTTCTATAAAAAAATGATCATTTTCATCTATCGGATGCCAAAAAAAATAATCACTTCTTGACCTGAGTTCTGTTTTTCCACAACGATAGAATGGCTGAGCAATTCTCTTCCACTAATGTTCCAGACTTGAATCAGGAACCCTTGACGCATCAATCATCAATCTTCTCTCCTGAGGCCGTCAATACCATGATAGGAGCAGTGAACCGTTTTTCTAGTAAGGCTGATTATGAGATTATTGCAGAATCAAGAATGCTCAGTAATCAATATGCTGCCTCTGTTACGATCATGTCTCAAAGGTTAATGACGAGGGTGAGTGAGATTGATCATCTTAACATGCAAATATCTGAGTTACGACAGAAGCTTGCTAATAAGGATAGTGAGAATAAAAGGCTAAAGCAAGAAAACCAAGAGTTGAAAAAATTTGTAGATTGGTATGCTCATGATCTGCAACCACGAATAGAGGAGCTGGAACGAGAAAGGGTTCAGATACAAGGTCAACATCGGCAGATAACAGCAGAGGTTCATCGTTTACTAGAAAAATAGGGACAATCTACTGTTAATCTCGCTGGCTTAGTAAGAAAACTTTTGACAATGTGTGTCCAGCATATCTTGTATTTCTTTTGACTAAATAAGATTTGAAGAGAAAATAGTTTGTCTTATTCTTTATGCTATCTCTATAAAATCAGTCCTGAAATTCATCCAATCCGCATCAAGTTTTCATCTCATCTCTATAACTCATTTGCATTCCTTCAGCATTCTCGTTTTAAGCCTTCTATTCTTTTCTCAATGGCTCATTCTTCTAACATTTCTCTAGATCCATCCATGAGGCATTCTGCATCTCAACCTCCTGTTCTTTCTGCAGCTACCATTGGTGCCATGTTGCAGCAAGAAAATAATAATCTGACTAATAAGTCAGATTCTGATGCTATTTATGACTTGGTGAGTCTTCGGACTCGCTACTCTTCCTCTATTGTGGCTTTTTCTCAGCGGCTACAAGCCAAAAATTACGAAGTTGAAAAGCTCAAAGAACAAATTGTTGTACTTCAACAAATTGTTCAAGAGTCTCCCACAAGGGAAGGAATCATTCGGCAGAAGAATAAACAGTTGAAATCTTTATTAGATTCTTCATTCCGCTTGCCGGTTCCTATGAATAAGAATGACATGATATTGTATGAAGAGAATGAGCGTCTCAAACATGAGGCTAAGAATCTCAAATTTATGTAAAAGTATAAAAAAAATCTATCTCTATTTTTATTGATTCTGGTCTATCTTTTAAGAGATATTCATAGCATGCATCATACCTATTTCTCTTCTGATCATACATAATCTATCTTCTGGTAAAGGTTTTGTGAAAATATCTGCTAACTGATCGTGTGTGTTTGTGAACTCTAACATTATATCACCTTTTTGCACATGATCTCGAAGAAAATGATACCTTATTTCAATATGCTTAGTTCTAGAATGTTGTATTGGGTTCTTTGAAAGATTTATAGCACTTGTATTATCACATTTGATTGGAATGTGATTATACATGAGTTTAAAATCTTCAAGTTGTTGCTTCATGTAGAGAACTTGAGCACAACAACTACCCGCAGCAACATATTCTGCCTCAGCAGTAGATAGTGCAACAGAATTTTGTTTTTTACTAAACCAGGAAACTAATGCATGACCTAAGAAATGGCATGCTCCACTAGTGCTTTTTCGATCTATTTTACAGCCAGCATAATCTGCATCTGTGTAGCTGATTAGATCGAAAGATGTGTGCTTAGGGTACCATAACCCTAGGTTAATTGTACCACTAAGATATCTAAGAATGCGCTTAACTGCAATTAAATGTGATTCTTTTGGAGATGATTGAAAACGTGCACATAAGCACACACTAAACATAATATCTGATCTACTGGCTGTTAAATATAATAAGCTACCAATCATACCTCGATATATCTTCGAGTCAACTGGCTTACCGGATTCATCTTTATCAAGTTTAGTTGATGGGCTCATTGGTGTTCCAATTTCCTTAGCATTTTTCATCCCAAACTTCTTCAGTAATTCCTTAATATATTTTGATTGATTGATGAATGTCCCACTTTTTGCTTGCTTAATTTGCAATCCGAGAAAGAATGTAAGTTCACCCATCATGCTCATCTCAAATTCTTCCTGCATAGTCTTAGCAAAAACTTGACACATATTTTCATTAGTAGCACCGAATATTATATCATCAACATAAATCTGAATCAAAAGAATATCATCATTTTCATATTTAATGAAAAGAGTTGTGTCGATTTTTCCTCTTGAAAAACCTTTTTCAATCAAGAAACCACTGAGTCTCTCGTACCAAGCTCTAGGAGCTTGTTTAAGTCCATATAGTGCTTTTGTGAGTTTGAAAACATGATTTGGGGAAATATGATTTTCAAAACCTGGAGGTTGCTCAACATATACCTCTTTATTTATAAAACCATTTAAGAAAGCACTTTTAACATCCATTTGAAAAAGTTTGAAATCTTTATAACAAGCATATGCAAGTAGCATTCGAATAGCTTCTAATCTTGCGACAGGTGCATATGTCTCATCATAATCGATTCCTTCTTCTTGATTAAAACCTTAGGCTACAAGTCGAGCCTTATTTCTAGTAATGACTCCAGACTCATCTTTCTTATTTCTAAAAACCCATTTTGTTCCAATAATAGTATGATTTTTGGGTCTAGGAACAAGTGTCCAAACATCATTTCTTTCAAATTGATTCAACTCTTCTTGCATAGCTAGAATCCAAGATTCATCAAGAAGTGCGTCATCAATATTTTTGGGTTCAATTTGAGATAGAAAAGCAGTATGATTACAAATATTTTTAAGAGATGATCGAGTACTTACACCTTGTGAAGGTTCTCCCAAAATTTGTTCCACTGGATGATCTTTCACAAATTTCCACTGTTTGGTTGCATCTTGTATTAAATTTTGATGATCTTTCCTGATGGCTCCATGTTGAACTTCCTCTATTGCTTTCTCTTTGTTGAGATTGAGACTTTCTGTGTTATTTATACCTTCTGTTTCTTCATCAATAGATTTCTTGGAGAGTGGAGAATTAGATTCATCAAATACTACATGCATAGATTCTTGTACAGTCAAAGTCTTTTTGTTGAATACTCTATAAGCTTTACTATTAGTAGAATACCCGAGAAAAATACCTTCATCAGATTTTGCATCAAACTTGCCTAAATTATCTCTGTCATTCAAAATAAAACATTTGCATCCAAATACATGAAAGTATCCAATGTTGGGCTTTTTCTCATTCCAAAGCTCATAGGGGTTTTATCTAACTTAGACATTAACATAACTCTATTTATAATATAACATGCAGTACTTACCGCTTCGGCCCAAAAATAACTAGGCAAGTTATTCTCATTGAGCATTGTTCTTGCCATTTCTTGAAGAGATCTATTTTTTCTCTCTACTACCCCATTTTGTTGAGGAGTTCGAGGAGCAGAAAAATTATGTACAAAACCGTTTTCATCACAAAATGTTTCAATATTTTTATTAACAAACTCTTTTCCCCTATCACTTCCGATACTTGAAATAGTATAGCGCTTTTCATTTTGAATTCTCTTGCATAACTTGGTAAAGGCATTATGTGCCTCATCTTTATGAGCAAGAAAGATGACCCAAGTATATCTAGAGAAATCATCAACAATAACAAATGCATAATATTTTCCTCCTAGACTTGCAACTCTATTTGGTCCAAAAAGATCCATGTGTATCAGTTGCAATGGTCTAGTAGTGGAAATATGTTTCTTAGTTTTAAAAGAAGTTTTTGTTTGTTTACCAAATTGACATGCATCACAAATTTTGTCTTTAAGAAAATATGTTTTTGGTAAACCTCTCACAAGATCATTTTTTGAAAGTTTGGAAATAAGTTCCATGTTGGCATGACCTAGTCTTCTATGTCATAACCAACTAGTTTCATTTTGAGCTGACAGGCAAATAGCATCTTGTGAGGTAATTTCTTCAAAATCAATTGTATAAACATTATTGTTTCTAAAAGCAATAAAACAAATATTATAATCATGATCATTCAAAATAATGCATTTATCCATTTTAAAAGTAACTGTAAATCCTTTATCACATAATTGACTTATGCTCAAAAGATTATATTTTAAACCTTCAACAAGTAGAACATCTTCAATTATGAGAGAAGATTCATTACCAATTTTACCTATTCCCACGATCTTCCCTTTCGAGTTGTTTCCAAATGTCACGTGTCCTTCTTCTTTAGATCTAAGATCAAAGAACTTAGTCTTGTCTCCCGTCATGTGTCTTGAACATCCACTATCTAAAAACCACTTATTTTTGCTTGTGGATGACTTCATGCATACCTATAAAAACAATTAAAATGATTTTTCTTGGTACCCAAGTTCTTTGGGTCCTTTATTTATTAGTATTAGAAGAAACAAGATTTTTAGGTACCCATATGGCCCTAATAGTCATTGTATGATTTCTTCTAATAGGACAAGTATGATAATTATGACCATTTCTATTACAAAAATTACAAATAGCATGTGACATATATGAAAAACTTGAATGATTATAATAATATCCTTTTTTGACAAAATTATTTTTATGAAAAGAATTTTGAATATTAGTCTTTGAGGTAGAATGATTATCAAAGAAATTTTTATAAGGTTTGTATTTTTGTTTTGGCATATATCCCAAACCTGCCTTGTCAAAAACACATCTTTGACTACCAAGAAGTTTTTCAAAATTTCTTTTTCCATTCGTAAAGTTTTCAACAATATTTTCTAAATCGGTTTTCTTCTTATTCAATTCAAGATTTTCATCTTTCAAAATGATACTTTCTTTTCTTAAAATTTCAATTTCGTTTGTTAAAGAAGAATTTTTCTTTTTCAAAGCAGTATACTTGATACCCAATTTTTCAAATTCCTCATAAATCTCTTCTAAAACATTTTGCAATTCTTCATATGAAGGATTTTCAATATTATCAAGATTTGTTACCTCAATGTCATCTTTAGCCATAAGACAAAGATTTGCTGATTCTTCATTGCTTGCTTCACTATCTGAGCTACTTGAATCATCATCCCATGTAGCTTTCATTGCTTTCTTGCCCTTGTTTCGATCTTTCTTTAGCAGAGGACAATCTGGCTTGATATGACCAGGTTTATTGCATTTATAACAAATTAAAGTATCGTTTTTACCTGAATCTTTCTTGGAAAACTTTTTGAAAGATTTCCTCGGATGAGTTCTATTTTTCTTCAAGAACCTCTGAATTCTTCTTGTTATCATCGCAACTTCTTCATCTTTATCGTCATTTTCCTCATCTTCATCACTTTCACTTTCATGAGGAACAGCTTTAAGTGCTAAGCTCTTCTTTGGCTTTCCTTCTTCTTCTCCTTTTTTCAATGTGTACTCATGGGTGATAAGTGACCCGATGAGTTCATTGACTTCGAGCTTCTTGAGGTCTCTAGCTTCAAGAATCGCTGTAACTTTTGATTCCCAACGTTTTAGTAAAGAGTTGAGAATTTTTCTTACTATCTCCACCTTGGAATAAACTTTGCCAAGAGCTGTCAAGCTGTTTATGATGTTAGTAAAACGAGTGTGCATACTAGAAATAGATTCATCATCATTCATCTTAAACATTTCATATTCATGAGTAAGAATATAAATTTTTGATTCCTTTACTTGCGAAGTTCCTTCATAAGTTACTTCCAAGTTATCCCAAATTTCCTTTGCCGTTGCGCAATTCATTATTCTATTAAACTCATTTCTATTAAGAGCATTATATAATAAATTCATAGCAGTTAAATTTAAAGTATAAAGTCTATCGTCTTCACGATCAAACTCTTCTTCTTCCTTTTTGACCTTTACTCCATCAACCACTTTTGTTGGAATATAAGGTCCATTTACAATACATTTCCAGATTTCTCTACCTTGAGCTTGAAGAAATATTCTCATTCTAACTTTCCAGAATGAGTAATTATCTCCACAAAAGAGTGGAGGCCGACTGCTAGATTGACCTTCACCAAATGAAGCTGCAATGTTAGCCATAAGATCTTAACTCAAAAGATAGTTAATCTTATAATAGAGCTTTTAGCTCTGATACCAATTGTTGCCCAGATGACTAACACAAGAGGGGGGGTGAATTGAGTTGTATTAAAAAAAATAACAGTTATAAATCAAATATATAATATAAAATATAAACAAAATATGAAATAACAATAAATATAAAGAGTAAGGGTAAGAGAGAAGCAAACTCAGTATGTTAACGAGGTTCGGCCCCACTGCCTACGTCCTCGCCTCAAGCTACCCCTTGAGGATTCCCAAATTCACTATTCAACTTCCTTCAGGTGGAGATAGAAACCTATTACACCTTTGAACAACACCGCTACAAAGGATCCGTGTAGAACACCCTCTATACTTGCAATCACCTTACACGTGGTGATTCAACTATTCCCCGTGTAGAATACTTTCTACACACACAAGGGTTATACACACCCTTTTTCTGATACAAAAGCTGATAGTGGGTAGGTTATCAGAAAACACTCCTCAACGAGTGAAATAAGAACAATACAGCGCAAACTATATCTCTCAAAATGAACAAGGATTAAGGCTCAATGTTTAGAGAAGAGAGAATGAAAGCTTTGAATGAATGTTGTATGCTCTTGGTGTTGTAAATGTGAAGCTCTCAATTGATCTATTTATAGGCATATGAGACTTCATATTCAAATTTAAAAAGATTCACATGTCAAAGACAACATCATTCACTTTTTCAAAAAATTCAAATAAAAGGTTCTTCTTTTTCAATTGTCAAAGACAACATCATTCATTTTTTCAAAGAATTCAAATAAAAGGTTCTTCTTTTTCAATTGTCAAAGACAACATCATTCACTTTTTCAAAAAAATCAAACCTAATCTTTTACTTTTGGCATATGACAAAATGAGCACACTTTCATTTTCAAAAAATTCAAACCTAATCTTTTACTTTTTGTATAAGTCTAAAAAAGCATCAACCACTTTTGAAAATATTCAAATAAAACATGCACATGTGAAAGATGACAATCAATCATCTTTAATATTTTCAAAGTTTAACCCTTTAATCAAGGCATGCACATGCAAAAGATGACAATCAATCATCTTTCAAAATTTTCAAATTTAATTTTCAAAAATATTCATGCACATGTGGAAAATGTATTTTAATGCTTTATGATAAAATATTAATTTTGAGCATTAATCCTAATTTCGAATTTTGAAGAGATTTACAACATTACTCTATAATTTTAATGTGAACTTGTTCCCTTCTTGCTCATGCTTATTTCCTTGATGTGCTTGACTCCATTGTATAGACAACTTGAGCTTGAGACTTCTTTATTCTTTGAATTCATTTGTTATCATCAAAATCCATGTGTAAATATATAATTATACAAAACTTGAAATCTTGGGTTCAACAGCTTCCATGAAAACTCAATTCCCTTATGAGTGAAAGCTACGAAAATCAAAGAAGAAAAGGGAAAACAAAAAACAAAAGAAAAAAAACACCCGGTTTTGATCTGGAACTTGGATTTCCGAATTGTAAAAACCTGAATTAATCTGGATTTCATACCAGGTCATAAACCGGGTATATCTGGGCTGGAACCCGAGTTCGGTTGAACACCCGTAACGTAAATGTCTTGTAATCGTTTTAAAAAAGAGTATGGTCTATTATTAAAAAATTATTATTTTTCATGTAAATTTTATGTTATTTACTTTCTTAAAATGATTACGTGATAGATATGCAATTTATAATTTTAAATATCTTTTTTAAAAAAGTAAATACGGTGTTGAATCATTTAGAGCATGCCCAGATACGATGGAACCGATAAGAAGAAATATCCTATTAAAGTTAAAATAAAATCGATTAAATCGATCTAAGAGCATTCACAATGTCTCTTGTATAATATAAAAAATGTAAAATATTTAGATAATTGTTCATAAAATGAACTCCATTAGATTATGTATAAGAGTTTGTAAAATACAAATTGTTATAGTAATCCGCTACATTTAGTGGGTACTGTTCATCATTTAAATAATTTTTTAATTATTTATACTTCATTTATTCCATCATTTCCTTTTACATTTTCAATACAAATTCTTTTTATGATTATGATTTAAAATAGCTCAATTTTATTTTTTTCTAAAAAATATCTTGGAAATATTATTTATCTATTTTTTCATATTTGATTTTATTTTAAATTCTTATTTAATTTATATAATTTTATTTTTTGCGTATAGGACTGAATTATATTACATTATTTATAATAATATATTGTAAATATAAAAAATTATATGGATGTTATAAATTTATTGGTAGAAAGGAAATGTTTTAAAAAAATATTATTTAAATAATATAAAAAAATATAGATAAATTAATTTATGGTAAATTAGAAAAGTGAGTATATAAAATAAAAAAATGAATTTTGATAATATATTATTTTAAAAGATAAGTAGAGAATCATTGAAAGTGCTCTAAGATTTCGAATTGAATTTGAAAAAATCGGAGGCATCGAAGTGGGCTGAACCGATAAAGCTCAAAATTCTCAAAATTGGCAACTCGCAAGTACGTGACTTGTATAGTTGTGGCTGCTCCTATCCTAAACATTGAAAAAGTGCAATTGTCACTCATAAAAAGAGTCAAAAAGCGAGGTGTTTGCAGTTATGACCAGTCATTAATTGACACGTTTTACAGAAGGGTAGGCTGCAAGGACAAGACCAAATTGGGGACAGGAACAGCATCGTAGGTTGAAGGAGACGTGGTGGGCCCCAGTCCTCGTCAGCTTCTACCCAGATCCTATCCACTTATCTTTGTGTCCTTTCACCGGCTCTGCCACCTGATTAGTTTCAAAACAAGCTATACATTCCATATCCTGTGGGCAGAGGCTGGCGAGGCACGATTATCCTAAATGTTAAATTCATTTTCTATTTAGTTATTAAATTATAAAATATCATTATAATAAATTAGTTAAAATTTAAATATTTAGACTTTATTTATAGTAAATATCAAAATTATTTTTAAATTTATTTGCTACTGAAATTTCATCAAATATTTATTTCATCTTTTATTTATCTCTCTTCATCATTCCATTTATCATTTCACTCATCATTTATTTGTAATTCCTTTCAATGAGGTAATATTATAATCTTTATAATAGGTGCCTCTAATTTTATAGTGTTCAATTAAAATAATTGACAATTCAAAATCAAGCGTTTGAGGCCTTGTTTGATTAGTCAAAACTAAAATTTTCATCTCAACTCATCAATACATATTTTTTAAATTTCAATACAAAATATAATAAACAATCTAACTTTTTCAAATCTCAATACAAAATTAATATTCAAAAATTATATTATAATAATATTTTATTTGTTATTATTTAAAACGTATTATCTTATCTCATCTCATCTGTGTAATTAAGCGGGGCCTCTAAATGATTGTGGGCGCGAATTTAAAAGAAGTTAATAAACCAAACTGTGGTTAGCGAATTTATTAGTTTAGAGCTAAATAAGTAATGATGAGTTATTGCATGTTCGGTTTATCAAAACATCTTATTTCATTTTAATTCATTATTATAATTTTTATAAATTTTCATATAAATATAATAAACAATTCAACTTTTTTTAAATTTAAAAACAAAAATAACATTTAAAATAATATTTTATTTAATTTTTAACAAAATATCTCATCTTTTCTGTATAACTAAATGGGACGCACAACTCTATTATTGTAAATTTTAAAATAGTGTTCCACTCATATAAAAATAATTTTATAAATTAATATAATTTAATTTATTAATTAGATCTATTATATAATAAAAATAATATTATAAAATAATACACAATTATACTTATAACTAAAATTTTATAAAATTTAATATTTACTAATTTTTTTTAAAAATAATTACACGAACTCTATCTATTTTAAAATTATAAATATCATTTTTATTCATTTTAAATTTGAAGCATCTTCTAAATTATTACAATAAAAATTAAATAAAATAAAAAAAGTCCAAATTAAAAGTGGTCAGCGAAGTAATGTACTGTTGACAGTTCACCATGAGTTGGAAAAGAAGCCTTTCTATTATTATATTCCAACGCAGTCAATTATTTCGTCAAAGATATTGATAGCATTTGGTCAGTTCTGGCCTCTGGGCGCGTCTGTGTCTATGCGGGCGTTTTGCAGTTCTCTAGGATGAACAAATCAAATCTGAACCGTTCGTCTTCTTCGAGAAACGGTTTATCTTAAAACGATCCCATATGAATCACACGAGTCCTACGTAACACGCACGCGCATGAATATGAAGTCCGTGCCGTGTAAAAGTCCCATCTTCCATTTTTGACGAGTAGGAAGATTTTTTTACAGAGAGAGACGGTTCAGTTCGGATTCTAACTTCTTGGGAATTAACAAAAAAAAAAAAAAAAGTCGGCTCTTCCTCCTGTTTATCCACAGGCATTAGCAAAGACATATAAACAGAACCTTCGTATTGTTCTCGTGCTGTTTTAGCTGGGTCTCCTAAAACGTCTGTAATTTCTGGCGTTGGGAAAAGCGATACATTGTGTTTTGAAGGTGGGATTTTTCCGCTCTGAGTTTTTGTTATGCTGTGTTTTGTTCTTTGAGTTGTAATCTTAATGTTAGTTTTTTTTTTTTTTCAGATAATTCATTGAGTTGCTTTTTGAATCATCTGCGGGTTCAGAGATATAGAAAGAATGGAGAGCGAAACCGAGGCTTCATTGTCTTCTCAAAGTTCTGCAATTTCTGAACTTAGTGATGAAGATGTGTCTGTGTTGGAAAACGGATCTGGGAATTACGGGTATGCCTTATTTTTCTTCTGTTGATAGCATCTTTGTTTATTATTATTATTACTATTATTATTATTATTATTATTATTATTTATGGTTGTTCTGTAAAGCTCACTTTTGGATTTGGGCCTCTTTGCTTTTGACAATCCAGTGATTCAAAATTTCGGTTTCTTTGTGTTTGCGGGCAGGTGCTCTCATTACAGGAGGAGATGCAAGATCAGAGCGCCTTGTTGCAATGAGATTTTCGATTGCAGGCATTGCCATAATGAAGCAAAGGTTTGCACTTATATTTATACATCTAATCCTTTCTTAGTTCTGTTTTTCTCTCTCTTTGCTTCTGTTCTTGATAATAACTTCTACATTCTTGCTCCAATGTTTATTCTTCCTCAATTTTTCTTTTTTTTTGTACATGAGCAGAATTCCATAGAAACCGATCCTCTTGATCAACATGATCTTCCACGCCATGAAGTAGAACAGGTTGGTATATTTTCTTCTTTTTTTTCTTCAGTTCACGAATTTCAAGTGGGCTGAAAGGTGTCTGTGCTTTTGGAAATTATTATAGATTTATACTTTTTTCCCGATGGATAGATACATTAGGATGCCGTCTCTCCGTGTTATAATGCATGACAAAAGCTGTTGTACTCTTATTCATTTGTTATTGCTACGTTCTTCGACAAGCGGACTGCATGTGTTGGTATGTCTCTGGTTCTGATACCATAGTTGGTCTTGCCCTATGCTTAGCCCAGTGAAGGAATCATGGCAAAAATTAAAAGTAAGGAGAAGAATGCTAGCTTTTGCTAATAGAGGATTGATGTCAGTCACACTTTGTTAAAACTCTTTTTCTTTTCTTTTCTCTCTTAGAAAGAGAACTGTTGCCAATCTGGGGATTGTGGACTCTGAGTTATTAAGATGGAGGAAGTTACAAATTCAGGGTTTGATTATGTGCGAGAGGTTTTAAGGTCGGCTAACTGATGGCTGAATTCGCTATTGTTGGCTTTCTTGCCTCTTTCACCACACCCATGTTGATGTTGGATTTGGTGCCAATATTCATCTCTAATTACTTTTGGTGCATTATTTCCAAACTTTTGAGCTGTTCTTCAATTCTAGAAAATGATATTTTTAAAGCGTTTTTAAGTCTAAGGATGATAGTAATTTGAATCTTATTGCATAGACAAACAAATGCAATATGTATGTGTGCGTGTGTACTCATAGAAGTAAAGCATCACTCTGCATTTGACCATTACCATTGCCAGAAACAGAAAATTAAAGGAGGGATGGGATTTTATTTGGCAATTGGTTGTCACGTTGACACTCTGTGCTTGCTCTTTGCATTTCATGTCTCTTGAGAGCAATATAGTTTATGCAAAAACCAAAATATTTGCTTTTAGGATGATACTTTGGTTGTTTCAAGGTTTTTCTTTTCTTTGACCCTTAGGTAAATAAATGGATATCTTGGGATGATGAAAAGACAAACTGCTCCTGAAATGACTCGTACTGATAAGAAAAGCAGGAAAGAATGAAAAAACCTTGGCATTTATTTTATAGGGCTTGACCTATAAAAAATAAAATAAAATTATTTTATAGGGTTTGATTTTGGTGGTCATAAAATTGGTGTTCTTTTATTGGTCTCTTGTATTTGTCTCTAGTTCTTCACTAGGTGAACAGGTGCCTTCTCTTCTATACATCCTATGTACTTGGGCTATGCGTATTCTCAACTTTATCAATAAAACTTCTTTTACCTATGAAAAAATGTAGTATGTTATCTTACTTTCTCCACTTCTCTAATTTGTCAAAGTTTTGTTCTGACTTACAGGTCATCTGCTCCCTATGTGGTACAGAACAAGATGTAACTTCCCTAAATACTACACTTTTAAAAAATTTAGTGCCAATTTTGGAGATTTTTTTTTTAATGTTGATCATATTGTTTTGTACTATAATCAGGTTCAGCAGTATTGCACAAGTTGTGGCGTTTGTATGGGAAAGTATTTCTGTACAACATGCAAGTTTTTTGATGATGATGTAAGTTCCAGAGTTTCGAGCCTGATCCATTGGAAAAAGATGAAGATTTCTCTTTCTCTTCATTTTAATTTTTGGATAAAAAAGATGAAGATGGTTCCCAATGCACCTTTTGTTGGTTATTTTTTGTATGCTGGTTCGCAAAGTTCATTTTTAACTTATACAACCAATTTGTTCCTCTTTCAGACTTCAAAGAACCAATTCCACTGTGATGAATGTGGAATCTGCAGGTTAATTTTATAATTCATCTCTTTCTTATCACTTCATTAATTCCTTAATTATTAGAGGGTTTTATATGCTTTCATTTCCTAAGTCTTTGCTTGTTAATTTATTTTTACAGAATTGGAGGCAAGGAAAATTTCTTCCACTGCAATAAATGTGGTGAGGGGTTGCCTAATTCTTGACCATTAGCTGAACATCTTCTTCTACTCCTCCTTATCTTGCAATTTTTTCCTCAGAATGTTGCTACTCTAAGTCAATGGAAGATGGACATCAGTGTGTTGAAAGAGCAATGCACCACAATTGCCCTGTTTGCTTTGAGGTATTATAAAGTACTGATATTTGATATAAAATGATATATATATATATAATCAGTGAGATGAGTGCCACTATTTTGTTTGCAGTTTCTGTTTGATTCAATGAAAGCGATTACTGTCTTGCCATGTGGACACACAATACATGATGAATGTATGGAAGAGATGATGCAACATTTCCGGTGAGCATTTGTTTCTTATTCACTTGCATGTCCATTGTGTTGTGCATGCAAACCGTGCAATATTATAACAGCAATAATAAAATTAGACTTCTAATTCTCGAAGTCTGCACAATCTTCCTCTTTTCTATAATCTCAAACTTATTTATATTTTTTATTCTTGCTTCGGCATGCCTATTGTTTTTCAACTCTTAGGGCGAATTTTCAGTTAGGGAGAACCAATTCCTTCATCTTGCAGGTACTCATGCCCCATCTGCTCAAAGTCCATCGGTGATATGTCTGGTGCATGGGCAAAGCTTGATGAAGTGGTAAATGGATGCCTCCACTCTTTTCTTTTCCTGGAAATTGACCTTATACTAATAGTATTGTTCTTCATGCCCTGACATGCTTTTACTTAACTTCATATGCAGATTGCCTCAACTCCAATGCCTGAAATATACTTGAATAAGATGGTAAGTAACTAAGCCTAGCATGAAGACCTTTGATTCTTTAATGGCAAATGGTTGCACATATCTCTGATCGAGATTTCATATGCTCAGGTCTGGATTCTCTGCAATGATTGTGGAGCAAATTCTAACGTTCAATTTCACGTTATGGCGCATAAATGCCCAAGCTGCAAGTCTTACAATACAAGACAGATACAAGGAGAACAAACTGCACCGTGTGCATCGAGGGTGGCCGAGACAATGAGCTGTCACACTGGTTGATCGAGAGGCTTTTAGATTAACCAACCATTCGTCTTTCCAGGGGAAGCCACCTTTTGTTAGAAATGTTTTGTCTAATGTTCAATCATATATACAAACATTATACAATTTATACTTGAAAAAAAAATGTTTGTATAATGTTCAATCAGTAATGGGCTCATGGTTTACTTTTCCAAAACAAAAGAAAGGAAAAGAAAGGGTTCATGATTTAACGTGCCGATTGGGTTCAATGTAAAGCTTGTCTGGGCTATTTTCAATCATAAATGTCATCATTCTTTCCATATTCTGTAACATCACCGTATTTTTGCCTACGAATGATAGGAGGCACAGCCTTCAGTACCGGATTCTAACTACCATTCCTTCCTAAAATGAAATCTGCTGGAAATTGTACCTGCAATATCAGTCGACTAATTTTCTGTGCTCAAGTTTTAAAGCTCTGCACAGATTTATCATTTGTTGGTTGATTGGTCGCAGCCACCTGAACACTTTCTTCTGATCAGTACTTCGATCTCTGATAAAGTTCCATTCTTTTAGTAAGCCGTTCATTCTCTTGATTCAGACTCTGGTTGATTGCCTCAAACCACTACTTCCAATGCATCTCTTTCGATTATTGCTTCGGTATTTCCCATTTAGTCCGCTAATTTGCAGGCAACCTCAGCAGCACCCAGCCCCGCTTCATGAGAGTGTTGCTTTTTTCAATAAAAACTACAACTAGAGGTGATGAATTTTGCACCATTTCTTCTGAATATGATCTCTTCTGCACACAGCAGCAACTATTGAGTGGCCCCATCTTACGGCAGCATCGAAATTTATCTTCCATGAGTCCATTCTTTGGGGTTTCCAGCCAATGTCTTTCTCTAATTCCTCCTCATTCCAAGGTAGTTGGTGATCTGTCAGTTTATTCCTTTTGTAATACCTGAGTCCTATTAGGGAGATTTTTATGTCATTTTGTTATTGTGCATATTAGATTAATATACATATTAGTGCACAATTGTGCTTACAATTAGATTTTTCCTTTATTATTTCTTTTGAGTTAAATATTCTTTTATACATTTTAAAATGAAGATTTTAATTATTATATTTTTAAAATAAGTATGCTTTAGTGATTTTTATTTTAAATGGAATTTATTAAAATAAATGAAGGGTATGATTTTGGGATTTTACAATATTTTCCTTTAGCTTTCTATTTTGTTTATTTCAGCAAGATGCCCCAATCAATCTCAACCCTTGGATTGTTACGTGAAAAAGTGTCTCCTATTTTAATCTCAACCATCCATTTCTTTACTTGTGATGGAAGAAGAGCCAAAAGACAAAAACACTCTTACCCCTCCTACACGTCGATTACCAAGAGAGAAAAGGATTAAAAATCCTCCTAAGTCCCTCACTCTACCCGTTGACCCCTTGAGCAAGGAAGAGAGTAGACTCTTCTTCAAGCTCCAACCCTAACCGATTGCTACCTCCATCCACATTTCTTTTTCTTCTCATCTTCATGACCTTGGCGGCGTAATCCTAGAATGGAGAAGAAGATGAGTCGAAGATGGGGGGTTTTGTTCTCAAACTGAAGTGTGCGTGTGAAGTAAAGTGAAGCTTTAAGTGGGAAGTGGGAACGGCGTTGTGTGGAAGTGTGTTAGGGACCCCAATCTTGTCCCTAAAAATTAAGTCCACGAGCTCACCTTAATGATGTTGGTGACCGAGTGATCTTGCCAACTTGCTTGGCCTTTACACAGGGAAGGTGTTTGGGAGATGGAATGTTGGAGATGATGATGGAGTAGTGCGGTAATCTAAGTGATGATTCGGTGTGTTTGATGCAATGTGGAACGACTTGATGGTTGCCCTTGATATTGGTGCCACTTGGATGATGCTTAGGGTGAGTATGGTGAAGTGTAGCTAGGGTTTTGGATGGTGGCTAAGGGAGATTATGAAATTGGGAATTGATGGATTAGGGTTGGAGTGTAGGATAGATTGCTCATTGACTTTAGGGATTGGCAAGGTAAGATGAAGAAGGTAGGATTTGGATATGGTTAGAGGATTAGGTTGGATAGTGTTTGAATGAGTCTAGAGTTGTTCCTAGAGTTTAGGGATCTGGAAATGGATATGGAAGGTTTGCAAGATGGAGGGAATCTTTGATGGATGAGGGGAATTTGAATTTGGATTAGGATGGCAAGTCAATAGTTGACTAGTGAGATTTTAGGAAGAATGATTTAAGGGATTGAATGTGATTATCAATTCCTTAAATTATGAGATTTGAAATGGGAGGGAGTCAAGACTCCTAGAAGGAAAGATTTTGTGGAGGGAAGGAATTATGGAAAGTGGCAAACACTTTAGTGGTTGAGAATGAGAGTATGGAAGGATCAAATGAGCAATGGAAGCATGAACACCAAGAACAAAATAATGAACATTCAAGAACAAAGTAAAATGCTTAAGAACTTGAATGAACAAAAGGTAACAAATCAACTAATGATTCACGGATTGCACAATAGTTGAAATAAACCTCATGAATTGATAACTTGATAAAAACAAATAAAACAACAACTTGAATTCACGAATTGCATCAAGTTGCAAGATTAAGATAAATGAATCACACCTATTCATGAATTGCAATGTGTGATCCTCTCTTTGGGATTCACGAATTACATCCAAAAAGCCCAAGTGCCTAGCATCGATTATTGATCTCCTAAACAAAATAATTCTCCTGTAGGGAATTTGCCAAAAGATATGAAAGAAAAGACTAAGGGTCCTATTTATAAAAGTTACAACTTGAAAACCCCCAAAAGGCCCCTTGAAAATAAATAAAAATAAAAATAAAATAAATAAAAAGGAAATAACATAGTAGCATGGGTCAAGTTGGTCTTGGCATGCATGAGCCCATGGTGGGCTAGGATGGCGCATGGTGGCCTTCGGTCTGGTCCATGGATAGATGGCAAAACATGGATTGCTGATGGACATGGCACCAAGGGCTCGCTGGTGGGCATGGCATGATTCCATGCAAGGCCTGCTCATGGTGAGCCATGTGTGAGTGCTGCCTAGCCTAAGCTGGTGGCCTGGGCGTTGGATCTGCATGGCATGGGCTGGAGCCATGAGCTGGATGGCATGCCTGGTGGGCATGCCACTGACCTAGCCTGCAAGGCATGGGCTGGAGCCGTGTCTAGATGGCATGCCTGCGAAGGCATGCCACTAACTTGGCTGGTGTGTGGTGTGGGGCGCATGCAAGGGTGCGCGCAAAGGAGTTGTTCGTGGTGGAAGTCTAGCCCAACTAACAATTCTAACTTTGTGCAAATGCCAGAAGTTAAAGAAGATATTCTCCAAATGAATTATTGAACAACTATTACGGCAACTAAATTGTACGTAAGAGAAATATTTTTATAAAAACAAATTACATCTACCTGGCTACCCCAATGGTAGGAATATCGATTTGGATACGTATTTGGAGGCATCATATATGCTAGGTAGTATGTATTTTTGGGACCAAAATATCCCTATCATATATACCTAGCTACCCCAATAGTATGAATATCGATTTGGATATGTATTTGGAGGCATCGTATATGCTAGGCAGTATGTATTTTTGGGACTAAAATATTCCTATCATATACAAATAAATAATATATTAAGTAGTTAGAAATATCAGACACAATGACAGAGATAATAGCATATCCAAATTACAAACGTTTATCATACCTCGATTGGCGAAATCACTGTAGAAGGCTGGGGTGGCATTCTATCGTCCTCTGTGCCTTCCATCTTGTAATATTCTTCTCTAACCTTACAATATTTACAACTAACATCATAGTGCCATTGCTCACATGGAGAAAATTTGTTATCAAAATAGCATAGCCTATATATATGTATATAAATTTATTTAACATTTTTTTAAGCAAGCTTCATATATAAGTTTAACAATTGTTAAAGACCCAACCATTGATCCAAAAGCTCTAGGACTATTGGATACTAATTTGGTTAAACCTTTAACTTTCAATATCATAATATTCCACCACGCTTCCGAATCCAAGGTCCACGACGGCACACTCTATCAACACTAACTCGATGGTACCCCTTTTTCCTTTGGGCGGCTTTACTCATCTATCAGCATTCAATAACTTAACACTATGCTTATACAAAGTATCAAGACATTTTAATCCAGCCTATAGGTCGCCCCTTTGTGACTTGAACCCTAGACGTGGTCACTGCTCTGATACCAATTGTTATAAACCCACTAGGTAGAACTCACCCTTGAAAAGCAGCTTACAGGGAATAGTGCCTAGGGGCTTATAAATCACCAACCAATTCCTTACTTAGTCGATGTGGGATTATAACAACCACACTCTACAACCGATGTCCACGGCGGTCTTGTTGCTCACACGGGCTGGCTGTGCGCTAGGTCTTTCCTAGCCCCGGACAAACACTGCTATGCCGGCATCACCCCCCATTCCGCACGATTGCAACCGTAGCAACATGGCCTTAGAACTGTGAGTCAGCTCTGATACCATTTGTTATAAACCCACTAGGTAGAACTCACACTTGAAAACTGGCTTACAAGGGAAGGGTGCCTAGGAGCTTATAAACCATCAACCAATCTCATACTTAGTCAATGTGGGATCGTAACAACAAACACATAAAGAGAATTAATTACTTAATTTGTTATCAAAGTACTAATGTTCAACAACATAACTAAGCTAATTATATCAAGGAGCTAGCTAGCTATCAAGAATAATTGATGTATTTGTATTGCTTATTTTTCACAGGAATTCATGCATTTTTCATAAACAGAAATATTGTTTATAAGAATGAGAAAAGTTTCAAATGAAAATAGCACGGTTTGAATGCACATATCGCCCCAACACCATCAGAAAAGATTCTACTCAATGCAAAGGCAACAGCTTGTTGAGCCATAAATTCAGACATGCAAGCACAACACTTTTTTCATCTTAAATCTATTCTAGTTCAACCTAGTGAATACTTAACAAAAGCAAAGCACAAAAAATGTGTTTTAAATGAAGCACAACACAAAAGACTTACTGGTGGAGAATGAGCTCGCACGGACTGGCGCAGGCGGGGGGCTTCAGATTAAATGCAGGGAAGGATAAAAAAATGAGAGAAAATAGGGCGGCTTTCGCTTGAATCAAGGTAGGGGGAATTCCTTTCGACATTGGAGAGTGGGGAGAAATGCAGGGAGTGGAAAACGAGGGAGAGGAAGGGGGAATGCCTGGAGTGGGGCGTGGGTGGGGATGTGGTGGGCTGGGTGGGAAGGGGGGGTGTGGACACAGGGAGCTGGGTGGGTGGGAGGGTGGGGTGTGGGGATACGAGGGCTGGGTGGGAAGAAGATACAAAAAAAGAAAGTAAGGACGGAAATGGAGGGAATTCGAGTAGGTAAAGAGAGGGAAAAAAAAAAGTCGTCAGAAATTCGTGAGGTGTAGATAAAAATAGAAGTTTGTGTATCTTTAATATTAATTATTATTCAAATATTAGTAGTGGATTCAATCAAATTTGATTAAAATTTAATTAAAAAATTCATTTTTATAAATTCATAGAATCGTAATTAAGTCATAGAGATCCCAAAACTCACTTCAATCAAACTTGTCAACTACCATCTATGTCCTCACTTCTTGATCAAAACCCCCACCTTAATTAAAATAAGACACAAAACAAGACTATGGAATAAAACATAAAGGCTAAAACCTCATTCTAAACTGAAAGGGGGGGTTTCTATTTGGAAACAAGCTCGTGTTCATTGTCGGTTAATTGTCGATAATCCGAGCTTAACACACAATACTCCCACTCAAAAAGCATAGACAACCAAAACCACCCACAAAATTCCTACCCAATTTAGGATCGCTCGCCATCCTTTGCACTCTACCAAAACACTGGTATAGAAGAAAGGAGGAGAATTTATTGAGTAATCTATATCTTGGAAAGTGAAATGAAGGCCAAACCCAGATCGGCAAAATTCCTGGCCAAAAACCCATATATCCCAATAGCCACATCCAGAAACCCAAAAATGGAGTCATCAGGCTAAAAAATAAAAATAATAAAAACAGCTGAAAAGGAAAATGGAGTTCGGCGTAGCTTACGGTGATGACTGTAGGAGTCGATAGCTTAACGATTGAGCTATCCTTCGGTGGCGCTTGGGCTATCCTTTGGCAATTGCAGCTACTGAGTTAAAATGAAAAAGAGGAAAGCAGCACAGAGTTCTTCACTTTTTCTTCTTGCACGGGAAAGCATATGTAGCAGGAAGATGAATTATTCTATTCTTAAGATATTATTTAGAGCATTGACATTGGCTTCATCAAAGCCATCTTTAAAATTTGATGAAAAGTGCATGTTTTTCATAAGTCCAAAACCTCCTTAGCCATATCCCTACATTGGATTAGCCATTTGATTCATCAAAATAATAATATAATATTATTTTTTTTAATAATAATATTTATATTTTTTTTCATATTTTGCAATTACACTAACCATTGGTTAATTAATAATTTAATTTGATACTTAAATTATTGTTTTCCAACGAATTTTTTTCCTCTTCCTAATTATCCAACAAACACATTTTGTCAACCCTTCTTCTAATATTAACATTTTATATTAATATTAATATTTGTATACTATAATGCTAATATACAAATAGATGCATGTGGCTAAACCACCCAAATTACTCTACAATATCACTTCCAATAAAATTGCAAGTGTAATCAAATCTCACAAGGATTTTAAGGGCCTAGCTAAGAAAGTAAGGCCCTAAGAAAGTAAGCACGTAAGGGAGTATCAACAAAAGCACTCCCAAGATGAAATGCCTCCTTGAATTAATAATCTAGTTTACAAAAGTGTCATACGGCAGCTCAAGATGGGGACATTAGGGTGGAACTGAATTGAAGAAAAAGAAGGAAGTAAAGTGAAGAATCAGTAAAGTGAAGAAGATGCTGTCGTGTGATGGAAGGAGGACCATGGGCCGGGTATGGATCATGGGCCTTAATGCCGTGGGCTCACAAGAGAAGAGAAGGGCTGCCAACGCATGGGCTGCAAGAGGGGCCTATGGGCCGAAGCATGGAGAAGCTGCTAGAAATCCATTATCCATTTAGTTATTTGCATTTTCCTTATTTCCAGACTATTTCATATTTGTCATTTTATGTCTAAATTTCCTATTGGTCAATACACCTGTAGTGGAAGGGAATTGGGGTAGTTATAATCCGTAGCAGAGGACTATAGTGGGCATCAGAATATTTTTCAGTGTTATTTTAATTCCTGGAGGTGCTCCCCTCGAAGTGAGCGTGTAACGTGCGGCTATCTATTCAATCCATTTCAGAGTTTTCTTTCTCTCTTTCATTCACTCTTAGTCCATTTTCCATTATCAATCTCCTGGGTTTGTTACAAAAAGCTTGTGACTTCTACAAATGCATCTCAAAACATATTTTAGCCAAACCCTCAACAAGCTTCAAATTATCCAGGTCTTTGAAGTTGAGCAAATTGTTTCTCATAGCCTTTTCTTTTGTAATGACTTTAGTTGGTGCCACCAAGTGCAAGAGTACTTGGGAAGAAACACACCAAATAAAAACAACAAAAATATTTAAGGACAAAGATGTCAATAATTTCCAAATCACCAGTCATTTTATAATCATTGATCTTCAAAGAATATACTAAATTTTGGAACAAAAACAAGAACTTTAAAGCAAACAAACCCACAAGCAAAATTGCAAGAAATGGGGGTTGGGCTACCCTTGATCATTGTATGGTTTGATTTTCTTGCACTAGGCATGGTGAAAGTTTAAGGTCAAAGGTCATGAATTCTTTAAAAAGATGAATAGTTGTAAGTTAATATACTAGCTAGTATAAAGCAGAAACACCTTGTAAATCAAGGTGAATTGCAAAAGAAAGCATTTAATCTAGAGCCCTTTTATGCTTTTTGTAATGGTTAAAGTTAATGCACTCTATAATCCTTGAAAACGTGTCGAACCAGGAATCCAAACAAAGAAATTAAAAATAAAAGAAACAAAAAGATGAAACATATAAAACCTACCAACAGCTTGATTACTCTACCAAGGCCCTTTTTTCTCCTCTTGCACAGTGACTTTACATATCTTCACACCTGAATTCACACATATCTTCACACATATTTACACACATATCTTCACACACGAAAATCAAATGGGATATGTTTTTAGTATTTTTCTTCAGGTCAGCAAACAGAAAAATGCCCATTTCTAGACAGCAAACAAGGTTTGTAATTTCATCTTCACTCTTGAATTTCTACATCTAAGATATGAATACATAATATAACTCATCTTTGCCATTCAACAACGAGCCAACAACTGAAAATTTCCACTGCAATTATCACTTTCAATGTTGCAACAGTCTCATAAAATGAATATTAACATTTCTGGAACCTATAATTATCTCTTAGTAAACAATTAAAATATAATGAGTGTTATTAGCAAGATAATAACACATAAAGGAACTCAACAATATCATCAATATGCATTGGAAGTCATCCATAAAGGAACTCAGTTTAGCACACAAACACAGAGGCATAAAGCTCAAAATGGTTTTTCATGCTGCTTTTACCTTACGCCCACCTGAGTACAAAGTAAGGAGCAACAGCTCCCCCATATCCTTGTGAACTCTGTAACCACAAAAATTGAAAGAATGCAGGCTAACAAATGGAAGGGATTTTAACCAAATAAATTCCGTTTCTAGAGGCGGGGTGGGGGGGGAGCAAAAAGCCATACTGATTTTCTGAGGAAAAATAGAAGCTCGATGTCCTGGCGTCCCCTGGACCCAGTAGTGATTTCTTGGATTGGGCAATGATTTCCCCGACCTCTCAAGTGTGATTTACTCGAACGACACCACTAAGTTTTCCTCATGCTCCCTCAAGCGCGATTTAGATGGAAAAGGGTGAGTTTATGAGGTTAGGTTTAGTGAAACCTAAATCAAAAATGGAGAGAAGGCGAGAGAGGGAGTGTCAGGCTCTAGAGGGAAGAGAGAAAAGGAAGAAAGAAAATGGAGAGGAAAAATTGACAGGGAGAAATGAAACTTTTTTTTGGATTAACGAGCGAAAGAAACATATCTTCTATATATAAAGTGCGAACGTTGGATGAATGGTTTTTCGTCTAACATTTTTTTTTCCAGTTTTACCCATGATTTTACGAGGAAACACAGCTCGTGTTCCTCCCCTTTGACGCCGTAGCTTCGCACCATCCAACGCTGCCAAGACCCCAACATCAAGCTCATTCCTATACGCCACCACCCTCATTCCATGAAATTTCTGCATCGGAAACCACCACCAATAGGTGATGCCGTGAGCTCCTCCACGACATGAACCAACCCCTGTTCTTGCTTGTCAAAAACAGAGCACTCCTCATACACACAGCCACTAGAAGAAGCAAGTTGGCGACGGCAAAGGAACTTACAAAAATTGCAGAGAAGCCGTGGAAGAGAGGAGACGGAGCTGAGGGTGGCATGCAGCTGATCTATAGAGAGAGAACTATGAGAGAGAGACCGAAAGCTTAAGAGGTAAATGAGAGAGAGATAAGAGAGTGGTAAAATGGATAGAGATCAGCATGAGGGAGAACTGCTCATCAAGGAGATGGACGAATATGGCAGTAGTTGGAAATGATGGAAAATGGCTGAGAATGGAGCTTCAAAAACAGAAACCAAAACATAGGAATAACCAGATGAAAATGGAGCTTCGGAAGTTCAGATATGCAGAGGAAAAACACGAAAATGAGAGGAAGAAGAACCAGGTGGCGCACAGCAAGAGAAGAAGAAAAGAAGAGAAAACAAAAGAAATGAAAAGAAGTAGAAACAGGGAGAAGCAGCAGCAGCAGCACACGGAAAACAGAGGAAGAAAAAATGAAAATGGAGGAGTAGTAGTCGACGCCAGCAGGAGGAAGAAAGAATGAAAGCCCTGAGGGACCAAAACGGTGTCGTTTAAGGGAATAAGCGGCCTGGGCTTAAGGTACACGGGCTGGGCCCGAAAATTGAAAAGGTTTGGTCCAAAAAAAAAAATCCACTAAAGCAAAGCCCATCCGAAAATAGAAGTCTAAAGAAGTAAAAAAGTACAATAAAAATAACTAAAAACAAAATAAAAATACTACAGCTCAATATTAATAAAATAAAATAATTAAATCCAATAATTAAATAATTTAAAATAAAGTGTAATTTAAATGCAAAACAATAATTAATATAAAAAAAGAACATAAAAATAAATTTCATAACTTATAAATCATAGAATAATATAATGAAAAACACGTTAAAATTAAAACAACAGAGCCACTAATTATATTAAATAAAATAATAATTTAATTAAAATACACGAAAATACAATCAAATGAAAATAATTTTATTTTGGCATGTATGTTATTATGATGTGTATGCTACTTTATTTTGGCATGTATATTATTTTATTATTAGGTTATTTTCTCACAACTAGGCAAACGTCCTTTGACGTTTGCTCCACTACTAGTATCTGGAGAAAATGAAGAAAGGGAGAGGAAGAAAAATGGTTTGGGAGAAAGAAATGGAATCACGAGCGAAAAGTGAGACACCAGTTGAAGGAAGTTATTTGGAATAAAATAATAGCATAGACTATGAACAGTGAGTCTTCAAATATGAAGATGAAAGTAAATTTACTGTAGTTCAAAGTTTGAGTTTTGACGTTTAGCCAATCCAATGCTAGCGTTTTAATCCCGAGCCATTCAAATTTTGAAGATTCATTCATTTTACCAAGACCAATGCCAATGCTCTTAGCCAACCCAGATTTGGCCAATAAATCATCTCAGACATTAATCATTATTTATTTGTTAAGTTCATTGCAGTCTTTTATTGTGTATCTTAACTAAATTTTAGTCAAAATTTAACTTTTTTGAATTTACTAGTAATGCTCTTATTCAGTAAATTCTTAGAAGATTTAGAAATTTTAACCTTAGAAGTTTGAAATGGAAGTGGATTAGAAATAATAGGTGCTATAAATTAGTCTGGAAGCCCAAAGCAATACTCAGAGTCTCATGGAAGCCCAGAACGTGACCCATAGAGCGACCTGTCCAAATGACCTTACCTGGCTAACTCCTTGGGTAAACACACTGAAACAACATATGGAGTAGGTCATGCTGCAAATCCAACCGACTTAACATCCTATAAATACCAATTATTCTCCTCCATATGTCACTTTCCAAAGCGTTTCACATCCTTCTTCTTCTTCATACCCTATTGTCTTTGTGCTGCTAAGATATACAAGTATAATTTCAATCACATAAATGATATAGAACGTGGCACCACGTTCCTTGATAAAGAGCCTGGTGAGAATTCGTGGTACCAGGGATGCCAGTCAGTCGATAACACCCTACTTTAATATTTATGTTGAAGATCAATGGAGCTGCTGAGTTGGAAAACCAAGAAACACAGTCATCATCACCTGCATTACCATTGGATGGCAGGTCAACAAAAAAAGGAAAAACAATCGTGTAAGGAAATGGAAAAGGAATTCTGAGGAATAAAGTTTCTGTCCTATATGCAAGCCATGTCCAGACCATGTCCTTTTGTTTGTATTCAACTTTCATTTCTGTAAAAGCAGTGTGTGCAAGGTAGTGGTAGGATGTACACATTGCAGAATTTTGTAAGCTAGTGACATATATGTAAGTCTATAAAGAGCAGACCCTCTTGTACAGAAACACAAATATGAATATACAAAAGCAATTCATTTCAATTTTTTCCTTCATCAATCTGATAAGTTCTTGGTGTTTTTCATAAATTCATTTGCATTTGCATTTGTTTTAGATCTAGGTGTGTAATCATAAATCAAGTGCACGGTAAGTGAATAAGTCATAGCAGAATAAGTAAATCTTTAGTCAATAACTAAGTGTTAATTGTACAAAATGTTTATACTGATAAAAGGTTCATCCATTAGAATAATAATATTCACATGTCATTGTTACTTCCTAAATAATGTTATATTATACAACAAAAACTATTCATCATATAAATCCAAGTACAACAAACCGAACATAGTTTGTTGCCTCACTAAAAGGTACATTCCATAAAATACAAATAACTAATAGTAGAGACAAGCCTCTATTTCTATCACTTGAACGGGAACAATCCTTCTTAGGGGTAGGTAGTGGGGCCCTGCACTACCCTCATTCGAACGCATTTGGTAGACCCACATCTACCAGATAGGAGTGGTGGGGCCACTCACACCGCATCTAGCCCTTAGGAGGGGAATGTGGGCCCAACATATATTATATCTTATATAAATAAAAAATCAATATAAACAAATTTTAAAAAAAACCCCCGCATTTTTTTAAGCAGTGATGTTCCAAGAGCGACCCCTTCCATCTTCAATACTTTGAATCAGATCAACCTCTCTCATCTTTATGAAACCCTAGCCTCTCTTTCTCTCTCATGCTCTGTCTGTCACACGTCGTCAGCCGTTGCCATTGCCATCTGCTGCCATCTTTGTTGCACACCTAGTTTGTCACCAAAGGTATATTTATGATTTGGAGTGAAATGTACTTTTTTTTTCATTTTTGTTTTTTTTATTTGTGTTGAGTTATAGAGGATGAGATTAAATTGAGGAGTTGGAGATGGGATTTTGAATTGTGTACAATGGAGTGTGGAGATTTGTTTGTTTGTTGATTGGTGTTTGTAAAATAAAAATTTCTGCATGTGAAATTACGACTTTAGGGTTTTAGATAGACACCCTAAAGTAATCCAGGTTTTAGATAGAAACCCTAAAGTAATCCAAAAATTACTCCAACACTTGAAACACTAACATACAAATTAAGATCTAAGGCAATTTAACTTACAATTTTCGTGGCCCTCTAAAACTTGCAACTCAAGCACTCTACTCAACTCACTCAATTTCTACTCTCTTGCACTTTAAGGGGAGAAAAGTTTTCAAGAAAGAGGAGCTTGGAGAAGAGGTGTGGAGGAAATGATAGAGTGGAGGAGGTTTTTATAGTATTCCATGTAAGGGTGAGGGGAGAGAGGCACGGTGATAGAGGGTTGTGGGATTGGTGGGAATGGGCAATGGGTAATGAGTGCCCCAAGCCAATTGTGTGTATTATCCTTCTGTAGTGAATAGTGCCCTAGAAACCACCATGATCTCATCAAGTCAGGTGCTACAAAGAGGCTAGGAGGTGCAAGGCTGCCGTCCTGTAGAAACGAAAGAAGAAAAGAAAAAGAAAAAGAAAAAAATAAAACCAAGGCATGATGCCATGCCATGATGTCGCCAAGTAGGGGTCTCCAAAGCTATCCAGATTTTTTATTTTTTTCTTGTATCACTTTTGTTTTATCTCCATGGTTGATTTGTGTAGGTAACATGACACTCCTTGAAGTCTTTTTCAGGTGATAGAAGATGGAGGTTGGGCTACCAAGTGATGATAAAGTAGCAGCTCAAAGGGAAGGGTGACATAGAGGTGGTTGCCGAGTGGTGTTTTGCCCAAGATGCCAATCGGTTTTGGCTTTATTTGGGGGTGGCTTTGAGTCAAGGTTCACCATGATGACTGGAGGGGCTCTTGGGGATTGGAGGAGGAGGTAGGTGACATGTGGTGGTGGCTCAACCATGTGCAATAGTGCAACTAAAACACAAGTCATTTGGTTTACATTCAACCAGTGTTTAGGTGCATTCAGTTTGGGGTTTTTGGTTTGGTTCTTGGAACCAGTTGCGTCTATCACTAAGACTAGCTTGAGAATGTTATTTTTAGGTTCTAAAAGACAATAATTTCCTTGAGACAAAGGCACAAAAATTTTGGACTCAAGATTGTTTAGTCCATTGCCCACAAGGGCACACATGTGTGCCGATTGGTGTGGACTTAGGGTTTTGACATGTCATTATCCTTAATTAAATGTGTGGAGATTTATCTAGGATTTTAATATGATCTAATAATGATGAAAGTGAATAATAAAACAATGAAGTTTTAGATCAAAAAGATGAGAAAAAATAATTAAAAAAGAAATTAAGCTTAAAATATGATTTCAGAGATCACTAATCATGTCGAAGTTGATCAATGCTCTTAACCCAAGTTCAAAATATAATTTAGGTCCAAATAAATCCTTAGAGGGGTGGGGTACAACATGGGCTTGAAGAAAACTAATAATATGGTGTATGTGGGCATAAAAGTGTGGAAAAAAAAAAAAAAAAAAAAAAAAAAAAAAAAAAAAAGAAGGCTTTGGGCCTTGTTGAGCATAAAAAGTAAAGTTTTAAATACCATACCGGAAGTCGTAACGGTTAAGCATTGGAGTGAAATATTTCGGTACTAATACAATTTCGTGTACCATTTCGAAATAATATTTCGGTACCGGTACCATTTCGAAATATTTTATACTTGAATAAATTATATATAAAAGCATTTACTGTATTCCAAAATAATAACAAAATAAGTCATAAACTCAATACTTCTCAATACAAGTCTTAAGTTTTAAGTTACAAACTAAATAAGTTCTTAATCCAACCATTAAAATAAAATCACTCAACCTCATCAAAAAGACAATAAGGATCAAGATTCGACATGTTAATCAAAATATTTTCATCAACGTCACCACTGCCATCAACATCAACACCAACATTATCAATGTCTTCCTCATTTAGAGAGGTTAATAGTTTTTCAATACTTGTCCAATCCAAATCTTCTCCATCAAGAAGCTCAGATTCTTCACCTACCCATTTTCCCATCAAATTAATGTTTTCAAGATTGATGGATGTAAAGCATATTTTTCCTTTTTTATGCTCCTGTCAAAATAAAATCAAACATAATTGAAAATGTTATATATATTTTCAAAAGTGAAAAACATTAGTATTAAAAAAATTTACCTCTCTCGGCTTCAACTTATAACGAATAAATACTAAGTCATTCAAACGTTTATGCACTAATATATTTCTCTTCTTCGAATGAATAGAATCAAATGTGCTCCAGTTTCTCTCACATCCAATTGCACTACAACATTGACTTAGTAGTCGAACAACAAACCTTTGAAGTGTTGGAACCTCACAACCAAATTGGGTCTACCATGCAACTATAACAATAATGTAATTATAAATTATTAATTAAATGCAAGTAAAATAAAATAAGATAAAATTTAAAATACAAAGTCACACTATTTCACAAATGATATTGATAAATGATAATACCTGGATTAAGCTTATCACGTTGGCGGATTGCTAAAAAATTTCCAAACTCGCCTACTACATTCTTATACAATTCAAGTTCTACAATGATCTTGTCTTGATCATCGGGATCAAGTTTCATCTTCATAACACAACTGCTGAAGCCTCTTACAATATTATTTTTAGTTTTAAAGCTGGGGCTATAGTAAATTCCAAGGTTAAGAAGACAACTCACCGCATGTAATGGACAGTGAAGCTGCTTATCCCATCTAGAATCAACGATGCTAGTGAATGGACTGAATACACTAACTTTGTTATTGCATCTTGCTTTTATGTTCTCTTTGGCTCTTTCCATTGCATCATACAAGTATCACATTGCAAGCTTCTCATCCCCGTCAACAAGTCATAGAACACAAACCCAAGGCTCACTAACTTTAACAATAAATTGACATTGTGCCCAAAACTCTTTATCTTCTAAAACAATCTCAGCTATCTCCTTCCCTATGTTGCTCTTAGAATGACTTGATGCAATCCATTTATCACACGTAAACTTTTGTCTCAGTTCTTTCTTAAATAAGAGCAAGCATTAGATACTTAAAAAATTTGTCATAAACCTTGTAATTGCAGGACGACACAAATCATGACCTTTGGTGAAATCTTGTCTCATCAATGCCAAAACCCAACCATATTTATAGATTAACTTTGTTATCTTTTTTGTCTTTTTTTATAGTATCATCAATAAGGGAAAAATATTTTGGATCAGAAAAATTCTCCAACATCAAGTGTATGCAATGAGCTGCACAAGGGGATCAGTAGAAAGAGCCGTACTTCTGCAGTAACTTTTTTCCTGCAACTTTATAACTTGCATAATTGTCCGTAATGAACTGCACAAGACTCTCAGCTCTAATTTCTTGAACAACCTCATCAAAAATATTAAACAATGTTTCAGCATCTTTTCTAAGGCCAGATGTATCAACAGACTTCAAAAATATTGTACCTTTCAGACAATAAACTAGAAAGTTGATTATTAATTGTTGCTTCTGATTTGTCCAACCATCTGCCATTAGTGTACAACTGATCTCATTCCAAACCTTCTTAATTTGTTGCAAATAATATTGAACCTTATTCACAATCATCTTTAACAAATTTCCTCTCAACTCATATAAAGAAGGGTCATTGAATCCTGCCCCGATAGCAGTCATGGCATCGATAGCTGGTTGATAAAACTTGGATTGAGCCGCATTGAAAGGTAGATTAGAATCATACCATCGGCACGTGCTACAACCATCTTTGCTTGTACAAGCATCTCATTCAAACACATAGAACTCTTAATTGAAGGTTGGGCCTCAAGAGTTGTTTTTGGAGCAAAAAATCTACTTAATCCCCCCACTGACTTTCCATTTCCAAATTCTCTAGACTTCCCCTTACCTTTTGAAAGCTGAGACTGTCCCTCCATACTATTATTATTATCAATATCATCAGACGTTAAATCTATATTGCCTCCAATCTCTAAGCTTATTTTTCTTTTCTTCTCTTTGCTTCTTTTCATTTCATCAAACAACTCATTCATTTGCCATTTTACATATTCAGATACATTTTTTCATGCTTCTACATTGCTTGAAATCCCAGCTAGATGATACTTCAATTGATTGATCCCGCCATCTCTAATTACTTTATTATAATATAAACATTTAGTATTATTTCTTGACCCTGACACTGCACATGCATGAGTCCATGCTGGATCTTTTGATCTTACAGGAGCAAGTGTTGTAGATGTAGTACCAATTGATTGACAACTAGACATTTTTATACTCATATATAATAATTCATAATTTAACACTAATTCAAATTCAAGTGTTCAACACTTAATAGACTTAAACTTAACATAATTTATCAAATAGATTCAAAAATCATCTCATTCGAATTAACCTATCAGTCAATTTCTCCCAGTGGCTTGTTAGAAATCAGAGTCCAAATACAGGAAATAATTAATAAGGATGGAAACAAAAATTAGAGAAAAATCTAAAAATTACCTTCAGAAGCCTGCGTCTATGGCGAAGGGAGAGGTCTGAGCAGTCAAGCCCTAAACGTCAAAAGTATGAGAGGAAAAGAAGGCACAACTCTCCTCAACCAAGGAGGGACCAAGAACAGGCCACCCTTGGGGAGATCCACACAGTAGCAGGCGGTTTTGCTGGAGGCAGCATTACGTCATCTAGAAGGAAGGCCTAAGATATCACAAAATTATACATGGCAAATAGGCCACACAAGTACCCCAAGTTGGGAACGACCCCAAACATCTCATTTGAAGACAAAGATTCTAAGGGAGTTATGTACCCCCACGACGACGCCTTGGTAGTCATGTTACTAATAGCCAACTACACAACTAGGCAAATCTTAGTCGACAACGGGAGCTTGGCCAACATCCTATTTTAGGATGACTTCACTAAAATGGGTATTAACCTTGACAAGCTACGACCATCGCCTTCTTCACTCAAAGGATTCTCAGGAGAAGCTGTCCAACCTATGGGTACCATAACACTTCCAGTTACTGTGGGTCAAGGCACCCACATGGTCACTACCATGACAGACTTTCTCGTGTTCAAGGCCTTGTCATTTCATAACGCCAATTTGGGAAGACCAATCCTCAACGACTTAAAGATGGTAACCTCCACTTATCACCTTAAAATGAAGTTCCCAACACAGACAAGAATCGGCAAAGTTCGGGGCGAGCAAATACTAGCGCGAAAATGTTACGTCCAGGAGTTGAAGGCGAAGGCGCCTGCGATCTACTTGGTGCAACCACCACCACCACCACCTTTGGTATGGGAGGGGCAGCACATAAAAGCTAGGGATGAAAGCAACTTAATGCAAGCAGGAGCAAACGAGCCGTTAGAGATAGTAAAGTTGCACTCAAAGTGCCCAAACAACACCATGAGGGTCGGTACAAGGCTCCCACTAGAATACCAGGAGGTCCTAAAACAGTTGCTAATCGAGCACAAAGACATATTTGCCTAGAGCCATGAAGATATGTCTAGGTTGACAATGCAATCATAGAGCACAACCTCTACATCAACCCAGAGGCCAAGAAGGTAAAACAGAAAAGGAGGTAATTTAGCATAGAAAAATGCACAGCAATAGCTAAAGAGATAGACAGGCTCTTAGCGGTGGGTTTCATAAGAGAGATGCATTACCTTGAATTGCTCTCCAATGTGGTGCTCATCAAAAAAAGCCAACAGAAAAATGAAGATGTGTGTGGACTTCAGTGACCTCAAAAAAGCTTGTCCCAAGGATAGCTTCCCACTCCATTTGATCGATATTATTCTTGATGACAACACAGGGCATAAATTTTTAAGCTTTATGGATGCCTACTCAAGGTACAATTATATCAGGATGAATAAAGTGGACTAGGAAAAGATGGCGTTCATAACCAATAAGGGACTTTACTGCTACAGAGTGATGCCCTCTGAGTTGAAGAATTTTTGGGCAACATACCAAAGGCTAGTGATGACCTTTTGGTAAAGAGAAAAGAAGCCACCAAACACTTGATAAACTTCAGGGAATCGTTTGCAGTATTGCATAAATACAAAATGAAGCTAAATCAGGCTAAGTGCACATTCAGGGTCAACTTTGACAAATTATTGGAGTTTATATTCTTGAAAAGAGGAATCAAGGTGACGCCATCTTAAACATGGCACCACCACAGACCATCAACAATGCCTAATGACTGGCAAAGAATGTAGCCTCCCTTAATAGGTTTGTGTCAAGGTCTACAGATAAGTGTCCCCCATTCTTTCGGGTCTTAAGGCAAGCACATCCTTGGAACGAAGAGTGCGATCAAGCCTTCCTAGAGCTAAAGTAGTACCTGGCCATTATGCCACTATTGAAGTAGCCTAATCTGGGTGACACTCTACGTTTATGTGATAGTGTCCCCCCACGGCATCTCTGCCATTTTGGTCAACGAAGAGGGAGGAAACCAGGCCCCAGTCTATTACACAAACAACACCTTAAGGGGCGCCTAGGTCAGGTACCCATTAATGGAGATGTTGGAATTTGCACTAGGGGTAGTCGCCAGAAGGTTAAGGTCATATTTTCAAGCCCACCCAATCAAGGTGTTAAGAGAACTCCCTTTTAGGAAAATACTACAGAATCCGGACTCCTCAGGAAGACTAGTCACTTGGTCAATAGAGCTCAGCAAGTTCAAAATTGACTATGCGCCTAGGAAAGTAATTAAGGGGCAAGCCCTCACAGATTTCATCATGGAGTTCACCGATTTCTAGGCAGAAGTCACAACGCCACCCCCCGACCAACCTTGGACAGTCTTTGTAGAAGGGTATACCTGCCAAGCTGAGGGCAGCATCGGGATTCACATCATCAGGGAAGTAGGATGGGACTACCATTATATGGCAACTCTCACCTTCAAGACCATTAACGCATAGTATGAGGCCTTAATGGCAGGACTTTCAACTGCCAAGGCACTAGGCCCCAATCAGGTCGAAGTAAAGGTCGACTCTCAAATAAAGGTGAACCAAGTAATAGGAGCCTACACCACCAAAGGGAAGAAGTTGAAGAAGTACCTCAAGCAGGTACTTGCACTTCGCAACCAGTTCACATACTTCATGGTAGAACATGTCCCAAGGGCAAACAATCTAGTGGCGAACAAGTTGGCCAAGGCGGCATGAGTTAGGGATGACACGAAGTTACCATTGGAGGTACAAAAGAAGGTGACTGAGGTGCCAAGAATTTGGATCCTGGTAAAATATGTAGGCCCCAGGGTACTTGAATGGGCCAAAGAAATAGTAGACTACCTAGAAATGGGCAAACTCCCTGAAGAAGCAGAGGTAGCAAGAAAAATCAGAAAGAAAGTGTCACGATTTGTCAAAATCAGCGAGGCCCTATATGCTAAGGGTTTCACAACTCCTTTACTGAGGTGTATCTCACCTGAAGAAGCACATTACGTCCTCACAGAGACACCCAAGGGTGTATGCGGTAACCATTCAAACGGGAAAGCCTTGGAAAGGAAAGCCTTAAGGGCAGGGTACTACTGGCTCAATACCCTCAAAGATGCCAAGCAGTTTGCTAGAAGATGTACTCAATGCCAAGTCTACGCCCCAATTCCACACTGCCCACCTGAATAACTGTCCTCCATCACCGCCCCATGACCCTTTGCCCAATGGAAGGTTAACTTAGTAGACCCATTTCCACCAAGGAAAGGCTGGGTAAAGCACATAGTTGTAGTAGTGGACTACTTCACGAAGTGGGCGGAAGCAAAAGCCCTCGTGACCATAACAGTCAAGGTCGCCACTAGGTTCCTATGAAAGAACTTCATGTGTAGGTTCAGAATCCCCAACACCATAATCTCTGACAATGGGAGACAATTCAATTCAAAGCATTACAAAGAGTGGTGCCAAGAGCTTGACGTAAGTATAAGGTACTTATCACTAGGACACCCCCAGGCAAACGGGCAAGTAGAGTCAACAAACAAGTCGTAGCTTAGGATCTTAAAAAAGAAGCTTGGTGACCATAAAGGTGAATGGGCGTAGAAGCTCTCAGGAATCTTGTGGGCCTATAAAACTTCAGTCAAGATTCCAACAGGAGAGACGCCATTCACCCTGACTTTTGGAAGTGAAGTAGTCGTTCCCGTAGAAGTTGGCCTACCCACATACCGAACCGGCCATTTCGACTAGACAGAGAACAATCAAGCTCTCGATGAACAACTGGACCTACTAGAAGAAATAAGAGAGGAGGCAGAGGTCCAAAACGTCCTCAACAAGAGAAAGGCCAAGCAGTATTTTAACAAGCGGGTCAAGCCCAAATCATCCAAGGTTGGTAACTTGGTCCTAAGAGAAACAGGCGTCATGAGTCCGAATGAAGGGAAGCTAGCCCACGATGGGAAGGGTCATACATAGTAGTTGTTAGTAACTACCTCGGGATGTACTGCCTCAAAGATAGTGAAGGAAGGGAACTACAACGCCCATAGAACGCTAGACACTTAAAGAGGTTTCACCCTTAGAAGTTTATTTCTTTGTGCATTTCTTTAAGACAATTTTTCTATTACCAGTTTTAGCTTGCGAAATGTATATTTTGATTAGAACCAAGGCAATAAAAGTGGACCATTATTCAACCCATTACGATTCGAAAAGGGCATAAATGTCAAAACACCCCACGACCCTCCTAATAGTTATCCACCAAAGGTCAAACCATGCTCGTGGTGCATTCAATAGTTAACCACCAAAGGTAGAGCCACGATTGCGGTGCACTCAACAGATAGCCACCAAAGGTCAAGCCATGCTCGCGGTGCACTCAACAGTTAGCCACCAAAGGTAGAGTCATGCTCACGGTACACTCAACAGTTAGCCACCAAAAGTCGAGTCATGCTTGTGGCACAATCAAAAAGGGTGTGGAGGTTAGAAGACCTCATGATCCTCTCAACAGTTAGCCACCAAAGGTCGAGCTACGCTCACGATGCACTCAATAGTTAGCCACCAAAGGTCGAGCCACACTTATGGTGCACTCACAGTTAGCCACCAAAGGACGAGCCACGCTCACGATGCACCCAAAAAATGATGGTGGGGGTCGAAAGATCCCACAACCCTCTCAATAGTTAGCCACCAAAGGACGAGCCATGCTTATGGTGCACTCAAAAGACCTTTTCAACAGTTATCAATGTAATAAAAAAGGGCTTAGGAATCAAAAGACTCCATGGCCCCAAAGGTAGTCAACCACTAAGCCCAAAAATAGGCAAAGCAGTAAGTGGTGAGAAGGTTGAAAGCTCCCGAGCCATCACAACATTCAATCAGAACAAAAGGTAGCGACAAAATAACAAGAAAAGTGTAGCAAAGGTACATAGCCAAAGAAAGACAACACAAATCCACAATAGCAAAGTATATTCAAAGATCGACATCTGTCCAAAGTATATAAAGTACCCAAAACAAGGGCCCAACATTGATCCACAAAATACAACAAATGATATAATTCACTCTGGCGGCAGTGGGCGTGGAAAAGAGTCAGGCATCACCCCATGGTGTCTACATACTAGACCACGACTGCATCTGGTTCAAACCCTTGTAAATTCAAGCCGTTCAAGTTCATACAGGGGTTGGCCAACAGGTGCGCTCGTAGCCGAGCCACGTCAACCCTATATCCATACCCAAAAGCCTGGTCTCGAATAAACCCAACTATGAACAACTAAGGATGCAAGCTAACTATTTCGTTGTTAATAGAGACTACCTGGGACTCCAGCTTTTCTCTCTCTTCTTTCAGCTCTTTTACTTGCTTGAACAACCTGACCACTGACTCAAGGGTCCTGTCCTACCAGGCGTCTATCTCCTCACGCTCTTTCTTGTAGGTATCATACCTAATTTGTGCCTTTTCCATATCTTTGCATCTTTCTGGCTACGCTCTTGCCAAAACACCTTCTTTGCCTGGGACAACTCCTGAGCAAGCTTCCCATTACTTTCCTTTAAGGAAGCCAAGGCCTTAGCCGCTTCCAAACACTTCCTCTCGGCATCCACCTGGGACTGTTGTGAGAACTCCAATACCTCCTTCAAACGTAACACCTTTGCCCTAGTAACAACCTTTTCCATCTATACTGCATGCAAGACAAAGTTTTCATGAGCATAAAGAGATTGAACATGAAGGTGTTCAGTATGCAATTCACACAACTCTTCTTGAAAAGAGTCGAGGTCAACCTCCAAGGTGTGAATAAACCAATCCGCCTGCTTCAAGTGACATTACAGCTCTTCACTTTTAGATGAAAGGCAATCTATCTCTTTCCTAGCAAAGAAAGAGAACACCCACCGTTCACAGACTTCCTTCTTTAAGTGGGCTCTATCACCCACTATCCAAGTTGCCAAGGTGTCCACATTCTGCACAAATACAAAGAAGTGAGCAACCTCTATGCATAGATAAACCAACACCAAAATAGACAAAAGACAAAAGAAAAAAGAATCTTACAAGAGATAGCATTTCCTTTAGGCGCTTTGCCATCTCTGCAAGTGACCCCAAGGGAGAAGGGGGACAACGAGGGCCATCATCTTTCACCTCACTTGCTTCCCCAATCATTGGGACTTCAGGCTGCAATAGTTGCTCCAGACTCAAAGAAGGTGCAGTTGCAATACCAAATTAAGGTGCAGACATTTTTCTAGGGGAATTGCCATCAACCTAAGCGCCAATCTGTTTGTCATCCCCTTGCTCCTCAAGAGCAGCATCATCACAATGTACTAGCCGCACCCGAGAATCTCGCCCCCCTTCTAGCGAGGATCCACCTCCCTCATGAGGGGGGTCGTGTCCCCATCACCACCAAATGAAGAAAGGGAGGGTGAGGAAATTGACACCCTATCCTGATCTATAGGTGGGGTCTCACCACCTGATGTGTTTATGGGGAGAGAATCTTGCTCCCCCACGGTTGCTAATGCTGCCGTATTTGACTCCAGCAAGTGCACCACCAGCAGAACAAGTAGTGCCGTCAAGTGGGCCCACCTCTGAGATACCCAATGATAAAGCAGCGTATATGTGGTCAAAAGAGCCACCGTCACAAGTCATACTAGTGGGGGAAGGAAGAATAGAGAATTCAAAGGAGGAGGTGCCCATGGAGTCACCCCCAAAGGTAGATCCATATCAACGGCCATCAATAGGTCAGCCATGGCTTGCCCCATAAGGGTGCCCAGGTCATCAAGAACCGGGCTCCCTGAAATGGAGATTCTGGCAAGGGAAGCAATGGGTGTGGCTTCCCCAAGGGTCATTTCAAGAGTACCTTTCACCAATGATGCATCTTCTCCGCCACTTTACGCCACCTCCACGATAGAATAAGAAACTTCAACTGTCTTCTTGACACCCTCACCACAAGGACGCTTCATCTTAGGTCACCAATCTGGGGGCCACTTCTCTTTGTTGGAGGCTATGTAGCTTTAAGTTTGTGACCCCTAACATGGGTGCAAGTAGGTACCACCAAAAATCTATCAATATTGGCAAGGCAATGGAGACCATTTGACCACAAACCATTGTGGTTGTGTTATTTAGCCCATTCACAGACAAGTTCAAAGCGAGAGCATTGCTTATCAAACAAATCCAACAAAAGGCTCATATTGTCAAGGAATTTTGCTAAGTTAGCCTTAACAGGGTATTCTTTTATCTGCAGTTCATCTGTCGAAAATTCCCAACCATAACCAAAGATAAGGAAAAGCTTACTGGTCCACTGTTTGGCATTGGAATAACGCCCTTCGAAGGCCGCCAAACATTGCCCTCGGACATAGAAACTGCAAATGTTGCCCGTTAACACCATTACGCCATAGAAAGAAAGAAATTCTTTTGCCATCAAATCAAGGTACTCCTCCCCAAAAGGCTCTTCTAAGACCCTCCAAAAAACCGCGCAGGAAAACATTTGTACATGCCAAGCTTTGTTATGAAGCTAAGTAGGGGCAAGACCCCAAGAAACTCAAAAAATCATGCACTGGGCAGATGAAAGGAAGACGTAACCCATGGGTTAGGGCACAAACCGTCAAGGCCACATCTCAAGTGTACCCCTCTCTATCAACTCATCCAGCCTCTGGAATGGTCATATCCACATATTCGGGAATGCAAAAGGTCGACCCTAGATTAATGAGGTCCACCACGTTCATAATAGAACGCCATGAAAACCCCTCAAGAGAGGGAGGGTTCTGCCAAGGAAAGATTCACCATTGGCCTGAAGGGAAGCCCTAGATAGGTCACGACTAGAGGGACTATTGGAAGCACAGGAGGAACCACGACCAGCCATTGTAGAATAGGGAAAAAAAGGAAAGTTCAAAAAGATTGAAAGTTTGGAGAGAGTAAGCCCGTATGAAGGTTGAGGAAGCAATAAGGGAAAAATGAAATAGGAAGGGAGAATAAAACCTACTGACAATTGATATGGGAAACTAAGAAAGGCAATCATAAGCCTCTCTTGGGAATCTAAACGGTTGGATGGGACGATGGTTGCCATTTCTTTTGAATGCAATTGAAAGACGGTTTCCATTTCTTTTGAATGCAATTGAAAGTGCGGGAATAGTACAACTGACGTAGGCCACGTCTTGGAAAAAGGGTAAAGTTACGGGCTCACATACACAAACTAGCATGGACCCTAGCAGAGTAAAGGAAAGCATTAAAGGCGCCCACGAATCAACGGGGTAGAAAAGCAAGTGCAGGGAATGCAAAAGAATTTCATTTCCCATATGCTAACACAAATAAAATTAACGGTGTAACTAGATGGGATATTTAGGCCCCCACAGTAGCCCAACCCATGACTAAGAGACTAACCCAAGGTATCATTATCCTGGGGCTAGGAGGACCATGGCCAGAAGGCCCATAGCCACGACCACATGGCAGATAACTCCTTAGGGAGTTAGAGATAAACACGGTTAGAGACAACCATCCCGGGCAAGATAACTCCTACAAAGCAAGAGCTATCTTGGATAGGATAACTCATAGAAAACAGCAGTTATCCTCTCTTTTCACCAAGGAATCATGAAGGATACGTACACAGGAATGGTAACTAGCATCAGTTACCATCACGCCACGTCCATGTCCTTCTATAAATGACCTACGGGAGGTAACAAACAATTCACTTCACTACTTTATACACTTGCACTCATATTATATTTCTGACTTAGGTATAGGACCACGAGTGCCTCCCCTTTGTTCTTGCAGGTCATCCATATAGTTAAGTAGTGTGAAACACGTCCTTTACATATATGAATATAGGATATCATAATTTGATTTTAAATTGAAAAATGATAGCATCAACATATATACATATTAATCTGTCAAATAGCAACCAAAAGATAAGAACTTGAACCGAATATTAATTTCTTTTAGTAATACTATGCCCATAATTTATACAATTCATTTTACCCCCTTGACATTGCACCATGATGTGATGCCAAGTGGCTTATTAAAAAAAATTAAAACTATATATTCTCAACAAAATGGGGCCCAAAAACACAAACAGGGGAAGACTATAACCTTAAATTTGCTCCAACATTTTATGTTTGAGTTTTGTGGTCGCACATTAAGGAAGAAAGTGAGTAGTATAAAATATAAATTAGGAGATATAGTAACATTTCTCTTCTTCTTTTTTCCCGAATAACCGAATATTAAAGAAGCATAAAGAATTCACGTTTACATGCAAGACACAGCTTGTAGGCAATGCAAACTTCTATCAAAGAGAGAACAAAACAGAAAGAAATAAAAATGATAAGATATTTTGATTGCATAACCTGCAAGACCGTGAACTACTTTAATTGGATTGGCAAGGATGAAGGGTAGGTTTGTAATGTTCATGCGATCAACGCCTCATAGCTCCATTGAATGGTTTTGACTTTAGACTTCTCAATATTGGTATGTGGAGGTGTCTTTCTCAAAAGAAAAAATTGATAGATGTAATGAATGACGTGACACGGGAAAATTATATTTGCAATAAATACTTGGGCACACTTTAATGCTCCGCCCATGCCCTACGTTTGAGCAGTTGAGTGACAAAAGTAGATAATTGTCCGTCCCCACGGGCTTTCTAAGTTAGAGAAAGCCAAAAGCATACATAATTCCAGAGACAAGGCCTGACCTGCAGACAAGTTCATCAATGGCCTCTCTGCCCTACTGTTTAAATTCCGAGCATCATATTAAAGTTTTCTCACACAATGAATTAAGCTTTCGGCGGTGTGTACCCCATTATTTTGGTTATTAAAACCAGACCAGATAACGCCAAAATATAGCATAAAACTTAGCAATTACAATAGAATACGACAATTTCAAAGTCAAAATTCTCTAATTTCTCACATGTTAGAACAGATACACTTGGAATTGCAGAAGCAAAGATCTGGCCCCGTTTGAATGTTAGTTGAATCGAGGAATTGAGATAAGTTAGGATTTTTATAAATATTAATGAGTTGAAATAATAAAATAAATTTTGTTATACCCACTTAAAATAAATTTAGATGTATTTAAATTTTAAAATGAATTTAAATGTATTTATTAAAAAATTATAAATATTACTTATAAAAAGATATTAAGTTAAAAAAATTACGTAAAAAAATTTTAAATTAAAATAAATTTAATAATTTGAGAGATTCATATTTAAACATTAAATTTAATTTAGAATTAAATTAATATCAATTCACTCTGAGTTCCCGGCCCTTAAAAAACCAGGCTCTTGACCTCTCTGATTGGACAACCAAAGGGAGAAATAAAAAAATAAAAAAATAAAAAAATAAAAACCCTTTCGCTTTAGAACTAAAACCACCTTTTGCCTTTAAGGAGAGTCAACAAAATAAGCTTTTAAGACAACCTTTTAACTTTCCAAAGACTAGGCTTTGACAAGCATTAAAGGTAGCATCCCCACGGCCAATGTCAATTTCAAACGCAACCCCGGCAACATGATCAGCACGCATGTGCAGTGAACAACTTTCGCTGTTTTAACAGTTGCAGGCGGTATGTGTAATGAAAAACAAAGGACTGCAAAAGAAGATACTGCAACTGTAGTTGCATGAAAAAGTTCCAATCCCATCTAAGAAAATTGGCACGAAAACCAACTCGAGGAATCTGAAGCGTTGGTCTGTTAGGACCACACCTGCAACACTGGCTCCCTCCCCCAGCGAATGACGAATTTTACAGCCCTTTTTTTGATACTTTTACTTTCAAGATTTACAGAATCATCACGTGAATCAGCCAACAATTCTTCCATCATTTGAAATTCAAACTAAAGTAGTAAACCAGTGAGAATGGAATACCAATTCCAAAATGGGAAGGGACAAGGAAGTTGAAGGAACCATTTTTAAGAGCTGCAAATGCCGGTGTCACAAGGTGCTTTGGATTCGATTATAACCCGAGCTCCTGAAGCAAGCCTGTAAGTGAAATCAAACTATACATCAAACAGTATTAACAAGAAAGTTGGATCAAAATGATAATCTAGGACCAAAAAACAAAAAAAAGGCATTGTAAAATTGAGCTCAAACTAAATGTCAACCAATATTGCCAAGTAGGATCAAATGAAAATCTCAAAAAACCTAATGTGACCATGGGTCTCAAATTAATTGTCAACCAATATTAACATTCAAGGACCACCAAAACAATAATTTCAAATAGCCTATTGTGAACATGGGGCAGAGTCGACACTTAACTTTCTTCGATTTTGATCACCTTCTCGTCCTCTCTGAAGGAACCTTGCCTATTTGATTGCTTTCTTCCCGAGTTCCTATCAGTGATTCTCATACTGCCAGCATTTGAAACACCAGGAGATATGATTTGTGCGCTGTCAGCTCCATCAGAAGAGTTTCGTGGTCTTTCAGAAACAGGAGATTTCATAGATTCACTTCGTGGCTGCTTGCTCAATGAAGTCTTAATTGACCGTGGGATACATTTTGAACGTCCAGAGCTCGATTCTTCTTTTTCTTCAAATGAATCTGATTGCTTACTTGTCCTGGAAATGACATTCAGTTTTCAATCTGAGTGACTCTAGAAAATTGCAGAGGAATTGACTAGACAAGGAAGGTTGGGAATTATGTTCTTCAATCTCAATTACCACACCCTCCACCAATTACTCTCATATTTATCAAATATTCTTTATTTAATTGAATTCAACAAAATATCCACATCCAAAGTAAACAAATCAAGATTAGGGAAAAATTCCAGTACACTAAATTTTTTTTTATAAGTACACTTAATTTTGTATGAAAGCAATAATTCTAAATTTTTCAATCAATGTTCAATTCCACAGGAAGGAGAGAAACGGGGTGTTCTTACCAACATATTTCCTATATTTGCTTTTAAAAGAATTTGAGATAACCATACTTCACCCATGTTCAGGATCTCTCGCTAAACTGGACTGAGTGGTTGATGCTTCAAGCTGAGCTTACTCTGATGTAGTCAAGCTCAACACAAGCATCAAGTCTTACTCAAGCTCAAGTAGCCTTTTCTAGCTTGGTTATTACAATTTCTACTAAATCACAATCCTAAAAAATCTTGTCAACCAATCCAGTCAAAAACTCATCACAAACCAACACTTCAAACTCTCTTTATTCCAATGATTGATACTCGATAGCACACTCCTCCCATCACATATTTTTAATTACCGTTGCGTTCTCTTTCTGTAACTTTCTTTACTAGAATACCTAACACAGCTATGCACACGGCCAACTGAGGTAACCGTGGTCTTAATGAATTTGGCTCCTAAAGCAATCAACTGGAACTTAGGTATGATTTTGGCTTGTTTACTAGGTCAACGAGTCTGAACTAGCTTCAAAGGGACCTAAAGACTGAAAGTATTAATGAGCACTAGGAATGTCGATGGTCCCAGACACTTTTGTCGGGAAAGATGACACATTAAATGATTCAGTTCAACAAATACTCAAAACCCAAGAACTTTGTTTCTTTTCTGGGTTAAGATACTCCAATTAATAAAAACTCCTTGTAGGGAAAAAAACATTCTATTATTGGTAAAACCTAAACCTCCGACCTCCACCGTCCCCACCCCACCACCTTAATCTGAGTAAGGATCATCAGTTTCCCGTGTGTTCAAAAGGTGTAATATTGCAAGAAAGAAGTGAATCAGACTAACCTGGCAGCATTGCATGAAGAAGAACGTTTCAGAGCATTAACATCAGCTCCTTCTTCCTTGAGAACTTTTGTCTCAATCAGGCTCCCGCTAAAATATTCTTTGTCTTCCAATCTCAGGCTCATCAGCCTTGGATTCTCCGTCAAATAATCAAGCTCCCCCAGCATTAATGAAGTAGAGAACAATGGGGAGGGAAATTTTGAATGGGAAAACCTGGGCTTGTAGGTGGGAATGAGGCCAAAATTATGGTCTTTCACTGATATTGACCCACATGAGATCAATTGCATCAACACATTTGTGGCCTTTAGCCGTGCATTGGTCGGCATCCGAATTTCTTCCTCTTCAAGAATCCTAAAACTGTTAATTTTACCAGCGTCAGATCTAATCAATGATTCCAAAGTTTCTGTCTTCCCACCCGATGAAGACGCGCTAGAGGTAGATGGAGGTGGTGAAACCGACTCTCTACATATCTCAGAATTCTCTTTCCCACGTGAAATCTGACTTCGATAAATCTCACTACATTCAGGTTCTAACGACGTATCATCAGTTGAAACACCTCTTGTACAAGTTTCTCGGGGCTTAGGTCTGCTTACATTTTCCTCAGTTTGTGTTGAAGCATCAGCTAAACCATCACTCTTTTGAACCTTGTACTCTGTCAGGCTTAGAGACCCACCCCACGAACAATTCTTCTCAACTCTCGACTCCGGAGAAACACTAGAGGAACCAGGTCCTTGAACCGGAGGAGAAAGCTCGTCCTCTTGGGAATGTTTGGTCTCCTTTCCATTCATACTAGAAGAAGAGGAAGAGTCGTCGTGACTTCTAGAAGATGAGGGCTCAGGTAATTGTCTCAAATTCTGCATTTTTATAATTCCGATGGGACTGAATCGATCTGTAAGGAAAATACTCCCAATTTTAGTTCAAATTTCGTTTCTCTGTTGTTTTTCTGTAGTGTCGATATTGAAAAAAATCAACCAAATGAAATAGACTCACCAATCTAAGCTTCTTTGTATAGTCAGGAAAAATATCAACGAAAATTAAATAGTTTTCTATACATGTCTTGAGCAAGCAATAGGTTAGAAATGAAGCAAGGATGCCTTTTTACCTGAGTTAGAGTCTTCGAAGAGCTCAGAACCTTTGAGCACATACTCGGTTCCATGAGCAGGATGAATCAGATCATCTTCGCAAAGATCATGCCATACAAATCCATTCTTGTAACTTCTGGATTTTCGAATAATACAAGACCAAAACAAATGAGAAATCAAAAAATAAATACTAGTATCAAAACAAACATTCGGTGTATTTTTTGTCGCTAAGAAAATCAGAGGAAAGAAAAATGCAAACTTTTTGTTCCATTCCAAAACAAAAATAACGGTTCTGGGTTGGGTATATCAGCATCGAAAGAGAGCAAAGTGGCACCATTTCTTCTCACCTTTTACAAGACCAAGAATAGACGGATGCCATCCCTCTGCCTCTCAGAACATTCAGCCTTTCGATCACATCTGAGGGAAAAAAAAAAAAAAAAGATAAAGAGAAAAACAAATCAAACTAAAAATATGATTAGAAAGCCAATCGTGTTGTTGTTGTGGGAACGGAAAGGGTGGCGTTTCTTCTGTTTGGAGTACCTCTCAGGTAGAGCCCGTCCGGGGAGGAAAGGGGAACCTCCATGAAATGAGGGTGCTCCAACTGGCGATTGCGGCAGAGATAATAAACCACGGGGACGCTCCGATACTGCTGATACTTGGGCGACTTCTCCCTCCACACTTTGGCCCTCTCCGGACTCACTTGCCTCTGGTACTTCTTCATCCTCCCCTCCATTTCTCTCTCTCTATCTCTCAGCCAAAACAAATCGTTTCATGAACTCCAAACTCCAAGAGCTCCACACATCACAACATAACATAAAACCCTAGTAAAACCATTTACAAAAGGATCAGGTTCAGCCGCTTTATCACAAGCCACCAAAAGATTCCATGCTAAGATTTTTGTGTTATGGGTAATGGGTTGAACAAAATCAGATCTGAGAATATGCTGATAACTCTGAAAAGCAAATGCAAAACGAATTATACACTCAAAGAAAAGGTGATAAAAACAAAAGATAGTACTGAATCACAGACTTGATGGTGAAGTTGGGAAACTTCAGGAACGAGAAATGCTCCAAAAAATAGAGCTTGACTTTACCACTGCTACTGAAGAATTAAGAATAAAAAAAAGATGGCAAAGACAAAGTGATTGATTGAGAGAGAGAGAGAGAGAGAGAGAGAGAGAGAAGAGTACCCGATGAGTTAACGGAACGGTGGTGGACTCACAGGAGTGGTGGACTCACAGGACTAGTGGACTGGACGCCCGCATTCAATGCTTCGTATGTCTTGGCAGCTTCAAAACGATGTACAGCAAGAGAGAGGGACAGGACGGAAGGCTGCAACTGGAAGCTGCTTCCTTACGTGTTTTGTTTTTGGTTACTGTTTTATAAATATGGACCGGCTTTACAGCTAGTTGAACTTAAGACGGACGGTCATTCGAGGTTCCATGCGTTGCCTCGTTGCATTAAAATAAAAGTATGTTGGGGACGCCCTTTTGGGATGCCATCCGTAGCTTATTAACCTATTTTAAAACTCAATACATCATTACATTGTTTACCTCTCTTTTGGCTTTTTCTCAAAAACTATTACACAACTAGTCTACTTAGGCCATGCAGTTCATGAGACGGAATATTTTAAATAATAATAAAATTTTTAAGTTAAAATAAGATAAATTGGTATATAAAAAAATATATATTTAAATAGTAAGATAAAATGAGATGATTTAATTTTTTAATAATTTGATAAAGTGGTGTGTCTTATTAATTATTAAAAATTATTTTTAATTATTGCATGAAAAATATTATGAATATATTAAAAATAAATAATATTTATAAATTAATTTAAAAACTCATAAATATTTTGACTTTTTGATTGAGCTGAATTATTACATATTTTATATATTTAAAATCAATATATTTTAATTCTTTCATTACATTATTATTAGTTTTAGATGAAAAAATAATTAAAATACATAAATTCGAGTTGTGACTTAAGTTGATTAATAGCATGATTTTTATTTAATATTATAACTTGTAATTTAATTGAATAATATTCTTTTATATGCACAATACATAATTTTTTATATATATTTTATTTTTCTTATTTTATTTTATTTATTTATATTTTTATATACAGTGATCAAAAATAAAAGTTAAGTTTTTGTTGACTTGGTTTATGAAGACTCAAGAGGATGCATGCCGTACAAAAAAAAATATGGGAGAATTGATTTTTATTAGAGTCCTATAGTGCACGTCTCACAAGATTAAAAAAAAAAAAAAAAATCATATTAGGACTTGGACGTGGGAGACATATGCTAGTCGCTTTTTTGGTTTGACTTGGTCTTTATGGGGTTGGAAAGAGAATCATTGATGGCCACATGTCAATTGATAGTGGTAGGAGGAATTCAAATCTCATTGGGAGTTTTGACCTACGGCACAATGTTATTTTGCTTGGAGGGAGTTCAAGACCAGAGGTACTTCTATCCTTGAGGCGCGCCGCACACTTCTATTATTTTTGGGAGATTTCTCAATTCAAGCCGCACCAAATTTTCTTATCAGGCTTTTCATTGAATGTTGCACAATTATTAATTAGTAGAAGAGAAATTATAGTATCATTGAAGAATTTTTTGAGGACTTCAATTACTGCTACAGTTTAATATTTTTTACCATTTTTAATCTCTATTTCTATTTAATTGGCTTGTTCTTTTTATTTTCTACTTTTTATTTAATTTCAGTTTAAAGTTTATGAAATATTTTTGAGATTTTTGACTTAAAAGTTTTGGCAATTTATTTGATATTTATTTACTTCATGTTATTTATTTTTCTTACGCTTTTAAACTTTTATTTAATAGTGATTACAATTGCTATGGATTAATTTTGAGAATTTGTGATTTGAATACAAGGATGAACTCTAGAATCTTGATTTTGGAGATTTTCAATTTTCAATTTGTATTTTGTCAATTACTTTATAATCTAGTTTAATTCTTAACTTAGTTTTATTAATATTTTAATTCCATTGCATATTAGATTGATTAAAGTTTAATTATGACTTAAATAATTTCAATTTTATTATTTAATTTTCATATTAATTAAGATTGTTCAGTTTAGTTGATTTTTTTATTGTTAATTTCAATTTGTTAGTCTTTTATATTTCATTTTGACACTCAAAAATCTAAAACTATGAATCTAGTCCATGACTAGTGCCTTTTTTCATTCTTGTTGCACTCTTCCATCCATTGCACATACCATCATTTTTATTTTCTCTTTGTGAATATTTTCACCATTTTAAACGAATTTAATTTTAAGTAACTTATCCTGATGAGACGATTTAAGAATTTATTCCTAATTATTATATGACATCTTCATGCACTTGGGATAACTTTTGTGCTACTTATTTTTGGGTGAGTCACTTTTCCTAAGTATATATTTTATAGTTGGCCTTGATTATTTCAGTATTCCCAAATATGAAATCATTTCTTTGTTAAATGAAATTATGACCTATTTATTATCATATATGTTATAAAATTTAAAATATATTTTTCTAATTATATATTATAATAAAATAAAAAATTCTAATAGATAAATATAGATATATTTTTTAAAAATATAGTAGTTAGCGTTATTGTATGAGTACCATAGATCAACTGTAGCAGTACTATAACATTACTGTAGCAATGGTTGAAAAATCATAAATAAGATAAAATGTTGTATTACTGTAACAGCCTGCTAGAAATTCAATTATGAAATTTCTATTAACTTTAGGAATCTCGTGAAAACCCCATAAGTTTTCACGAATCCATTAATCGTATAGGTTTTTGTCTAACTACATAGTTAGTGTTATTATTTACTATGGTATCAGAAGTGTGTTTTTGATTATGGGAGATAGTTAGAAGTGTCAAAATGTATTATGGTTTGTGCCATTAGACTCGGAGAGTTATTTAAAGTCTTATAGCGCAATAACATTTTTTCATATTTTCGGACAAAACGTCTGTTCAAAACTGTAGATATTATTGGATAAAAAGAAATATCTTGAGGTAATTTTCATGAATATTATTGGGTAAAAATATTTTGAATTGATTTTTATAGATATTATTAGATGAAAATATCTTAAGTTGATTTTTTGTAGATACTATTAGATAGAATATTATGAGATAATCTTTTATAGATATTTTGGGTAGGAGAAAACTACACTCAACTCTCAACTCCAGCCTCATCTCTTCCATATCTCATCCATAAGTATCTCCAGCCACCTCTCCCCACGAAATTATCTTCATTTACACTTTCCATTGAAAGAATATCAAACACTCTCTCTCAGACAGCTTTTAGGAGGTCTTTTGCACATCCATTTCGAAGCTTTTGTAAGTATTTTATCATAAAGTCTCCTTCATATAAGTTGTTCATTTTTTAGTCTAGTTTACATGGATATCTTATTTGCTCCATTTGAGGATCATTTGGTCAGTCAAATATTGTGTAAACTATAGAAAGGTCATTCTGGGAGATAAACTGGAGAATATGTTATAGTTTGGAGTTTTTGACCAAGCTAATGGATAGATATTGGTCCAAAATTTTTATGGAGTATTGTTAACATGTATATGTGACTATTGGTTGAGGAGTTTTGCATGATTAAAGGTTTTGATGAAAGATTTTCTTAGATTTAGAAACTTAGAAACTGGAAGAAGAAAAACAGTTTCTGTTTTGAGAAAGTTTAACTCTTTGGTGGTCTAAACCTATTCTAATGACTTTAATAATTTTATTGGAGGATCCTAAGTATCTTATATACATGTTATATTATTATTTTGAAGATATTTGATGTTAGTTTCAAAGATATGAAATTTTATGCAAAGAGATATTCAAATAAGCCAAAGTGTGGATATTCTTGGCTAAATTTATGTTTTGGTTAATTTCTAACCATGTGATCTTGAATTAGAAGCTTATATATGTTTTAGGACATCTTTTTAAACCATGTAATGGTTTGGTTTGAAGATCATATATTTATAAGTCATAGATCAAGAGATTTATCAAAACTAGTTGAGGAAAAAGTTTCTGTTTTTGGACTAAGTGTAAAACCAAAAACTCCAAATGTTATTTTGTGATTTTGATGACTTTAGTTTGATGATTTAAAGCATGGTTGATATTAGGATGATATTATGAATATGTTAGAAGTAAGATTTGATTTTTGAAATTCTTGGAGATGTTTTGATTTAAGGTCAAAACTTGTAATTCAAGTGCTTGAATTTTTTTACAAAAAGTTTGGTGTTAATTATTAGCTTTTTCTAAATGGATGTTTTAAGCATGGTTTTGAACTTAGGATTAGAAGATGTTTGTTGCAAAATTTTGATTTAAGCATGAGTTTTGAAGTTGGAAGGAATTGCAACAAAAATTAAGGGAAATGGCCTATGGATGTTTCGGCCATAGTGTGTTCTTCATAGTGGTGTTTTGTTTTAAATTTTTCTGAGTTGATATTTAAGTTTAGGACAAAATTTACATGAGGAATGTAAATTTTAGAAACTTTTGGAGTTAGTATGCAAAATCCTTAAGTTATGGGTAAAACGGTCATTTTCCCAAATGTAGAGAGTAAAATGAAAATTTTACTCTTTAAGTTAGTATTTTCCATATTTCAAATTATTAGTGATTTAGTTCTAACTTTTAGAATCACTAATTACAGTTCCTCGTGGTCGCACTTGAAGTTTTATAAGAAACGCGGAGATCGAGGTAAGTTAGCTTTTAACTTACTAGCAGTCTACTGTGTATGTATGTGTGTTATCATATATGTCATGCCATGCCAAGTTATCACGTAATTGTCTATTATACAGAATTTATTCTATCGTCAATTTTTATCTGTTACATAATATATTCTGTTATGTATTACTGTACCTTACAAGTACGTCATGCTAAGTATGTCATCTATTACATGTATGTCAAGTCATGTAATATTCACTGTTGCAAATATGTCATGTTAAATATGTTGTCTATTATATGTTATGCAATGTTACGAAATTTTTCTATCTCAAGTTGGTCATGTATTTCAAGTTATATTCAAGTCACGTTATGTTACGTCAGGGCTTCAGTCATTTCGTATTCCAGTCACGTTTCATCTTGATTACTTATGTATGGGGTCACAGCAATTGTGACACATACACTACGTGAGACACAGCAATTGCGACACGTAGAATACATGGGGCCACAACAACTGTGGAGTATGTATTTACACGTAGAATACATGGGGCCACAACAACTGTGGAGTATGTATTTTTCATGTTAAGTCAAGTTTGTGTAGAATACATGGGGCCACAACAACTGTGGAGTGTGTATTTACACGTAGAATACATGGGGCCACAACAACTGTTGAGTATGTATTTTTCATGTTAAGTCAAGTTTGTGTAGAATACATGGGGCCACAACAACTGTGGAGTATGTATTTACACGTAGAATACATGGGGCCACAACAACTGTGGAGTTTCAGATCAAGTTCATGTCAAGTCAAGTTCAGTTCATGTTTCAATTTAAGTTATGTCAATTATGCTATGTTGTACGCCAAGTTATGCTTTAATTACTTATGAATTTGATTATGCATTTATGCTTTTACTGTCATGCATGCATCATTAGCTTGTGTGGAAGTTTTTTGTTAACTTACTGAAATTTGTAATCAAATCTCACTTTGGTAGTCCCAACTACCATTCCCCCCGAATGGTAGATCTTGTTACAGGACCTGAAGGAGAATCAGGAGCTGATCAACTAGACACAGTTGACTAAGCGACGGTGTGACGTCAATGTTAATATAGTAGTTAACGTAAATTACTACTTGTACAATGGAGTTGCATCTTTAGTACTTTTTGGATCATAACCATTTTGGACTAGTGTTGTGATCTACTCAATGGGTCTTTATGTATGAAATATGTTTTAAGCATTTGAGATATTTTCAATTTGGTGCATAGTATTGCTAAAGAAAAAAATTATCCGCTGCGAATATTGCATAATGTTAGATGCATGTTAGGAACATTGCATCTTATATGTCATGAACGGGGGCATGTAACCTTGTGTTGCATGTCTCGACGCTTCAAATGTCCGTCCGATCACAAACGGAATTTGGGGGCGTCACAATATGTATATATATAAATAAATTCATAAATTAATATAGTTTGATGTAATACATTATCTTATAAAACAATTTTACTATAAAGTATATATGACGTATTATATCATGTCACGTCAATTAGTAAGTTTATTTTTATAATATTTTTTTTGTAAATCTAGTACTTCTTATAAATTTAATATGAAAGTATAAGCATTTAAACTAAACAACATAAATAAAAAAATTAATGCTAGATATAGTCGTAGAGTGCATAAACGTCATGTAATTCTTTTAAAAAAGAATGATATTCACTATTTAAAAATTAGTTTTTTTTTTTTTTTGGTTATGGGTCCTATATTTGCTTACTTTTTTCAAAGGGATTCAACTACTGCAAATAATTAGGACAAAGCAAAAATCCGAAAATTCAACTCGAAGTTAGAGTTGAATTTGTTTTCAATTGAAAAGTTGGAGGTGGAGTCGGACCGACTCTAAATCCAACATACCGATTCCAACTTTGACTTTACCCTCTGACTCCAACTCGGATATTGTACATATGTTATAAATATATATATATATTTTCTATACATTCATTATATATATTCTATATAAGTATAACTTTTATGGTTAGTTAAACTTAATAATAATATGAGCTAATTAATGTATAATAACATTTAATACTAATGTATAATATTAACTAATGTATAATATTAACTAATGTATAATAATATTTAATACTAATGTATAAACACTAATAAGATCTCAAGAACTCAAATAGATTCTCAAGATCCCTGTCAATTCCATCAGAAGAGAATACAGGTTGGTCTAGTTCTATTCTAAGGATGTCAAATTTACTGTTAAGAGTGATTATCACCTCCACAAAGAGTTGCTTACCAAATTCAATGAAAGTACATCGATTGGGAGAGGGAATAATGGGTTATGGCATTCCATTTGGAAGCTGAACACTCCAAATTATGTGAAGATGCATATATGGAAAGCTTGTCGAGATTCTATTCCTACTTTCTCTAATTTATGCAAAAGGAGAGTTATTGAAGATGATAAATGTCCTTTTCTGCAAGGTGTATCCAGAAATAGTGGGGCATGCTTTATGGAATTATGTAGCAGTACAAGATGTTTGGAGTGCTGGTTGTGTTAGAATCCAATAGATATCCTATCAGAGTAATGATTTTACTAAAGTATGGAGAGAATTTTTTCAAAAACTGAAGAATGAGGAACTTGAAATTGCTGCTGTGATTACTAAGCTGATATGGATGAGGAGGAATGCTTTTGTGCATGGAATGGAGATTCAAGCTCCTTATTTGATTCATAAAGCCTCTAAGGATTTGTTACTATTTCAATCTGCACAAGGGGCTCATTTAGAAGTTAGCTTGACTACTTAGAGATGTGTCTGGTTGAAGCCACCCTCAGATCTTTATAAAGTCAATTGGGATGCAGTTGTTGATGAGTCTAGAGGCAAAGTTGGGATATGATTGATCATAAGGGATTCTATGGGATAGTTTATTGGCTCTTTTCGTGATTCTTGAGTTTGTTATGCAGATCCTCACATGGTTGAATCTATTGTAGTGCAGGTTGTAGTAATTTTCTGTAAGGATATGGGGATCAGAAATTTTATATTGGAAGGGGATTCGATTCAAGTTGCAATTTCCTTAAGAAAGAGATGAATGATTGGAGTCCAGTGGGAGTCTTATTGGAAGATGCTAAAATGCTGCTAAATTCATTTACTCGGTGGACTATTACTCACATGAGAAGAACAGGCAATGTTGCAGCACATTCACTAACCAAAGATGCTTTGTCTGTTTCAGAAGCTATTTGTGATGTTGAATTTATTCATGATTATATCTCTGCAATTGTTTTGCAAGAAGCTTTGTAGTTTGTTCTAATTGAGAAATAAGATTTATTCCATTAAAAAAAATAACTAAAGTATAATAACATGTAATATTAATATATAATAACTAATATATAATGATATGTATACTAATGTATAAAGTATAATAACATATAATACTAAATCTAGTATATAATCAAGTTAGAAACTAATACAATAACATGTAATTAAACTATATGGTATAGTTATATAATAGGAATAAGTTAAACATTAGTATAAAATATTATAATTTATTAGTATTTAATAACATGTAATACTATATTATAGTTACATGTAATTAGATGCTAGTTAAATAGTAATTGTTAATAATCAATACTAACAATTAAATTTAATGATATATTATAAAAAAAAAACATAAATAAAAAAATTTATGACTAAAACAAAGATTAAAATTGGTTTAGGTTTGATTTAGGGTGTAGGAAAAAATGGTCCAAAATAAGGTTTAGATACTTAGGAGCCCAATACACTGCAATGCTACAACCCAGCCCGCCCAAAAGGGTCAAAACGACGTTGTTGACTATGTTTTGTTCACAAAACGGTGGTGAATTGGACGAAGATGAGGTTAGTCTTTGGATGGCTTTCTTTGAAGCCTTTTCGCAATCCTACCATGAGAGTGGTTCCAATGTTGGTGGTGCCCTTGAAAGACATCATCGAGCCGTCTCAGTCTGTTCCTGTCTAGTACCTGGCTAATGCTTCTGTTGCTGCAACTTTTACCACAGAGAGTGTGAGTCCTGGCCACAACAAAGGCAGCCCTGGTGTGAGGTCCCAGCCATAATGTAGATAGCTCAAGCTTTCCTTTTATGGTCAAACTCAACAACGACAAGGTCTTGATACCCTCCCTTCCTTTTAGCCAAACCTTCGAGCCTGAGGCTACTTCATTTTTCGTCCAAGAGGAGCCCACCCTTGAGGCCCCCCTTACTCAAGAGGAAGGGAGACTGTCACGCCCAAATAAGAGATGGTGTAAGTATCCACCAACTTGTGAGAGTCCTCTAGTGAGTAGCGCGTGTCCCAAGAGAGAAGAGGTTGGCATGGATAGGAGGGAGCAAGGGAGAGGAGGTTGGCAAGGATAGTGAGGAGGTTTGCACACTTGTCTTCGGTTTGGATTTAATTTGCTTGCGAGCTTTAACCATTAACCATTTAATTTATATGCAAGTCGATAGTCAAAGGACTCGGCTTGGCGACACAAAAGTCGATAAGTTAAGGGACTCATGCCCGATTGGCCGTTTGGGCAGGTCTTGGGACTTGTGTGCTCGGCCTAACTTTGTGGCGAGTCAAGGGACTCAGTTTGGAGGTACGAAGGTTGGAGAGTCAATGCACCTGTGTTCAACTAGCTATCTGGGCAAGTCTTAGGACTCATGGTTGGCCTAACTTCGTGGTGAGTCAAAGGACTCAATTTGGTGGCACAAAGGCTGGCAAGTCAAGGGACTTATGTCTGACTAGCCATCTGGGCGAGTCTTGGGACTTGTGTCTGGCCTGACTTTGTCACAAGTCATGAGACTCAGCTTAACGGCATGAAGGTCAACAAGTTAAGGGACTTGTGTCCGACTGACCGTCTAGGTAAGTCTTGGGACTCATGCCTGGCTTGACCTTGTGGTGAGTCAAGAGACTTGACTTGGCTGCATAAAGGTCGGCAAGTCAAGGGACTTGTGTCCAACTGGCCATTTGGGCTAGTCCTCATACTCATGCCTAGCCTAACTTCATGGCGAGTCAAGGGACTTAGCTTGGCGGGACAAAGGTCGGCAAGTGAAGGGACTTATGTCCGACTGGCTGTTTGGGTAAGTCTTGGGACTCACGCCCGACTTGACTTCATGGCGAGTCAATCGACTTGATTTAGAGGCATGAAGGTAGGCAAGTCAAGGTACTCGGCTTGACCTAACTTCGTGGCAAGTGAAGGGACTCAGCTTAGTAGCACGAAGGTCAGCAAGTCAAGGGACTTATGTCCGACTAGCCGTCTGGGCAAGTCTTGGGACTCGTGCCTGGCCTAACTTTGTGACAAGTCAAAAGACTCGGTTTGGCAGCACAAAAGTCAGCAAGTCAAGGGATTTATGTTCGACTATCCATCTAGGCAAGTCTTGGGACTCATGCTCGGCCTGACTTCATGGCGAGTCAAGGGACTCGATTTTGAGCTCACGAAGGTCAGTAAATCAAGGGACTTGTGCGCGACTAGTTGTATGGGCAAGTCTGGGACTTGTGTGCCCGGCCTAACTTCGTAGCGAATCAAAGGATTCATATTTGAGGCACGAAAGTCGACAAGTCAAGGGACTTCTATTCGACTAGCTGTCTGGGCAAGTCCTGAGACTTGTGTTTGACCTGATTTCGTTATGAGTCAAGGGACTCTACTTTTTGTTTCGTTTGTTCAAGGGAGATAACTTGCGAGAAATGCACATTCATTTCCATAACTTGGCTTTTACATATACATCGGTGAATTTACAATCTTAGGGGAAATATTTTTTCAGATGCTCAGCTTTCCACGAGTGGGGGAGATCCTTTCTAAAAGTGTAACCGGTCTGGTTCGGTCCGATTTTTGTAATATATAATATAGTATATATAATATAATATATTATAATATATAATAATATGGTGATAATATCTTGCAGTATATATAATATATATTATAATTGTATTATAGATTATAGTGATATGTTATAATATATAAGATATAGTGATATATTATAGTATATTATAATGTACTGTGATATAGTATTAGAATAATTATTAATATAATAGACTATTGTGATATAGGATTTTAAAATTTAAAATTAAATTAATTAGTAATTTATCATATAATATAAAATTATTTTATATATAATATAAAAAAATCACATTAAAATATTTTATACAATATAAAAAATTAAAAAATATATATGAATCAGTCCAATGTTAGAAAAAGGAAAACTGGAACAAAACCTATTTTTAACTGTTTTGAAAAAAATGAAACTGGTACTTGACCAAACCAAACTGAGGACAGGACCAAACCCACCGGTTTCGGTCTGGTCCAGTTTACTTGTTCACCCTTTTTTTTTTACCCATACTTTTTTCCATTGTCGTCCTTTAGATGGTACGATCTTGGTCAGTCACTGCTTATTACTACGAAAGGTCATTCCCATAGCAGTCTCAGCTTCCTTCTTCTTGCATTGTGACCCCAGTTTGGTTTAACATCAAGTCGCCTTCTTTGAAGAATCTGGGACTAACCCGCCTATTGAAGTACCGCTCAACTTTCCTCTTATTGCTCTCCATCTGCACCTTGGCTTCTTGTCTTCTTTCTTCCAACAAGTCCAATTGTTCTCTCAGTCTTTCATCATTAGTATTTGGGTCGAAGTATTGCACTCCATAGGACAGCACCCCTACTTCTACCGGTATCATTGCCTCGTCATCGTAAGTTAAAATGTTTCTCCCATTGGAGCTCTGACAGTTGTTCAATACACCTACAGGACCTTGACAGTTCCTCAGCCCATCTTTCCTTCTGGTCCACCAACCTTTTCTTTAGGGTTCCCATCAAGGTTTTGTTGGTTGCCTCAACTTGTTCATTGGATTGCAAATGGCTCAGAGAAGAGTACTTGAACTTGATTCCGAGTTTTACACACCATTCTTGGCAATGGGAGGAGTCAAATTGTTAATCGTTGTCCGATATGATGCTTTGAGGGATGTCAAAACAGTAGACCATAGACTTTCACAGGAACCTTGTGATAGCTACAATGGTGATAATAGCCAAAGCTTCCACTTCTACCATTTGGTAAAGTAACGAATGTAACACTACGAATCTTGCTCCTCCTTTGCCCGGGGGAAGTGGCCCGACCAGATCCAACTCCCATTGTGCAAATGGTCATGGGCACATGATGGAGGTCAGCTTCTCTGGTGGACAATGTGAGACCAGCCATGCACCTGGCACTTCGAGCATCTTCTTACGAACTCTTTGATGTCTCTGAGGGTGTGGGACCAATATTACCCCGCTCTCATTACCTTCACAGCTAGTGCTTGCCTCTTAAGTGGCTACCTTAGACTCCTTATATCTCGGCTAGTATATAATAGGCCTCATCCTGCAAGACACATCTTAGTAGTGGTTTAGAGAAGCCTTTTTTGTACAGGACTCCATCTATAACTGCAAAGCAGCCGCTATGTTCCTGAATTTCTGGGCTTCCTCTTTATCACTTGGCACCTTGTTGGTGTCAAGTTATTTCATTATACCCCATGCCCATTCTAGTGTCTTAGGGCCAATGACCGAAACTCGATCCTAATGGCTGGGAAGTCCATTATCTGAGTCACCATGTTTTTTGGTAGGCATGAGTCTTCTTGTATCGAAGTTGTTCACGCCAACTTATCTGCTTTCTGGTTCTCTTCTTTCAATATCTGTTGAATGTTGAAGTAGTGGAAGAAATCATGCTCCTCCCCCACCAATCGAAGATATTTCTTCAGTTTTTCATCTCTAGTGGAGAACTAGCCTCATACCTGGTTGACAACCACTTGGGAGTCTGCCCTGACTTCTACTTCTATTGCTCCCAGTGCTCTAATCGTCACCAGTCCAGCTAGTAATGCTTCATACTCGGCTTCATTTTTCATCCTCTTAAAGGCGAGCTTGATTGTGTTGTGGTGCACTCCTACACCCCTGCAAGCCCAGCAGGATGAGCCATTGACATAGACATGCCAAGGCTTTCCTAAGGGTTCCATCAGTGCTTCTTCTGGGAAGCCGTTGAACTCAGTCATGAAATCCACCAGGAACTACACTTTTATCACCGTGTGGGGCAGATAGTCAATGTAAAACTCACTAAGTTTGATAGCCCAGTTCAGCAAGCAGCTCAAGGTGTCCATTCTTTGTAGGACCTTATTGAGGGTTACGTCTATGACTACCTTTATGGGGTGAGTCTGGAAATAAGGTCTCAATCACCTAGTGGTGATCATGTCCATCTGTGGGTACCTCACCTCAACTCTTCTAAACGTGTGACTCATGTAGTAAACAGGTCGTTGTTGGTCTTCTTTTTCTCAAACTAGGATTGCTAACATGGCATGCGATGATACCAACAAATACACTAGCAAATCATCTCTTGGTTCTACCTGGTTGAGAAGCAACGGGTGAGTTAGATACTCTTTCAACTTATCAAATGCCTAACTATATTCGATGTCCCCATCTTGTACGTTCCTTAGGACTTTGAAGAATGGTAGGAATTTATCAGTCGAATAGGTGATGAATTGGTTCAAGGTGGCCCCTCTCTCAGCCAACCTTTGCACCTTAATGATGTTGTGAGGAGGAGGCATGTCCATTATCGTTGCAACCTTTTTTGGGCTAGCCTTAATTCCCTGTTTGGAGACCATAAAGCCTAGGAACTTTCCCGACTCCACTCCGAACACACATTTTAATGGGTTGAGCTTCATTTTGTATCCTCAAATGACCATGAAAGCCTCCCAAAAATCAGAGAAGTGTTGCTCGGGCTCTTTGCTGTTGATGAGCAAATCAGACACGTATACCTCCATGTTGTAGTCGATTTGACTTTTGAACATCTGGTTGACCAATCATTGGTAAGTTGCCCCTGCATTCTTCAGCCCGAAGGGCATGGCTTGATAACAATCAAGTCCTCGATCGTTGATAAACACAATTTTTTCTTCATCATCCGGATTGATTCAGATTTGGTTGTATCTCAAGTAAGCATACATGAAGCTAAACAATCGATGACCTGTGGTGGAATCAACAATCAAATCGATGCAAGGTAGCAAGAAGTCGTCCTTCAAGCAAGCCTTGTTCAAATTGGTAAAGTCAATGCACATTATCCATTTGCCATCCGGTTTCTTCACCAACATGACATTGGACGACCACTCAAGGTAGTGTGCTTCCCAAATAAATCCTAACTCTAAGAGGCGATCAACTTCCTCAACTATGGCAGCATACTTCTCGACGTTAAAGCTCCTACACTTCTATCGGACTTTCTTAGCTACATGGTCCATACACCGGCATTATTCAATGACTGCATTTTCTATCCCGAGCATCTCCTCGTGGCTCTAGGTGAACACGTCTCGGTGTTCAATCAGGAGTTGCTTCATAGACTACCTCATTCAGGTCTCATTCTAGTCCCAATTAGTACTATACACTTTGGCTCTACTTGCCGAAGGGTTTATTCATCTTGGACCTTTTCATCTTAGATAGCCAGACTGGGTGGCAGCAGGGGTCTTGTGGCGCAAGCCATCTCCCCAAGCGTTCGTACTTGCTATTTCCCACCCCTCAGTTCCTGGGCATAGCATTCTCGAGCAAGTACCTACTCGCCCTTGACTTCCCTAACACTAGATTGAGTGGGAAACTTCATCTTCAGATGATAGGACAACGTGATCACCTCTAGGCTATTCAATGTAGGCCATCCCAATACTACATTGTATGACGATGGAGCCTTCACCACCAAGAAATCCATCATTGTTGCAGAGGTTCTTGGTGCCTTCCTCGCTAAAACTGACAAAGTGATTGTGCCAACAGGCTAGACTAGTTGCCCAGAGAGCCCTTCGAGTGGCATCGGGGCTTGGCGTAAATGATTGGGGTTGATCTTGTCTTGGTTAACACATCCCAGAACAGGATATTGGTAGAGCTATTGTTATTGACCAAGATCCCTTGTGTTACAAAGTTTCCAATCTGCATGGTTATGACTAAGGAGGGATGAATGGCCCTCTCATTGTCCTCTTCGCTAAACGTAATGACAGTGCCCCTTGGGTGGTATGCATGGCTGGTTGAGGTCCTTCCTATTGTAAATACTTCCTTATATCAGGCTCTACAGGCATAGGCCTTTCTTCCCAAGGAATTCAGGCCACCACTCGCATATCCCCCGGCTATGGTACAAAGTTCGCATAAGGGACTTCGCGGTCGGGGTGGTGCCCAGCTAGGGGTGTTATAAGGAGCCTTTCTCTAGGTCTTGTGCCTTTTGGGACTTTCATTTTGTTACTGCCTTACGTGTCCATTTCCCTAGTACATGGGATGTAGGGTTAGCAAATATTCTAGTTCCTCCACCCTTTGCTTCAAGGTGTAGCAATCTTTAGTCCAGTGTTTGTCAGTCTCATGGTATGTGCAGTATTGTCAGTCTTCTTGGGCCTACTTAGCAATTTTATTTTGAGTGAGCACACCTTCCTCCTACACGGTCAAGGTAGAATGCACGTGCTTTCCACCGTGCGCTTGGGCCGACCCACCACCGTCTCTCTTGGTGCCCTGCGAGTCCTTCCCAATCCTTTCATGGGCTTTCCCTTTTGCCTACCTGCCAACCTTCTTGTCGGCTTGTTCCACTTCAGTTTTCCTAGGAGCTATCAGGCAACGGGGTGGGGGTGTTTTGCATCAGCTCTTGCATGAACGAGCTTTTTGGCCAGATACCTCCCAGTAAGGTAGCCAATGTGATCTTTTCATCTTGGTCATCTATCATCATACATTCTCTATTGAACCGGGACAAGTACGCTTTTAGACTCTCATCATTGCGCTGCTTGATAGTTAAGAGGTATGCTGCCGATCACCTCTTTTTCCTGCTCGTCATAAATTGTGTTAGGAATAGGCGAGCCAGTTCTCCAAACCCATCGACGCACCCTGGGGGTAGCGACCCAAACCACCCCTTGTTGTGCCTTTCAACATCAGTTGAAAGGCCCGACACGCGATCTTGCCTGGGAACCTGTCCAGAGTCATATAGGCTTTAAACGTTTCTAAATGCTCAAATGGGCTTTTAGACCCGTCATACACTCCATTTGAGGGACTTTGAACTTGGGTGAGAGCGATGTAGCCATGACCTTCGCGCTGTATGGTAAGTCGATGCTAGTGAGCAGTTGGTCCACGAAGGTTGACGCACCCATCTTCTTGGCCATTTACGCATACTTGTCCATGAGCTCTCGTAGCTCGTGGTGCATCTATCTTCTCTCCTCTTTCGCCATGTCTACCTCTATGGCGCTTCGCGATTCAGTGTGCTCATTCTGGCTTGGTCCTACGTCTTCCATAAACTCGCCATTTGCCATCTGCAGAACTTCATTTTCCTGCCAAAGACTTCATACTTCCTTGGTCAGCTTCTTTATCATGTCATTCATCTTTGTTAGCCTTGCCTTGATGTTCCTCGATGATTCTTCTTGTCCACACGTGGTTTGGGAATGTGTTGTTGCCGACATATCAATGGCATGCTATTTCAAAGATTCCACAAATAACGTCACTGTTGATATTGTGTTTTTGTAGCCCGAGTGATCCAACTTCCTCTTGGTGACTTGCAAGATCCACTGACATGAGGGATTGGGGTGGTGAGGGACATCTCCGATGCCTAAGTCAGAATAATCCTTTTGTGGGGATAAAGAGCTAGGAGAAAGTGTTTAGATCCATTTACCTAAGCCAGAGATGTGCTTATATACCTGGTTATGGTAGACCTTGCCCTTTGCTAGCAGATCGTGTAAAGGTGTTGGGCGCTGTACTAGAGGAAGGGCCCCCCTCTAACGTGTCAGCTATCATCTTGCTATATTATTCATGGGTTTACAATTTGTCCTTGTTGTAGGTGAGGGTGAGGTGTGCGCACTGCCATGGTTGCAAAGATGAGTGGGCGTTGGGTCCTGACCTTGCGTGCTAGTCTCTCTGGCCATTTAATGTTGCATGCCTGCTGCTCAACAACATAGGTTGTTAGTCAGGCCAAGTGACGTGACTAGTTACTATATTTGAGGGGCTTTCTTGGACCCAACTTGTTCCTTTTTTCCTCATTGCCCTCATGCTGGGCTATCCACTAATCGGCTTGGGCCTTGAGGGGAATAGACCAAAGCGAAGGGAAGTAAACTCCCTTCTCAAATACATCAAAATTTTATAAAAAAAATAAGGTTTTGAAGCTTTGTTATGGTTTTATTTTTCGATGCCTCTTTCTTCGGAATGGGTCTCTTTTTATTGACTTTGAAAATGGTTGCGGACACTTTGTTTTCCAATGCCTTCTTACTTTGGAGTTAATTGCTCTTCCTTTATAGTTGATTGCTATATTTTGTTTTACATTTACTTGCCACAGTGAAGATTTGTCCACGCTATCACTATGCTAGCCTTCCCCATTTATATTTTTTTATAAAAAGAAAAATTTGACTCAACAATTTTATACCACATATTTATTAAGGAAAACTTCGGTAGACTAATTGGTGGCCCTAGCACCACTATTGTCTGAGAGTTTTTCATAATGTGTTTACATAAATAATGTCTTTAAAGCCTAAGCGAGAAAACAGAACAATGTTGAATCATGCATGGGATAATTCATTTCATATTTCAATCAATAATATGCACAAATAATTAGTTTTCCACTTTGCATAAGGTAGGCACAACCTAATTTCATTTTGGATAATACATTCCTATAGATTATAAATTCTCATTTTCCTTCTTGCAACGTCAAAACTAGTACCAAGCCAGAAGTCTCATACTCCAACAACCATGTGGACTTTGTGTTTTTTCTCTTCATTGCAGTGAGCGGAGGAGCTATTTTAGAGATATTACAAAATTTAAAAAGGTTTAGTAAAAAATATAATTATTTTCCAAGAACTCTATGCAAAGTAAATTTTGGAAAATTTTATATTTTAATGTATATATTGATTTCAAAAATTTTCAAAGATTATTTCCTTTCCCAAATTGATTTAATTAAAAAAAATGCTTAATTATCAGTAACAAAAATACTTTTTTTCCCATGAACTATGCAAAGTAATTTTTGGGAAAATTTAAAACTTTACAATATATTTACAAATTTGTTTAAAAAATAAAATATTTATTTCCCCATATATCGATTAAAGCATAGAAAACAATGGACCGGACCTTATTTTTGGGAACTTTAAATATTCTAGAAATTTCTAAAAATAATTATGATCGATTAAGAAACAGACTACAATAATTCCTCAAAATTATCGATGAACATGGTAAAAAAGGTTTGTATAATTTTCTCTTGTACGTTGGAAAGTCCCCAACTTATATTTTGGTCCACCATAACTTAATTCGATAAATCACAATTTTCTTAAATATGAAGGAAAAATACACGGTTATAATTTTTTTTATGTATCCTTCCAAAATTTCCAATTCATTTTTTCCCAAATAAAAATTTAATTTGAAAATTCAATCAATAATCATTTATCATTAACAAAAAATATTACTAAAGATCTTTTCGACTTTAGATTAACAAATAAGTTTTCCCCTAATTTAGATGATTCGAGAATTCATATAATAAGCAATTATCAATAACGAAGTTGATACAAAAATTATCCATTATATGTTGGGTGCAATTCTCAACTTTAATCCTACTTTTAATATTTTTTATGTTTATTTATTTCAAAATTTGAGAAAATTGAAATTAGAAATAAAGAACACAACTAATTCACAATAATTAACAATTACACATTCATTGCACAATCTTACGTGCCCACATAGGTAACTAAATCCCATCCTTTATTGTAACCATAGTTTGGAGCCATAGCCCGCGTCATCAACCCCAGGCATAGTGCTCCTATTGGGCCTTTGATTCCTCCAATTCTATATGAACTTATCATTGGGTGTCTCCGTTCTAATAATGTTTTGTAGTGTACAACATGCAGTAACGATTAGCCATTGCCTAACTTCACTATATCGAGGCATTGAGTCCAATATTTTAAATCTGTCTTTCAATAAACCGGATGTGCATTTAGTAATATTTCGTAGGGACAAATGACGATAATTAAAATAATCTTTATATTCCCGTAATGAATGTGCACTATAACTATCATACCGGTGATACTTTTCTCTTGGATATGGGGTATAAATTCTTCTATGTAGGAAAATTTTGAATCAACTAGATAGTAATAACTTGAACACATTTTAACCAACAAATAGAGTTATTTGCTAAATAATTAAATTCTATGTAAAAGAGTAATACATATTTTTGCCTCAATTATCATTATTATATTTACCTTCGGGTTGCCATGGAATCGATTCCCCCTTCGACTCAATACATCCTAGAAAATGTGTATATCATGGGTTACTATTTCCTATCCCATATACACAAATGTAAACTTCAAATCGAAGATAAACACAACACATTTTCTGTGATTCAGTGATAACGATTTCTATATGCGTTATTTAACTCAACTGGTGCAATAGCGTCAATCATGGTGCCATCAAGTGCACCAAGACATTTCTACAAAACCATTGTCAAATAAAACACGACAATTAACTGTTGAATATTAAAATCTGGATTTAAAATAGAGTTAGTAAATGTTAGACAATTGGGATGTCATTACCTCCAACAAAGGATAATTTTGAGGGTGGCCCGCAATATAAGCATGAACCCCAATTATGTGTATTGGCACAATCATAGTCCTCTGTAACTCATGTAGCGCTTGCATCAGGGTCTTGACATGGCGGTTAATAGTTTCGCTTAAATGTTGGAAGCAGTCCCCCACAGCACATTGACATTGTGAATGGCCCACCAGAAGGTAATACATGCCTGCTAATTCCTCCACCAAGACCCACTTTGTAGATTCCATATTATGTGATTATCGTAATGGGTTGCATATTGCACGAAATGCCTTGACCTCCATTTGAAACAATTTGATGTAATTTTGGGAGTGTCCATTCAAAATTCTCTGAATATATTGATCCCCGCGTAGACCTATATTGTGTTGCAGCATTCTAACCCGACCTCTAGAATGATAGCATGTCATCCAAATTATATAAATTATGCCCATCTCATGCAATGCCGCTTCATCTCCACTAGAACGAAATATCCCCAAACCCTTGTTTGTACTAGTGGCGAGAGACATATTTGATCTCATGTCTTCGTTGTTGTTGTTTGCTGCCATTGATTAAGTATCTTCTGAATGACTATCATTGTCCATTCTCTAGAACCTTTTTACGATTACAATAAATAAAATGTTAGTGAAATTAAAACACATACAATATATGCTCAATAAAATTTGGTGATAAATGTGATGATATAAAGTCAATGTATCCCATGCTCATTTGAATTAAATTAATGTGATAACTTAAACCCCAAATAGATAAATGCTTAATAAAATAACTATAATGTCATCCAAACTAGAAATAAAAATATTAACTCAAATGTTGTTCAACAATAAATTATATAAGATTGGTAGACATAAATAGAGAAGATAAATGCTTATCCCTCAAACTAATTAGCATCAGATACCAAGCTGAAAAGTCATGCTGCAATACCCCCATTAGTATCTACTTAGGACAAATTCCAAGCCCACTTAGTTATGCAAGTATCAAAAATCTCCATGAACGATTTTTGCACTGACAGATCAAGTAATCGGTCAAAGGCCTTATTAAATTGCTCAGGGGGTTGTGGAGGTGTAATAATTTCCAGTAACTTCATACACTGGGTTTGGAGATCAAAGGTGGCATCAGACTCGGTGTTGGTCGACCCTTTGCTGCACTTCCCAAACATTGTCCCATACCTCCTGTGCTTATATGCCTTTGCCTTGGCAGTAACACTATGCTTAATTTCTTCAAGGCACTAGATAAAATTCCTCTGACATCGGCATGGAAGGCCCTCCCCTCTATATAGCTGACGAGATCCATGTGCGTATTAGGCGGAAAAGGGTCACCCTATTTACATGGACACATCCAAATCATCGACATTAGTGGGCCTTCCTTGTTGATCAACCAGTGGTCATCCACGAGTGGACGATCTCTATAGCATAACAAACCTACAACTGTAAATTGGATAGCAAACATCAAAGTTTTCCATCCATAAGTGGACATGATCTTTATAGCATATAAGTAGTCTACAAAAAGCATTTCTATTATAAATAATATCAAACTTTACCACTACCTAGATGGTAATGGTATCCATACCATCGAAATAAGTTCAAAAAATAATACAAACTTCTATGGTTAAAGTCAAAGTGTTCAATACCCCCATTATATTCAACATTTACATTTCCAATGATCAACAATACATGTCAACATTTACATTAACACTGCCTCATTTGTTTTCACAATAATTCTTGTCTCATCATTACAATTTTATCAAATTTTCACATAAAATAAAATAAAGAATTCAATTTTTTCAAATCTCAAAATAAAAATAATATTAAAAATATATTTTAATAATATTTTATTCAACTTTTGACTTTTATCTCAATTCATCTTATCTCATTTAATCTCATCTATAAAAATAAATGAGGTTAATACCATACCCAAAACAATACAAGACAACCCCCTGCCTCCTTACTGAGTGGCTCTAAAACCTTTGTTTGTATCCGTTGACATGAACCTGACTTGGACCTTTTTTGGTGTGATTTGCTTCATGTTCGCACTAAAGCACAGTCATTAGGTATGATTTGCTTCATGTTCGCACTAAAGCACAGTCATTAGGTATTGTTTTTTTTCTCTTCCCTTGTAGGATCCAAACAATATAAAATCATTCAAGGTCTTAGCTAAATTAAAGCAAAGCAAAATCATATTTGCAATATGATAGTTTGTCTTTGTTGGGGTTTCTCTTGGCCTGTAGATGTTTCCCCAGCATACTCATCGATATATGCACTATGTTCTTGTTGCCTTTTCAATTCCCTCTCCTGTATTTTTCTGTCTACTAAACCGGTAATATTTCTTTTTAGTGGGATCCACATGCTTTGGACTTGTCCTTGCATTATTTCCAACATCATTATAATTACCACATTTTAGTGTTTATCCCACACAACTAACCTTGTATGGATTTGCAGGCTCATAATCTTCGCGCCTTCTAACTTTCTTTGACCTCCCTAGCTACTTCCTATTTATAAGGGCAAACACTCAGCTAAGTGTATTTTGTGGTCATATGCCTTTGAATATATGTTATGCAAGTATGATTCATCCACATACTCTTTTAGGGTGGATATGTGTATATAAATTGCACAATATACATGGCAACAAGGAATCTTGATCAGCTACCACTTTGCACGGCTGCATGTACACATGTTTAAGTTCATCGCCCTTCCCCCCTCTCATATGTAATATATCTCAAATTAAAAATCACATGCCAATTAATATCTAAAATTTCCTTGTTATTTTCCTGCCAATTTTCAACAAATTCTATATCCTCTAATAGGATAGACAAAAACCAAGTCTACAATAGTTGTCTCTCTGCTTCACACACAACATACACTATTGGGAACATATCTTCATTACTGTTGCTCCCAATAGCTCATAACAACTATCCACCATATTGACCATTTAAGTGGCAAGCATCTATTTTGAAATGATAAGTCTACAATCATGTATTAGTTCTCTCTTACATGCAGCTAAACATACATACATCCTCTCAAAAAATGGTCCATTCCTATGGATATATGTAATGTTGCTATTGTTTCAATGCCTTATGATGGCGACATAATTCTAAACCCTCTTGTATTGCTCTGCGTGGTTCCCATATATAATCTCAATGCCTTCCACTTTGCAGCATAGCACACCCAAAAATGGCATTAACATTATGATTCATCTTGATTTGTTCTCTAAGTGCAGGAACCACCCATGTTGGGTTAACTTTAAACTTCCCCAAATATCAGATTCCCTCCCACTCAGTCGCGACTCTCTTTATTTGGTAGTGCCTTCCACAATTAGCTTTGGTTTACAGGTTTTGACTTGGAAGGAATCCCTTCCACATGAGCATGAGGTAGGAATCCTTAACCCATACCCTCCCTCTCTTGCAAATAGTAGTGATCCTCTCTCTCTATCTTTGTGCTTGAAAATGCAATCAAATCCATTTGAATTATATAGTGTTACAATGCCATCCTAAATAACTTTGGGTCCTTGAACCTCAGGGCAATAGATAACTTCACTTCATCTCTTAAGTCTTGACTCTCATCAAATTGGGGATAGTTATGTATAGGACCATGATGTGTTCCCTCATATGAATCTAACCTTTGCAGATTTTCTAGCTCCGAATTATTCCCATGTTCGATGGTACTACATAGTCATAGTCAGTGTTGACACCAAACTAGTCTACATGTTGATGTGAAACCTCCTCTACGTACAAGTCCTTATCATCATCTTCCTCTTCAGTATTATGTGTATCACTTAGCTCCATGTTTGTATCTTCATTATAGGATTCATCATCTTCACTCTCGACTACGTCTTGTCCAATAACTGTTTTCTCATAATCAAATATTGGTGATACATTATTATAATCAACATGTTGTGATTGCAACTTTGAACCACTATCATCTGACTCCATGCCATCATCTAGATATTGGTAAGTCTTGAACCTCAACCTCCTCCACTACATTGCTAGGACATGGTTGGTGAGATGGTACCACCTCAATAGGCTCATCAATAACATGGTCGACATATATATGCAAGATATCTATCACTTTCTTATGAATCCTTGATGCCAACATGTGCACGTCTTTGTCCTCAATAAGTGGGGATAGGTACTCCAATATCTCTTCATCATCTGAGGTAGTATGAAGCATTATTGCGGTAACCAAGATCCTTTACAGTGTTCTATATAAAGGGCAAATACAAGTAAGTGGGGTCCAAATCCCCTATTCACAATGTATGTTAGGTTTAATTACAAGGTTTGTCATCAAAAGCGATCACCATGATGTATTACAACTTTAACCATATTTGCAATCCACATAAACTAAATAAAATCAATTTAAAATAACAAAAATAGATAGAGTGCAAAAACAATCCCTAACCCAAATTCCCAATTATCAACTTAAGAACCCTAAGCCCAATTTCATGTACATTGTTAACGTTGGGTTTCGTACGCCTTTGGGTCGGGCTCTCAGCAACTCGGGGTTTTGGTCTTGGGCCTATGGATACAAAGGAAACACCACGAGACAAGGGTCATGGTGGTTGTCGTGAAATCTTCAATGCCAAAGTCAGTATCATCTTAGAGAAGAGTGTGAGTAAGTAGAGAGTTCAGAGAGAATTCCTGGTACTTGTGGATTGGCTTATATACCTGATTTATGGGGTTAGACGCTCATGCCTTGTATCAGGGGGATGTATCCCCTCAATAGTTCCTCCCGCCATGCTCCTTTAATACAGTGTGACTTCCTGGGGTGGCGCATTAAATGCGGTGTGGCTCTCTAGGGCGGTGCATTAAATGCGATGTAGCTTTTTACCAAGGTATGCATGCCATCAGGTTTCCCCTTTTTGTTGTGGTGGGTTTCTCGAGCATTCCAAATCATAGACCGGTTTCTGTTCCAAGGCTTGGGACCCTTTGATTGGGCTGATGGGTCGTTCAGTCAGCCTAGGCCCCTCATGGTATTGGGCTCAAACTCTGGGCCTTTAGCTCGAGGGAAGATCCCCCTTACACACATAATAACCATAATCCCTAATTTTTGCATAAACAATACCTAATCAAAATCTTCAATTATCAACTTAAGAATCATAATCCAAATTTGATGCACATAAGAATCCCAATCCCCAATTTCATGTGCAAATAATCATTAATCAAATCCATAGTTATCAACTTAAGAACCCTAATCCCAATCTGATGTCCATAAGAACTCTAACCCAAAATTTCAAGCATAAACAATCTGTAATTGAAATCCCTAATTACCAGCTTAAGAATAATTACTAGTCTAAATCCAAATTGCACATTCTGGGTTTGTTATGACAATAAGTGAATGAAAGCCTAGAACATTTATGAAGGGAATCACGATGGTGCCAAATATAGTTTGAACAAGAAAAAACACAAGCCTAGTAATTTGACATGCTACTAACTGAACAGAATTTTTGATTTGAACACAGCTTTCGGCATGTGATCAATCTAATATTTTGACTTTATATTCTTACAAACTTACATTGTTACTCAATCCATCACATATATGATACGGTGTATCTTTCTTTCTCTACTACACAATCCGTCTCTTTAAGCTTTCCTTTTATTCTCTACAATACAAACGCTAGAGCCAAAGCACAACTGCACAGACCATAGTTTCTAGTTGATTTTGTCTTGAAGCAGTCTTCACCAGTAACACTAGAGTTACAATTATGGGTATGTTAATCTAAACGTTTACAATGTACTCATGTATATTATTATTATTTACTTGCAAAAACAACTTTATTTTATTTCCTTTCATCTTCGTTGTTACTTTTCTAAATCTGTAGATCTAAAGTTTTATGAATCATTATGATTATAATTTATCTTGAGCCTGAGCCATTGATGAGCCACATGTTTTTTTTTTTTTTTTGTGATGACCCATTGATTATAATTTATTTGTGAGAGACTCACACGCTTTTTTTTTTTTTTCACTTACTTGAGCTTGAGCCATTGATGAGCCACATATTCTTTTTATTTGTGATGACACATTGATTATAATTTATTTGTGAGAGACTCACAGAGTTACTTTTTTTTTTTTTGGTTCACTTACTTTTGTGAAATTTATTTGTTGTTCACATGTTTTTTTGTTCACTTAGTAATAAATACAAACTATACAAAAAAAATCTAACTGTGATGACCCGCTTTTACGTGTATTTTCACTGAATGCGCTTTTTAATTTAATTATATAATAGTTCTTTTATTTTAAATTATTATATTTTAAATTGATTTTAATTTATTTGATGTTGTGTTTAATTTATTTTATTCGTTTTATGTTTTTAAAATCGTTTTCGACTTATCAGTTTTTGGTTTTCGAATTGAGGACTGGACCTCATTTCTTTTCCCTAATCTTTTCTTTTTCTTTTCTCTTTTTTTTTTTCCTTTTTCTTTTTCCTTTTCCTTTCTTTTTCTTCTTCTTTCTTCCTCCTTCTCTCCCGCGTACGCCGAACAGCTCTCCCTCCCTTTCCCGTCGCCGCCTGTTTACCAGCCCAGTGCGCTGCCGTCCGGCCGCCGTGTAGTACACCACCCCCACCAAAATCTTCCCCTCCCACCAGTGATAATCTCCACCAATTTTCAGGGCCATCCGACTAGCCGTTAGCCGCCACGCACGGCTGGAAGTCACGGCACCAACCCACCTTTCCTCTTTGTCGCTGGTTTCTTTCTCAGCCCAGAACCGTCACTCGCCGGCGGCGTGGCCTACACCACCCACCTAGTTTTCTTCCCCTTCTACCGGTGAACATCCCCACCAAGTTTCACCTCCATCTGAGCCACCGTTAGCCGCCACGAGCTCCTCTAAGCCACACAGTTTTTGAGCTTTTCCGGCGCCGTCGCTCCACCTCCGGCCATTATCTCTTCACAGCTTCTTCCCCTACCTCTTGCCAACCTAACCCACCTAATTTCGGCCTCTATCCATTGTGGAGAAGCTCCCACGAGCTCATATCAGTTCGGCCCATTTTTGGCATTCCACCGCCATTTTCACTGCCACCTACGACCAAAACTCACTTCCTTTAACTTCATAAACACCTCAAGACCATTTCCTATAAATTTCATGTCTTGGTTTGTCCCCGTTCGAAAGTGGGTAATTTATTACCCACGGCTACAGTGTAAATTATACTGTTACATTGCTTTTCCTCTGTCGTTTGCAACGCCTCGAGCTTTCAAAAAATATCGTATAGCGCTGTAAGTATTTTTCAAACTCTACTTTTAGATTTAAATATATTTTTGCTCTTACAATAAATATTATCTGTTGGTTGGTTGATTCCGGACTGAGTCCGAGGAGTTCGGGGGTCGGATGGATTGAGGACGGAGTTGCTTGGATTATTGATTTGTGACTGGTTGGTTGTTTTATGCATTGAGGTTGCATTTACATGGTGCATGCACGTGCATTTTATTTAATTGAGAAAAATCATGTTTTATTGGCGTAAATGGATTTTCGGATGCATGTGTATCACGACCCGAAGCCAAGATGAGGTATTATTTCGGTGGAGCTCTTCTGTTCACTCGGGAGCGTAATATACTGAATGATGTCCCCCGAGTTGTTGCTGGACGACAACGGGAGTGAGCGAAATGGTAACGCTCTACGTACCGACTCCGTGGCCCTTCGTTGGCGAGGGTTAGAGGATGCTTGGCTACGAACGCGCTAGGCGCGGAACTGGGCATCGCTCGTTTAGGTGTCACACGACTGGTCGTTACCTGCGGTGTGGCACAGGAGCCAGGGTGTGTGGATGACCATTAGGGGAGGTCACGGTGCATACGGATTAATTGGTTAATGGATTGAGTTGGATATGGGCCAAATGAGACTTTTGGCGTGAGTTGGAAAATAATATGTTTTTGAGCTAAATGAGTTTTTTTGGTACGCGTGGAAAAATATGGTTTTACGGGTTATGTGCATTGGCATTCTTTCATGCATATTGTTTGAGTTTTAATATGTTTTTATCTAGTGGTGTTTGGATTTTACTTACCTGCGGCACCATTTTTGGTACCGTAGATTTTGGTGCAGAGTTTGAGGAGGAGGAGGAGGCTGAGCCCAATGATGCGGCTCCGCCGGAGTTCTGAGTTGAAGTTATACTTTGTTGTTGGTTTTGAAACGATATTTGTATTTGTAATATTTTATTATGTATGTTTTGAATAGTTTTTATTAAATTAAGAAAAATTCTGGTACTTAGTTATATGACTTTACTATCCGCTGCGTGTTTTTTCGTGCACATTTGTTGCTTATACACACTTGGCACTCGTCGGTAGGGTGGTGACCCGTGATGTCACCATCCGGACGTCTCGATTTTCCTGTGTCCGTGCGTGTGGATTTGGGGGCGTCACACTAACAACTTTATATCATTACTTATTAGGTACTTCTAAGATTTTTTTTCCTTAAAATATAGAAAAATATGAGCAAGTAAAGAATAATTGATTTTTTTTTTAAAGAAAGACGTGGACAATTCGAAAAGTAATATACGTTTAGAGAGCTCGGTAACAATGGAATATGATACTTTTATCACTTATGAGCATCCCTCTAAAATTTCAAGAATCTAACCTGAAGAGATAGATGCTATCTCTTTGGAACGTGATTCAGGATTACGTCCACCAGTATGAGAATTTCTTACTAACCTACGAGATGAGATCCGATGTGTCTATCTTAAAGCTGGTCCATATCAACCTAAACTTTTAGAATATCCATTTTTAGGGATAGGCAATCAACGCCATCGATTTTAATTTTCTTGGTTTCAAAGATATTCAAATTGGTTGGAGTACTCACCATTGAAGAATGCTATATTTTGTCTTCCATGCTATTTTTTGCTAAGAAATCAACGGGCCGTCCAAGATTAGATGCATTTATTAATAAAAGGTTTTGACAATTATAAACAAGTGGATGATATAATGAATTGTTCAAGATAGCCGCTGCAGCGAATCTTCCCTTCTACTGTCTCTCCTACCTACCACGAGAAAAGAGGTTGAAGTAATGAATCATTTCTTTTTATTGGAATCTAATTCCTGGCCAAATGGGACAAGAAAATGCCCTTCCTTCCTTATTGAATCTAAAAAATAAATGAAATTGGTTATCACATACTGCAACAAGAAAGAAATGAAATCGAAGAATTGTATGCCAACAGCGCCTTCTCTTTTAGTTGAGCTGATCACCTCACTTCACTAGTTAGAGTTGTGCTCTTCATGAGAGGATTGCTTGTGCCTAGAGGTGTGTTGACGGAGCTACTTCTTGTTGTGCCAGCTTACTGGCTAGGCGTCTCTCTAACCTAATAACTAGTATCGCCTCCCTGCCTAGCTCTATTGGCAGGTCCTTTCTTTTGCAATACTTAATAAGGTCTCTCATGGCCCAATTATTATAACAGCATTCTCTACCATGGAATTCAGCCATCGACATCAACTCGGTGGCTTCTATGAGGAAGGTGGTGCAAAGGAGGCTCGAGGGCTTGTTAAGGAAGGCGGCTATGGCCGACGAAGGGCGGAAAACAAAAGACATTTTCTGGTCTCCCTTGAGCTGGGGGGTGCTTGTGGGGGGGGGGGGGGTGTGTGCGCCATGATAAAATAAGGGAATGAATGGCCACTTTACGTTGGAAGCTCTTTATTCTCCCCGCAATGATGATTCTTTTAAATAGGACATGTGGGGAGAGATTCAAATTCACCACATAAAAATGTTGTGAAATCTTGTGAGGATCTAATGAATAAGTCAATACATATTAACAGGTTAGTTGAAAAATAAGTATCACAAGAGATGGAAAATAATTAGTTAGAACTTAAAACTTTGATAGATAGTGTTCGATGGCTTACATTCCAAGCTTGTGCCTTTAAAGGTAATGATGAAAGCTCTGACTCAAAAAATTAAGGTAACTTCATTGAATTGATAAAACTTCTGGCAAATTATAACGATCAAGTTGATGGAGTTGTAATGGAAAATGCTCCATAGAATGCCAAATATACATCACCCAAATTTTAAAAGGAAATTTTGCATATATTTGCAAATAAAGTGCGAAATGTGATTTGCGAAGAAATTGAGGATGCCAAATTTTATTTTCTCATAGACGAAACTCGAGATGAATACAAAAGAGAACAAATGGCTATCATTTTGAGATTTGTTGATAAAGACGACTTTATTAGGGAGTGATTTTTTCTTATTGTGCATGTTAAAGATATTATGACACTAACTCTAAAAAATGAGATCTGTGTTCTTTCTTGTTATGACCTTCAAATTAAGAATATTCGAGGTCAGGAATATGATGGAGGAAGTAATATGCGTGGTGAATGAAATAGATTACAAGCTTTATTTCTTAAATATTATCCTTATACATATTATGTGCATTGTTGGGCTCATAAACTACGATTAGCTTTAATTGCAGCCTCTAGAGAAGTCAAACATGTTCATTAGTTTTTTGTCCATTTGACATCCATTATCTATATTATTGTTGGTTCTTCTAAATATAATGATGAATTACAATCTGCTCAAGTTGCTAAAATTGAAAGTTTGATTGCTGCCAATGAGATTGAAACTGGAAAATGGGCAAATCAAATTGGTACACTACAACAAGCTGGAGATACTAGATGAGGATCTCATTTTCAATCTGTTTGTAGCTTGAAGAGGATGTTTGGTGCTACTTGCTCAGTTATCAATATTATCTCAAATGAAGGATCAAATTATTCTCAACGTGGTGATGTTAAAGTGGCTTACATGGTATTAACAGCTTTTGAATTTATTTTGATATTACATATGATGAAAAAAATCATGGGAATCACTAATGCACTTTGCCAATTTTTGCAAGAAAAATTTCAAAATATTGTGAATGTCATGAGCCTAGTTTCAACCATAAAAGTACTCATTCTAAAGCTGAGAGATGATAGGTGGGAGTCTTTGCTTACTAATATTAAATCATTTTGTGAAAAACGCTAAATTAATATTCTTGATATGAATGGTCAATATACTAGAGCTCAAGGAAAATCTCATCATCAAGTTGACAAGTCATTGACAACAATGGGGCATCATTTTAAAATTGATATATTTATAGCTACAATAGATTTCCAGTTGTAAGAATTGAACAATAGATTTAACGAACATATAATATAACTTCTTATTCTTAGTGCTACTCTAAATCCTTAATGTGCATCCAAATCATTTAAAATTGATGATATATGCAAATTAGTTGAGAATTTTTATCCACAAGATTTTACTTAGTAAGAAAAATTCATTTTAAGAATTTAGTTGTAGCATTATGAGCTTGATGTGCTGACCCATACAGATTTTCAAGATATGTCTATATTATTTAAACTATGTAAATGACTAGCAATTTCAGAAAAGTCAAAGATTTATTATTTAATTGACATGTTAATTCGTCTAGTATTAACTCTTTATGTTTCTACTACTATTACTAAGCGAGCATTTTTTTATCATAAAACTTATAAAAGCTATATTGCGTACTCGGATAGAAGATGAGTTTCTTGCAAATCAATTTACTAGTTTATATTGAGAAAAAAATTATCAAAAATTTAACTTTAGATATGATAATAGATGAATTTTATTCTATGAAAGATTGTCGTCGAGCTTAATTTGAAGGAAAAATCTAAGTTGATATTTCAATTTTTTTTTTTTTTTTTTCTTGTAATGGTCTCTAACGAAAATTTAAAAAAAAATTATCTTGTAAGATGATTTATAAACATGTATTTTTTGTATACAATTTTATGACGTATGATTATTTTTTTTATATAGCTATATGCAAAAAATACATATCATTTACACATACTATACAGTCAATCGCCCCCAAGTACCAAATCTTAATTCTGTCTCTAGTTGTGGGTTTTAGTGTAAAGAATTTTTAAATTAGTGAAGTTTAGTAATTTATGAATTGAATATTTAAATATTAAACTTACTTTAAAATTAAATTAATTTTAATATTTTCCAAGTTACAACAGGCCCTAAGTGAGCAAAGAATGGAATTATGGAAGTGTCTCAACAAATTTACCTTAAAAAATGTTTTGCACATAATATTTTTTATATGAAAAAAATCTAATTGAAGCAAATATGTAAACGATAACAAAATTGTAATAATGACGAGATATTCCCGCCATGTTTCCGTGGGCTTCCCTCCCTCGGGCCTCTCTCCCCCGCGTCGTACCGCACGCTAGTTACCCTCTGTGGCACTCTCCAGTCTCCTGCTGCTTGAGCATGTTACCTTTGTAGCATTGATGCTCCCACTCCGTTTATGCTACTGCCTGCGGCATCCTCCCTCACTTTCTCACCCCCTCAAGGCCCTCTCTTTCTCTCCCTTCCCCACCAAACCTTTCTGTCCTTCTCTGAAGCCCTTTGCTTCCACAAACCCTAAAACCTTCACCATGTCATCTCGCCCTTCCGCTTTCGACGCCCTCATGTCCGGCGCTCGGGCTGCCGCTAAGAAGAATACCCTACCCCGCTCCTCTTCTCCCAAAAAACGCAAATCCCTAGATTCAGACTCTCCCACAAACACCAGCATCTTCCATTCTTTAGCGCCCGATATCTCAATTTCCCAGGAATTGAAGAGCGTGGATGAGAGCATTGGGTCCGACGCCGCGCCCGCAGCTAAGAAGAATAAGATCCGTGCGGTGACCGTGGAGCAGACTATTGCTCAATTTAAGACCAAAATGCCACAGTTGAAGAAGAAGGCGGGGGACTTCGATCCAAGCTCGGTTGCATGGTGGGGTGAGGGTGAGAGGGTTCCATTCATTTTTCTCTGTTTGATCTTGGACATGATTTCCAACGAGACGGGGCGCATTGTGATTACGGATATAGTGTGTAATATGTTGAGGACTGTGATACATACGACCCCGGATGATCTGGTGGCGGTTGTTTATCTTTCTGCGAACAGGATTGCGCCGGCGCACGAAGGTTTGGAGCTAGGAATTGGGGATGCTTCAATAATTAAGGCACTCTCGGAGGCTTGTGGGAGGACAGAGGTGCAGGTTAAAAAGCAATACAAGGTACTTGTTTCTGTTTATTTGCTTTCTTAATCTTGGACCGCTCTGTGGAAGATCTGAAAGCAGTACAATGTACTTGTATTTGATAAGCACTACAAGGTAATTGGAGCGCTCTATGGAAGATCTGAAATTTTTTTCTTTAAGACTCTATTTATGTGGGCTATTGTTATGGATATCAATGGCGGCAGTTTTCATGAATTCCTTATATATATCTTTATTTCCTAACTAGCTGCATTCGTATACGACCTGCGTATTTGGGCTATGTCTATTTTCATATTAATAAAATCGCTCTTACTTATAAAAATAAAAAATAAAAAATGCCATGGCTAGCTTTGAGTCATGCCCGTATAATTTCATCATGTTGGTTTAATCCCAGATTGAAGGACGTAAACTAGGATTAAGTTCTTATAAAGCCATATTAACTTCTTCAGATTGAACTATAGGAACGTTGCATAGGAGATGAGGTATCAATATTAGCAACAAATGTGGGTTCAACCTGTTAAATATCAAACACATTTTTCCGTAAAATGATTCAATAGTTTTTGAGTTGCCCTTGTTGTTTAACCTAATTTTTTAAAATATAAAGTAAAAAAAAAATGACTCATCAACAACTCACAAAATAATGTTTAAAATTAATTTAACCATATGCGTGGTGGAATAAATTAATATAAATATTTTTTATGGATCCATGAATATTTATACATACTTGAGATTGGAAAATAAAATGTTGTCTCCTTTACTATAAAGATCTCTTCAATCCTTTCTACAATATTTTAGAAGTGTAAACTAATTGTAAGAAAGGGAAACTTCTTTTCAATAATTTTAAAAACATATAAATAGTAAAAAAAAAAAAAAGGAAAATAAATTTTTTAATGACCGATGTGCGGCACGCTTGTTTATAATTGTAAGAATATTTTTGAGGGAACGCAGCCCCCCCCCCCCCAAAAAAAACTACAATTCGTTAAAAAGTACTTTTTGGGGATTCTAGAAGAATGAAAGTCTAAGAGATTTAAGATCTGTAACTTTGTTGTGGGGCTTCTAGTGCTTTTTTTTTTGGGGGGTTGGGGGGGGGGGGGGGGGGGGGGTGAGGGTTGCTCTGTGCTGATTACATGACCATGACAATGTTTCATTCTTGGGCTGTTGAATTGCATTTTGATTGTAATGGGTTCTTGAGACTCTGGAAAAATAGTTGGCCTTTTCTTTTTTTAAATGTCAAGTGAGTATAGAAATTATTGTGAAGTATTAGAGGATCTTCCTATAGTTAAGTGATGATATTGTTCACCGTTGGTTCCCATTGCATCCTAATCCCTCTATCAATTCCAATTGGTTTTAAATCTCATTTGAGAGAAGAACTGCTCTTTTTGTCTGGTAAGCCAGCACTACCTTTTAAACTAATTCTTTTTATGAACACAGCTCCTTTTATCTTTTATTTTTTTATTTATATTGGTTTTAATATTTTTTTATCAAAAAATTTATATTGGTTCTAATTATTAGGAATTGGGTGACTTGGGTCTTGTGGCAAAATCAAGCCGTTCATCTCAATCTATGATGCGCAAGCCTGATGCCTTGACTGTCATCAAGGTTTTTAATACATTCCGGCTCATTGCTAAGGTGTGCTATCTTTTTCTCTCCCAAACTTGATCTTTACATTTTAATCTTTTGTTATTTTGGGTTAGACTTGGGTTTGGCCTTGGTTGGATTTGATGAGAATTAAGGCTGGAAATAAAAATCAGGTATCAACAAGTGATAAGTCTTACATTGGCTATTTACTAGGTGAAACTTGGCTGTGTAAGTCATTCTAGTGAAGTATCAAATTCACTAGTCTTTTAGGGTTATGGCACAGATGTGACCTGTGCTTTACTTATCGAAAAAAAAAAAAGATGTGACCTGTGCTTTCCTTGAGCCGTTAAATCTGGTATCAGTGCCACCTAGTAGGGCTAGCCCTGTATACTAGAGCATTGTATGACATGATCTTGAAGAAGACATCAAAAGAATGTTAGAAGGGGAGTTTGTGACAGCTTTGCCCCACATTAAGAAAATAAATAACTAACAAGTGAGTAAATTATAAAGTCCCTCATTGGCTACATACTAGGTGAAACTAGGCTTGATGAGTAGGTCTAGAGAATTTTCAACTTGACTGATCGTTGGGGTTGTAATGTGGATTTGGCAAACATGCCTATTTGTGATGGTTGGTTTTGGTTTATCCACAATACTGATGGTTGGGTTAATGGATTCTCATACTTTCTATTTTTTTGATGATATTAATTATTGTCTTTGCACTACTTGATAGTAAATCTATTTTGTTTGGTGCTCCAACTTTTGAGCCATTGGTTAGATACTTAGGTTTAATATTGGAAGCTCTGATGCTGTATCACTTTCCTTAATATTGCATTTTCCTTTCTTTTTTGAATTTGCCACCATATCTCTTGGCTCTTTTCTTCGAAATGTTGAACTTTTTGTTGTGGGTTCTTGAATTATTAATTTCTATTTTACCCAGCACATTGCACTTCCCCCTCACCTTGGCAAAAAGACTTTCTTGTCTATGGCAACTTGAGTGGTTTGAATTTTTCTTTGTAGCTAAATTTAGAGAAAGCGAAAAGGTTAAGTTATTAGTTTTCTCAAGTTATTGACCCATGTTATGACCTATGCATCCAAAAACTGCATGAAACTTTTTATCAGTTTAGTTATGCTTTTAAAATAATTTATTAGTAATAAATGTCTTGTTGCACAATTTTTTCATTCTTAATTTGTATCCAGGGTAACAATTGTCCTTTTCAGTACCATATCCAATGGAATTATGCACTGTTGTTTGGCCAATGGGCACGACATTAAGATTTGGGAGAAAGAGATATGGGATCGTTGTAATGACTTTTGGTATTACAAGTAGAGTTTTGTAATTTACTTGCTGTTAATTTGAATGTTACTAGGAATCTGGGAAAGATAGCCAAGAAAAGAAAAAAAACCACATCAAGGGACTACTTGTTGCTGCCACTGACTGTGAACCTCAGTATCTAATTCGTCTACTTCAGGTTGCAAACCAGACATCTATTATATATCTGTTTGTTGGCTCCTTCTTCAATTGTATAATTTCTATTATTTGTGTTTTGTAGACGAAGTTGCGCATTGGATTGGCAGAGCAGACCCTATTAGCTGCATTGGGTCAAGCTGCTGTCTATACTGAAAAACATTCTACACCACCTCCAAACATTCAGTCTCCAGTAGAAGAGGTCAGTTATTGTTCTTTATTTCAGAAAACTTGCTCCAGGATGTACTGTATTGCAACAGATAGAAAACATTTGTACATTTTGTTTACCTGTAGATGGTCTAGAAAGGAAATTACCTTACAGGCTATAACTCTTAGATTATGTGAGCTTGAAGAGAGATGTGAGGATTATGGGAAGAGGGAGGGGACAACCAGGAAAGGGGAGGGAGTAACTATCCAGACCTTTGTTTGGTTGTTGAAATACACAAAAAGGAAGTGAATGATTTTTGTAGAGGTTGTTGAGATTTTATAAATCAGCAAACATAAAAAAGGAAGTGAAGGACAACTCACTAAAATTGGTATGTTCTCTCTTCAAATTTAGCCAATTCAAGGGGATTGGAAATGGTTGCTTTGAGGGGATATCGTACCCCTACGAATAGTGGCGAAGCCAGGAGTTCAACTTTAGGGGCTGATCTAATTGATGGTGATTAATATATTATTTTTTACATATTTTATTCTTAACAAAAGGTACAAACATAAATTGAGATGCAAATACAAAATGCATCTATTTTCAAGATTGAAAAAATTGGACATCTTCAATCACTTATCATGTAGGTACTGGGCACGTTAAAGAAACAAAAATGCAAAATTAGTTTTTTTTAATGGGTAAAATAAATTTTATTAATGATGCAAACGTATATTGTCCCAGTACACCGGAATTATACATAAACCCACTTCAACAAACAAAGGGGATAACCCCTAGGGGTTGGCTCAAGTGGTAAAGGCCTTGGGCTTGGGAGTATGCTTCTCCCCAAGTTTAAGTTTCAAATTCACTTGGGTGCAAACAATCTCTAGGGGCCATTAGACTGGGGGATTTTTTGTTTGAATTACCCAAGGTGCACTTGCGGGAAACTCTTTACTGAGGGTCTGTGCACCTTCGGGATTAGTCGGGACATTATTTCTGGACATCCGGTGCCAATCAATAAAAAAAAAAAGGGGAAACATGCTATAAAGTCCTAAAAATTAGAAATAGAAAAATGAGACCCAAAATGGGCTTGTGTCCACAGATATGTAGTGTTAAGAACAAACAACTCTAACTCTGACATTGATGTTTTGCAATCCTCAAATCTACACTAATTTCTCTCTCCATATACACCATAGAATACACGATATGACCAGCTACATAGGGTTATGCACTGATGGTAACTAAACTTCACTTTCCAACATGTTAGAAGCTCCACCACCCTGGAGGTATCATCAGGAGTGATTTTTTTTTTTTTTTTATAAGTACAAAGAATTTATTAATCCACAGATTTAGGCAAAGCCCAAGTACATAGGAGATATACATACGAGAGATGAACCTAATTACAAGCTAAGAGCTGTGAAAAACAGCATAAACGTCATTAAAATGAATCACATTCAATACAATAGCCGAAGCCAAAAGTAATAATGTATGAAAGAAAAAATCCCTAAATCCGCCCATCAAACATTCTCTATAATCAAAACAGCGACCATTCCTCTCGTTCCAAGTACACCTCATTAAACATGAAGGCACCCATCTTCCAAACAGCCGTGATTTGACGATTGCCCTGAATTCCTCTCCAACATGACTAAATCTACCACCCTCCTAGGCATTACCCATGCAATACCAAACCTAGTAAAGATTTCATCCCATAAAGCCTTAACCATGTCACAGTGAAGGAGAGAAGATGATCCCAATTCTCCATTTCTTTTACACATAAAACACCAATCCGTTATAAAAAGCCCACGCTTTCTCAGCTTATCGATAGTTAATATTTTCTCGTGGGAGGCCCGCCAGCCAAAAAAAGCAATCTTAAGTGGAACAATGCTCTTCAAAGGGAAAACAATGGAGAAGTGGGTCAACATAACCTTATTAAAGGATCTGGCTGAAAAGTTCTTATTACCCGAATGAGTCCAAAGCAACCTGTCCTCCCTTCCAGACTTTAAATTCAGCGCATATAATGCACTGTAAAATTCAGTAATATCCCTTGCCTCCCAATCTTGTACAGCTCTAATAAACCTCACATACCATTGAAGAGAACCAGTAGGGATATGATTATGGCCATATCATCAAGAAGGGGAGTCTCAAGTATGGAAGAGTTTTGAGGGGATAATCCTTAGGTTGCGTTTGGATAGTGAGGTGATTTTAGATATTCTGTGAATAGTAGTGAAAAAGTAATGATAAAATATTGAATAGTAGTGAATAGTAGTAAAAAGTAATAAAAAGTAGGTGAAAAGTAATGATAAAATAATGAATAATAGTGGAGGATTATTAGAATACTCAATTACCCAAACTAGCCCTTAATCTTTCCTTGTTTCTCTGTTTCGATTTCTTTTCTTTCTTTTAGTTTATTCATTAGTTAGATGAAGATGGATCTGAGTTTTTGGATAGAAGCTAAGATGTTCGTGTTTAGTAGGGAAGGTGGTAACTTTTTCTATGTTACTGAGAAGAGCAGGAAGTTGTCAAAGTCCCTTAATCTTCGTGGAGGAATGGTTGTCTGAATGGCAAAGATGATGGAGGATTGTTTGAGGTCATCGGGTAAACTGGAATCTTACCAGACTAGAAGGGAGGGAAATAGAGTTTTTTTGGTTCAAAGGTGTCAAAATGCGTATGGTAGGTTTGTGAAGTTGATTTGAGTTTGGCACTGGTATGGGGAATGGTATCATTGTGATTCCAGAAGGGAGGAAAGGGTGTGGTAGGGCAGGTTTTGTGAGGAAAATGAGGGAGATTATTGATTCTAAATCCTCTGTTTCTGCTTCTGAAAACAGAGTTGCTTGAAACAATGGTGGTGTTGTTCAGGATTCCCAAGGTAAGAAGGTGATATCGGATACATCATACAAAGGTGTTATCCCCCCTTGTGCAGCTTCTAACTTGTTGGCATTGATGAATCCAGTGTATGAGGTTTCTGGTTCTCACCAGAATAATGGAAATGTCAATATTAGGAAGGATGAGCTAGTGATGGATGTTTGTAAATGGAAGGATGGTATGATTGTTGCTTTGTGGCGGAATCAGCTTGATGGTGGGTCTGATGGTTGGCCTTCCATGGCGCTGCAGATATTTGGAGAAGTCGAAGGGTCTCTTTGGCACATAAGGGCATAGCTTATTGGATGGAAGGAGAGGTTGGATTCATTGTTGAAGCAAGTTGATGGGGGGCTAGACTTGCTTATGGGCTTGGGCCAAGCATCAATGGACAATGAAGTGGTGAAGGGGGTGATGGGGACGTGGATTGGACCTAGTGGTTCTAATGCTACTAAGGGAGATGGGCTAGCCAGAGGCCTAGCATAGAGGCTTGTTCAATGGAGGGCTAAGCCTTATTGTGCGAAGCAGGGTCCCAAAAGCTCAATAGGAGTGATGGCTTAGCCCAAGGGTTTGATTGCTTGGACAGGTGCTTTGACTTCACATATAGGCTTCGAGAGGTCTTCCAACGTCAAGTTCTCCGGTGGCAACTTACCATCTACATAGATCTAAGATTTTGACTAGTGAGGAGGTTTAGATCAGATCTTTGACGGCTCAAAAGGATGCGTCTTCATCCTAGAAAGGGTCGAAGGCGGTTGGAGACTCTTTTGGGGGTACTTAGGTGGTGAGTCTCACTTCGGCGAAGGGGAGGCAGATGTCTTCATCACATTTTTGCTGTGGTAGTAATGTGCAGGTGTCAAAGGGCGTGGTTGTGTAGGATGTAGTTGGTGAAGAGGAGCTGCCTTTGGAATTCCATTTAGCCCCTTACATTCCAAGATAAAATCTTTGGATTCATTAATCATAGGTATTCGCCCTACCCGTACTCCTTCCCCTACTTGCACTACCTTCCTAAACTTTATAATTAATAGAGCAAGCTAGTCTCCTTAACTCCCTTTCTCTTTTGGCATAAGATCTAGCCAAGAGAGGTGGACTCGATTTTATAGCAATGAGGAGAGCTTTGAATTGATCTTCAAAACCCTCACATGAAATCCCTATGCATTCCTGTATTTCATCCACTTTCTAGAGGACCCAATCCGGCTGAGAATCTACCCACTGTGAACCTAGTAACATAGAACATAAGGGACTTGGGTCATCCCCTGTCCCTTCCTCCAACACCTTCCTCTAGCTCCCTACAAACCAACTGTAGATCACACACCTACACAAACCCCTCATTTCCAGCCTACAGGATATTCTCTAAAGGGGTAGGAACACTTTCCTTGGATAGCCTCTAGGATATTCTCATAGATGCTTCGTCGGATTCATCCTGGGTAGGAACACCAACTGTGGGGCTACCACAGCTTGTGACTGGCTGCAAGGAACCTTCGAAGACCTGCGACAAACCATTTACGGTGATGGCACAGGGATCTTGTTTCCAGAAGCCTTCATGTTAATCTTGCTTGTCGGAACAGGGATCCGCACCAGCAAGTCATCTCGAGGGTTGCTGGCGTTTGGCGACCTTTTATGTGAGTGCCTGAAGGACCCCAAGTCAATTGCTGGTAGATCGAGAGAGGAAATCACTCTCGGGCTTGCGAAAGACCTGGCAAGTGGTTTGATTTGCTGGTGGTCGATCGAGACCAACATTGTCGAGTCATTGATGTTGGCGACCCTTTTTGTGGTGGCCCAGAGGGCCCCAAGTCAGTCGGCGGCGAATCTAGAAAGCAACCACTCGGGTTTGAGGAAGACTTGGGAAGTGGCTTGGTCCGTAGGGGGTCGATCGAGATCGACGTTGGTGAGTCACCTAGAGAGTCATCAGCGTTAGGCGACCCTCTAGATGATGGAGGGCCTCGAAGCTTCGCAATCTTTGGTTTGCAAAGCCCAGCCCAGCCCTAGCCTTACCTTTGTTCGGGCCCTCATTGTGAAGCCCATTGGAGCAGCCCATTTCCTTGTGCAGTCCACTTACCACTCCAAGGCCCAAACCCATTTCCTTCATCTCCTCAACGCTGCATATAAGCAGTCCATTTTCTCCTGCAAATGCCTCATCTGCGATCTCATGTCCAAATGTGTACCATGCATGTCAACCTCTGACATACCGACAGTAGGCCTACCACCCCCACCTTGGCCCTAGTTGTCTGTTGTGCCAGCAGTACGATGATCCTTCCCAAGGCCATTTCTGTTATGGTGGCTCACTGTATCTCCTCCCTATGCCACCACCCGACCGTGCCCATCGCCCCTTTTATGCACTTGTACTGGCATTGTGACCAACAATTGATTGAGGACATCTTTAAATGATTTCGAATGATTTGCCACCACCATCGGCCCTAAAAACAACTGCCTTCTGTTACGACTGCCCTCTCTCAATGCACTTGCCATCTTCTTCCATCACATACTGTTCGTTGCCTTTGATATGAAGATAAAATTTCATTTGCCACCATTTCCATATTCCACTAGTGCCATGTGTTGACCGTGGGCATTGGAGCATCTTTGAGCCATGAAGCTTCTGGTTCCCTCCTGTGTTGTAGCGTAGTAATCCTTTTTTTCACCCTTCATGCAGTCCTCCAGTGATTTAGCAAACCACTACACCGTGTTCATCCCCAGCCTCACCTCTTTCATGACCTTTCGACTCTTCTCAGTAATAATCATGAAACTTCCATTTGTCTTCAACAAAAAGAGTTTAGATTCAATCTCTAAGTGTTTTGGATTCCCCACTTACAAAAAAAAAAAGTGTTTTGGATTCCCCATTATCACACTAGTCTCACCTCAAAACTAAAATGCTTGGAAAAAATCTCACCGTTAAACGCCACCTACCAGCATTGTAGTTTTAGTTGTATGGAGAGAAAACTAGTTGTACAGATAGAAAAGGAAGTTTAAAGGGCAAAAACTTATTTCCAAAACAAGTTGTTGTCATTCACCACCTTCCCTTTCTATATACAAGCCGGGGTATCACAATGTTGCTCACAATCAAAATTTATGGGTGTAAATGAGAAAGGGTAAAATTCCAGGGACAACGGTATAATTAACTCCGCTTTCGAAAGGCCCTAGACGTGGTGAAGTTCCACATTATAAAGAAATAAGTCTTTTTATCAAGTGTATCACAAAGATTTTTTTTTTCAGTGGCTGAGAAGTGGGCTGGCAAAGAAGTATTGAATTATCAGTCACTGTTCCTAGACCTTTCCATGTGAATCTCATTTGTATATTCCTGATATGACTCGTGAGTAATGAGTGATTAATTGCCTTTTAGTTTTTTGATTCTGGCCATAGTGGTTGTAGATTTTTTTTTTGGGGGGGGGGGGGCTTCTTTAAGCACTTATAACCTTTTTTTCCTTCATTGATTTGGTAAGATTTTTTTCTCACCTTTAACTACGTTTGCACCACTAAAAATACTGTCCCTTGTCATTATAATTAAGTTATTGTGCTTATTCTGTTGTATTTACATTATTTTGTGCACAGATTTAATTTTTTGAATGATTGTGCTTGCATCAGGCTGCAAAGATTGTTAAACAAGTATACTCTGTACTCCCTGTCTATGACAAGATAGTTCCTGCTCTTCTTAGTGGTGGTGTATGGAATCTTCCAAAGACATGTAACTTTACACCTGGTGTCCCACTTGGACCTATGCTAGCAAAGCCAACCAAGGGGGTATCTGAGATTGTAAATAAGTTTCAGGATATGGAATTTACCTGTGAATACAAATACGATGGAGAACGTGCCCAGGTGATAATACCTAGTGAAACAACTAACTGCAACTTTATGCTGTCAAAATGGTATATAGTGTGTTATAGCTTAACTTTTTGGCACAGATCCATTACATGGACAATGGTTCAGTGGAGATATATAGTCGAAATGCTGAGCGAAACACTGGAAAGTTTCCTGACGTTGTCATTGCAATTTCAAGGTAGATTTCTATTGTTGGCAGTATTTCCTGTTGGGTAAGTTGAATGTATGTTTGAATAGTATCGTCAGCAATCTCCATAGAATATCATAACTTTGATCTGGGTTGCATATTTTTTTGTCTGCTGAGAAAATCTCATGGGTAAATAGAACCTGCTGTTACAATAGAATGTCAAAATAGTGTGGGAGCTTTTTGTTCTATCACTTTATCCAGGGGCAGAAATAGGCTAATGCCAAAATTTGAAAAGCTCCCTTAAGTTCATATTTACAGGGTATTTTTATAGATTCTAAAAATTAACTTTTACCCCCTCCAAAAATTCTACTGCCACCCAACTAATCATTTTTGAAGTTCTTTTTTCAAGTTTATGTCACATGCTGGCCTTGGGTCTGCAAATTAACGTCATAAGAGTTAGCACTTAGCAGTGGTTACCGGTCATTTTATCAGGATGTTCTTATGAGTTTTCTGGGCTAAAGCACTGCATTGTGTGTATTTTCAGTGTCAGGTCTCTTCTTGTTTTGTTCTAAATGATAATCCATAATCCTGTACTTCTTTAGTTCTGTTTTATACTGATGGTTTCATCCTGATCTTCTGATAGGATAGTTACAATTTTGCTGAAACCAAATGTGGTTTGTATCAAATAGTGTAAAACGTAGGTCTGAAGTCTGATCACCTATGTTGGATTCCTCAATTCATCTTAAGGACTAAAGAAGGTTGTCATATTTCTGAAACAAATTTAATCTTTCTTTGAGCTTTCTTTTTGTATTTCTAGTTTGCAACTACAAAAGTCGTCTGGTAAATAGTCATTTTTAGTTGTTGCTAATCTTACTGTCAGTATGCAGGTTAAAGAAGCCATCTATCCAATCATTTGTTCTGGATTGTGAACTTGTTGCCTACGACCGTGAAAAACAGAAAATTCTGCCTTTCCAGGTAAATTGCCTTCACATTTAGTTGAGGCATATCATTCTTTACATATGCAATAATTCTGCATTAATCAGGAAACCGGATCTTTATTAATCACTGTTGAGCATGGGAAATAAATACTTCGTAAAAATACTTGCTTTTTAAAAATAAACAAAAAACCCCTAGGGGTTGGCTCAAGTGGTAAAGACCTTGGTCTAAGGTTCGAATTCTACTGGATATAAACAATCTCTAGGGGCCATCGGACTTGGAGATTTTCCACTTAAATTACCCGAGGTGCACTTGTGGGAAACTCCTTGCCGAAAACCTGTGCACTCCTGGGATTAGTCGGGATGTTGTTCCTTGACACTCGGTGTCAATAAAAAAAAAAAAAAAAAAAAAAAAAAAAAGGTATGTACAAAGTGGTCTGTAAGAGAGGAAACATCTGAAACTCTAATTTAGGTTAGATAGCCCATGAAGAAGTGGGATCAATCTATTAAGGGTTATCCACATAACTTTGTCAAGGCAGTGTGACATGGTGACTCCATTTAGGAGGATGCACTTTAGGAAACTGCCTTGAATATTTTTAATTTTTTATATCTAAAAAAATCTTTATATGTTGGCATATAACTGCCTTGAATTTGTACTAATCTTAGAAGACCCAATAAAATGGAGGAAAGGGCCATGCATAATAATTTCATTCATTCTATTGGAAGGTTTCTTAAGTTTCACTGATCAAAAGGAAAAAAAAAGAAAGAGTTTCTTTTGTTTTATATGCCATTTTTGTATATTAGAGAGTTGCAAGGAACGATATGAACATGAGAAAGGGGAAAAATGTCAGGATTGGTACGTCTTTCATCCTACCCTATTGGAATTGAACATACAATAGTGTCCTGGATAAGTAATACTTAAAAGCATTAAAATTTTTCTTGATTTCTTGGTTAGTTTTTGGACTAGTCAAAGTACAAGTTTTAGTCCTTTAAGGGTTCTCTCTTCTCTCTCCGCCTCTCAAACCTGTTCCAATGAGTTAGTATAGTTTCTTCCCGGGATTCCTTTCATTTCATCTTCAAGTTAGCTTGCTAAACAGATGATCATTATTTTTCCCTTTTGAGTTGTTTACGCATTGGAGCTTTGGAAAGAGGAGGGGTATTTGTGTTATGCATAATGGACAGGAGCAAGAGCTCAGCCTGAACAATTTCACCAGGGCCAAAAATGCTTCTGGCCTTTTATGATTTTTCAACATTTAATGTGTCAATGGAGTTAATACTGCAAATGGCGGCAGAAGAGTATCAAAGGTCCACTAGTGCAGAGCCTGAGCAGGACAAAGGGGGTGAATTCTTGGACTTTAGCTTCTTGAGAGACGTTGCTTTTAAAAAAGGGTGGGTAGGTGTATAGTGAGATTGGACTCCAGGCCCACACAGCCTAACTAGTGGAGCAGGCCTATCAGAGACCTGCAATTGTTACACCACTGAAACCTTCTTACAATGAGATGTAGAAAACGATGCTGGGAAGATTGTCTTCAAAGCTTTTACCAAAAAAAGTCTTTAAAGGCTTGTGTCCACACCATGCATTGTACCAGAATCTGATTTTAGACTCAAAACTCACCTCATAGTTGCCAAAATAAGAGAAATCTTACCCAACCCTTCTAATGTTATTCATTGCCCCAACACTAAAAGGTCAACTAGCCTCATTTGAACACCTGCCCCCACATAGTACCATACTTAACATCCACCACCAATTGTGACAAAGCCTCTCTCTCTCTCTCTCTCTCTCTCTCTCTCTCTCTCTCTCTCTCTCTCTCTCTCCCTGTTTTTGTAGTGTAATTCCATAACTGATTGCCAAAAGATTTTGTGAAACAAAAGCAAATTTCTAATCTTCACACATCCTGATGAAACGGGTTCAAATCATACACCACTTAACTAGGTCAAACTTGAACTCATTGCCAACTCAGCCCCACAAGAAGTATTGTTGAAGTTTTCCAAGATGTTGAACTACACCACTAGGTGACATTCCATCCTCTCGATGATGTCATCCCGGCTTGATTATAGCTTGAATGGCACCCCTAACGGGAGACTCATACTTCATGGAAAAGATGATAACCCTACAATTAAAACTACTGGTAAAACCTCTAATACTATCCACTACTTCCATTGATACCGGTGCTGACTTGGCCGAATTGATTTTCAGCCTTGTAATGGCCTCAAAGCAAAGGAAATACGTCACAAACGACAAAGGTAATTCTAGATAGCCTCACAAAAGAGTCATCTGTGAGAGGCGATGAGGCAGAATTGGCACCCCTAACGGGAGACTCATACTTCATGGAAAAGATGATAACCCTACAATTAAAACTACTGGTAAAACCTCTAATACTATCCACTACTTCCATTGATACCGGTGCTGACTTGGCCGAATTGATTTTCAGCCTTGTAATGGCCTCAAAGCAAAGGAAATACATCACAAACGACAAAGGTAATTCTAGATAGCCTCACAAAAGAGTCATCTGCGAGAGGCGATGAGGCAGAATAAGCCCTTCATCATTTCTAGTCTCAATCAGAAAACTTGATAGCAGCCCTGAATTCATAGCAGCTGACAGCATTTCGCTCCTCCATTATCACTAGATACATGTTAGATCGGCACATGATCACAAGGTGGAATTGTTCTCTCTCTCTCTCTCTCTCTCTCTTTTTTCTTTTAAACAAGCTGGATTCTTTTATGTGGTGGTGTTGACAAAGTCCATTGAGTAAAAAAAGACAGACCTTCTAGGTCAAGTCTTTCTTCACTGCACTAATACTTAACGTCTTCGTTACTTGGAAGAGTATTTAATTTAATAAGGTGCCTTTGAGGGTACTTCTTTTGCTTGGATAATAGCTTTAGGAAAACAGGCACATTGTAGAATTGGAGTGGTGTTGTATGAGCAGAGTGGAGAAAGCATTGATAATCATTTGCTTCATTGTGAGGTGTCTAGGGATTTGTTGGCTTTTGATACTCAGTACTTTTTGTATTGTATGGTCATGCCCCAACGGGTGGAACAGTTGTTTTCTTGTTGGTGAAATACTTTCGGCAGTCATAGAAATATAAAAGTTAGGATTGTTCCATTGTGCTTAATGTGTTATATTTGGCAGCAATGTTATGCCTACGCATTTGAGATAGCAAGAGGAAGATCTCATAGTTAAAAGCCTCAATATTCAACTCCCTTTATGTTTGGATGGCTGTACAAGATAGCTCCCAGTTCTCATGCTCTATAGCTTTCAATGATTTTATTTTCTTCTCAATAGTTGGATGTATCCTTTTGTATGCTTCTTATTTACTTGGGTTGTGTCATTCTGGACTTTGAATAAAATTGCATTATTTATTAAAAGGATGGTTTCATAAAAGCGCTTTTATATTTGCAATTGGGATTTACCAATTACTCTCTAGTCTGTTATATAAAATGTCCTTCTTTCTGTTTGCCTTATTCTATTGTTCAGGACCATTTATTTACCTGTTCTAGTTTTCTATCATTGTAAAGGGAACAGAAATTTAAACTTTTGAAGAGCTCTTTTTATTGGTTTCTTCTTTGTTTATAAATAATGCCTTATAGATGACCTGTCCCATTTAGTTGACACTAGGCTTTATCTACATTGGTGAAGAGATTCTTATGAATGAATATTATGGCAGGTCCTCAGCACTCGAGCTCGTAAAAATGTTGCTGTGAGTGATATCAAGGTTGATGTTTGCATATTTGCTTTTGATATGTTGTATCTTAATGGCCAACCGCTTCTTCAGGAAGAACTTAAAGTTCGTAGGGAGGTATGACTTGTACATTTTACGAAGCCAAGTTTCATTTCTTTCTTTTTTGCTTCCTGTTTAACTTTAGTATCTTTTTTTCTTGGTGTGTTATCTTGTGGTCAATTTTGGCACTTTTTATAGTAACAGTTTTCAGTTCCAAGGGTTCTGCATGTGATAGTTTTTCTTCACAAATACCCATTTTATCATGCTCATAATCTTAATTTTTATTTTATATGTGAATAACATAAATTTTTGTAAAATATGATAAGAACATTTTGATGCTGTCTAAAGTATGCACAAGGTTATCTTTCCTGCTTGATGCCTGTTGGCTAAAGTCTTTTTGAAGATATGATATTGTGCATGATATTGTTTGTTCATTATAAAATTGGTACAAGTCTGCAAGAGATGACTTGATGGAGCCATCCTCACCACTAGTCCAGCATTGAGGATATTGGAGGTCACGTAGATGTTTTTGACTATTTCTGTCATAGGGACTTATGGCTTCTAGTGATTACCTAATTAATGCGGTTGCATGACAGTGCAGTTGTGCAAGCAACATCATTCAGGAACACAATTATGAAGTCTTCACCATATTTCTGTGCATGCATAGTTTTTATATGTTCCCGTTAATTTTTCCCTTTGGTCTCGTTCTATGTCACAAAGCGGAGTCTGACCGTTGTAATATGATCTTGCCTGTGTGCCTCTCATTATGCAGCACCTTTACAACTCCTTTGCAGAAGAGCGTGGACTTTTCCAGTTTGCAACCTCAATAATATCGAATGATCTTGAGGAAATACAGAAATTTCTTGACACTGCTGTTGATTCAAGGTACTCATTTCTTGACTTGGGTGGGCAGGTGGCAAATTGCTCATGAACTTGGCATATCATAAGATAATATTATTTAAGTAGCTTTTAAAAAAAAGTATTATTCAAGTATGTCAATGAGCCCATGTTGCCATTGAATCATATTTGTTATAGCAACGTTAAGTGCAAATGCATCTCAATGATGAGAACCCTACTGAATGTGTATTTAATTTCTATAGAAAAAAAGAACTTTTAAATTGAACTTCTTCCTCTCTCATATTATTAATCTATCTTGGTTTGCAGTTGTGAGGGCTTAATTATTAAAACATTGACTAGAGATGCTACATATGAGCCAGCCAAGCGGTCACACAACTGGTTAAAATTGAAGAAAGACTACATGGATAGGTGAGGGGTAAAATTACATGAAGAAAGATTACATATTAGCAACTTGTACAGGTGCCTATTATGGCTTACAAATTTATATTCATTAATTGGGTGTCTCTGCAGTATTGGGGACTCGCTAGATTTGGTACCTATTGCAGCTTTCCATGGCCGTGGGAAGCGTACAGGTAACTACAAAAATGCACCTGTTAAAATGAGGTGATACTTGAACGTGCTTCTGTTTATCTTTTTAAACTCTACTAGTAGCCAAATTCTGTGTTTTATCGTCACTTCCATTTAACGGTTCTTTCTGTATGATGTTTACTCCTCAATAATTGGTTTTAAGTTCAAGCCATAGTCTTGTTGATGGTAATATAGTGTTTCTCTTTAGGTGTCTATGGCGCTTTTCTCCTTGCTTGTTATGACAGTAATAATGAAGAATTTCAAAGCATTTGTAAAATAGGTGAGTGAAATACATGGTTTTGCGGCTGTCACTGGCTATTGAGTACCTAATCTAATGTCATTTGGTGTGATATTTTTATCCATTGATTTGTAGGCACGGGATTTTCTGAAGCAGTGCTTGAAGAGCGTTCTGTGAGTCTACGTTCTAAAGTGATTCCTAAACCAAAGGTCTGTGCTTCTCTTTCCTTTTGATTCTGCCACTAAAGAGTTGTGTATGCTTAGGGCTCCTGGAAAATTCTTCGTGCTACTTCTAAGTTTCTTCTCCATTTCAGCCGTACTTCCGGTATGCAGATTCAATGAATCCAGATGTATGGTTTGAACCCACTGAGGTAACAATCTTATCTTTTGGTTCATTGTGAATGTTCCTCTACTCCTATCTTTGTGCATTTGTTTCCCTTATCTCTTTCATTAGTTGCTAATTTTGAGCTTCTTGAGTCACGTCCTTTTAATATATGATTTGTGATGGAAAAAAAGTGATTCATTGACTTTTTTTCACCTCCACAGTAGAAAAATTTTATAACCTTCCTCTGGGCACTGCCTTGGGTGACCATGTGGCCCGGACCTAGACTGGCATAGTTGACACCCTTGGTATTTTAAGTTCCCCTTTTACTGTTATTAGATGTCTCATCACTTATATCATAAAACCAACAGTTCATGGGCTGATGCACAATGAGCAGCAACCCTTGTGAAGGGAATACTGAAAGTTTTGTAGTGAATAGACTATTCAAAAGTCATGAAGGTTATTCTGAAGCTCTTAATTACATGGAGATTTAAAAAAAAAAGTATATGTTGTGCACAAATCCGTGGCTTTCTGTTTTTATTTATACATAGCTTTTGGCCTCCCCCCACACTTATTGCTTTGGAACATTGATGCTCTAAATGCAGATATGTGCAAATTATTTCCTTATCCTTTTTTTATCGGGGTAGAGTATTTTATACGTATTAAACAGTATTTTTAACCAGATACCTATTGTCAACTGAGTACAACAGTTGGGACTTCAAATTCTTTTTGGCTACAATGAAATTTTGGAGGTTATATTCTTTGGTCTCTTCTGAATCCTGTTTGGTTTTCTCCCCTTTAGCCTCTGCCATATGGTTTTTGAGGAAGAATTCAGATGTAAAGAGGAGTAAAAATAACACATCTTATGCATGTTATTTTGGGTTTTTAAAAAAGCCAAAGCCCGAAGAAATTAAACCAATAATAGCTTAGATGATTGTTGTAGACACACAGAAGTGGAGCCCTTTTTCATGCATCTTTTGCGTAAATTGTCTTCTAGGTTTGGGAGGTCAAAGCTGCAGACTTGACTATTAGCCCTGTTCATCGTGCTGCAATTGGCATTGTGGATCCTGATAAGGTTGATTTTTTATTTTATTTTTGAGATGATTGTTTTTTAGAACCTCAGTCTAACAAGGTGCTTTGGCTAATTTGTGAAAGGGCATTTCTCTTCGATTCCCACGCCTGGTTCGTGTTCGGGAAGACAAGACTCCTGAGCAGTCTTCATCATCTGAGCAGGTGAAGAACAATCCTCATTATCTGATCATTTGATTATATGGTTACAGAACAAACAAGGGAAAAAAATGAAATTCTCAACTATTCATACCCCAGTTATTAGTTTGAACTCCATTTATTTAGTTATAGTTTTTTAATATTCCTTCATATTTTTTTAGGTCGCTGACATGTATAATGCTCAAAAGCACAACCACCTGAATAATCAAGATGATAATGAAGATGATTAAGAATTTGTGGAGATCTTTATTTCAATGTAAAGAGATCAGCAGCTTGGTCAATGCAGCCCACGCTAGTTGATAACCGAAAGGGAATTTTCTGTCGTCTAAGGTTATAACTTGTGGTGAGCGCCTAACCACCATATAGCCCCTTAATGTGGTGTAGTACCATTATGAAGTTCTTAATTTATCCTGTTAGAAATAGAATGAATGGCCTGTCATGCAAAATTTTCATTGTCTGCTTTAAGGCAATCATAGTTGTACATAAAACTTTCAGACATTTTAGTTGCTTTGTATTGGTCTTAGTACATTTGAGCGAGATGATCTGTTTCTAAACTTCTAACTGCTGCATTAACTGATGACTCGTGCATCAGACATGCTGAGTTACCACTATACTATGGGCAATTAGGATTAAGAGGGATCCCTTGGTGTAAGTCGACCAAAATGTTGATCAAAGAGATGATATGATCATCAAACGAAGCCTACAAGGAAGAATGATCTGAGATGTTTGTGTATAACTAAGGTTTCGGTTCATTTATTTTTAATTGGGCATTTGCAACCTGGTTGTTTTTTAGACTGATAGAATCGGCTTCCACCACGGACAATTATTTGGGCCGGGTCTTCCGGTAGACGCTCTGCATTTCTAATGGCCCTTCCTGGCGGTTGTCTAGGAAGAAATAAATATTTGAGCCGAAACAATGTTTGGTCCAGACGCTCATGGGATGGATGAGATGGCCCATCCTTGCAGTTGGAAGGCACTCGTCCTCATCCAATCTATAATCGTTGCATTAATCTCGTACACCATCTACACCACCTTCTTTCTCCCTAAACCCTTTTTTGTGAAAAAAATAATGCGTCGCTTTTGCTGTAGTATTGATGAGAAGACCACACACTTGATTGTCCCAAAGGTTTGGGAATCCATTTTCACCTCCCAAGACTAAACCCCTGCATTTAGTCTGCAGCCCCCTGCCTGCGCCTCCGTGCATGCTCCTCCACTAGTAAGTCTTTTGTGTTGTGCTTCATTTAAAACACATTTTTTGTGCTTTGCTTTTGTTAAGTATTCACTGGGTTGAACTAGAATTGATTGTAAGAATAGATTTATGATGAAAAAAGTGTGTTTGCACGTTTGAATTTATGGCCCAACAAGTTGTTGCCTTCGCATTGAGCAGAATCTTTTCTACTGGTGTTGGGGCGATATGTGCATTCAAACCGTGCTATTTTCATTTGAAACTTTTATCATTCTTATAAATAGTATTTCTCTTTATGAAAAATGCATGAATTCCTGTGACAAATAAGCAATACAAATACATCAATTATTCTTTATAGCTAGCTAGCTCCTTGATATGATTAGCTTAGTTATGTTGTTGAACATGAGTACTTTGATAACAAATTAAGTAGTTAATTCTCTTTATGTTTTTGTTGTTACGATCCCACATTGACTAAGTATGAGATTGGTTAATGGTTTATAAGCCCCTAGGCACCCTTCCATTGTAAGCTAGTTTTCAAGGGTGAGTTCTGCCTAGTGGGTTTATAACAAATAGTATCAGAGCTGCCCCACAGTTCTAAGGCCATGTTGTGACGGTTGCAATTGTGCAGCACGGGGGGTGATGCCGGCATAGCAGTAGTCGTCTGGGCTAGGAAAGGCCTAGTGCACAGTTAGCCCTTGTGAGTATCGAGACTGTCGTGGACGTCGGTTGCGAAGCGTGGTTGTTGTTATAATCCCACATCGACTAAGTATGGAATTGGGTGGTGGTTTACGAGGCCCTAGTCACTTTTTCCTAGTAAGCTAGTTTTCAAGAGTGAGTTCTACTTATTGGGTTCATAACAATTAGTGTCAGAGCATTGATCACATCTCAGGTTCAAGTCATGAAGGGGTTGACCTATAGGCTGGATTAAAATGTCTTTGTACTGTGTATGGACATAGTGTTAAGTTATTGAATGCCGATAGATGAGTGAAGCTGCCAAAAGGGAAACGACTACTACCGAGTTAGTGTCGGTAGAGTGGGCCGCTGTGGACATTGGATTCGAAAGTGTGGTGGAATGTTATGATCTTGAATGTTAAAGGTTTAACTAAATTAGTATCCAACAATTCTAGAGTTTTTGGATCAATGGTCGAGTTTTTAACTATTGTTAAAGCTTATCTATGAAGCTTGCTTAAAAAAATGTTAAATCAATTTATATACATATATATATATATATAGAAGTCCGAGGGATAGCTCAGTTGGTCAGGCTTTGGGTTTGCTTCCCAATGGTCACTAATTCGAGTCCCCTCAGAGCCACTGGAGGTTTAGCTTAGTTAACTTCAGAGTCCTGTGGGATTAGTTGAGGTGGGTGCAAACTGGCCCGGACATCTATAGATATATAAAAGTAAAATAAAAAATACATATATATATATATAGGCCATGCTATTTTATAACAAATTTTCTTCATGTGAACAATGACACTATAACGTTAGTTAGATGTAAATATTGTAAGATTAGAGAAGAATATTACAAGATTGAAGGCACAAAGGAAGATAGAATGCCACCTAGGTAGGATTTCACTAATCCAGGTATGATAAACGTTCGTCATTTAGATATGCTATTATGTCCGTCATTGTGTCTGATATTTCTAACTACTTAATATATTATTTATTTGTATATGATAGGGATATTTTGATCTAAAAAATACATACTACCTGGCATATATGAAGCCCCCAAATACGTATCCAAATCGATATTCATGCCAAATTTTCTCTCAAGTATAATTTAGTCGTCGCAATAGTTGTTCAATCATTCATTTGGAGAATATATTCTTTAACTTCTGGCATCAACTAAAAGTTGGGGTTGTTAGTTGAGCTAGACACCTAGCACGAACAACTACTTCCCAAATGCTTACTGCTCTAGGTATTGTTTATGTACAACTTTTCTAAACACTCTAGCACACTTCTTGTGATATTATTACCATCAACAATTGTTTTAATTTTGTTGTACTCTTCAATTAAACAACCTCGCATCTCGTTGATGCTATTGACTCCGAAGTCTGACAGTTTGAAGTTCCCTTGTGTCCAATCAATTCAAATGCATTAGTTTTTAAAAAAATATCTAATATTGCACAATCAACCCGTCTACTATTTGCAAATTTTAAACACTTCATGATCTGATATTCAAAACAATCAAAAATTCAAAACCTGGCTAACACATGGCAACCAACAGGAAACTAGAATTTGTAGTGGAAATCACTCCATATAGAGCTCTTTGAGATAAAAATATCAAAACAATCTACTTCCGAAAAGCAAATTGAAAGCGAAGTCAAATGCAATAAGGTAGCCACGTGTCCTCAATAATAGCCTTTGATACTACATTCCATGTTCCATTGTTTGGATCCACATTAATTCTCTGCTCTTCCAACAAAGAAAGATTTGACAAAATATTTCGTTGGAATTAAACGTCATTCAATTGTCTATTGCCCGATTACAGTGACATTAACAAATACTTCAACTGAATCAAACGTCCAATCTATATCGAAAAATAATTTATCTCAGTAGCTCGAATGTCAAACACCTCCAGTTGCATGAGTCCTAAGATATTTGAGATTTGCATTAGATTGATGCAATAATTTAAATTGATCACTCTGAGGCACGTTAGATAAATATAAATGCTGACAATAATGTAATACCAGTCCCATGTAAGTTTATGACTCGTATATTTTGTATGAATTTAAGGAATGGCTGAGAAATTAGTTGTAGAAGATGGTTTTTGCAGAGAAAAAAAAGTTGAGAGATTTTTTCAATCTGGCATTTCAGGTAAAGTGCACAAGTCATTTTCCATCAAGGAGATTTGATTTGCTTGCTACCATTCTATCTCACTAGGGGACCCTCGCAACCCCTCTCCAGTTTTCACCAACATTTGAAATGTTTTACTTTACATAGAAATTTTAAAAGCTGTAGTCCACAACACTTTGTTCATATTAACATGATTTATTTTATCTCTCATCTCTAGCAAACATACATTGATAATATTATCTAAGATTGTATGTCCTTCTTCACTTGCAACTCTAATTGATATGCGTCACCAAGAAAACTTTCAGCTCTCCAACATTCCAACAAATAATTTATATAGGTTTCACTGTTTTCAAGATATAATGCACCGTACTTAAAGTAAATATTTTTATCCACATCTAACTCTTCATTACAAAACTTTTATGGATGGCAACAAAAATCATAGTGAAAATTTATAGCGAATATCTACGAAATTAGAATGTAAAAGGTATCTACTTCTTTTGGATGAAGTTTGGGATTGTCTTGATATACATGAGATAGGAAACCGTGATAACTAGAAGGATAGTAACGTGGTATTGGCCACTAAATACTGTGACATTTGTCATTATATGGAAATTGATGAACAAATTTATGAGAGGCAATTGTCTACAGCTGATGCATATAAAATGTTTCGGGAAAAAGTGGGTCGGAATTTAAATCTTCCAGATATTGAACCAATAGTCTAGTTAGTTGTTGATGAAGGTGCTAGTTTGTCACTCTTGTTAGACAGGGTAACGAGAGCCTCCAGAAAAAAAAAAAAAAAAAAAAGATGATATTCATTTCTGGAATGATGGACTAAGCAGTTTACGGAGTTGGCTAAATATTAAAATCGAGGAGGGCAATGATGAATTGATTGAGTTTTTAAAGTTTTGTTATGATGAGTTAGATGGTGAGGATAAAAATGTTTGCTTTAGGCACAATGCATTATATCTTGAAGACTGTGAAATCTATATTGATTATTTGAAATGTTGGAGAGTTGAGGTTTTCTTGGTGATGCATATCAGTTTAGAGTTGTAAGGGAAAAAACGACATACAATTTTGCATGACATTATCAACGTGTGTTTGCTAGAGAGAAGTGATAAAATAAACCATGTTAACATGAACAAAATGAATTGAACTACAATTTTTAAAATTTCTATACAAAGTAATATACATTTAAGATGTTGGTGAAAACGGGAGAGGAGTTGCGAGAGTCCACTAGTGAGATAGAGCAAACAAATCAAATCTCCTTGATGGAAAATGACTTGTGCACTTTACTTGAAATGCCAGATTGCAAGAATCTCTCAACTTTATTTTTGTGCAGACACCATCTTCTAAGAGTAATTCCTCAGTCATTCTTTAAGATTATGAAAAATCTACAAGTGCTAAACTTACATGAAACTGATATTACATTATTGTCAACATTTATATTTTGTCTAATATGTCTCACAGTAATCAATCTGAATTCTTGCATCAATCTAATAGAATTCCCAATTAGCATATGACTCATGCAAATGGAAATGCTTCACATTTGAGTTGCTGAGATAAATTATTTTTCGACATAGATTGGACGTTTGATTCAGTTGAAGTGTTTGTGAATGTCATTGTATTTTGGCAATGGACAATTGAAGACGTGGAATTCCATCAAAATGTTTTGTCAAATCTTTCTTTGTTGGAAGAGTTAAGAATTGATATGGATTCAAACAATGGAACATGGGATGTAGTATCAAAGGATATTATTGAGGACCCATTGCTACTTTATCACATTTGACTTTGCTTTCAATTTGCTTTCTTGAAATAGATTGTTTTGATATTTTTATCTCAAAGAGCTCCGTATGGAAGGATTTTCATTTCAAATTCTAGTTTTTTGTTGGTTGTCATGTGTTGCCCAGATGACTAACACAAGAGGGGGGGTGAATTGAGTTGTATTAACAAAATAACAATTATAAATCAAATATATAATATAAAATATAAACAAAATATGAAATAACAATAAATATAAAGAGTAAGGGTAAGAGAGAAGCAAACTCAGTATGTTAACGAGATTCGGCCCCACTGCCTACGTCCTCGCCTCAAGCTACCTCTTGAGGATTTCCAAATTCACTATTCAACCCCCTTCAGGTGGAGATAGAAACCTATTACACCTTTGAACAACACCGCTACAAAGGATCCGTGTAGAACACCCTCTACACTTGCAATCACCTTACACGTGGTGATTCAACTATTTTTCGTGTAGAATACTTTCTACACGCACAAGGGTTATACACACCCTTTTTTTGATACAAGAGCTGATAGTGGGTAGGTTATCAGAAAACACTCCTCAATGAGTGAAATAAGAACAATACAGCGCAAACTATATCTCTCAAAATGAATAAGGATTAAGGCTCAATGCTTAGAGAAGAGAGAATGAAAGCTTTGAATGAATGTTGTATGTTCTGGATGTTGTGAATGTGAAGCTCTCAAATGATCTATTTATAGGCATATGAGACTTCATATTCAAATTTAAAAAGATTCACATGTAAAAGACATCATTCACTTTTTCAAAAAATTCAAATAAAATGTTCTTCTTTTTCAACTGTCAAAGATAACATCATTCACTTTTTCAAAAAAATCAAACCTAATCTTTTACTTTTGGCATATGACAAAATGAGCACACTTTCCTTTTTAAAAAATTCAAACCTAATCTTTTACTTTTTGTATATGACAAAATGAGCACACTTTACTTTTCAAATTTTTCAAACAAAATCATCTACCTTTTGTATAAGTCTAAAAAAGCATCAATCACTTTTGAAAATATTCAAATAAAACATGCACATGTGAAAGATGACAATCAATCATCTTTAATATTTTCAAAGTTCAACCCTTTAATCAAGGCATGCACATGCAAAAGATGACAATCAATCATCTTTCAAAATTTTCAAATTTAATTTTCAAAAATATTCATGCACATGTGGAAAATGTATTTTAATGCTTTATGATAAAATATTAATTTTGAGCATTAATCCTAATTTCAAATTTTAAGAGATTTACAACATTACTCTATGACTTTAATGTGAACTTGTTTCCTTCTTGCTTATGCTTGGTTCTTTGATGTGCTTGATTTCATTGTGTGAACAACTTGAGCTTGAAACTCATTTATTCTTTGAATTCATTTGTTATCATCAAAATCCATGTGTAGATTTATAATCACATGAAACTTGAAACCTTAAATTCAACAATCTCCCCCTTTTTGATGATGACAAATACTTGATAGAACTTGAAACCTGTATTAATACTTAAGCTCCCCCTGAAAATATGCATTAGTTTTTCAAGCAAAAGTATAAATATAATTCCAAGCATATATAACAAGTTTAGTAATTTAAACAATGTTAATGTTCTAGTCTAAAACTTCTTCCCCTTTTGGCATCATTAAAAAGGATCGGCAACAAGTAAATGGACTGAAGAAAACGATGCGTTTAATAGTCACTGTAGATAGTTGAAAAAAGGAGCCATCCGTGACCTGACAAATGCTGCAAAGTCTCGAGGCCTAACTCTATGAATTTAGTGCGGCTGGAGATTTAAATAATTGCCTGATGTTGTTGAAAAATGTGATTGAAGGCTCTGAGTTGCTATAAAAAATGATTATTTTCATCTATCGGATGCCAAAAAAATAATCGCTTCTTGACCTGAGTTCTGTTTTTCCACAACGATAGAATGACTGAGCAATTCTCTTCCACTAATGTTCCAGACTTGAATCAGGAACCCTTGACGCATCAATCATCAATCTTCTCTCCTGAGGCCGTCAATACCATGATAGGAGCAGTGAACCGTTTTTCTAGTAAGGCTGATTCTGAAATTATTGTAGAATCAAGAATGCTCAGTAGTCAATATGCTGCCTCTGTTACGATCATGTCTCGGAGGTTAATGGCGAGGGTGAGTGAGATTGATCATCTTAACATGCAAATATCTGAGTTACGACAGAAGCTTGCTAATAAGGATAGTGAGAAAAAAAGGCTAAAGCAAGAAAACCAAGAGTTGAAAAAATTTATAGATTGGTATGCTCATGATCTGCAACCACGAATAGAGGAGCTGGAACGAGAAAGGGTTCAGATACAAGGTCAACATCGGCAGATAACAGCAGAGGTTCATCGTTTACTAGAAAAATAGGGACAATCTACTGTTAATCTCGCTGGCTTAGTAAGAAAACTTTTGACAATGTGTGTCCAGCATATCTTGTATTTCTTTTGACTAAATAAGATTTGAAGAGACAATAGTTTGTCTTATTCTTTATGTTATCTCTATAAAATCAGTCCTGAAGTTCATCTAATCCGCATCAAGTTTTCTTCTCATCTCTATAACTCATCTGCATTCCTTCAACATTCTCGTTTTAAGCCTTCTATTCTTTTCTCAATGGCTCATTCTTCTAACATTTCTCTAGATCCATCCATGAGGCATTCTGCATCTCAACCTCCTGTCCTTTCTGCAGCTGCCATTGGTGCCATGTTGCAGCAGGAAAATAATAATCTGACTAATAAGTCAGATTCTGATGCTATTTATGACTTGGTGAGTCTTGGAACTCGCTACTCTTCCTCTATTGTTGCTTTTTCTCAGCGGCTACAAGCCAAAAATCATGAAGTTGAAAAGCTCAAAGAACAAATTGTTGTACTTCAACGAACTGTTCAAGAGTCTCACACAAGGGAAGGAATCATTCGGCAGAAGAATAAACAATTGAAATCTTTATTAGATTCTTCATTCCGCTTGCCGGTTCCCATGGATAAGAATGACATGATATTGTATGAAGAGAATGAGCGTCTCAAACATGAGGCTAAGAATCTCAAGTTTATATAAAAGTATTTAAAAAATCTATCTCTATTTTTATTGACTCTAGTCTATCTTTTAAGAGATATTCATAGCATGCATCATACCCATTTCTCTTCTGATCATACATAATCTATCTTCTGGTAAAGGCTTTCTGAAAATATCTGCTAACTGATCGTGTGTGTTTATGAATGCTAGTACTATATCGCCTTTCTGCACATGATTTCAAAGAAAATGATATCTTATTTCAATATGCTTAGTTCTAGAATGCTGTATTGGGTTCTTTGAAAGATTTATAGCAATTGTATTATCACATTTGATTGGAATGTGATTATACATGAGTTTAAAATCTTCAAGTTGTTGCTTCATGTAGAGAACTTGAGCACAACAACTACCCGCAGCAACATATTCTGTCTCAGCAGTAGATAGTGCAACAGAATTTTATTTTTTACTAAACCAGGAAACTAGTGCATGACCTAAGAAATGGCATGCTCCACTAGTGCTTTTTCGATCTATTTTACAGCCAGCATAATCTGCATCTGTGTAGCTGATTAGATCGAAAGATGTGTGCTTAGGATACCATAACCCTAGGTTAATTGTACCATTAAGATATCTAAGAATGCGCTTAACTGCAATTAAATGTGATTCTTTTGGAGATGATTAAAAGCGTGTACATAAGCACACTAAACATAATATCTGATCTACTGGCTGTTAAATATAATAAGCTACCAATCATACCTCGATATATCTTCGAGTCAACTGGCTTACCAGATTCATCTTTATCAAGTTTAGTTGATGGGCTCATTGGTGTTCCAATTTCCTTAGCATTTTCCATCCCAAACTTTTTCAGTAATTCTTTAATATATTTTGATTGATTGATGAATGTCCTACTTTTTGCTTGCATAATTTGCAATCCGAAAAAGAATGTAAGTTCTCCCATCATGCTCATCTCAAATTCTTCCTGCATAGTTTTAGCAAAAACTTGACACATATTTTCATTAGTAGCACCGAATATTATATCATCAACATAAATCTGAATCAAAAGAATATCATCATTTTCATATTTAATTAAAAGAGTTGTGTCGATTTTTCCTCTTGAAAAACCTTTTTTAATCAAGAAACCACTGAGTCTCTCGTACCAAGCTCTAGGAGCTTGTTTAATTCCATATAGTACTTTTGTGAGTTTGAAAACATGATTTAGGGAAATATGATTTTCAAAACCTGGAGGTTGCTCAACATATACCTCTTCATTTATAAAACCATTTAAGAAAGCACTTTTAACATCCATTTGAAAAAGTTTGAAATCTTTATAACAAGCATATGCAAGTAGCATTCGAATAGCTTCTAATCTTGCGACTGGTGCATATGTCTCATCATAATCGATTCCTTCTTCTTGATTAAAACATTGGGCTACAAGTCGAGCCTTATTTCTAGTAATGACTCCAGACTCATCTTTCTTATTTCTAAAAACCCAGTTTGTTCCAATAATAGTATGATTTTTGGGTCTAGAAACAAGTGTCCAAACATCATTTCTTTTAAATTGATTCAACTCTTCTTGCATAGCTAGAATCCAAGATTCATCAAGAAGTGCGCCATCAATATTTTTGGGTTCAATTTGAGATAGAAAAGCAGTATGATTGCAAATATTTTTAAGAGATGATCGAGTACTTACACCTTGTGAAGGTTCTCTCAAAATTTGTTCCACTGGATGATCTTTCACAAATTTTCACTGTTTGGTTGCACTTGTATTAAATTTTGATAATCTTTCCTGATGGCTCCATGTTGAACTTCCTCTATTGTTTTCTCTTTGTTGAGATTGAAACTTTCCGTGTTATTTATACCTCCTGTTTCTTCATCAATAGATTTCTTAGAGAGTAGAGAATTAGATTCATCAAATACTACATGCATAGATTCTTGTACAGTCAAAGTCTTTTTATTGAATACTCTATAAGCTTTACTATTAGTAGAATACCCGAGAAAGATACCTTCATCAGATTTTGCATCAAACTTGCCTAAATTATCCCTGTCATTCAAAATAAAACATTTGCATCCAAATAAATGAAAGTAACCAACGTTGGGCTTTTTCTCATTCCAAAGCTCACAGGGGGTTTTATCTAACTTAGACCTTAGCATAACTCTATTTATAACATAACATGCAGTACTTACCGCTTTGGCCCAAAAATAACTAGGCAAGTTGTTCTCATTGAGTATTGTTCTTGCCATCTCTTGAAGAGATCTATTTTTTCTCTCTACTACCCCATTTTGTTGAGGAGTTCGAGGAGCAGAAAAATTATGCACAAAACCATTTTCATCACAAAATGTTTCAATATTTTTATTAACAAACTCTTTTCCCCTATCACTTTGGATATTTGAAATAGTATAGCTCTTTTCATTTTGAATTCTCTTGTATAACTTGGTAAAGGCATTATGTGCCTCATCTTTATGAGCAAGAAAGCTGACCCAAGTATATCTAGAGAAATCATCAACAATAACAAATGCATAATATTTTCCTCCTAGACTTGCAACTCTATTTGGTCCAAAAAGATCCATGTGTATCAGTTGCAATGGTTTAGTAGTGGAAATATGTTTCTTAGTTTTAAAAGAAGTTTTTGTTTGTTTACCAAATTGACATGCATCACAAATTTTGTCTTTAAGAAAATTTGTTTTTGGTAAACCTCTCACAAGATCATTTTTTGAAAGTTTGGAAATAAGTTCTATGTTGGCATGACCTAATCTTCTATGTCATAACCAACTAGTTTCATTTTGAGCTGAAAAGCAAATAGCATCTTGTGAGGTAATTTCTTCAAAATCAATTGTATAAACATTATTGTTTCTAAAAGAAATAAAACAAATATTACAATTATGATCATTCAAAATATTGCACTTATCCATTTTGAAAGTAACTGTAAATCCTTTATCACATAATTGACTTATACTCAAAAGATTATGTTTTATACCTTCAACAAGTAGAATATCTTCAATTATGAGAGAAGATTCATTACCAATTTTACCTATTCCCACGATCTTCCCTTTCGAGTTGTCTCCAAATGTCACGTGTCCTTCTTCTTTAAATCTAAGATCAAAGAACTTAGTCTTGTCTCTCGTCATGTGTCTTGAACATCCACTATCTAAAAACCATTTGTTTTTGCTTGTGGAAGACTTCATGCATACCTATAAAAACAATTAAAATGATTTTTCTTGGTACCCAAGTTCTTTGGGTCCTTTATTTATTAGTATTAGAAGAAATAAGATTTTTAAGTACCTATATGACCCTAATAGTCATTGTCTAATAGGGTTGTTAGTTGGGCTAGACTTCTAGCACGAACAACTCCTTCCCAAATGCTTACTACTCTAAGGCATTGTTTATGTACAATTTTTCTAACCACTTTAGCACACTTGTTGTGATACTATTACCATCAACAATTGTTTTAATTTCATTGCACTCTTCAATTAAACAATCTTGCATCCCGTTGATGTTGTTGACTCCGAAGTCTGACAGTCTTAAGTTCCCTTGTGTCCAGTCAACTCAAATGCATTAGTTTTTTTAAAAAAATATCTAAAATTGCACTATCAACCCCTTTACTATTTGCAAACTTTAAACACTTCATGATCTGATATTGAAAACAATCAATAATTCAAAACCTGGCTAACGCATGACAACTAACAAAAAACTAGAATTTGAATTGGAAATCCTTCCATACAGGACTATTTGAGATAAAAATATCAAAACAATCTACTTCAGCAAAGCAAATTGAAAGCGATGTTAAATGTGATAAGGTAGCCACGCGTCCTCAATAAAAATCTTTGATGCTACATCTCATGTTCAATTTTTTGGATCCACATCAATTCTCAGCTCTTTCAACAAAGAAAGATTTGACAAAACATTTTGATAGAATTCCACGTCTTTCAATTGTCCATTGCCTGAATACAGTGACATTAACAAACAATTCAACTGCATCAAACATCTAATCTATGTCGAAAAATAATTTATCTCAGTACCTCGAATGTCAAGCACTTTCAATTGCATAAGTCCTATGCTAATTGGGATTTGCATTAGATTGATGCAAGAATTCAGATTGATTACTTTGAGGCACGTTAGACAATAATGCACAAGTCATTTTCCATCAAGGAGATTTGATTTACTTGCTGCCATTTGATTGAGTTGAATTATTGCATTTTTAATGCTTTTGGAACCAATATATATTAATTCTTTCATTACTTTATCATTGGTTTTATATGGAAAAATGAATAAATCAAAGTTGTGATTTTAATTGATTAAAAGCATGAATTTCTGCTCTAATTTTATCAACTGCCAATTAATATGGATTATGGTACATTTCGCTCGAGCGGCGGTTTCTGGCCGCTCGAGCGAAGTCAGGCAGATTCAAACGCTCGACTTCCGCTCGACAGTGGGCTCGAGCGAGTTGCGGGAAAAGAGATCACTCGAGCGGAGGCATTTGGCCGCTCGAGCGAATTCAGGCAGAGTCGAACGCTCGATGTTCGCTCGACACTCCGCTCGAGCGAATATCGCATTTTTACAGATCAGGGTTTATTCCGCCGTCAGAGTATATATATGTTTATTTTACATCTTAGGATGACTCTTGGGCTGGAAAACTCGGTTTTGAGTAGAGAAACACTTAGAATTCATTTTTCCTTTGATTTTCGTTCAGATTCGGAGAGGAGGATTCATTCAATCGATCATTCACGCAGCTATACAATTTCCACTGGATCATTCACTCACACTGTAGCAGATTGAAGAACTCCTTGAGGGGTCCAATTGCCACTGCATCTCAGCCTCCTCCACCGCTTCGAATCTTCATCTCCATTCAACTGGCTTGATCTTTTCAATTCCCTACTTGCTATTTCATTTCAGTTTTGAGTTTCTGAATTATTTTAGAGAATTTTGATTTAGACGTTTGAGAAATTTATTTGTTATTTATTTAATTTGTGACGCCCCCAAATCCCCATGCCCGAACACGGGGAGATCGAGACGTTCGGATGGTGACAACCCGGGTCACCATCCTATCGACGGGTGCCAAGTGTGTGCAAAGGCAACAAATGTGCAAGAAAAAACACGCAACGGATAACGAAAGTCATAACTAAGTATCAGAATTTTTCTTAACGTAAAACAAGCTGTTTAAAACGTACATAGATAAAATATTACAAAACACAAATACAGTTCTAAACAAATATAAAACATAGCATCAGCAACCCGGCGGAGCCGCATCCTCGGGCTCAGCCTCCTCCTCTTCGTCCTCTAACTCTGCACCAAAAGCTACGGAACCAAAAATGGTACCGCAGGTAAGTAAAACCCAAACACTACCAGATAAAAACACATAAAACTCAAACAAGATGCATGAAACATGCCCAACGCACCAAACCCATAAAACACCAGTTTTCTACACACGCCAAAAACCCATTTGACCCAAAAACACACAACCTTTCTAACTAACACGCCAAAAGTCACATTTGGCCCAATATCTCGCCAAAAGTCCATTTGGCCCAATACCACACCAAAAGTCCCATTTGGTCTCTCAAACCATTATCCAATTTTAACCGCGTGCACCATGACCTCCCCTAGGGGTCATCCGCACACCCTGGCTCCAGTACCACACCGCAGAGTACCACCGCGCGTGTGACACCTAACAAGCGATGCCCAGTTCCGCGCCCCGCGCGTGCGTAGCCAAGCATCCTCTAGCCCTCACCAGCGAAGGGCCACGGAGTCGGTGCGTAGGGCGATGCCCGGTTCCGCGCCCGGCGCGTTCGTAGCCAAGCAACCCCTAGCCCCCGCTCCCGTCGTCTAGCGACAACTCAGGGGACATCACTCAGTTTATTCCGCTCCCGAGTGACCAGAGGAGCTCCACCGGGATAATAACCCATCCCGGCTTGGGCTCGTGATACACACGCACCCGTAAAACCACTCACGCCAATACACAGGCTTTTCACACAATTCCACAAACACATGTGCATGCACCATGCAATGCCATAACAATGCATAATAAAATAATCAAACAACATAAATCAATTAAACAGACAACTCCGTCCTCCATCCATCCGACCCCCGAAACTCCTCGGACTCAGTCCGGAATCAACAACCAACAACAATAAATAAATTGTATGAGCGATATATATTTAAATCTGAAAATAGGGTTTGGAAAATACTTACAGCGCTATATGGCAATTTTAGAAAACAAGCGGCGTTGCAAACGGCGCCGGAAAAGCAACGTTACAGTGAAAATTCACTGTGGCCGTGGGTTGTGAAAAACCCACTTTTGAACGGGGACAAACTAGGACACGAAATTGATAGGGAATGGTCTAGGGATGGTTGTGAAGCTATTGGAAGTGATGAACGGCCGTGGGTGGAGGAGTCGGTGATGAAGTGGTGAAGAAATGGTGGCCGGAGGTGGAGCGACGGCGGCGGATCGAAGCAAAATCCGTGCACCCTTCTTGGAGCTTTTCCGGGCAAACGGCCGGCCGGTTGGGGGTGGCCTTCAGAGGGGTGGTGCGCCGGAGGGAGGGGAAGAGAATGGGACCGGTGGGGGGCCGAACGGTGGCCGGACGACACTGGGTTGGGCTGAAGAGGTGTTCGGCCGTGAGGGAGGGGGAAGAGAGAGAGAGCCGATCGGGGGAGGGGGGTTCGAACGCGGGAGAGAGAAAAGAAAAAGAAGAAAAAAAGAAAAAGAAGGGAAAAAGGAAAGAAGAAGAAAAAGAAAAAGGAAAAAGAAAAAAGAAAGAAAAAAAAGAAAAGAGATGTAGGGAAAAGAGAAGATCTAATCCTCAATCCGGGAAGCAAAACTAAACCGCCAAAAAGATTAAAAACCACAAAACAACTTAAAGAAATAAAACACAACATCAAATAAATTAAAAACCAATTTTAAAACGCAAATAAATTAAAATAATTAAACTAATATATTAATTAAAATAAAAACAATTATTTCAGCGAAAATACACTCAAAAACGGGTCATCACATAATTCATGTTATTTATTTTTATCGTTTCGTTAAGCTTTCATTTTAGTAGTGATTATAATTACGGTGGTTTAATTTGAGAATTTGTGATTTGAATATAATGATGAATCCTAGAACATTGAATTTGGGGCTTTTCAATTTTCAGTGCATGTTTTATCAATTACTTCCTAATTTAGTTTAATTCTTAATCTAGTTTTATTAATTTCTGAGTTTAATCTATTAGTCATTTATATTTCAATCCGACAATCAAAATCTAAAAACATAAATCTAGTCCATGACTAGTACCCTTTTCCATCCATTGCACATACCATCATTTTATTTTCTCTTTGTTTCACCTTTCTCAACGAGTTTGATTTTTAAGTAACTTTCCCTGAGGAGACGATCTAGGAATTTATTCCTAATTATTACACGACATCCTCCTGCACTTGGGATAGCTTTAGTGCTACTCATTTTTGAGTGAGTCAAGTTTTTGGCGCCGAGGAAAGTATTTTAACTTAAATTTAAACTCGTTATTTTTGTTATGCTCTTTAAACTGATGTTTCATGTCATGGGTGAGGGACAGTTCAAATAGGTTGCTTAGAGTCACATTGAGTGTTGAGAGTAGTATACACAGTTTAGAGATAGATAGCTCTTCTGTCTTTTCTATTAGTGAGTCAAGTGAGGAAATTGAAATTGAACCAGAAAACATGGCTGCATCTGCACCACGCACTCTTAAGGATTATTTGCAACCCACTCGCACCACTACTCCTTCATGCATTGTTTTACCTGAAAATGCATCTAATTTCTCTATTAAGTATGGCATGATGTCAGTGATACCTCAGTTCCACAGGATGGATTCTGAGAGTCCTTACCAGCACTTGATAGATTTTGAGTTGGCTTGCACTACTTTTATCACTAGGGCTGTTACTGATGAATTCATTAGATTTCGTTTATTTCCTTTCTCTTTAAAGGATAAAGCGAAGATTTGGTTTAATTCTTTGAGGGCTAATTCTATTTCTAGTTGGTCTGATATGCAGAGTGAATTCTTACAAAAAATTTTTCCTTTTCAGAGAACTCAGTTTTTGCAAGAGCAAATTAGTCAGTTCAGTCAGAGACATGATGAGACCTTTCAGGCCAGTTGGGAAAAATTTTAGGATTTGATGAACATCTGTCCACATCATGATTTTGAATCTTGGAGGTTGGTGAGTTATTTTTACACTGGTCTTACTCCAGAATGCAAGCAGTTTTTTCAGACAATGTGCAATGGGGAGTTCTTCAGCAAGGAACCTGATGAAGCACTATCATTTTTTGACTATCTTGCTGAGAGCGTACAACAGTGGAATACTCGTACTGATCGAGTTCCATTAGTAGCACAGCCACTGAGGGCTATTTCTGGAGGGGGTAGATATGAGCTTAAAGAAGACACCGATGTTCAGACCCGAATAGCTGCATTGACTAGAAGACTAGAGGTCATGGAAATGGAAAAAGTGAAGGCCGTGAAGTTGGTAGAGGCATGTTCTATATGTGCTTATTCAAACCATAAGACCCAAAACTGCCCGATTATGCCAGTATTTCAAGAAGGTGGGTCTGAGCAGATGCAATCAGCTAACTGGGTTAATAGAGCACAGAATCAGCCTTTCTCCAACACATATAATCCGGGGTGGAGGAATCACCCAAATTTCTCATGGAGAAATGATCAGCCTGGTCGGTCCCCACCACCTCAGCAGCAGCCATTTAATCAGGGTGCTCCTCAGCACCAGTATCCACCATATCAGAATCCTCAGAGCTATCCTTATGTAGCTCCTCCTGGATTTCAGCCTCATGTAGCTACACAGAGTTCTCAGCCTTCATCATCTGCAAAGAAGACTCTAGATGACAGTATGACTCAGATGACCAATACACTTCAGCAATTCATGTAGATTCAGGCCACCACAAATAATCAGAACACTCAGACCATAAATGAGTTGCGAGGCACTATTAATAAGATGAGCACAACCTTGAGCACCCTAGAGAAAAGGAAATTTCCAGCACAGCCTCAGCCTAATCCTCAAGTGTACAGGCAGCAACAACAGCAAGTGCATAATGTCTCAGGGGATGTTATTGAGACAGCGAAGACAGTTCTTACTTTGAGAAGTGGGAAGGAAGTTCCCTAACCAGAGATTCCTATAGACACACAGGTATTTGGTCCTACACCTGAAGATGTAACAAAGAATGATGAAGTTGAGAAAGAACCAGAGGTAGTAAGACCAGAGCTGAAGAAGCCTGTGAGTGCAGATGTTGAGACTAGTAAGGGATACCAACCTGTGGTTCCCTATCCTTAGAGATTGGCAGTTGGCCAAAAGAACAAGTATCACATAGAGATTCAAGAGATTTTCAAGCAAGTGAAGATCAATATTCCACTCTTGGATGCCATACAACAAGTGTCTTCATATGCAAAATTTTTGAAAGACTTGTGCACAGTGAAGAGGAAGCTGAATGTGAAGAAGAAAGCTTTCCTAACGGAGCAAGTTAGTGCATTGATATTGAGCGAGACTCCTCAGAAGTTTGGAGATCCTGACTCTCCCAACATTTCTATTATGATTGGTGAATCACGCATTGGGAGAGCTTTACTTGATTTGGGGAGTAGTGTGAACTTGCTACCGTTCTCAGTATATGAGCATTTGGGATTGGGTGAGCTGAAAAAGACCTCCATCGTGCTACAGCTGGCTGACAGATCAGTTAAGGTACCGAGGGGTATTGTGGAGGACGTGTTGGTCCAGGTGGACAAATTCTACTACCCAGTGGATTTTGTGGTTCTTGACATGCAGCAGCTGGTCTCCACTATTTATCAAGCTCCTGTCATCTTAGGAAGACCATTTCTAGCTACATCAAATGCATTGATCAATTGCAGAAGTGGAGTTTTGAAGCTTACCTTTGGGAACATGGCACTTGAGTTGAACGTTTTCAACGCTTGCAAGATGCCAGCACATTTTGATGACACAAGCGATCTGAATGCTGTGGAGAGTTTGACACCAACAGATTTTATTTGCTCAACTTCTCCATTCTCTGATGATGATTATATTTTTCAGACACCTGAATTTTTACTTGATGAGAAAATTGATCATATCAATGAAGATGACTTTGATTTTTTTGATTGTTTTGCAGATTCATCTTTACCACTTGAAGTACAATTTGCGGGAGCAAGATGGAAACCCCAGTTTGAAGCTCTACCACCACCAGACATGCTTAAATCTTCAGAGGAAGAAGTTCCTCAGTTGGAACTGAAACCACTTCCTCAAGATTTAAAGTATGTGTTCCTTGGTCCTGAAGAAGGCACTTTTCCGGTGGTAATTTCCTCAAAGCTAAATCAGAAGGATGAAGCCCAGTTGATTAAAGTATTAAGGAAGCATCGAGGCGCAATTGGTTGGACAATAGCTGACATCAAAGGCATTGATGCCGTTGTATGTACCCACAGAATCCATCTTGAAGACGATGCTAGACCGGTTCGTGATGCTCAACGTAGGCTCAATCCTACCATGAAGGAAGTTGTGAAAGAGGAGGTGCTTAAGCTACTCGCAGTGGGTATCATTTATCCCATCTCAGACAGTAAGTGGGTAAGTCCAACTCAAGTGGTACTAAAGAAATCTGGTTTGACTGTCATAAAAAATGATAAAAATGAGTTGATTCCAACTAGAATGGTTACTGGCTGGAGAATGTGCATTGATTATAGAAAACTTAACTCAGCCAGTAGGAAGGATCATTTTCCTTTACCATTCTTGGATCAAATTTTGGAAAGAGTAGCTGGTAATGCATACTATTGTTTCTTGGATGGCTATTCTGGTTATTATCAAATTGCTGTAGCACCTGAAGATCAGGAGAAAACCACTTTCACCTGTCCTTTTGGCACTTTTGCTTTTACTAGAATGCCTTTTGGTTTGTGTAATGCTCCAGCTACTTTTCAGAGATGCATGATGAGTATTTTTTCTGATATGATTGATGACATTTGTGAAATATTCATGGATGATTTATCTGTTTTTGGAAAATCCTTTGAGAGTTGTTTGCATAATTTGGCACGTATTCTCCAGAGATGTGAGGAAAAAAATCTTTTACTTAATTGGGAGAAATGCCAATTTATGGTCACTCAGGGCATTGTATTGGGGCATATTGTTTCTTCTGAGGGTATAAAGGTTGACAAGGCAAAGATTGAATTAATATCTAAACTTCCTATTCCTAGGACAGTTAGGAATATTCGTTCTTTTCTTGGTCATGCTGGCTTTTATAGGCGGTTTATTCAAGGGTTTAGTTCTATTGCAAAACCTTTGTGCACTCTTTTACAAAATGATATTGAATTTGTTTTGACTGATGAGTGCCAAAAATCTTTTGATACCCTTAAGAAATGGCTTACCACTGCACCTATTGTGAAACCTCCGCAGTGGGACCTTCCCTTTGAGATTATGACAGATGCTAGTGACTATGCCTTAGGAGCTGTTTTGGAGCAGCGGGTGGATAATAGACCATTTGCGATTTATTATGCTAGTAGAACCTTGAATGATGCCCAGAAAAATTATACCACTACTGAAAAAGAATTGCTTGCAGTAGTTTTTGCACTTGATAAATTTTGAACTTATAGTCTTGGTTCTCCTGTTACTATTTTCACTGACCACTCTGCTCTTAAGTATTTGTTGGCTAAGAAAGATGCAAAACCACGCTTGATTCGCTGGATTCTATTACTTCAAGAGTTCAACATCAACATTAAGGACAAGAAAGGAGTTGAAAACGTGGTAGCTGACCACCTCTCTAGATTGTCATCATCTCCTTCTTCAAATGTCAGCCTTCCTCTTGATGATAGTTTTCTGGATGAGCAATTGTTTGTGGTTGATAGAGCTCCCTGGTATGCTGACATAGTCAATTATTTGGTGACTAAGCGAATGCCTTTTGAATGGTCCACCCAAGATAAGCGTCAGTTTCTCTCTGAGGTAAGATACTTTTATTTTGATGATCCATATCTTTTTAAGTACTATTCGGACCAATTGATTCGAAGATGCATTCCTGATGATGAGTTTTCTTCAGTTTTGAGATTTTGTCATATGGGTGCATGTGGTGGTCATTTTTCAGCAAAGAAAACAGTTTCAAAAATTTTACAAAGCGGTTTTTACTGGCCGTCCATGTTTAAAGATGCTTATAATTTTTGCAAGGCTTGTGAGTCTTGTCAAAAATTGGGATCCATTAGCAAAAGAGACATGATGCCTCTTCCTCCTATTCTGACTTTAGAAATTTTTGATTGTTGGGGAATAGATTTCATGAGACCTTTTCCGGTTTCTTTTGGAAACACATATATTCTTTTAGCTGTGGATTATGTTTCAAAATGGGTGGAGGCCATTGCTTGCAAAACAAATGACCATCATGTTGTCCTGAAATTTTTACAATATTTGTTTGCTCGTTTTGGCATGCCAAAAATTATTATAAGTGATGGGGGTTCTCATTTTTGCAACAAACCATTTTCTACACTTGTGAAGAAATATGGTATTACACACAGAGTTTCTACCCCTTATCACCCTCAAACAAATGGGCAAACTGAATTGGCAAACAAAGAGATAAAAATTATTTTAGAGAAAACCATTAAGCCTAATAGGAAAGATTGGTCGGTTAAACTTCTTGATGCTTTGTGGGCTTATAGGACAGCTTTTAAAACAAATATAGGGATGTCTCCTTATCGATTAGTTTATGGTAAAGCTTGTCATTTATCTGTTGATATTCAGCATCGAGCTCTTTGGGCCATAAAACATGTTAACATGTCACTTGATGAAATTTCAGGGTTGAGAAAATTGCAATCAATGAATTGGATGAAGCTGGTCGAAATGCTTATGACAACGCTCAGATTACAAAGGAACGCATGAAAATTCTGCATGATCAGAAAATTCATCCAAAACATTTCACACTTGGCCAAGAAGTTCTTCTTTACAACTCTCGCTTGCACATTTTTCCTGGAAAGTTGAAATCCCGATGGAGTGGGCCATACATTGTAAAGACCGTTCATCCTCATGGTGCGGTAGACATTGTCAATCCAAAAAATGGTAATAGCTTCACTGTCAACGGACAACGTCTAAAGTCATTTCTGAAGGTCTTTGATCCACATGAAGAGATCTTGCTTGTGCAAGACCCCAGGGAAGTGTTTTGATTTGTTTCTCCTTCTTTACAGTTTTCTTTACTTGCTTTGTTTTTATTTGTTCTTTTGCTTTGATTTTATATTTCATGTTGATTGTTTGTTTTGCTTGCTTAGTTTTGTGCACTTTCTTTTCTTTCGTTCGACTCATTGAGGACTATGTCTCTCACTAGTTGGGGGTAGCATGTGTGCACAGTAAAAAAAAAAAAAATAAATAAATAAATAAGATTTGTGAAATTTGAGCATCCTGGTGGAGTAGTTGAGCGGGATCATTTGTGAAGATTTATTTTCAAGCTTAACCATAGAGCATGATTTTTGATGCATTATATTTTGTTGATATGTGGCTTGAAACACCGGGATGTTATGCTTATTGAGATGAAACTTGATAAAATTTTTGTAAAACGAAAGGCAAATTTTGAAGGACATTTTGCACATGCTTACGCTTGTAGTGTTCCTTATTTACCATTCATTGATTTAACACTGGAGAAGTAAACTGCAGGACTACCGAGCCATGCCAAAAAAAAAAAAAAAAAAGAAAAGAAAAGAAAAGAAAAAATGATTTGAAAAGAAAAGAAGAAAAGAAAAAGAAAAAGAAAAAGAAAACAGAGAGAAAAGGAATAAAGGCAACTTAGTGAATTTTCCTAAGTAAAAAGGGCTAGAAACAGTTACCCAAGACTTTGGGGGTTGAGTGTCCAACCTTTAAAAACAGAGCTGGCGTGAAAACTGTTAGACCCTTGGGCTTTGAGGTAGTTAGAATCAGCAATGATTAATCTTAAGGTTGAAAAATCCTATGGCAAATCATGGCTAGTAATAAGGAACACACAACCGATCTAGCTCCACACACACATTTGAGTTCTGAGACATTTGCCTTAATTCTATGTGAAAGATTGTTGAGATAGTCTTGGGGGTATAACCCTTGGTGGGTAAATCATGGCCAGAAACTGCCGCTCGAGCGAAGTCAGGCAGATTCAAACGCTCGACTTCCGCTCGACAGTGGGCTCGAGCGAGTTGAGGGAAAAGAGATCGCTCAAGCGAATTCAGGCAGAGTCGAACGCTCGATGTTCGTTCGACAGGCCGCTCGAGCGAACTTAGGCAGAGTCGAACGCTCGATGTTCGCTCGACACTCTGCTCGAGTGAATATCGCATTTTTACAGATCAGAGTTTATTCCGCCGTCAGAGTATATATATATTTATTTTACATCTTAGGATGACTCTTGGGCTGGAAAACTCAGTTTTGAGTAGAGAAACACTTATAATTCATTTTTCCTTTGATTTTCGTTCAGATTCGGAGAGGAGAATTCATTCAATCGATCATTCACGCAGCTATACAATTTCCACTGGATCATTCACTCACACTGCAGCAGATTGAAGAACTCCTTGAGGGGTCCAATTGCCACTGCAGCTCAGCCTCCTCCACCGCTTTGAATCTTCATCTCCATTCAACTGGCTTGATCTTTTCAATTCCCTACTTGCTATTTCATTTCAGTTTTGAGTTTCTGAATTATTTTAGAGAATTTTGATTTAGACGTTTGAGAAATTTATTTGTTATTTATTTAATTCATGTTATTTATTTTTATCATTTCGTTAAACTTTCATTTTAGTAGTGATTACAATTAAGGTGGTTTAATTTAAGAATTTGTGATTTGAATATAATGATGAATCCTAGAACATTGAATTTGGGGCTTTTCAATTTTTTGTGCATGTTTTATCAATTACTTCCTAATTTAGTTTAATTCTTAATCTAGTTTTATTAATTTCTGAGTTTAATCTATTAGTCCTTTATATTCCAATCCGACAATCAAAATCTAAAAACATGAATCTAGTCCATGACTAGTACCCTTTTCCATCCATTGCACATACCATCATTTTATTTTCTCTTTGTTTCACCTTTCTCAACGAGTTTGATTTTTAAGTAACTTTCCCTGAGGAGACGATCTATGAATTTATTCCTAATTATTACACGACATCCTCCTGCACTTGGGATAGCTTTAGTGCTACTCATTTTTGAGTGAGTCACCATTCTATCTCACTAGGGGACTCTCGCAACCCCTCTCCGGTTTTCACCAACATCTTAAATGTATTACTTTGCACAGAAATTTTAAAAGCTGTAGTCCACAGCACTTTGTTCATATTAACATGATTTATTTTATCACTCATCTTTAATAAATATACATTGATAATGTCATGTAATATTGTATGTCCTTTGTCACTTACATCTTTAAACTGATATGCGTCATCAAGAAAATTTTCATCTCTCCAACATTCCAACAAATAATTTATATAGATTTCACAATTTTCAAAATATAATACATCGTACCTAAAGTAAATATTTTTATAATCACCATCAAACTTTTCATTACAAAACTTTTATGGATGGCAACAATAATCGTAATAAAAATTTATAGCGAATATCTACGAAATTAGAATGTAAAAGGTATTTACTTATTTTGGATGAAGTTTGGGATTTTCTTGATCTACATGAGATAGGAATCCGCGATAACTAGAAGAATAGTAAGGTGGTATTGGCCACTAGATATCGAGACATTTGTCATTATATGGAAACTGATGAACAAATTTATAAGAGGCAATTGTCTACTGCTGATGCATATAAAATGTTCCATGAAAAAATGGGTTGGAATGTAAATCTTCCAGGCATTGAACCAATAGCCTAATTAGTTGTTAATGAGTGTGTTGGTTTGTCACTCTTGATAGAAAGGGTAGCGAGAGCTTTCAGGAAAAAAGATGGTATTCACTTCTTGAATGATAGATTAAGAAGTTTATGGAGATGACCAAGTATCAAAATCGAGAGCAAGGATAATTGATTGAGTTTTTAAAGTTTTGTTATGACGAGTTAGAAGGTGAGGATAAAAATGTTTGCTTTAGGCACGACGCATTATATCTTGAAAACTGTGAAATTTATATAAATTATTTGTTGGAATGTTGGAGAGATGAAAGTTTTCTTGGTGATGCTTATCAATTTAGAGTTGCAAGTGAAAAATAACATACAATATTACATAACATTATCAATGTATGTTTGTTAGAGATGAATGATAAAATAAATCATGTTAATGTGAACAAAGTGCTGTGGACTACAGCTTTTAAAATTTCTATGCAAATTAATACATTTAAGATGTTGGTGAAAACCAGAGAGGGGTTGCGAGAGTCCCCTAGTGAGATAGAATGGCAGCAAGTAAATCAAATTTTCTTGATGGAAAATGACTTGTGCACTTTGCCTGAAATGCCAGATTGCAAGAATCTCTCAACTTTTTTTTCTCTGCAGAAACCATTTTCTATGAGTAATTCTTCAGCTATTCTTTAAACTAATGCAAAATAAATGAGTCCTAAACTTATATGGGAGTGGTATTACATTATTGTCCGTATTTATATTTTGTCTAACGATTCTCAGACTAATCAATTTGAATTCCTGCATCAATCTAATACAAATCCCAATTAGCATAAGACTCGTGCAACTGGAGATGCTTGACATTCGAGGTATTGGGATAAATTATTTTTCGACATAGATTGGACGTTCCATTCAGTTGAAGTGTTTGTTAATGTCACTGTATTTGAGCAATGGACAATTGAACGACGTGGAATTCCATTAAAATATTTTGTCAAATATTTCTTTATTGGAAGGGCTGAGAATTGATGTGGATCCAAACAATTGAACATGGAATGTAGTATCAAAGGCTATTACTGAGGACGCATTGCTATCTTATCACTTTTGACTTTGCTTTCAATTTACTTTCCTGAAGTAGATTGTTTAGATATTTTTATCTCAAAAGCCTTGGAAGGAAGGATATCCATTTCAAATTATAGTTTTTTTATGGTTGACATGCGTTAGCCAAGTTTTGAATTATTAATTGTTTTGAATATCAGATCATGAAATATTTGAAGTTTGCAAATTGCAGAGGGGTTGATTGTACAATTTTATATATTTTTTTCAAAAAAACTTATGCAAATGAATTGTCAATAGTATCAACAAGATGCGAGGTTGTTTAATCGAAGAGTGCAAAGAAATTAAAACAATTGTTGATTGTAATAGTATCACAAGAAGTGTGCTAGAGTGCTTATAAAAGTTGTACATAAACAATGTCCTATAGTTGTAAGCATTTGGGAAAGAGTTGTTTGTGCTAGAAGTTCAGCCCAACTAATAACCCTAACTTTGAGCAGATGCAAGAAGTTAAAGAAGATATTTACCAAATGAATGATTAAACAATTATTGCGGCGACTAACTGGCATATATGATGCCTCTCAATACATATCCTAATCGATATTCATACCATTGGGGTAGCCAGGTAGATGTGATTTATTTTTGTAAAAATATTTCTCTTAAGTATAATTTAGTCGCCGTAATAGTTGTTCAATCATTCATTCGAAGAATATCTTCTTTAACTTCTGGCATCTGCTCAAAGTTTGGGTTGTTAGTTGGGCTAGACATCTAGCATGAACAACTCCTTCCCAAATGCTTACTATTCTAGGGCATTGTTTATGTATAACTTTTCTAAGTACTCTTGCACACTTTTTGTGATACTATTACCATCAACAATTGTTTTAATTTCGTTGCACTCTTCAATCAAACAACCTCGCATCCCGTTAATACTATTGACTCCAAAGTCTGACAGTTTTAAGTTCCTTTGTGTCCAATCAATTCAAATGCATTGATTTTTTTAAAAATATCTAAAATTACACAATCAACCCCTTTACTATTTGCAAACTTTAAACACTTCATGATCTGATATTCAAAACAATCAATAATTCAAAACCTGGCTAACGCATGACAATCAACAAAAAACTAGACTTTGAAGTGAAAATCCTTCCATACAGGGCTATTTGAGATAAAAATATCCAAACAATCTACTTCAGAAAAGTAAATATTTTTATCTTTACTATCAAACTCTTCATTACAAAACTTTTATGGATGACAATAATAATCGTAATGAAAATTTATGGCGAATATCTACGAAATTAGAATGTAAAAGGTATCTACTTATTTTGGATGAAGTTTGTGATTATCTTGATCTACATGAGATAAAAATCCACGATAACTAGAAGAATAGTAAGGTGGTATTGGCCACTAGATACTGCAACATTTGTCATTATATGGAAACTGATGAACAAATTTATGAGAGGCAATTGTCTACAGCTGATGCATATAAAATGTTTCAGGAAAAAAGTGGGTCGGAATGTAAATCTTCCTGGCATTGAACCAATAGCCTAGTTAGTTGTTGATGAGTGTGCTGATTTGTCACTCTTGATAGACAAGGTAGTGAGAGCCTTCAGGAAAAAAGATAATATTCACCTCTGAAATGATGGATTAAGGTGTTTACAGAGATTTTGAGGATAAAAATATTTACTTTAGGTACGTTGCATTATATCTTGAAAACTGTGAAATCTATATAAATTATTTGTTAGAATGTTGGAAAGTTGAAAGTTTTCTTGGTGACACATAGCAGTTTAGAGTTGCAAGTGAAAAATGACATACAATATTACATGACATTATCAATGTATATTTGTTAGAGATGAGTGATAAAATAAATCATATTAATATGAACAAAGTGTTGTGGACTACAGCCTCTAAAATTTCTATGCGAAGTAATACATTTAAGATGTTGGTGAAAACCAAAGAGGGGTTGCAGGAGTCCCCTATTGAGATAGAATGACAGCAAATAAATTAAATCTCCTTAATGAAAAATAACTTGTGCACTTTACCTGAAATGTCAGATTGCAAGAATATCTTAACTTGTTTTTTCTCTGCAGAAACCATATTCTACAAGTAATTCCTCATTCATTTTTTAAACTTATGCAAAATATACGAGTCCTAAACTTATATGGGACTGATATTACGTTATTGTCAGCATTTATATTTTATCTAACATGCCTCAAAGTGATCAATTTGAATTCTTGCATCAATCTAATGCAAATCCCAATTAGTATAGGACTCGTGCAACTGGAGGTGCGTAACATTCGAGATACTAGCATAAATTATTTTTCGATATAGATTGGACGTTTGATTCAGTTGAAGTGTTTTTTTAATATCACTGTATTTGGGCAATGGACAATTGAATGATGTGGAATTCTATCAAAATGTTTAATCAAATCTTTCTTTATTTAAAGAGCTGAGAATTGATGTGGATCCAAAAAATTAAACATGGGATAGAGTATCAAAGGCTATTATTGAGGACGCGTGGCTACCTTATCACATTTGACTTCGCTTTTAATTTTCTTTCTTGAAGTAGATTGTTTTGATATTTTTAGCTCAAATAGCCCTGTAAGGAAAGATTTCCACTACAAATTCTAGTTTTTTACTGGTTGCCATGTGTTAGCCAGGTTTTGAATTATTGATTGTTTTGAACATCAAATTATGAGGTGTTAAAAATTTGCAAATAGTAGAGGGGTCGATTGTGCAATTTTAGATATTTAAAAAAAAAAACTGATGCATTTGAATTAATTGGATACAAGGAAACTTAAGACTGTCAGACTTCAGAGTCAACAACATCAACGGTATGTGAGGTTGTTTAATTGAAGAGTGCAACGAAATTAAAACAATTGTTAATGGTAATAGTATCACAAGAAGTATGCTAGAGTGCTTAGAAAAGTTGTACATAAACAATGTCTTAGAATAGTAAGCATTTGGGAAGGAGCTATTCGTGCTAGAAGTCTAACTCAACTAACAACCCTAACTTTGAGTAGATGCCAGAAGTTAAAGAAGATATTCTCCGAATGAATGATTGAACAACTATTGCAGTGACTACCTGGCATATATGATGTCTCCCAATACATATCCAAATCAATATTCATTCCATCGGAATAGTTAGGTAGATGCCAGAAGTTAAAGAAGATATTCTCCGAATGAATGATTGAATAACTATTACGGCGACTAAATTGTACTTAAGAGAAATATTTTTACAAAAATAAATTGCATCTACCTAGTTATCACATGGAATGAATATTGATTTGGATATGTATTAGGAGACATCATATATGCCAGGTAGTCGCCGCAATAGTTGTTCAATCATTCATTTGGAGAATATCTTCTTTAACTTCTTGCATCTGCTCAAAGTTAGGGTTATTAGTTAGGCTAGACTTTTAGCACGAACAACTCCTTCCCAAATGCTTACAACTCTAGGACATTGTTTATGTAAAACTTTTCTAAGCACTCTAACACACTTATTGTGATACTATTACAATCAACAATTGTTTTAATTTCGTTGTACTCTTGAATTAAACAACTTTGCATCCTATTGATGCTATTGACAATTCATTTGCATAATTTTTTTTAAAATATCTAAAATTGCACAATCAACCCCTCTACAATTTGTAAACTTTAAACACTTCATAATCTGATATTCAAAACAATTAATAATTCAAAACCTGGCTAACGCATGGCAACCAACAAAAACTAGAATTTGAAATGGAAATCCTTCCATACAGGGTTCTTTGAGATAAAAATATTAAAATAATCTATTTCAAGAAAGTAAATTGAAAGCAAAGTCAAATGTGATAAGATAGCCACGTGTCCTCAATAATAGCCTTTGATATTATATCCCATGCTCCATTTTTTTGATCTACATAAATTCTTAACTCTTCCAACAAAGAAAGATTTGACAAAACATTTTGATGGAATTCGTTTAATTATCTATTGCCAGAATACAATGACATTAATAAACACTTCAACTGAATCAAACGTCCAATCTATGTCGAAAAATAATTTATCCTAGTAACTCGAATGTCAAGCACCTCCAGTTGCATGAGTCCTATGCTAATTGAGATTTCCATTAGATTGATGCAAGAATTCAGATTGATTACTGTGAGGCACATTAGACAAAATATAAATGCTAACAATAATGTAATATCAGTCTCATGTAAGTTTAGCACTTGTAAATTTTGTATAAGTTTAAAGAATGGCTGAGGAATTACTCTTAGAAGATGGTTTCTGTAGAGAAACAAAGTTGAGAGATTCTTGCAATCTGAAATTTCAGGTAAAGTCTACAAATCATTTTCCATCAAGGAGATTTGATTTGCTTGCTGTCGTTCTATCTTAGTAGGGGACTCTCGCAACCCTTGTCTCATTTTCACCAACATCTTAAATGTATTACTTTACATAGAAATTTTAAAAGTTGTAATCCACAGCACGTTGTTCATGTTAACATAGTTCATTTTATCACTCCTCTATAGCAAATACACGTTGATAATGTCATGCAAAATTGTATGTCATTTTTTTCCCTTGCAACTCTAAATTGATATGCATCACTAAGACCTCAGCTCTCCAACATTTCAAATAATCAATATAGATTTCATAGTTTTTAAGATATAATGCACCGTGCCTAAAGCAAATATTTTTATCCTCATCATCTAACTCGTTATAACAAAATTTTAAAAACTCAATCAATTCATCCTTGCCCTCGATTTTGATACTTGGTCATCTTCGTAAACTCCTTAGTCCATCATTCAGAGGTGAATATCATCTTTTTTCCTGAAGGCTCTCGCTACCCTGTCTATCAAGAGTGACAAACCAGCATACTCATCAACAACTAACTAGGTTATTGGTTCAATGCCTGGAAGATTGACATTCTGACCCACTTTTTCCTAGAACATTTTATATGCATCAACTGTAGACAATTACCTCTCATAAATGTGTTCATCAGTTTCCATATAATAACAAACGTCATGGTATCTAGTGGCCAACACCACCTTACTATCCTTCTAGTTATCATAGATTCCTATCTCATGTAGATCAAGACAATCCCAAATTTCATCCAAAAGAAGTAGACACCTTTTACATCTCAAATTCCTATCTCATGTAGGTCTCAAGATGCACAAAGATGGAGCTTGAAAGGCTTTTCTTGTCATAAATAGACCATGGGTCAAACCTAACACAAGTTAGGCCCAAAAGGCCTTATGCCTTCCTCATACTTGGGCTAATCTTTTTAAAGGCTATCCTATCAAGACTTAAACTCTTATAAGGCTTTTAAGTTTTGGCCCATAACTTTCTAAGGTTTTAAGGGCCTTAAGTGAATCACGAATGGCTTGCTTACTAAACTGCTTAGTCTTAACCCTCAAGTTTAACCATTAATTACACTAACTTCTATAGTCTAAATAAGTCTAACTATCTCTAATAAAAATTAAAAAAAGATATAATAATTCTTATATATAAAAATAAAAATAAAGCCCAAAATTATAAACTTATTCTAAAGGTGTTTAAAGATTAATCCTAAACGGTAATTAGGCGGGGTGTTGCAATGACAGATTCCCTTAGTTGCAAATCATGAGGGGTGTTCTCTTCACTAATGTCTATGCCAAAAGAAATAATAAAAGACATGGAGAGACTTAACGTAGAAGTCATCAAGGAGGCTTAGGGGAGGGACCTAAAAGCAAACTCCAGAACGAGGAAGGGAATGGGGATTCCAACTCTCAAAAAAGTAAATTCTAATGTACTGATGGAGGACTTGCATTCCTAACAATGAAGAAATCAAGAAAATCATCATGGATGAAGCCCATCAATCTATTTACTTTGTAGATTCCAGGAGTACAAAAATATATTGAGACTAAAACAAATAAATATTTGGTGAAATAACATAAAAATGGAGAGATTGTGCAATTCGTAGAAAGGTGTTTGACTTGTCATCAAGTCAATGTAGAACACCAGAAATCAGTAGAACTCTTGAACCCTTTAAAAATCCAAAAATGGAAATGAGAATGAATTACCATGGGTTTTGTAATGGGATTCCCAGGGCACCAAAAATATACGATATCATTTGGGTAGTAGTGGATCATCGATCAACCAAGTCACCTTAATCCTACCAAATAAAGTTAGAAGCTAAATAGATAAATTGGCAGACCAGTATATGGGAGAAATTGTTTGTCTACAATCTACATGAAGTCTTGATATCCATCGTCTCTAATAGAAATCCTCATTTCACAGCAAAACTTTGGTTGTCAAATCACTGTTTGATACTCCCACTATAATATTTGAGAAAATGAAATAGCTACCTATATATTGTCTTGATTTGTAACGCACTAGACAATATGGAAACCTATTCAGCTTCGGGTATGATAATATCTTTTTTGTTTTTAGTAAGGTTTAGTGATGATAATCAATTGGCGTAAAGGCATCTTGTCTGTCAAATTGCTAGATACAATTTCTATTAATGTAGTACTATTATTGATTTCAATTAGTTGACAATTTGTAATATTTTTAGATTAATTTGTAATAGTTTTAGATTAATTTTTATTCATGTAATAGCTTAGAATACTTATATTTTTATGTTTTATACTGTAGACAACCTTTGTTTAATTTTATGTATATGCAAATTGTAAATTAAATATATTTTTTTAAAAGAAATGATATTTGCATTCATAGATTGTGAAAGCGTCATGCACTAATTTTGAAAAAAAAAAAAGTAAATATGAGACTCATATGAAAAAAATTAATTTTTTAATAGTGTACCCTACTCTTTTTTAAAATGAGTGTGCAATGCTTATACAACCTATGACTGCATCTAGCATTACTTTTTTTTTTTTTTCCAATTTGGGCCCAAACTAGTCCAAAAATAGGTTTTGGGCCTAGTGTGCCTTGAGCCCATTTGATAGGTACTTGGCATAGGAGATGCACCTATTCATGCAGGGGTTTGATATATTGTCTTGGTAGAAGGTCAATGTCGTTAAGTATCTTCTCCTTGGAGACATAGCCTATAGTATTTTGGCTATCTTTATTACCACATTAGTCTCAAAGTCGGCCTTTAGCATGAGGGGGTGCATATTAGATCCATTTAAGAATTCACTATCTCCAACCACTATGGAGGTTGATTTGCACTGAAAATTGGATTAAAGGGAGGCCAATTCCTATTTAGGATTTGGTAGACTTTGCAGAGACCGTGGAGGAGATGAGTGGTTCACTCTAATAATGTTTTTGCTTATAATATATTGTGTTATTACTTATATTCAAATTTAATTATTGTAAGGACAACTTTGATAAATGTACCTACGTCTCTATTAGCGGCAATATGGCTTCTCCGTTTGATTCATCATTACCATTGGTTTGTATAATGATTTTCTTTTTTATTTGTAGTATGTATAATGTTTATTTTTGTAATTGTAATTGGTTTTTTTGTATTTTTTTCCTGCTTTTACATACTCATTGTCACATGTTCAATCCCAATGATCTCATCTTCAATCTCAATTTTATCTTGGTTTGTAATTATAATTTTGTATCTTTATCACACACACACACACACATAATATTTATATTTATGATTTTTTCTTCTTTGTTTTTCAGATTTTATAATCTCACACCCTCTCCTGCCTAAGTTTTAACCCTAATCCCAAATTCTCAAGGATCTAATTTGCAATCATTGATAGTCTAACTTTGTTTGTACTTGTTGCTTTATGCTTTTAATTTTTTTTTTTTTTTTACATATGTATATATCATTATATTGTTTGTATTTTGTATTTTATAATATCACATTTTCACTTGCCCACCACCACCAGATTCTAATCTCATAACTCAAAGTCATCTAGTATGTCACATTGTCATATGCAATTTCTAATATTGTAATATTATTGATTTCAATTATGTGACAATTTATAATATTTTTAAATTAATTTGTAATAGTTTTAGATTAATTTTTATTATTGTAAAAGCTTAGAATACTTATATTTTTATGCTTTATGCTTTAAACAACATTTGTTTAATTTATGTATATGTAAATTGTAAAATAAACATAATTTTTTAAGAGAAATTATATTTACAGTTATGGATTGTGAAAGCAGCGCACTCGCTTTAAAAAAAAAAGTAAATATGAGACTTATATAAAAAAAATTAATTTTTTAATAGTAAACCTTACTCTACAATCCATAATTGTGTCTAACATTACTCTTTTTTAAAATTTGGGTGTAAACTAGCTCAAAAAGAGATTTTGGGACATTATTTAGTCCAGAAAGAGGTTTTGGGCCTATGGGCCCATTTTCTCCGGATGGGAGGCGGATGGACCCGGTGTCCAAATCTACCCCTTATCATTGAGACGGGGGCCTCGCCTTTAGATGGCGGGGCTAGATCTACGGGTGAACCACACCTTTGCCAAGGGGCAAGGTGTGGGATGCGGCCTCTCCCACTCACGTTCCTAATTGTTATCTTCGAAATTATTTTTTTTTTAAAAACAAAAGAAAAAAAAAAAAGAACTGAAAACCGTTTTAGAATGATGATATTTTGTACTAAAATTCTGAACAAAAAAAATTACTATAACAAAAGTTTGTCACAATAATTCCACATAGACATAATACATGACAGAGTTCTTTCTCCAAGATGAGAGGAAACTTCCTTCAATCTAATTAGAAAATTAATGAACATACACATGTAAAAAATTTCGGTTATGCTTTTAAAAAAATCATAAATTTGTCACATGATTAATAAATAATTCATATTTATAAATAAGTTTGAGAAAATTTGGTCCAATCCAATTTAAGAGGAAAAAATCTGCCACTTAAAAGCGCGTCTATATGGATAAGAAGGTGACTGAGGACTAAACTCCCCACAAATTTGCAAGATAAGCATCCAGGTCAGTGCCGAGGATGCAGAAGATAGCGAGGGATAGCGGTGACAGGACGTTTACCATGTGAAGAGATCATGAGGCGGGAAGGTCTTGTCTAATTCAGTATACCAGAAGGGTCTTTGGGTCAAGGGGTTGTCTCGATCCATCCAACCAAAGAAACCAACTTTATACGATGAACCAACCCCTGTGCCGTGTGGACTACACTGCACTCCACTTGCTTACATTTTTGCTTTCAGGGGTCTGGCGACTGACATTCATATTCCTAAATGGTTTGAAGGGTCCAAATCGGTGGTTCGAGGACTTGTTTTGGTGTCATTCCACAGATTAAATACGGCGGGCATTGCCCGAGGGGCATGTCTCTGTCTTACTGCATTTTCTTTTCCAACAGAAAAATGGGATCAAACTACACACTGTTATCTTCACAGCAATTAGTTATATATTCTCATTGGGGTTCCATGCTCATGCACATGGTTTCAACTTTATGTTAGGTCCAAACGTCATATTTGATTGAAAAATTGATTGATGCCCAATGAGAAGAAAGAATATTAAGTGGGACTCATAATCCCAAAACCCTTATTGCTTGTCATTGGATTGGAAGAGGCAGGCGGGAAACAAAAGCAACTATATTGTCAGCGGATTGTGTAAAAAGACAAGAATAATTCTTTGAAGATCTTTATATCACGTACGATCCTGATACAATTTGATTTGGAATTTATCTTTTAAATTAAATCAAATTATGACATATAAACTTAATTTGGAATTTATCTTTTAAATTAAATCAAATTATGATGACATATAGACGTTATAGGATATAAATGCAAGAAAAAAATGAAATTTCTAGCTTGTCAAGTGGTATGTTGCGATCAAAATTGTCAAATTTTAACCAAATTAATATCTAATAATTTTAAAAAATTTCAATCAAAGTATTTAAGCAGTGTTGCAACCATATTTCAACTTTAACACCCTGATTAATATTATGTGCTCAATTAATTAAGAGAGAGGGGAGTAGATGGACAAATGGAGGTTAGTGTATAAGGAACAGAGCAGGGCAGATGGAATTCATTTTAAGAAACAAGAGATTAGACATCAATAATCATACTTGCATTAATATAATCATACATCACACCAGCAGTAGATCCTGATTCTGATTTGTGGGATCCACTCAACCCGACAAGCAGGGCTCTAAGACCTTCTGGTTGTTGGACATATCTATCTCCCCCTCCCGCTTCCAACCCTAACAACTCCACACCCATCATCTTAATTTTTGACGAAATGCAATCCATCTCACGCTTCCTGTCACACGCGCGCGCGCGCGCACTCTGAGCTAATATCAACGTTACCAGTTTACATCAAGCAACAAGTCTAAGAGAAATCAAACCCCTATTGCATCTTGGGGGCAAATCTAAAATGTGAAGAAAAAAAGAGACAAAATCTCCACCCAAACTAAAAGCACCAGCTGAAAGCAGCCTAGAGCAGGCTCTCTTTCTTCTATCAGTGAGTTAAAACTCTGGATAACTTGTTTTCTAGAACAAACCTCTGTACAAATGCCAGATCGGTTACATAACCAACTTGCAATTAAATCCTCACTACCTTGTAGTAGTAATTAACTTATAATTGTAATGAAAAATATGGGGATTAATTACTTTGAAATGGTTGTCATTGGATTATGAGCCTTTGGTACTTCGTCTCTGTAGGACAATCAGAGCCTTCACACAGAACCCTTTTTCTATTGATGCCACAGCTGGTGGGGGTGTTGCAACTGAAAATGTTAGCCAATGAGTCTTGGCGGAACTCTGGTTGTGGCGGTGGTGAAGGAATGGTTACAGGAGGAATCTCAAAGGACTCAAGTGGTGGGGGTGGGTGCCTCCATTGGGGAAGAGGTCCAGCCAGAAGAAGAGTCTGAAGGAGTGGACCTGCTTTCATCACTGCCTGTAAAAGCTTACCCTTTTCAGGTAATGGCTTCTCAGGGAATGGCTCTACTGTTGTTTGTGGCAAAGATTGGGTTGCTGGTGGTGGAGGCAATCTGGAAGGTGGAATTGGGTCAACAATTGGAGAGGAAACAATGCTCTCCTCACAGTCTGAGGATGAGAAGCCGTTGTTGGAGTCGATTCCTCTTCTGGGTTCGTCTTCAATGCTGGAAATTCCTGAAAGAGGAGCAGTTTGTTGATGCTGTTGCTGGAATAAGAGCTTCTCAAGGAGGAGTCTTTGGCATTTCTCTTGTGCTTCGTCTCTTTCTCTGATGGCTTTGCTAAGCAGATCTTTGAGATGAAGTAACTGATCATCTCTCTTTCTAAGCTCCTCATGAGCTGCCAACCTTGTTTGCTCAAGTTCCAGAGTAGTGAACAAAAGAGAAGTTCTGAGCTCTTCCATTGTCTGTATGATCAAAATAGACATCAAACATGTGTAATTAGCTCTCAAATGGCAAAGAAAGGAACCCCATTATGCATTTATGAGCAGGGAAAAGAGAACGAAAACCCATTAACCTCCGCTACTACAAAAACCAAATTAAACTAAATCCTCAGACAATCACAACACAAAAGAAACTCGTTACCTTTCCTTGGTTGTAGTAAGCCCAGCTAGGAAGAGGATTGCGTTGGTCTTCCATGTTCCTGTAAATGGACTGAAAAATTGAACCAAGTATTTATCAGAGAGAGAGGGAGAGAGAGAGAGAGAGAGAGGTGGGAGGTTTTGAGCGGTTCTCTCTCTTATAAGAAGTAGTTGCCACTGTTTTCTGTTGTAATCTTTGCTTTTTTCCTCAGTAGGAGTTGAACAAAAGTGCAAAAGGCCAAAAGCGTAGCAAGCCAATTCCTATATGCTGTGCTCTCTCCGTCTGAGTCTGAGTCTTTATTTTTATTTTTATTTTTTGGGAAAGAAAATAAAAATAAATAAATAAATAAAAATTACCGAGTCTATGGCTCTATGCACAATCTAGCGCGGCGAATCATGTATCAGCGATAAAAGCGGGAGCAAAGAAACCAGTTTCCCCATGTCCTATCCTGTTGATACAGACCTTCTTCAGGAATCACTTCGACTTTTGTACCCACTTGCATAAAATTGGAAGAGACTGCACAAATGTAAAGTTTCATCAGCAAAACCATTTAAATTTTACAACCCCACTTTATATTATATTCTTATAATTATTTTTTAATTGAGATTTAAATTCTACATAAATGGTTTTCATTTAAAAAAAAAAGTGATAAAAATAGTAGTTTGAATTTTTCTTATTTAGAGGATGATTAAGCCCACACACAAATAATACCTCGTGTGACTTGAAAATGCTGCCGTTTAGCCCAATCAAAGTCATGATGCGTTTGCTGCATATATCTTGTCCTGTGGAAATGATTTCAAGCATGAAGAAAGTTGCGGGAGTTTTTCGTGGGATAAAAATATTGCGTCAAATAAGAACAAAGTTGAGTACTTTGAAATTGTATTGATGGTTCCAAACTCAATGTTTCAGTACATCTTTGGATGAAGTAGACGCTTCTCATGTTCTTGTCTTTCGAACAAATGGTCTTATTTGATAGTTAGGTTTCTACGCAGAGGGGTTTGGCAAGCTTCAAACCCACGTGTTCTCATGATATGTAAGTAGAATTTTTATCCTTAGATTTTATTTTTTATTTTCCCAATTTAATTGTGTATTTATTTATATGCATAACGCATTTTTTTTTTTTTTAAATTCGTCAAAGAAAAATTAAAAATATGTGGGAAATAGCTAACAATCTTATGGTAATAGATTAAAAATATGCATTGCCTCTAGCACTTTGTATCCTTCTATAGCGTGTACATCTCAACCGTGATGATTTTATCTATCATTTCTACTCTTTTTTGTCAACCGCAAAACTCTTTCGTGAGATTAAAATTCTAATCTTTTTACAAAGGAAGAACACATCAATTGAACTATAAATCAATCGGTATAACGCCAACTTCTGTCGTATATTCACTTCTCAACCCAAATGGCAAGGTTTTTCCAGTTTGTTGATTTTTCTCTCACACGTGGGCTGCCTTTCCCAATAAATCCAAACAAGGATTTCTTGTTAAAATTTCTCTCCTTGCAATCCAAAGAATTTGATTAACCCATTTTGAAATTTTCCTTCTTTGAGTTATTTTTTTCTGTTTTGAATGTCAAATTAGTATACTTCTCTTTGCAAAGATTAATATCTAGTCATACTCTTAACGTAACGTCTCAATAGAAAACTCAAACCATATGACATATACTTTAAATAATATAATTTGAATCTCATTGAAACCTTATAAAGAATAAAAACTTCTTATTTTTAAGTAACGTAAAATCTCATATATCAGTTACAGTTAACTTTATAACGTAAAGAGAGTACCACACTTAACCTAATAGGCCAATGATTAAATTTTTTAAGCGGCTATAAATTCACTAATTCAACCACATACTAAAGCTCCCAATAATATTGCAGAACGGAAGAAAGGGTTACATCCGAGCAGTATTTATTTGAAAAGATATGGCTAAACTTTTAAGCAAGTGATTGATGATTTCTAGATAATATTAATATTATAAGAGTCGTAATAAAAATAAATAAAACCTAATGTTAGGTAGGATTCTTTAACTTTTACTCGGAATTTTCGAGAGAATTTTGGTTCCATTATTATTATTTTAAAGAAAAAGGAATGATCAACTCTCCAGTCATGTCGTGTTTCGTACATATTTCTTTGGTCCGTTGAAAATACAGGCAACCCTAACACCTTCTTCCATCTCTTCAGCTTGACCTCTAGCAATTGTATAAGAATATTCCAACTTAAAATCATATTCTAATATTTCATTTTCCAAACCATAATTTTATAAAATTAAGCCTTGATTTTTTCTGTTCAATGGACATGCCAAAACTTGTTTCCCTTAAAATTTTAAGAGAAAAATAATTTGTATAGTTTTAGGTTATATAAATTTCACGTATTGATTTAAAAATATAATTTATATTAAAAAGATTTATTTTTTAACTATAGATCTCGCTAATTTTTAAAATAAGCAGACGAAATTTATATACCTTAATATTATATTTAATATTAATTTTTTAATACTATATTTAATATTACTCTCATTAGCTGTAGAAAGATGGAGCACATTATGTATGCAAGGACTCGTATTGGTCTTAGAAATCTGGCATAATATTAGGAGCTTTTCAACCGGCATGTCTTTTTTGACAAACAAAAGTCACAAAGCAAAATAGAAGATGGAATCATCATGGCCTTGGAAGCTGCTTGTCATGGCACTCATTTTTGACTTGAGGGATTTGCCTGCATGTGCTAGCTGCAGTTCATCCCCAGCATAGACTACACCTGTACAACACAACCCTACCAACTAGCTAGTAGATACATCTATACGTATTTTCTATGAAAATCTCTCTTTAAGAGCATGCTTTCAAACACAACACATTACACACATTTTTGTGATTTATAGATAGCTTTTTATGTCCCATTTTCTAAGAGCTATATACTCTTCTCACCGTGTTTTACAGCATTTGCCTGCTTTGATCGAAATTTTATAAAAAGCACAATATTTCAATCATTATTGTATTCTTGTTAAAGTACTTTAAATCAGATGACATAAAGTCTGATTTTCAAATAGAAAAATTAGGTTCGAACTCTTTATTTTTATATAAAAAAACAAATTCATCACTGTATTGCACTAAAAATTAGCCTAACGGTGACAATTTCTCGAATACACACAAAGAAATATGTCGCTATTTTCCATTTTTTTCGTCTTTTCTTCAATACCAAGTCATTTGGAATATTTATAGGGATTTCTATCCCCATTATCTTAATATTTTCTAGTTTCAGTACAAAAACTAGGATGAAAACTGTAGTCTCATGTATTGTATTTCAAACCTATCTCTTTCTAATGTTCAAATATAAGGTCAAGGGAAATAATTCCATTGGCCAGAAAAAAAGGAGCTGGTAACCAAACTTTCCCACCAATATACTTGCCCAAAGAAAGTCGATGGACCCCTTTTGAACACTAAAGTCCTAGTTGAGGGAAAGAGTGAGGCTTCCATTTGACCAGTTCAAGACTGCCATAATATCTGGGACACGTGTACGGTGCGAGTGAGGCTTTAACATCACATCTGACTCCTAATCTTGTAATTTGATAATATCGAAAAAGGATAGGAAAATACAATTAATTAATAATAAATAAATATATAAGATTGGGAGCGCCATGGCTTTATGTCCCATTCGTAATGTGATTGTTAATTGCCTGCACATGTTTGTCCACACCGGGATGCGGCTATTTTAAGCATCACGCAGGGGGGGACACTCCCTCCAACTTCTCCCTCCTCTTCCTCCATTTTGGAGAAACTGTAACTCCTTTTTTTTTTTTTTTACTAGAAAATAATTTATTTATATTTTATCAATAATAATAATGATTTTCAAAGGATGGATTTTATTGATACAAAATCACGTCATTTTTTATTTATCATTTAAACTTAATGATTTTTTTAAGTTACCATTTATTTTATGCTAATTTTAATTTATTTATCTCACAAAAGACACTTAAATCCTCTTTTCAATCCAATAACAAAAATAACTATTTTAAAACCAATGCTATTAATTTCTGTATTCAATCTTGTATATTGAAAAAATTGAATTGATTTTTGTATTTTACTTAAAAGTTTAGAAAAATTGTAATGATTTGATAATAATTAGATGAAAAAAATAAAAAATTTAAATTTTAAAAATATTTATATTTCAGTGATGTTCTAATGTTGAGATAAGTTTATGATGTTTGAATAGTGAAAATATTTCATCTCATTTCAAATCATCTTATCTCATCATATGATTACAACTTTTTTCAAAATTTCATATAAAGTATAATAAAGAATTAAATTTTTCAAATTTTAAAATAATAATAATATTAAAAAATAATATTCTAACAATATTTTATTTAACTTTTAACTTTTATCTCAACTTAATTACTATCGGAACCAAACCTTCTGGTCCTAATTATATAAAAGCTTAAATGAAAGTGCGGGCACGAGTGTAGAAACCCACCTACTTATACATGATTTGCCTCCTACAGGAGTAATGAGCGACATTCTTTTGAGCCCTAGCATAAGACACCTTGTGGATTCTTCTAAGCATTGATCTGCACTTCATACACCTCTTCTTATATCTTCAATTATTCTCTCTGTCGTCTCCCTCAATCCTAGTTTCTTTTTCATTTTCTCTTTTCAATCGTCTCGTCTTTAATTTGTTTGTCGTCCACGCCTTCCCATTGTCTCTTGTCCGCATCGTCTCAGTACTCTCATTTCCTTCAATCATCTCTTTTTCTCGTCTTTCTCTTTACCCGGCCACTTGTTGTTTCTCATGCATATATACACAAAATCTTTGTCATCACCACTTGGGCCAATGCGAGCTTAGTGGTCAGTGTGCTTGGAAAGGGGGCGGGGATGGTCCTCGGCAACAGGTGGCCGGATTGGTAGGTGATCAGAGTCCAATAGTTGAGCACGTAGGTGGTGGACAAACCATGCAGTGGCAAACCTAGCATCCCGGTTCCAAGAAACAATTAGATTTTCTTACAGGTTTTATGTTACATGAATCAAATTCTAGTTAATGGATTATGTTCTCTCGCCACCAACAGCAGCACAACATGAGTACTACGTACATTGGACGTTGCTGCCTCATTTCCTGACGCATGCATGCAGCTTAATTGGCAGTTCACTGCCTATTGCAACTTAGGGAATCAGCCCAATAAAAAAACCAACATTCAAGGTAGTTTCAATTAGTACTTCAAGCAAGCGTAAATCAACCTTTTTAATAATTTGGGATAGAAATCATAATAAATAAAGGGTAGTTAGAGAGCAAAATTGACTTTCCCCAAAGTCAAAGTATTGATACCACAGTATATTCCACTCAATTATTGTAAGAATAATAAAGGAGCGTCAAGCTAGCCAAATAAAAGATTATATTCAAATTATTAGATTACTAAAACATGATAAAGATCATCTTGGTGGGCATGAACTTGATAATACATGAGAAGTTGTTCATCAAACCCTAACCTGAATAGGAAATTATATATAGGTCATGACTAGATAATTCTCAACTTGATAATTCTCAATTATAGCTCTAAAGAGTGTGATTGTGGGACTTGTATAGGGTCTAAAAACTGTTGTTAGTGCGATTTGTGAAAATCTTTTTAAATCTATTTCTTTCATTCAACTTAAGATTTTGAGGCTATAAAGTGCGCACATGTGTCTCTTTTTAGGCTTTGATTGTAGTGCACCGGATGTTGGACGTTTTTGTGCTTGAGAAAAAACCAAGACCTCAGGTCTAAATTAGGGGAACCAAACCCTCCGTTCCAACTCGAGGTGTCTTTCCCTTTTGAATCGATAGGGTCATGTTTGATCAACCAATTAAGCATACTCTTTTGGCTGGACCAATTAATATCTCCATAACAACCCTTGTGCTACTACAATGAAAAGGAACCATACAACAACAATTAGCATGACATTTTAAGAAAGTACAAGATTCTATTAATACTCTTAATTGCCAAAACATGATATAAATTTAGAAAAAGAATATGGCATCACCATATCTTTCTTTTCCCGCCTCCAAGCTCCACTATCTTCAATGCCATAATAGTAGTTTGTCTAGGCATGTTTTAAGAATGATAATGATCATAATAATGATACTCAAGGTATGATATTAGTGATTATAATTATCATTCCAATAAATAGTTGTTAAAAAAGACATGGCTAAGGTATCCAAAAAACAGGGGATCCCTGATCTACTTGATATATGTTAATGTAGAAGTCTTTAAGGAAGCCATCCTTAAATACCCAAAAAGAGGAGAGACATCGAGTATCATTACAACATCACTTTTACCAACATTATTACATTATACAAGAGCAACTAAAAAAAAATAAAAAACTTAGGGATTTACTGTAGAGCGGGCATCATATTCATCATAGACTCTTTGGTAGGACTGGCTATCCCTTTTGCACATTTGGACCCCACATTATCGTACCTTTGATGCCTTCTCAATCAAACCTGCAGTGGGTTGCATCAAAGACTATGATCTGGTTGGCAATATGGATAACATCACCATTCTTCATTTGCCATTTGGTTGAGTGATAATAAATACATTACTTAAAAATGTCTTTAATCCCCATCATGAGCATAAAAAGGGCCCGGCCAATATGCTTGCAATATCTTGATCACTCTTAACCAACCAAAAGTTACACTTCCAAGGGAGAAAATGTACTCAAAGAAGAATTAAAACCCTCAACAATTTTTGAGTTTGGATAAATCTTAAACATATAGCTCACTTCCAATGAAACTCCAACTCATGATAAATAAAGGGAATTTGGCTTAAAAGATTCTAGGAGGATCATATATAATTGGGGGTTGAGTACATAATTAGATTTCGGGTTTTACACTGCTATCTTTTTACTTCGCGAGTTTCTTATTTTATTGCTATTTTAAATATTTTAAATTCGTCAAAAAATTGGAAATTCAAAAAGCAAAAATGATATTGGTGTAAGACTTCAAAGAAACTGATTGTATATTTAACCCTATATATGTAATTTCTGCCCAAGGTTTATCATTTATACCTGAGACGAGAGAAAATTATTAAGTTTTATCTAAAAGAAATAGCATGCTTGCAAGAGTACTGCACAGTGCACACACTACTTTTCTAGCTAATAAAAAAATATTTGCAAAAATCTCGTCTGTAACATCTTTGCATGAAAAAGTGTAAGAGTCGGAAAGAAATTAGGGGCCTACCTTAACCAGAATTCTTTTGCCTTTTGATAGAAATGATTCCATTAACGGTCGCAAAAGCAATTCGTTAATTCTTTTCAAGAACCCTGTGTTTCTTACTCGGCTAGCTATTCCTTTCAACATCCCCACAGTTTAGTGGTTGATTTCAACCTTTTTATCCCCATCTTTCCTTGACACTACAAGATATTAATATATAAATATTTTTCATGTAGATACCACCACTTTTTCGGAAAATTACATAATATGCTCGCTTGGGGCTGCATGGCCCGGCTATACTTTGTAATTTCGAATTATTAAATGTTTTACATTCAATAAACATTTATTTTGCAGCAAAATAGAATAAGAGGAGATAATTGAAGATGGCTTCTCTATTTAAACACGATTATCGTATCACAATAATCGTTGAGAACGAGATAGAAGGAGCGAGAAGTAGTAGATGCTGCTCGAATTTGAGTCATCCCTAGCCTATATTCCAGTCCCACCAAAGAATTCAATAAATTCTTAAGCGGCTAATATTACACCATTTAACTAAAAATTGATAAACAACACTCAGCCTAATTTTCAAAGGAAAACATGTCTTCGTTTAAAGTTAAAAATAAAAATAAACTCTATTTAAGTTCTTCATTTACCAATACATTATTTTGTATGTTTGATATATTTTTTTCATAATTATAATAAGTCTTCCAATAAATAATTCACTTAAGGGATGATTTATAAATAACAATATATATATATATATATATATATATCTGTGTGTGTGTGGACTGAAGTTGACTGAAATTATTCATGCAATTGAGGTTACTTCAAGCACAAGTGTTCCTCCATTTTTGGGGTTTCATCCCACATCAACAGAGAGAGAGAGAGAAAAAGGGGGTAAAGGAATATACTTAGATTCAGTTTTGAATTGGATTACTCACAAATAGAAAGGAAACCCCGAGCTGAAGTCCACCATTAGTGGGGTCTTAACGGCTAATTCCTGTCGGCGTAATCGAAAAGGATATTAATGGATGACAACTTTGTTTAAACCGCGTGGGCTCCATTACTAACATAAATATTATTAGAAAGACAGAAAATACAATAAATAGGTCACATAGGACTCTTTAGTCTTTAGGTGGGTCGTCAATTCCATCTCAAATCATATCATGTTTTTGTAGTTGTATGATCTTTGGAATCCCAAGCCCTCTCATTACACCAACAATTAATTAATATAAAATATAATAAAATAAAAGGTTAAAGAAAGCTACCTCCTTGGCTCCCCCCAACCAAGTTTTGTTTAATCCTTGTCATCAATCTTATCATTAATTAATATTATTTAGAAAAATAATTCATCTGTCCGGGTATAGTCCAAATCATACGTACTCATTTGATGAATGACGCGTGTCTTTTTTATCTTTTTTTATTTTTTTATTTTAAAGTTTGTGAGAATTAAGGAGAATTATGATAGGATACAGTTAAAAAACTATTGCACAGTCAATGTACACTGTAAATATCGTTCATGCAATAATGATTGAATTTCTTGAACATTTGGCTCCCAAACATCAACTTCACCAACTCAATTATAGATATCCTCCATATCAATGCTCAACAACTGGATGACTTTTATCAGACTGTCCAGCATCATCGATCTACATCGATCATCGGACCGTTCTTTGGTTTCACAACCAGATTTTTGAATCCAGATCTGATGCATGCATTGCTGCCCCAATTATGGTGTCGGGTTTTATGCCTTGTAGTGCACACCATCTTGATCAGATTGCAAGCACTGTAATTTGGAGAAATTATTAGGCTTTTCTTCTGTTAATGATCGGCGGAAAATAACTCCGATGATTAAGTTAGTCGGAGATTCTTTTAGAGTAAATTGTTGAGGAGAAAATTTCAAAGAGATGTGATTCTGCATGTTTTAAGGAACCCCACCATTCTATTGAGTTTGAGGCAATCACTTGCCATCATGTTCATTTCGGAGTGTCCGTTAATTATCATCATCATTCGAGACTCTAAGGAGCCGTCTACCTGCATGCTTCATTTTTGTAAACGATCTACAGATATATATATAAATATATATATATATATATAGGGGTTATGTTTTCACAACATGTCTAATCTTTTTTTATTTAATCATTTCAATTTTCTCAAATTCTCATATAAAATAAAATAAAAAATTTAAAATTTTAAATCTCAAAATAATAATAATAATATTAAAAAAATATATTCTAACAATATTTTATTCAATTTTCATTTTTTATCTCAACTTATCTCATCTTATTTATGAAAACAAACGAGGCTAGTAAGAACAGTAACCTGCATACTCTTAAAATTATTTACAACTCAATTGTCTTGTATACTACCAATCCTTATACAAAGCATAAAACATCTCTAAATTAAACATATCAAGTAAGCAAAACCCTCCAACTATTTACACTCTTAAGTAAGAACATTAACCAGCCCACTTTTAAAAGTTATACATCCTTTCTCTAGGAATATTGTTATAATCATATCAAGACCAACTCAAAAACTACATGATCAGCACCCTCCTTGATTAAAAAATATAACACCCACTGAACATCTTATAACACTACCTCCCACTGCGCAAACACATGGATTCTTCAAGGAACAACTATACCATTCCCTTCCTTTTATAATGAAAATAAAATCTATTTATAAGTTTCTTTTTCCAACACGCTATTATATTAATACATCGACTTATAAATAACAAAATCTCATTTTTATATGTAATGGGTCCTCGTCTAAAATTATGAATAACCAAGCTAGGGGCAAATTAGGGCCCAGAATCGGGTGAGTCGTGGTTCAGGGCCGATGAACTTATTCCTATTAGGCTCGTGGACCCTTTGGCCCAACCCTATGCAACCTCGGAGTTCCTATTTTGTTTTATTATTGGTGCTAAGGTATTGGTTTTCTTTGGAATATTTACTAATTTTTCCTTGCAAGGTTAAGCAAATAAAGAAATGAGAGAATGTTGGCTATTGAACATGAAAGTTACACAGAAATATGAATGATATTGAAGAGACCTTCATGACTAGTTATACAACAAGACAAAAGAGATCCAACAGTCCGTGATTACACTCACGCGGTTTTGGCCTTTTTGGGGTCTCTCTCTTCAAAATGGCCGCCCCATTTGTCCTCATATATCCCATTGCATGTGAGGGTTTTGAGATCAGTAGTACTTTTAAATTAAGAGCTTAACTGGGATTGTGGCGTTTCTCTGTAAGTTGATAGCGAAGATGAACGTGTGATGGATTTGTGGGGACAACATGTCCAAGAGCTCACGGGAATGGCCAAAAACCAGACTTTCTTGTTTAACGCAGGTGAAATCTGATCTTGGATTGGACTTCTCCATCACACAGATACAGAGGGCCGTCCAAAATCTTTTGCTTGCTGGCCACCTTATTTATTTATATAAAAATGTTGTTTTGCTTGTGGGATACATATGTATATAGAATAAGTTGATGGGTTTTGAATCGATGGTTAAGGATATGTAAAAGAAATAGGGGGAAAAAGGGAAAGAAAAAGACTCCATCCCTCCAATATTATGGCCCCCACACGGTTTCTTACTTTATTTTGTACTACTAATGCTGAAGCATGTTCTATGAAGAATTCTGGTATTTTATTGACAAAACATTCACCAATATTGAAGATTTTTTGCTCTTGACTACTAAGCACCAAGTCACATGGATGAACATTTTGTTCCGCCATTGCTGGCAAACCTGAAAATGACTCCCCTCATGCACCCAAAGACTAAAGTTTGAAAAAAATCTAGACACAGAATATATATATATATATATATATATCTAGTTTTGCTTTAAATGACAATTACATTTAAGTCTAAAATAATTTCAAATGTCATGTCAATAAATATAAGATAATAGAAAATGTATTCACAAAAAACTTACAAAGCCACGCGAATTTCCCTTAAATAATTTAAGATCTTTTAAAAATTTGAAACACTTCGTATTCTTTCTCCTGTAACGCTTGATTTTTTTTTTAAATTATTTTTACCACTCTTAAAAAGGCCAGAATCATGTTTTAATTAATAATTAATAATTTTTCATTGCAGAGTTGTACAAGTAATTCAGTAATTGATTATAATGATGATACGAGTTTAGTTGCTCTATTGCATACCTAGGATTTTAGTGAACTTCTGTGAAATCATTATTTGTTCCAAAAATTTAAGTTGATGAGAATAGATAGATTTTATTATTTATTTTATATCTTAATATTCTCTTTCACGTGTGGGTCAGAGTCGTTAGACTCCCTGTCAATGAGTAGATCAATATGTGGAATATTTAATTAAATTAAGTATAGTATAGAGTCAGTTTGAACTTATGACATCTACACTGATATTACAAGAAATCACCACTTATCATAAAAATTTAAATTAATAGAAAAAAGTAAATTCTATTATTTATTTTATATTTTAACAGCTTCTGTAGTTTTGAGTATACTTATTTTTTTAGACAAATAGAGAAATGTTAAAATTATGTATTCATCCTATTATGTTAATGCGGTATACCCATTAAGCTTTAAATTATTTTTCAGAATGAGAATTTATTCACATGTCTTGAAAATAAAATGAGACCTAACTCATTTGAATAGAAATAGAACTTCGAACGATGACTGTTCCTTGAGAACGTTTAGAGTGCCCACAGCCACAGGCCTCGACACATGCCAGGAAGTTTGTACCCATCCACCGTTTGGGCTTGTATGCAATTGGGTGCACGTCGGCAAATTTCAGGTTGAGTCAAGGTTACCAAAGCCCAATGCAGTGTTATTGTTTAAAAAAAAAAAAGAAAATTCCAACCAGCTCCTTTGCAGTCAAGGCAGAGCCATTTAGCTAAGATGTAACAACCCAAGCCCATCACCGTGGTATAGCAGTAATTCAAACAGAGCATTTGACAGCCTAGCCAGACGTGAAAATGTGTTGTTTTCAGCGGAAAATTTGAAGATTTTCTATGTAATTTATAGCAATGAGCAATTACAAAATAATCCCCATACGAAAGAGATCAGTACGTAAGAGTCAATCTCTTGTTTGGATATACCAATTTTTGCAATTTTACAACAACATAACATGCCTGATTAATCACACCAATGTGGATACGACAATACCACAAAAATACCATATCATAAACTAACAGACAGACACAGAAAGACGTGGAAACATGTGGTTTTAGCTCTATAAACAGTGGCTTGACTCACTTTTATGGGTGAGAAGATTCTGATCACTCTGTCCTCCGCATTTTAATTTTAATGGGAGCTTCCGTGTAGGATTCCACCTTCTCAACAGCTTTGCGTAGTGGTCTTCCAACTGAAGATCTTCGTGGTGGTTGTGCTTCATTTCTTGGCACAAAAATTTCTACTTCCGCTTCCTTTTTGATTGATGATTTTAATGGAAGAGGACCTTCATGCATAGGATTTTCAAGTGACTGACTGAGTGGATAGTTAGCATACTCTATCTCAAATAAGTTCTCTGTGGGTTCTCTCTCATGGAATTTAAACCTTGCGGATTGCCTCCTCATACAACGCCTGATCAAAGTTAAAAAAGCCAGCATTTTACCTTTTTCTTTCAAGGGGTAAGGGATGATAAAAAGCAATGATAACAGCATTTTTTGCATCTCTGCAGACATGAATGCAGGAATCCAGAAACGAATTACAGATCAAGAACTTGCTAACACAATATTTTTTTAGATCCTTTTAAGGAGGACGTCTTATGCATTTCTTTCAATGTTTGATATGTTCATCTATTCCTAAAACATCCAACACTCAATAGAATGCATGCGAAGTTATATGACATGTTCTTCGCTAGGGGTTTCCCAGAATCATGTAAGACAGAAAACAGTTAAGACGTATGCAGCTATATTAATGCTACAACAAACCTTTTATTTTCAACCTTCTCTTTATCTGCAACCTTTTCAAATGCAGTAGATGGGCCCATAGCTGCAAGTATTTGTTAGTCCGATATAGAAAAAGAAAAACAAATCTAGAAAAAAGAAAATGAAAGATCCATTTTAGATCCATAAAAATTACATCGACTTCTTCTCGTGCGCCTTCTGTTGCGATTAGACTTCTTTCCACTGTTGTTAGCTTCATGCAATAATTGCTCTGCCGCCACCTCTCCTTCCTTAAGGCAACAAAATTCAAGAAGCTATAAATATAAAGAATCGGATGGGCCCTAACAACATATCAGAAACATGACAAAGAAGAGTAACTCAACACACCTGAGAGGCAGTCTTTCCATCATAGCTCACCTCTGTTTTTCTCTGCAAATGAAGTAAGATTTCCTTTTTATTAAAAACATAGTGTGTTGAAGTTTAATCTGAAGGGTATTTCAATTGATTTCGTTTACTATAATTTCCTTTCACACCGGGATTTCCTTAAATCTCCTACTTCAGGTTAAATTTGCGAGAGTTGTTGCTGTAATAGTATTAAAAATCTACATAAGAAGTTCCCTTTTGATAGCTTACTAGAACAAAAAAATATTCATAAGATCATTGAATCAGAACATAACAAAGAAGAGTAACTCACACACCTGAGAGGCAGTCTTTTCATAGCTCACCTCTGTTTTTCTCTGCAAATGAAGTAAGATTTATTTTTTATTAAAACCAGTGTTGAAGTTTAATCTGAAGGGTATTTCAGTTGATTTCGTTTACTATAATTTCCTTTCATACCGGGACTTTCTTGAATCTAACCTACTTCAAGTTAAATTTGCGGAGTTGTTGCTGGAAGAGTAATTAAAATCTATCTAAGAAGTTCCCTTTTGACAGATTACTGTAACAAAAAATGCTCATAAGATCATTCTGATCAGTATTACCATAGATTAACTTTATCATATCATATACTGCATTGTTATGAACTACGTGGTTGGAGGCTGGTGTTTAAGGTTCATGAAATTCATGACATCTCAAATCAAAGATCTGTGTGAAGTATGTATGGCATCCAACATGCAAAAATATATATGCTCTTAGATGTAGTTTCGAGCAAGGCAAAGGGCAAAAAAGGAGAGAGAGAACTCATTCAATGAATCGAACTCCGTAATGAAAGTTGCATATTTCGCAACAAATAATAAAAGTAATAGGAATGAAAGTTGCACTTGCATTATTGAACCTGGTTAGCTATTCTACATGGCACGGTAAAGATTGTGCAAGGCGATTCTGGAAGACATCTTAAAACTTGGAGGAGGAAATCAGCGATAGGCAGGCAAGAAAAGTTAATATTCACAGAATAATTATGTAATGACTACTGGTTTTAGAAGAGGTTCTGCAGAGGTTCAGTGTGTAGATGACCTAAACACCAGGGGCGTATAAACCAAACAAAAAATCTACATAAGAGGTTCAGTATGCAGACTAAGTTCACTGTAGAAACAGCTCGCAAGTATATGATGTCATATGAAGAGGAAACTAACACAGCTCCAACAGGTTTTTACAAGCCCTACTTCCAAGCGTGTATGGACTCTGGAGGCACAAGTTGACATGAATTTGATTTACAAAACAAGTTCCAAATTAAATTATCTTATAAATCAAATCTTGTCACGTCAACATTATAGAAGACACAGATATAATTTTTATATTTTACGACTTTCAATTGCTACTTGCACGTGTATAACATGTGCATTACCAAAACATGCCAAAATTACTCTTGGTTACATACGAATCTATTACTTGTATACAAGCTGAAACAATGTTTTCATAAAAAAAAAATGAGCCACGTTATCAACTATTGTCATAAATATTATTATTTATTCATTCTTTTATATCAGAAACTTCTCAATTTCTCAACTTTTCCTCCCATCTTGCTAGGAAAAACCTTTCCTCTTTTGTGATATAAACTCTTCGGTTTCTCAATCATTCCTCTACTCTTATTGAGAGAAACCTTTCATCTCCTCTTCAGATAATTGTAAAAAAGGGCCTTCAGTCTCCACCTCATGTGCTTGACTAAATAATGGTACTAGCAATTTACTTATTCCAGCCTGCATCGCACGGGTTTACGACTAGTATAATAGAATACAAGGTTAGAGCTAACCTTCAGTTCTGTATCCTTCATTTTGAGTAAGGCATCCTTGCATACAAGCGCATGACCAAGTGTTTTTATCTGAAATAAGCAGTGTTGGGAGTTTAAACACAAAATTACCAATGTTCATAAGTGTTTTCATAACCAATGTGCATGAAAGAGTTGAAAGTTCAAAACCAAATTACCCTCTCTCTTCCAAAATTAAGTTCCTGCACAATCAGCAATGACAGTTACAATCCGTAAGAACCAGAATTGTAGATATGAGATTAAAAGATTTGTTTCAGGCGAAAAGCAGGCGCACCGCTAACATCTGGCTATTTGATTGAGCAAGGTTCCAATTCTGAAGCTGCAGTTTTTGAAGACTCGCTCGCAGTTTCTGCAACTCAGCTGCACTGAGTTCAATTGTTTTACTGTTGTAGTGTAATTAAGGACACCCACTCTGATTAGTAGGTAACAACAAACGTATGCGGGGGTGGGGGGGAGGTGTTGGGGTGTGGGGAGGAGGAGGAAGAGGAAAAGAGATAAATTATGTTATTTGATAGTTTCCTCCGCAAACAAACATAAAACCAACCAAACAATAGACCCTCCAGAGCGATATGGAAAGATAGATAGATAGAACAACCGAAGGATACTTCCTCTCGGAGATAAGTTTGAGCAAAGCCTTTCTCTCCTGATGTGGAAATCGAAAACGTAAACAACCCTAGTAAGTGGAACCACAAATATCAGAGAGTATCGAGAAGCAAGCAAGATTGTACCTGGAGGAGTTGGTCGATGTAGGCCTCATCTGGGGGCGGCTTGTCGTCTTGGCTGGGGAGTTTGGGTTGCGTCTGCGAGTTCGTAATGTCGGATAGTTTCTTCCTCATTATGCTTCCGAAAGAAGACCTCTTCGCCATTCTCTCTCACCCGCAAAGGTAATACTGAGAAGGAAAATTTTGGATCCCAAGTGAAAATTGAATTTGAATTTAACAAAGCTTGTGGCACCCTGCGGAAATGCAAAGAAAATTGGACGCAAATTGCAGATTTTTGGGAAAAGATTGTAACAAAATTGACGCAAACTCCGAAAGAAGAATTCTAAATCAAGAGAGAATGTGAAAGGCAAAGGGCAAAGAGGAGAGAAAAAGTAAAAGCAAGCAGCAGCCAAAAGTGGATGTGGGTCGGCCTAACGGCTTTCCGAAGCGAAGTGTCCGAACCTCAAACCCTTCCGAACCTCATTTTTGAAATATAATGATTTCTATACGACGAAACCTATAGTCTTAACCAACGCTAGATTTGATATTTTCAACAAGAAATGATTATTATTATTTTGAATCTATCAAATCAAATTAATTTTAAATTAATTTTTGTAAATTTTTTATATAGTTTTTATTTTCTTTTTCCTTTTTTAAATGTAAATCAGCAAAAATCAAGTAGATTGTCTTAAAGCATTTTCATCCAAATGAAAAAAGGAAAAGAAAAGGATATCGATTGTTTCTCTCCTTGTAAAATTAAGTCCTCCTTTAACTGTTCTAAGGTATGACTAATCCTATTTTTTTATTTTCATTGTTGTCGGCTCCTTGGTCAAGTTGGGTAGTTGGCATCGGCACACAATGGTTAGGCAAATTAGGCAATTATTCATTCTTTCACTACTCATTAGAAGTGTTAGCTTAGGCAATGTTTTAGGTAAAGCTAATATGCATATTTTTTGCTTTTGGTTACTCGATCAAATTCGAGCTTCAAAATAAATTAGTCATCTCACTCTCTATAATAATAAAATATTTATTTTTATTTATTTATTTTTTATCTTTTCAAACCGATGTGTATAGCAGATAATCCACACGATTTAAATAGTAAGATTTGATTTTTAATATTTAAAATTTAAAATTTATCTACTAAGTTAAATCATATTGTGACGGCCCCAACTCTCACGGATGGACACGTGGAAATCGAGACGTTGGGATGATGACAACATGCATCACACATCCCATCGCCAAGTGTCAAGTGTGTGTACATGGAACAAGTGTACAATAAAATCACGCAACGGATAATAAAAGTCTTATAACTAAGTATCAGAATTTTTGTTTAAATACAAACTCGTTTAAATCACACATAATAAAATATTACAAGTCTCAAATATCGTTTCAAAACCAAATACAACATATAAAAACTAGTAGAGATATTTTTGACATAAACAACTCCAAGTCAAAACTCTGGCGGAGCTGCCTCCTCGGGCTCAGCCTTCTCCTCCTCCTCAACATATGCATCAAAATTTACGGTATCAAAATGGTGCCGCAGGTAAGTAATAATCCAAATGCTACAAGATAAAAATATATTAAATTCAACAATATGCATGAAAGAATGCCAAGTGGACATGTCCCATAAATCCACATTTTTTCCATGCACGCCAAAAATCCCATTTTAGCCCAAAACATATCCTTTAAAACCAGTTATTGCCATTATCCCAAATAATGGTCCAAACCAAAAAAACCACAATTTTTCTAGAAAATGGATCACAATATTCTCATACAAAACTTGGCCAATTTCCCAGAAAATGGCCCGTATCCAGTATCCAAAACCAGTTCCAATTTATTGCATGCACCACGATCTCCCCTAGGGATCATCCGCACACTCTGGCTCTTGTGCCACATCGCAAGTAATGACTACGCATGTGACACCTAAACGAGTGATACTCAGTCTCGTGCCCAGCGCATACCTGGACCAGGCTATCCTCTAGTCCTCGCCAGCCGAGGGACCACGTGTGATGACCCGCTTTTGCGTGTATTTTCACTGAAGGGTTGTTTTTAATTTAATTAATATATTAGTTTATTTATTTTAAATTAATGTGTTTTAAATTGGTTTTTAATTTATTTGATGTTGTGTTTATTTTATTTAGTCGTTTTACAGTTTTTAAAATTGTTTTCGGCGGATCAGTTTCGTTTTCCCGGAGTGAGGATTGGACCTCATTTCTTTTCACATCATTTTCATTTTTTCTCATTTTCCTTTTTTTTCTTTTTCCCTTCTTTTCTTTTTCCTTTCTTTTTCTTTTTCTTCTTTTTCTTTCTTTTTTCTTTTTTTTCTTTCTTCTCCCCGCGTCCGAAACCCCCCCCCCCGTGCTCTCTCTCTCTCTCTCCTCCCTCTCCCTCACGCCGGCGTCCCCTTCTCAGCTCAGACCGCCGCCGTCCGGCCACCGTTCGGCCTCCCACCGGTCCCATTCTCTTCCTCTCCCTCCGGTGCACCACCCCACCCAAGCTTACCCCCAACCGGCCGGCCATTTGGCCGGAAAAAGCCCAACAAAGCCGCACGGTTTTGGCTCCGATCCGCCGCCGTCGCTCCACCTCCGGCCACCACTTCTTCACCACTTCATCACCGACTCATTGCCGTCCTAACCCACCCATTTCCGGCCTCCAACGACCACCGGAACAGCTCCTACGAGCTAGCTTTCCGTTTTGGGTAATCCGGCCATTTTCCGGCGATTCCGCCGCCACCCACGGCCAACCACCACTTCCAATAGCTTCACAACCATCCCTAGACCATTCCCTATCAATCTCGTGTCCTAGTTTGTCCCCGTTCAAAAGTGGGTTTTTCAAACCCACGGCCACAGTGAATTTTCACTGTGACGTTGCTGTTTTTCCGCCGTTTGCAACGCCGCTTGTTTTCTAAAATTGCCATATAGCGCTGTAAGTATTTTCCAAACCCTATTTTCAGATTTTGATATATATTGCTCATTCAATTATTTACTGTTGTTGGTTGTTGATTCCGGACTGAGTCCGAGGAGTTTCGGGGGTCGGATGGATGGAGGACGGAGTTGCCTGTTTATTCAATTTATGATTGTTGGATTATTTTATTTTGCATTGTTATGGCATTACATGGTGCATGCACGTGTGTTTGTGGATTTATGTGAAAAGCCTGTGTTTTGGCGTAAGTGTATTGCGGGTGCGTGTGTATCACGAGCCCAAGCCGGAATGGGTTATTATCTCGGTGGAGCTCCTCTGGTCACTCGGGAGCAGAATAAACTGAGTAATGTCCCCTGAGTTTTCGAGAGAGATGACGGGAGCGGGGCTAGGGGATGCTTGGCTACGAACGCGCCGGGCGCGGAACCGGGCATCGCCCTACTCACCGACTCCGTGGCCCTTCACTGGCGAGGGCTAGAGGATGCTTGGCTACGCACGCGCGGGGCGCGGAACTGGGCATCGCTTGTTAGGTGTCACATGCGTGGTGGTACTCTATGGTGTGACACTGGAGCCAGGGTGTGCGGATGACCCCTAGGGGAGGTCATGGTGCATACGGTTAAAATTGGATAATGGTTTATGAGGCCAAATGGGACTTTTGGCGTGGGCCAGATGGACTTCTGGCGAGATATTGGGCCAAATGGACTTTTGGCGGCCAAATGTGACTTTTGGCGTGTTTTTCGGTAAGGATGTGTTTTTGGGCCAAACGGGTTTTTGGCGTGTGTGGAAAACTGGTGTTTTATGGGCTTTGTGCATTGGACATGGTTCATGCATCTTGTTTGAGTTTTATGTGTTTTTATCTGGTAGTGTTTGGGTTTTACTTACCTGCGGTACCATTCTTGGTTCCGTAGCTTTTGGTGCAGAGTTAGAGGACGAAGAGGAGGAGGCTGAGCCCGAGGATGCGGCTCCGCCGGGTTGCTGATGCTATCTTTTATATTTGTTAAATTTGTATTTGTGTTTTGTAATATTTTATCTATGTACGTTTTAAACAGCTTGTATTACGTTAAGAAAAATTCTGGTACTTAGTTATGACTTTCGTTATCCGCTGCGTGTTTCTCTGTACACATCTGTTGCCTTGCACACACTCGGCACCCGTCGATGGGATGGTGACCCGGGTTGTCACCATCCGGACGTCTCAATTTCCCCGTGTTCAGGCGTGGGGATTTGGGGGCGTCACACCACGAAATCAACACGATAGCGTTACCGTATCGTGCGATCCGGTCGTCACCCAATGACAACTCAGGAAATGTCACTCAGTATTATCCACTCCCGAGTGACCAGATGAGCTCCACCGGGATAATACCTCATCCCAGCTTGGGGTTGTGATACACACACACTCGAAAATCCATTTACACTGTTAAAACCAATTTTTTTCTCAATTTAATACATGCACATAAATGCACACCTCAAGACGCAATTTATCCAACAAAACTCAATATCAACAATAACCAAACAACTCCGTCCTCAAATCCATCCGACCCTCGACTCTTCGGACTCAATCCGAAATAACCAACCAGTCAATGAATTTATTATAAAAGTAATAATATATTTAAATCTAAAATATAGTTTGAAAAATACTTACAGTGCTATATAATAATTTTTAAAAAATCAAGGAGCTGCAAACGGTGAAGAAAAAGAAACTTAACAGTGTAAAATACACTGTGGCTGTGGGTTGTAAAATACCCACTTTTGAATGGGGACAAACCAAGACTTGGGATTGATAGGGAATGAACTAGAGGTGTTTATGAAGCTAGTGGAAGTGAGAGTTGGCCATAAGTGACGGAGGAAACGGCGGTGGAAGTGAAAAACGACAAAAATGAAGATAAGCTCATGGGGGCTGCTTCGACCACAGATCGGAGCTGGAAATAGGTGGTTTAGGACGGCAAGAGGTCGGTGATGATGTGGTGAAGAGGTGGTGGCCAGAGGTGGAATGATGGCGGCGAAATGGGAGAAAAACCGTGCGGCTTGGAGGAGCTCATGGCGGCTAACGGTGGCTCGGATGGAGGTGAAACTTGGTGGGAAGGTGCGTCGGTGGGAAGGGAAGATTTCTGGGTGGGTGGTGTTGCACACGGCTCCAGTGAACGGCGGCAGAAGAAAATGGCGATAGGAGAGGAGAGAGAGATGCGCGTGGGAAGGGGAAAATCGGAGGAGAAAAAGGAGAAAAAAGAAAGAAAAAGAAAGAAAAATGAGAAAGAAAAAGAAAAGAGAAAAATAAAAAGAGAAAAAGAAAAGATGGGGAAAAGAAAAGAGATTCAATCCTCACCTCTGGAGTCCAGAAACTGATTCAACGAAAATAACTTTAAAAGCTGTAAAACGAATAAAATAATTTAAACATCACATCAAGGTAAAATATAATAAATAACTAGTAAATACTAACAACATAATTTTAAATCCAAAAACAAACTAAAATAAATTACACAGCAAATTAAACTCAAAACGATAATTAATATTAAGAAAGCTGTATAAAATAAATTTCACAACTAAGTAAATCCAATTAAAATACGATAATTTAAAATAAGAGAACTAATATTTTAATTAAATTAAAATACTCATTCAGTAAAATACACATAAAAATAGGGTATCACATATATTGTGTAAGCATTTTATGAGGTATGTATTTTTACACATCGACTTGATAATTGAATTTTTTTTATTCTTTAAATAGTTTTTTATTTTAATTTTCAGAATTTCTAAAAACCTATACTTTAAAATACATAAATGTTAATATTTTTATCTACAAATAGGTTTTGGTAGAGCCAAAAAGTGAAATAATATTAAAAAAAAATGATGCCTAATTAAGCCACTGTTTACATATATAAATAGACTAGAAGTGTAGCACAAAACTAATATGCTAATACTTGTCTAATCCAACGCCAACCCATCTTCATCAATCTTCGGCAAGTTTTGAATTGCAATGCTACTTCTCTAATAAGAAATGATATTTATATTAGGAAAATACTTTATTCACAAATAAATTATACAAAAATAAATATATAAACTGATATGTCTTAATTTGATATGTTAAATTGTAAAATTTATTTTATTATAAATTAAATCTAACGTGTCTTATAAAACCACGTTAGTTTATAAGTTTACTTTCATGTAATCTATTTGTGTATATAGCAGTCCTCTTTATATTAAGAGTAATGGTACAGACCATATTCCTATTTACTTTCATTCCATTATCTAAAATGTAACACTTTCTTATTTAGAGCTGTGTAAAATTTCAAAATTCCGACTCATCATAGTTAGAGTCGAATTTGGAGCCGGATTTCTTTTTACCAACTCTAACTCCATCATCCGATTTTCACCTCCAAATTTGGCCTCCAATTTCTCTAAGACATTCACCTCCAACTTAGATCTCCAATTCCGATATTTGGAGTGGATATATATATATTTTTTTTAGTTGGAGTAGGAGTTGGATTTGTTTTTTACCAACTCTAACTCCGTCATTTGACCATCACCTCCAATTCCACTTCGGCATTCATCTCCAACTTAGACTTCCAATTCAAATATCAGTATATAAAGCAAAAATCAGGTTGATATCTTATTGTATGAACTCTAGGGAATCATCGAGGACCAATTAGAAGGAGGGAAAAAAAAAAAGGGGCCATTGTGTTTTCTCCTTGTGAGAGGGTTCCCTCCATAAACTGTTTTAAGGTACTACTAATCCTATATCTTTTCTTGTAGTTGTCCTTAGTTCCTTGGACAACTAGGGTTGTTGGCCGGATGGCACAATGGTTAGGCCAATTAGGCAATTGTTATGCTTTTCGCCATTCATTAGATCATTAGTATTGGTTCAGGCAAAAGTTTAGGTAAAATTTGGCAAATATGACCTTTTTGATTTTTGGCTACTCAATCAAAACTTGAACTCTACAGTAGATTAGTCTTCTCACTCTCTATAATAATAAAATATTCAATTTTATTTATTTTTTATCTACTTTTTACTATATTTTTTTAGTTATTTTATTTTTAAGACAATATTGAGAGCACACTATCCACATCACTTAAAAGGGTAAGATTTGATTTATAACCAAATTTTGAAATTTATCTTCCAAATAAAATTATGTCATTATGCATTTTACTAAGTGTGCTCTAGACACCGACTTGAGAATATAGTTGTTCCTTTTTCTTTTGTTCTTTAAATACTTTGTTATTATTATTTTAGGATTCCTAACAACCTATACTTTAAAATACTTAAATGTTACCATTTAGATCTACAAATAGGTTTGGTAAAACCAAAAATAGAGATAACATTAAAAAAATGATGCCTAAGCTACTGTGCACATATATATTATATGGACAAGAACTGTGGCACAAAACTAGTATACTAATACTTGTCTAATCCTTATGCCAACCCATTTTCATCAATATGAGGCAAGTTTTTCATTGCAATTATGCTATTCTAAGTAAGAAATAATATTTATATTGAGAGTAATACTAAGTACTATACTCATATTTCACTTTCATTTCACTATATAAAATATAACACTTTTATATATAAGATTGCAAAATTTTGAAAATTCGGCTCCGCATCTTCGGATTCGAAGATTTTTTTTTATATTTTTAGTTGGAGTTGGTGTGAGAGATAGGTTTTGTTTCTACTTACCTCTGCCTCCAAATTTAGTCCTCCCACTCCTATCTCCAACTCCGATATTAGTGTCGAAGATTTTTTGTAGTTTTTCTTGGAGTTGGAGGTTTTTATTTTTTTGGTGGAGTCAGAGTTGATTTGTATATGCCTCCAACTTTAGCCTCCGATTCTGCTCCTACATTCACTTTAGACATAGACCTCCAACTCCGATATTAGTATACATGGGTTATAAAAATAAGTATTATTTATATATTGATCATATATACTAATATAAAAAAAAAGTCTAAAACTTATATTGTGAAATTCAAAATTATACTAGTTTGTGTTAATGTGTTAATTATTATAAAACAATATACTTATACTATAATGTGAATAGACTAATAATCTAGTATATGTACACATCATAGTATTACTATCATATACAATCAAGTATATAAATATTATACCTGATATATACTTGACTAGCTAAAAGTATTTATTTTTGCAATATTTACCCAATTTCCTGTCTTGCTAAGACTTAAGCCCAAACTTCAAAAATTTTAGGTTTTATGTATTTAAGATAGTTTCAGTAGTTTGGCTCAAAATATAGCTTTTTTATGGAGCCATCATATCAACCCAAAAATTAGGGTAAAAAAATCGATTGAATCATATTTTAAAATAGAGCCCACTAAAAAAAAGCCCCAAACATGTATGGCCAGATTTTGTGGCCCAAATTTGACATTCAATCAGACTCTGCTCCATTTTAATTGAGTCAAATTCGGATCAAATTTTGCACTAGTCAAAGGTGGATTCGGAAGTAGATATTGGATTCTAACTGAATCAGAGTTGAAGTTCGAATAATCTAAATCCGACTTCGACTTAGTTGGTGCTTAACTTTACTTGTATCATCATTTAATCATCCTTTATTTTTTTTTTAAAACTCAAAGGTTGATGACAATGTCATCTTCATCAAAGTAGGATGAAAATGGGATGAGATTATAGTTTATAGTGTTTTATGTATATTACAATCATTTAAAAAATAATATTAAAAGGCCCCAATAATAGAAAACCCACGAGGCCAACCTTATGAAGGATGAGTGGGACTATGAATGTGGCATCAATGAGGACTTGGTGAATGATCTGAACAGGGAAGAGCTAGCAAGCGCAACCACTTGGAGAGGGCCATGCAAGTCTAAGCTTACCATCGTTAACTTAAGGCAGAGTTTCAAGCGTATCATAGCGAAGCAGCTCAAAGGGATGCTCGTCTTGAGGCCATTAAGAAGGAGCTTAAAGCCCTTCAACTAGAGTAATCCCGTCATGATGCCATCGTGGCAACCTTGCAAGGGGAGCTCGCTACGTCTTGGCAAGACATGACTCGACTAGAGCTTGAGCTGCCCCTTCGAAGGAGGAGTTGTGCGACTCTCCCCTCAAATCATGGCTGTTTGCAGCGTTTGTGACCAGGCTTGGGGTGACAGGCTTGCCCATAGGCGAAAACTATTAAGGGCCACTTGTTGAGCCATCCAAAGACTGATCTGCATACCCTTCGGTTGGAGTCAGTGCTGCCGAGTGATGACTTTTATAAGTATGTGGACTCCATATACTCTGACTCGATGCCTAATGTAACAGCCCGTTAGAAATTCAAAAATGAAATTTTTATAGGATTTAGAAATCTCGTAAAAATCCCGTAAGTTTTCACAAATCGACTAATCACATAAGTTTTAATCTATTAATATAGTTAGTGTTATCACTCACTATGATGTCAGAAGTGTGATTTTATCCATTTAAGATAGTTAGAAGCGTCATAATATGTTATGGTCTACGACATTTGACTCAGTTGATTATTTAAGATTTTATGGTGCAATAATTTCACTTTTAGTTTTTGGATGATACACTTGTTTGAAAACGTGTTTTTTTTAAACATTTTGGAGTTGAATTTTGATAAACAAATTGCACAGTTAGGTTTATATGAATATTTAAAAATTTTCAATGCAAAATTTATTTTTCACATTCTCAGAGTGAATAGTGAAAAAAAAAACTATGAGATGGATTGTGAAGGAATCAAGGTGTGAAATCATGCCACCTAAGCAAAACACCCAAATGGGTCCCAAAAAGAGGAAACGTGTTAAGGAAGACATAGAAGATAGAGGTTATGTGTTTGCATGTAAGTTGCCATCTAACATGCATATGAATGGATTATATGAAATGAGTATGACATGGAGTCCAGGCAAGTATTATGTTCATACTCTTCTAGAGTTTTCTAAATAAATGAAAATGAAAATGAAATGTTTTTCCTTTACAATGCTTTACAAAGTGACACGAACTATGTTTTACGAAACAATGCTTAAGTATAAGTGTAAATATATGGATGGATGTTATACGTAGTAAGTACTAGATATATTTTCACAAAATGAAATGCGAGACTAACACCTCATGCTTTAAGCGGTGCTTTAAAGGACGTGAAGAAAGTGTTTTAAGATGCTCCCATGAAAGAAGATGCTTTTAAATGATGCCACAAACTGATGTTTTAAACGATGTTTATGTCATGTTTTCAAAGACAGAAATGCATGAATAGGTAGATTGCAATGCCGAGTAAGTAGTACTGGTAGTGCACCCAGTGCTGCATCTAGATAGAATGGATTTCTAACCCATGGCTATAGGCAGAATCAAGGTCCAAAAGACTGCTAACCCTCGCACACGGGTCTTAACAGTGTGCTGCAGCCAATGAAAGTAATAAGAAAGAATGTATGCATGTTAATAAAGAATGCACGTATGCTTAGACTCTTTAAGAAATGAAGGCATGAGACGTAGGGAAATGTTTTAAGAAAGAAAATCCTTTTTCAAGAAAAGCCCGTCCTTGAAATGTTTTAATTGAATGAATATCTTAAGTATAAGTATTATGGAGTGATGAATGCATGACTAAAAACCTATGTTATGATATTTTAATTGTATTAAGTAATGCTTACAAGTCTTCAACTCATTTTAGTTTTTATGTGTGCCCTTATGGGGACAAGAAGAACGGTACGCATCAGGACTGGCATGGCCCAAGGGAAAGAGCACAGAAGTCTAGGCACAATATTTGTATGGGAGACTTTTAATTATAAAATTTAATATTTACCGCTATAACTCTCTTTAAATTTAGAATCATATTTTATTTTATAAACATGGAATCTTTCGTATCCTGGCATGGAAAGAAAATTAAAAAAAAAGGTAATTCTCGTCATTTTTCTTAAAATCGTTCTCTAAAGGACCCACCACAAGGATGAGCATTACAAATTTGGTGCAATGCACATGAAGGTGCATGTAGGTGCCGATTGGTGGTGACTTGGGCATTGACATGGCTTTACTTCTATTGACATGTATTAGGTCAAGGTTAAACTTCTAAAGTAGTCCAAGAAGAATGAAAATCAATAATAAAAGCTAAAATTTCCGATTATAAAAGTGGAAAAATAATTTAAAGAAAAATTAAGCTAAAAACATGGATAGAGGTTACTAATCATGTGTGAGATGATTAATGCTTCTTAACTCAAGTTAGAAGCTTAAACATGGTCAAGTGGAAACCCTAGGGGCATGTGACATATCTTGGCCTTGAATGAAACCAATGGTATGGTGTATGTGGGCTCTAATTGGAAGAATAAAATAAATGACAAGGTGTTGGGGTTTGGTTTGGCCAAAAGTGCATGCCTTGGTTGTGGGGTTTGGAGATGGACCTTATGTCCATATTTATTGGGCGTATCTATGGCCTCAAAGGCCTACTAGGTTAGGTCCTAAACTTTGGGTCTTTCCTCAATTAGGTCATAGCATTGAATCTTACTAAGTTAGGCCCAATGGACATATGCTTACTAAGTTGAGCCTAATATCATGGGTCTAGTAAGTTAAGCCCATAGTCTTGTGTCTAATAAGTGAGGCCTAAAATCTTATATCTTCCAAGTTGGGCTTAAGGCCTTTACTCTTACAAAGTTAGTTAGGCCCAATGGCTTTATGTCCTTTACATTGGGCCTATTTTCTAGTGTCCTCCAAGAAAAGCTTAAAACTTTATATCTCCCAAGTTAGGCCTAAAGCTTTTTAACATCTTATCCTTAGCCCATCACATCCTTATTGAATTAGAGCCCTAAAGTCTTTGGTCAATCAAGTTGGGCCTATGACCATAGTGTCTCTCCTAAGCCTTTATACCCAAAACACTTGGGCTCTTAACAAACCAATCTCTTGGGGCTTTCTAAATCCATCAAAAGTTTAATCCAAATTACTTAGCTCAATAAGGTAGCAAAATCTCCAATATGCCACTTGTCATTCTAACATTGGCCTCTTGGAACATTTTCTGAAAATTTATTAATTACTAAAAATTCTCTGAAATAATACTACTAAACCAATCAAGAGCCAAAAACTTCATTTTCCTCAAAATCAATATTGCACTATAACCTTAATAATTCTTACCAAACCCAAAGTATACAGTCTTCTTGCCAACTCAAAAATACAAAAAAGTTCTTATTCTCAAATAGCCCAACTCCTAATTAACTAGGATTAAAGCTACTAAAATCAAGGCCTAAGGAACGGCATTACATGCATGCAGTCCTTAGATTCTCAAGTAACAAGCACTATGAATAAGGCCCTAGAGAGACCTTTCACCAGTGAAGAAGTGGAGCCCTGAAGCAAATGGGGCCCTTTAAATCACCTGGTTCAATTGGCTACAATGTGTGTTGTTATCAAGCCTTTTGGAGTACAGTTGTTGGTGATGTGAGTGACGCAGCTTTGGATTTTCTGAATGGTGGGGGTATGGAAGAAGCCCAAAATTTTACATATGTTGCTTTAATTCCTAAGTGTGCTGATCCACAGTGGATGGGAGATTGCGGGCCTATAAGCCTATGCAATGTGTTATATAAGATTATTGCCAAAACCCTTGCCAACAGATTGAAATTGGTTTGGAATGATGTAATCTCAAAAAAATAAAGTGCATTCAAACCAGGGTGCTTGATTTCTAACAATATAATAGCAACATATGAAGCTTTGCATTCCATGAGGACCAAATTGAAGGGGATAGTCGAAAGCATAGCACTAAAATTAGACATATCAAAGGCATATGACAGGGTTGAGGGGCCTTTCTTAAATGTTGTGATGAAGAAACTAGGTTTTGGTGCTAAGTGGGTTGGGTTGATAATATCATGGTGCTAAACACTATGAACAGGCATCAAGGTAGTGTTTGAATAAGCAAAAGTCCACCATCCTTTTTAGCACAAATGGCAAAAAGAGAATGGAGTCTAATTGTCTAGGATCTTTGGGCAAGAGTGCATAATAACAATGAAAAGTACCATGGCCTTCCCACCATGGTGGGCAAGTCAAAGTACAATACCTTTAGAGGTATCAAGGACAAAATGTGGCTGAACATCAATAACTAGAAAAACCAGTTCCTCTCACCTATTGGTAAGGAAATTTTACTTAAAGCTGTCATACAATGTATTCCCACTTATCACATGAGTGTCTTTGCTCTACCAAAAAGGTTTTGCAAGGAACTTGCAGGCTTAATGGCAAGGTTTTGATGGGGCCACATAAGTGATGAAAAAAAAATATAGTGGAGGAGGTGCCAAAAAATGGGGATGGTAAAAACTAGTGGAGGGTTGAGATATAGAGAACTTGAGAGTTTCAATCAAGCCCTTCTTGCCAAACAGTGTTGGAGAGCCCTTATTATAGTCCTAGTTCAATTGCTGCTAGGGTGCTAAAAGACAAATACCACATGCGGACAATTGTCCTAAGAGCCAAATTAGGAAATGGCCCATCTATGATCTAGCGAAGCTTGTGGGGATCTCTTGAGTTACTAAGGAGAGGTTGGTATGGAGGGTGGGGAATGGGCAGAATATTTATATATGGAATGACAAATGGATACCCAAGCTGTCATCTTACAATATTTAGTCTCTACAAAAGAACCTAAGTGAGAATGCTAGGGTGGCAAATTTAATAGTTGAAGAACATGGGAGGTGGAATGAAGAGTTGCTGAAAGAAACTTTCTATGAGGAAGAAGCTGAAATCATATGCAAAATCCCCATTAGTCAAACACGATTGCCTGACACACTTATTTGGGCACACTTAAAAAATGGCATTTTTTGTGTAAAATCCACCTATCATCTTGAACTAGGTAGGGAGAGAAGAATGGAAGGGGAAACATCCTTTGGAGCTGAAGAAAATGAGGGTAGGATGCTTTGAAAGCTTAATGTGTCAGAAGTGGTCATAGTCTTTATGTGGAAAGCCTTGAATAATAGTCTCCCAACCATAAGAAACTCTTTTTAAAGGAAAGTTATTAGTAAGCCTTTTCTCCCTATATGTAAAAAGGAAGAAGAAACAGTATGGCATGCCATTTGGTGGTGCACAGTTGCAATTGATGTTTGGGCAAAAAAATGGAGTCCAGTTCAGAAGTGGAATTATGTGATAGAGGATGTGGTTACAGTCTGGAAGTAGATGGTGGAGAGATTGAATGAGGACTTAGAGCTAGTAGTAACGATTATGAAGAATATTTGGATCAGGAGAAACAAGTTCATGTTTGAAGATGTTTTCCTTAGTCCAGAGAAGGTTATTATCCAGGCCAAGTCCAATATAGCATAGTACAAACAAGCTCAATGCAAATTAGGATCAGAAAGAGTACAAGCTCATAGAGAATTGGTTAGATGGAAAGCGCCCATGGAAGGTATAGTGAAGATTAATTGGGAGGTAGTTTTTGATTCTAAAACTAAGAAGATGGGGGTAGGTGTGATTATAAGGGATGAAGAAGGGACAGTCCGAGCTACTCTGAGTAAGCCAATGGTGCAAGTCTCTTCCCCTGCTCTTGCTAAAGCCAGCCCTGAAGTTGGGTGATGAACTTAGAATTGGATCTGCTATTTATGATGGGGATGCACTGGAAATTATAAATGCAATAAATAGCACAAAAGAACTATGGGAATGGAATGGCCAGATGGTGGAAGACATCAAAGTTTTGCTTGCCAGCAGACCATTGTGGAAGGTACAACACACTTATAGGGAAGGAAATAAGGTAGCCCATTTTTTAACTTGTTTTGCTTAAACTGAAATGAAGAACAGGTATATATGGATAGAAGATGGCCCGGAGGGTCTTTACAGTTATGTTTTGCAGTACAAGATTTGTAATGATTAATTATTAATGAAATAGAAATCCCATGGTTACATTAAAAAAAAATAAAAAGGTCTGACTTATCTAACATGAGCTGACAAAGTTCTTATTAATGCAACCCAAAATCATAATCATATGCACATCAATGTACGGCTTAAATAGACATGATAAAATAATGAAAAAAAAAACAATTATACTTGCAAACCATACAGTTGATCAACACCGGTCTCACGCCACCTTGCTAATGTCACAATATTTTATTTGTACGACTTAGAATTTTAAACATATATGGAAAATGTGTTTTTATACCAACTTGCAAGTAAAATATCTCTAAAATAAAAGGAATTCTCCTACTATAACTCTTGATTCAATCGATCCATAAATGTGGTTTTTTTTTTCAATCCCATATATACTCTATTCCCTATGAACATATATATGTTCACTAAGTCAAGTAAATATAAATTTCTTTTTTCGATTAATTATGTTACACATGGTTAAATTAGTTGTTCAAGACCCTTTTTTTAAGTTGTTCAAGACCCTTTTTTTTTTTGAGAACTTATGTCGAAATATCATAAAAAAAAAACTTACATAAAAATATCATTAATACTATGTTTTGAAATAAAATAAATGGAACGAGTTTTTCCTGCAATAAACATTATTTGTTTAAAAATAAAAAAAGTATGTCCTTCATTGAATAATTAGTAACTTTTTAGTTATTACGGTATTTTTCACAAAGAATAGAATCATCAATTTGTAAGGGGCCTTCTTCTATCCACACCCTCTCCTTAGAATAAGAAAAAGTTAATTTATTCAAGCTTATGTGCTAAGTTATTTGCTTGTCTATGCACAAACCTAGCACTCTAGTCCGATTTCCCTTCAAGAATCCTTCAAGTATCCTCTATGAGAACCCCATAATCTGCCAACACTTCTTCATCACTATTTAATGCCTTCACTACAAGCTGAGAATCCCCCCCCCTTCCAGCACCACCTTTAATAATCCCAACCCTAGGCATAAAACTACAACTCTTCTTAAAGTCAGGGCTTCTGCTATAGGTTTCATTTGGTAGTCAGCAATTGAACACAAGCATGCCACCACATCACGATTTGATTCCCTGATAATAACTCCAATACCCACCCTCTTGGCCTGAGACTCCACCGCAACATCCTAATTTACTTTTAGTCCCCCCTTAGCTGGCTTTTTCCATTATGCCTCTTTTCTGTTTATACCTCTATTAATCACACCTCTCTATTGGTATTGTTGAGCTACATTAAAATCATCCATTGCCTTTTTAACTACTTTTAGAACACTTCTAGGGTCATCAAACTGCTTCTCAAACAGTAGCATGTTTCTTCATAGCCAGATTTTCCTCATCGTGTAGGCCATCAATTCCACTTCCTCCATTGTCAAGCATAGGTTCATTTACTTTTTAACCTCTCCATTTTTGCACAAGGCTACCCTCTTCTGCCTATACACCAAAGGCCGCATGATAGCACAACTTGACATGTATTGTTGTTTCAGCCTCCCTTTTATAGATTGGATAAAGCATTGTCTCTGTGATACGTTTTTTGAAAAGATTGGCCTTGGTGGGGAGTAAATCATGCCTAGCCTTCCACATAAAGTGCTTCACTACACCATGCATATTTAGATCCCATTTAAGGTTCCAGATAGATTTTGAACTTTCCTTTCTAGATTATTCTCCTTTCACCCTTCTCATTCTCTCCTTCTCTAGGTAGTAGGCACTTTTAACCAAAAACTTACCATTATTGGAGGGACCCAATACCATTCTATCCATTACTCCCCACCTGCTCAGGGGTAAACGACAAATTAATTGAAAGTGTCATAAATCAATGTTATCTTCCTGCTTGTAGTAGTAGGATAAATAAGTTGTTGCACATTAGCTTCACAATGTAGGTTCTTGAGAGGGGATTCCACCTCGTAGGAAGTGGGAGTAGGCAACTATTTGTCTTTCCAAACCTGAATTTTACTACCATTCCCAACCCTCTATAATAAGACTTCTTTCATTAGTTCTAGAGAAGACCATGGACTCCTCCAAATGAAAGAAGGGCCACCCCCCAGCTTTGCCTCTATCAACTCCCCATCCTTGTAGTACTTCTCTCTCATAATCTTTACCATCAACAGGGAAGGGAAGCTCATCATTCTCCAACATTGCTTTATTAAAGCTTTCTATATCCCTAAACCCTAACCTCCCATCCCTTTTGGAATCACCCATTTTTTTCCAATTTCTGCACTGAATTTTGTTATCTTCCTGTTTATCCCCCACCAAAACTTAGCCATTAGGGAAGAGATCTTCTTAAAGATTCTTCTTTGTAATTTAAAAATACTAATAGAGAATGTTTGTGATATCCCGGATTTTGATGAGAGACCCCATTCGTATTTCTTTTGGATATTATCTGTTATGGATTATTTGGCTAAGTGTGGGAGGATCTCTTTAAGCTATTTTCTATTCTTAGTTGTTGGATTGGATCTTAGAGTTCTAAGTTAAAGAGCCCATAAGGGGGAAATAGAAGATTTAGGAGCATGGAATTCAGCCCTTAAGGATTTTGCTTAGTAATGAGTTTTTGGCCCTTAAGTAGGATGCACCACTTGGCATTAGGAATGAGTTTTTGGTCTTTTTAGAAAATAACTCATCATTTGGAACTTAGGAAAGTAGGGAATGTGATACTTTTCAAACATGCTTGAAGGTTTCTAGAAGAAGCTAAGGAGATGAAAAGGAGGTAGGGTTTGGCACTCACCTAGGGCACACGCCCATTTCACCTACCCATATGCTACATGTCTCACATGCACACCTTACATCTAGATACATTGAACCTCGATGTAAAAATGGATGATAAAATGAGGGGACATGATTTTAGTAACCCCATGTGATAACCCAAGCTTGCTAAGTATGGTTCATAGGTTATTTTAGCTGCTAATGTATTTTATGGGCTTTATTATTTTTATTTGTAGGGAAGGCCTTAGAATTTAGGTTGTGCAACATGAGCCCAAGTGAAGCTAGCCCTAGAAAGTCTTGTGAATTTGGGTCCCTATAAGGAAACCTAAGCCCAATAGCCCAAAGCCCATGACCCAAGCCCGACCCAAGCCCTTGCTATTAGTGCCATGTGTCATACATGTGAAGCACTATGTATCTAGTCAAGGGATGACTTGCATGCCTACAACTCATCTTTTGGCTAAAATTCGAGTTCCAAGGTAGATACTCTTGGAAAGGAAGCCTAGGGAAGATAAAAGTGGATTTTCTAGATGATTTGCATGGGGAAACTGAAGGGACACAAGGGGATTTCGACTTTTTTAGGTTACAATCAAGATATCTTCAGTTTTTGCCGTGTGTCAACCATGCAATGAGCTTCTAGAAGAAAAGATGAATAGATGCACGAAAATTACCCTTGTACCCCTAAGGCTTTGGCCACCACATTATCACATGTCATGTTTTGAGTTTTTGGGTAGAATAAGGAAGTAGGAGAGCCATCTAGGGAACATGCATAGGAAAAAGAAGCTTTTTGCTTAGGGAAGAGTGAAAGACACATGGGAAAAGGAAAAGACAATCGGAAAATAGAAAAGACGCATGGGAAAAGGGAAGGATGCACAGAGAACACGCACTCACATCCTACATGCCACCTGCCACTTGGCAAGCAACTATAAGTCTACAAGGCTCAAGCCTACGGTTAGGGTTTATCAAACAACAATTTTTCCCTAGAGATTCATTGAATCTAGACCATTTGGAGGGGCATGCCCAAGGAGCCTTTTAGGATTTCGAATTTTGGCAAGAGAACAATGGCACTTGTCACTCATATAGAGGATCTTTTGGACTTTCCAAGGAGAGGCAAGGATGAAAAAGAAAGAAGAGCTTTGACACATGGCATCCATGCAAGGATATTCTTAGATTTCCAAGGACCCATGCCATTTGGCAAGATTATTCTTTTCAAAAACACTTTTCAGATTTGTGCTCCCTATAGCCTAGCCTAGTGCGCCTCTTGCCCCACATGCATTAGCCAAGGTGCCACTTGTCCCACATGAATCAACAAGTGCCACTTGTCCTACATGCATCAACTACGCCACTTGTCCTTCATGCAAAGGGCTATTTGCAACCAATGGAATTTTGTTGGAGAGCTCTATATAAAGGGGGAGGAGCTACATGCCCAAGGGCTTTTCTCTTTTGCCATTTTCAGATTTTTCATGCCCTTATACCCTCCACACTCTCTTACACGACCACATGGATATTTTCCCCACTTTCCTACACTTTCTTTCCAACCAAACAAGGGAAGGAGGAGACATGGTGAGGACTAGGTTTTCCTTGACTTTCTTCACACACAACACATTTTCAACTCAAAAAGAGATGGGGATCTTTCAAGGGTTCGAATATGGTGAAACACACACGATCTCAACACCATTTTCATGTGAAGCAAACTAAGACTTCCTAGAAATATTTGAAGCCAAAAATGGAGGGCACAAATCCCCCATGTAATCAGCCACTCTTGACTATTTCCACCATATCTCTATGATTGGAATAAGAACACAAGGAAAATGAAAGGGTTTCTTAACTTAAAACCCTAGAGGCTGAATGGTCTAGTTTTATTTGAGCCTTAGTAGTAACCCTAGAAACCTCACACACTCAAGATCACAGATTGGGGTTTTTGAAACCCTCATTCTAACTGGTTACACTTTGATTTATAGCTTGCTATTCATTTTTTTACGCGGAGTTTGTAAGTACACACTCAACTTGCTCTTGTAGTTAATACTTGCATATATTTGTGTAAATCTTTTTTATTGTTATTGTTATTTTGATTGCTATTCTTGTTTGTTGCTTAAATACTCTTACATGAATTTAGACTATGAATATGGAAGGATTAGTACGATTCAATTCACGATAGAAATGGCAAGAATGTCCTTTGCATGTTTCGGTTTTAAGGAAAACAATGGTCTTAATTTGTGATACTTGATGATTCGGCTATACCATGTGTTAGAGGTTTTGGATCTTAACCCAATGCTATGATTTCATGCTTTGCTCCATTATGGTTTTATTTATGAGTAATATGTTTAAAGTTTGGAGAATGATTAAGTGATGATTTTTCATGCTTTTGCACCTTTATGTTTCAGCCAAAGGTTAATTTCATAGTTCCATATATGTATTTTGATATCTCGTGTGTTCTATGTTATAATGACATGAATTGAACATGTTATATTTGGTTATTTCATGCACGGCATTTTATGTGTCATATATCAAGTATAAGAACGTATGTCTTAAGTCTCATGTCACATTGGGAGAAGTTTTTTCAAAAGTGTTTTCAATGAAAAGAGTCAAAAAGTTTTATCACGACACAAATGCTAAGATGGGAGATTGTCCTAATGAAACTCCTTTGTCCACTCAGGAGTGCTTAAGAATAGAGTGCTGACCCTTGGGTCGACAAAGAAATGTCGGCATGCCTCTAATGGATTCTTTTTAAAGGATGTCAGAGCCAGGTAGTATATAACGCTAGCGAGTGCCATGACTAAGGCAAATAACTCGATGAAGTACTATCTTGTTTCTATAATATGGATACGTTTAAAACATAATCACCACAGTGTACCAACTGATGGCGGTGTAGTAACTAGCAGGAACATGCAGTACATAGAGGAGCCATGATGTATCCATATGTGTTATAAGAACAAGACAATGGGCTTACGTAATACGAAAAGGATCACATGAAATGAATCAGGTGATATGATATGATATGTTCTGGATCACATGATTAAATAAGATGTTAATGATGACAAAAGTATGTTTTCTGAAAAGTCAAGGAATTCTGTTACATGTCTTCTGAAAAATGTCAAGTCACATCATATGTCAAGTACATGTGCACGCATGCATTCCACGGTTTGTGCTTATGTTAATCATGGTATGTTGTGTGCTTATTTGCTAAGATTTCTTGAAATCACATTGTGGTAGTTTCCACTACCATTCCCCACCCAGAATGGTAGAAGTTGTGACAGGACCAGGAATAACAAGTCAGGATGATGATGAAGGCTAAGGATGTAATCAACTCTGAGTTTGAAAGGATTCAGTCATGACTTGCTTGGAGATAGCTGAGACTAGAAGGATGCCTTATTGATTACCTTTGTTAAGGCCTTTTAGACAAAGCTTGTTATATTAATGTGTAACAAGGAGTTTCATACTCCATTACTAAGAAGTATGATTTTAAAAAACTACGAATGAAGTTGGGATATTAGTTTTATTCTGGTACAACATTTTATGAGATGACCTATTCCACTGTGATTTATTGATTACTGCTAGAAACATTCTAGGAGCATGTATCTTAATTGTCATGTAGGAGAGGTATGTAGCTTCGTGTTGCATGTCTCGACATTTCAATCACCGTCAAATCCTAAAGGGGCATTGGCTATAATTACATTGTCAATTATAAGCCTTCCAGGAATGATGGCACTTTGATTGCTGCAAATGATGTCAAGGAGCATTTTCTTCAACCTATTAGCTACCTTTGAAGCAAGTTTATACATTACATTGCATAAACTAATAGGCTTGAATTCATTAGTAACATATGAGTTCTTTACTTTTGGAATTACAGCAATATAAGTGAAGTTTATACCCCTTTCCAACCTCATTCCCCATTTAAGAAACTTAGTAAAGCTCTACATACCTCCTTACCTACAAGGGACTTTACGGGTCCAGGGGACTTTACTAGGGCCATCTGCTTCAATGCTTCCTCCACCTCCACTCTTTTGAACTACTATTCATGGGGCATGATGAACAATTGCTTGTACCATTACCATTTTTGTTGCCATTCTTTGATAGAATGGTTAAATTATAATCTTGTATTTTGACAAAGGGCAATGCTTGGGAGCCCGTTGATAGCTCCCGCTCAGGGCTACCATTGGCCTTTTTTTCTTTCTTTTATTATTCTTTTTACTTAATGATTAAGTAAGCTTTTTTAAACAATGTTGTTAATTTTTTTTTTTAAAAAAGAAATTAAAAGTGTTAAAAAAAATACATATAAAAAAAGATTAAAAACACACACACACACACACATACACACACAATACAACTAGCGGTAGCTCGTAGTGGGAGCTACTAGTAGTAACTGTAGTGCTTCCCATTGACAAATTGCAAAGCTAGACTTTCATACAATAGTGTAGACAATTTTTAATTTTGTGACAAAATAGCCCCTTTTGATCTTTCGACCAAGCCCTCACATGAGTCTAAATGTTTTCAAACCTCTCGAGATCAGGGTGGATAGATTTTCTTCTTTTTTTGTTTTAAGCTAATTAAAGAGAGTTATTTATTTATTTCTCGTGTGGCTTTAGGTTCAACTACTCCCTCGTTTCCATATGGCTCTGCCACTTTCTCAAACACAAGCGATAGGCCAAAAACAAACAACAAAAGAAAGAATTACTTGTAGTCCATAACATTTGCAAAGAGAGAAATTTGATGCAAGGTGAATAGAAGTAGTGAAGGAGAACAAATTATAAGTCTAAGGAGATTTTTCCCTTCGGGCCAAGGGCCCAGAAGATAAGCTCAAATTTGGGGAGCCCGTCCCTACTGCGCGACCCCTCAGTCCTCCAAAGGTTAGCCTATGCTCATAATCGTGTAGGAAGACCCCCATGATGCAAGGAAGGAGGGGGCACCACACCTCGGCATTCCCCTACATAGACTAGCCTTAGGTATCTCCATACCGGCCGGTGGGCAGTAAACACGGGGAGCCTTTGATCTTCTAACAGATAGAGGAGGAGAAGCCTGATGGTGTGCACCTATAGGATAGATGGGACAGGCAGCCATACCACATTAATTGCACCCTCTAAAAGAATTTGATTAAAAGAACTGGTGAGGAGACATATCCTTCTAACACAAGGTATGGGAAGTTGACTCCCAGAAACCTAGTATAAAAGGCAATCCCTAGGTATGAAGAATGCTTTCTGAAATCTCTATTCACTTGCACAAACTATTAAGACTGTGATGACCCGCTTTTACGTGGATTTTCACTGAAGGGTTGCTTTTAATTTAATTAATATATTGGTTTATTTATTTTAAATTATTTTATTTTAATTAGTTTTTAATTTATTTGATGTTATGTTTAATTTATTTAGTCGTTTTATAGTTTTTAATATCGTTTTCGGCGGATCAGTTTTCGGTTTCCGGAGTAAGGATTGGACTTCATTTCTTTTCTTTTCTCTTTTTCTTTTTCCCATTTTCCTTTTCTTTTCCTTATTTTATTTCCTTTATTTCCTTTTTCTTCTTCTTTCTTTCCTGGTTTCTCTCTCCCCGCGCACACAGCTCTCTTTTCTCCTTCCCGTCGCCACCTGTTTGACCGCCTGGTGCGCTGCCGTTCGGCTGCCGTGTAGTGCACACCCCCACCATTCTCTTCCCCTTCCACTATACATCATCCCCACCAATTTTCAGAGCCATCAGACCAGCAGTTAGCCGCCACGAGCCCCAGGAAGTCATAGCACCTGCCTGTTTTTCTCCCCTGTCGCCGGTTGCTTTTGCAGCCCAGAACCGCCCTTCGCTGGTGGCGTGGCCTACACCACCCACCCATTTTTCTTCCCCTCTGACCAGTGAACATCCCCACCAAGTTTCACCTCCATCCGAGCCACCGTTAGCTACCACGAGCTCCTCCAAGCCATACGATTTTTCACTGATTCCGGCGCCGTCGCACCACCTTTGGCCACCATCTCTTCACAACTTCTTTCCCTACCTCTTGCCGACCTAAACCACCCATTTCTAGCCTCGATCTATTGCCAGAACAGCTCCCACAAGCTCAACTCCGTTCAGCCCCTTTTTGGCCTTCGACCGCCATTTCCACCACCACCCATGGCCAAAACTCGTTTCCTTTAGCTTCATAAACACCTTAGACCATTCCCTATCAATTTTGTGCCTTTTTTTGTCCCCGTTCGAAAGTGGGTAATTTATTACCCACGGCCACAGTGTAAATTACACTGTTACGTTGCTTTTCTTCCGCCGTTTGCAATGCCGCGAGCTTTCAAAAAACACCATATAGCGCTGTAAGTATTTTCCAAACTCTACTTTTAGATTTAAATATATTTTGCTCATATAATAAATATTTATCTGTTGGTTGCTGATTCCGGACTGAGCCCGAGGAGTTCGGGGGTCGGATGGTTTGAGGACGGAGTGCTTGGTTCTAACTATTTGTGATTGCTTGGTTATTTGTGCCATGAGGCGTGTGTTGCATATTGCATACATGTGCATTTTATTTTAAGTGAGAAAATTCCGTTTTATTGGCGTAAATGGATTTTGGGAGCGTGTGTCTCACGAGCCCAAGCCGGGATGGGTTATTATCCCGGTGGAGCTCCTCTGATCACTCAGGAGTGTAATATACTGAGTGACGTCCCCTGAGTTGTCGCTAGGCGACGACGGGAGCGGGGGTTAGGGGATGCTTGGCTACGAACGCGCCGGGCGCGGAACTGGGCATCGCTCTACGCACCGACTCCGTGAACCTTCGCTGGCGAGGGCTAGAGGATGCTTGGCTACGAATGCGCGGGGCGCGGAACTGGGCATCGCTTGTTTAGGTGTCACACGCGTGGTCGTTACCTGCGGTGTGGCACAGGAGCTAGAGTGTGTGGATGACCCCTAGGGTAGGTCATGGTGCATACGGATTAATTGGTTAATGGTTTGAGTTTGATATGGGCCAAATGTGACTTTTGGCGTGATATTTGGAAATGATATGTTTTTGGGCCAAATGGGATTTTTGGCGTGCGTGGAAAAATATGATTTTATGGGACATGTGCATTGCATCCTTTCATGCATATTGTTTGAGTTTTATATGTTTTTATCTAGTGGTGTTTGGATTTTACTTACCTGCGGCACCATTTTTGGTTCCGTAGATTTTGGTGTAGGGTTCGAGGAAGAGGAGGAAGCTGAGCCCAAGGATGCGGCTCCGCCGGAGTTCTGAGTTAAATTTTAAGCTTTGTTGTTTGGTTTAAAACCATATTTGTGATTTGTAATATTTTATTATGTATGTTTTAAACAACTTTGTATTAAATTAAGAAAAATTCTGGTACTTAGTTATTGACTTTGCTTTTCGCTGTGTTTCTCGTGCACATTCGTCGCTTATATACACACTTAGCACACGTCGACAAGGTGGTGACCCGTGATGTCATCATTCGGACGTCTCAATTTCTCCGTGTCCGTGCGTGGGGATTTGAGGGCGTCACAGGTGGTATCAGAGCGGTTTGGCTTTGGGTAAAACCACATGTCCTGTAGGTAGTACCATAATGTTTTTAAAGTTGTGTTTTAAAAATTATGTTAAGTAAAGATGCTATTTGATTTGTTTTATTTTTTTTGTTTGTTTGAACTTGTTTGCTTTATTTATTTATTTATTTATTTAGTTATGTTATTGGATGCTGGTTTCTTTTCTTTCTTGCTATGTGGTGTTGGTTTTGATTTTTGGTTTTATGTTGGTTTTTTTTTTGTTTTTCTTAAAAGGGGTCAAAGGTTGTGTTGTGGCAGAAAAAAATGGTTAGACCAAGGAAATCTACTCAGGAGCCACGGGACGATACGTCGAGAGATGACTCCATAGCCCAAGCAATACAGCAGATGACAGAGTTCATGCAGCAAAATTTTAGGCCACAGCAGGCAGGGCCTTGGCCACAACAAGGAGGGCCTTGGCCACAACAAGGAGGGCTTTGCCCACAACCAGGAGGTCCTTGGCCACATCAGGGACGGCCTTGGCTATACCCAGGAGGGCCTATTGGCATGGTGCAAGCTGGATGCACTTATGAGTGCTTTCTAGCGCATAGAACTCCGCACTTCACTGGAGAAGAGGATCCACTTCAAGCTGGAAAGTGGATCAAAGACTTGGAAAGAACTTTTGAGGTTTGTGGTTGCACCAAGGCCCAACAAGTACTCTACGCCAGCTATCTGCTGCAAGGCACCGCTTCTGATTGGTGGGATACGAAGAGGGTAATGCTGGAATCAGAATTGGGATCTTTCACCGCTGTGACCTGGCAGCGCTTCAAGAAAGAGTTTAATGATTGCTTCTTTCCCGCTTCTGTAAGGAAGCAAAAGGCAAGAGAGTTCTCAAATTTGGTCCAAGGGAGCACGACAGTGGAACAGTACCCCCGAAAATTTATAGAACTTGGGCGATTTGCTCCCCACCTCATCGCCACAGAAGAAATGCGAGCTGAGCGTTTCCAGGAGGGACTACGCCCTGATATACGCCGTATGGTGGTCAGTCATCGGATATCCACTTTTCAGGACTTAGTGGATGTGGCCACTATTGTGGAGCGAGAGAATAATCTGAGTATGGGCTCCCCTCCGGGACATAAGAGGCGGAGTTTTTCTAGTGAAGGAAGCAGCTCGAGTTCGCCTCAGAAATTTGTTCAGCAGACCGGAACTCGACCGCAAGCGTCCTCAAGTGTTCGTATGGGAGGACGGGTGCCAATTTGTGTAGTTTGTAATAGAGCTCATGAGGGCGAGTGTCGGCTGAGTGGTGGACCCCAGTGTTACCAATGCGACCAAGTGGGACGTATTGCTCGTGAGTGCCCCGTCAGAGTTCAAGGAAGCCGTGGAGGTAGACGCGGTGGAAGAACAAATCCAAGACAAGCAGTGCAAGCCCGGGTTTATGCTGTCACACCCGGAGATGTGGATGATGAGGCACCAGCGACCCATGATGCTGGAGTAATTACAGGTATGGATTTAATTTAATTTTATGTTGGATTTGATTTTTGGTGTGCTTTGATTTCTTTGTGTATTTGGATTTCATGGGTTTATGTGTTTGGTTCAGGGAGAGTCTGTTTATATGAGTTTTATGCTTGCACTTTGTTTGATTCGGGTGCTTCACAGTCATTTGTATCTTCCACGTTTGCGCGGATGTGTAATTTGGTCACGGAACCTTTGCCGAAGTCATTGGTAGTGGCTCTACCCAATGGTGAAATGGTGTGGTGTTCCAAGGTTGCTTTGGGATGCTCATTAAATTTTGATGGAAAGTTCTTGGATGCTAATTTGGTGGTGTTTAAGCTATTGGGTTTTGATATCATCCTCGGGATGGATTGGCTATACCGATATTCTGCGAGTATTAATTGCAGAAGTCGGGTAATTAGCTTTCAGCTTCCAGATGGTGATTGTCTAGAATTTGTGGGGAGTAAGCCAAAAGAGAAGCCGGTAATTGTATCGGCAATTAAAGAAAAAAGAGAGATTGCATGGGAAGCGAAACCCTTCTTAGTTCAGATGGTGTCTACGCCGTCTGAGAAGAAGTCTTTGGTAGATATTCTCGTTGTGGAAGAATTCCTTGATGTGTTTGTGGATGATTTGCCTGGACTACCCCTTATTCGTGAAATGGAGTTTGTTATAGACTTGGAACCTGGAGCGGCTCCTGTACATAAAGCTCCTTACCGCATGGCACCGGTTGAATTAAAAGAGTTGAAAACTCAGTTGCAAGAGCTGGTAGATAAGGGGTTCATTCAACCAAGTACTTTACCGTGGGGTGCGCCAGTTCTGTTTGTTAAAAAGAAAGATGGAACCCTCCGTATGTGCATTGATTATCGGGAATTAAATAAGGTGACCATCAAAAATAAATATCCTCTCCCACGGATCGACTATTTGTTTGATCAGCTTCAAGGAGCAGCTGTGTTCTCAAAGATAGATTTGAGGTCGGGATACTACCAGTTGAGGATGAGGGACAAGGATGTGCCCAAAACTGCTTTCAGGACGAGATATGGGCATTATGAATTTAAGGTGATGCCGTTTGGATTAGCCAATGCCCCTGCTGCTTTCATGAATTTAATGAATCGGGTATTTCGACCTTTTCTGGATTTCTTTGTGGTAGTATTCATTGATGACATTCTGATTTATTCCCGAGATGTTGAAGAGCATGTGTATCATCTTCGTCTAGTTCTTAGGAAATTGAGAGAACACCAATTGTATGTGAATTCTGGTTGGAGGAAGTCAGATTTCTTGGACATGTGATTTCCCGAGACGGAGTGGCTGTTGATCCTAGTAAGGTGGAAGCCATTTTGTCATGGCAACGTCCGACTATAGTGCGCAAGATCCAGAGTTTCTTGGGATTTGCCGGATATTACCGAAAATTTGTGGAGGGATTTGCTCGCCTATCCGGAACTCTCACAGCTTTGACTTGGAAGAATGCAGAATTTGTTTGGTCAGATAAGTGTGAGAGAAGCTTTCAAGAATCAAAGAACAGGTTGACGACTGTACCAGTGTTAGCGCTCCCAGAACCGCATAAGTCATTCGTACTCTTCAATGATGCGTCTAAATTTGGATTGGGTTGTGTCCTTATGCAGGAAGGACGGGTTGTTGCCTATGCATCTCATCAGCTAAAGGACCATGAGAAGAATTATTCGACGCACGATTTGGAATTGGCTGCGATTGTTTTTGCTCTTAAGATCTGGCGGCACTTTTTGTATGGGGAAGCTTGCGAAGTATACACTGATCACAAGAGCTTGAAGCACTTGTTTTCCCATAAGAATCTGAACATGAGAGAGAGACGATGGCTGGAGTTAATCAGTGAGTACCAATGCGAGATCAAGTATCATCCGGGGAAGGCAAATATAGTTGCTAATGCTTTGAGCTGAAAATCGCACTTGGAAGATGAAGCCTAGCCGTCAGAATTGGATTCTTTGCTTTGTGGGATGAGAAGACTCCTTATTGAAAGTTCATAGCAAAAAGAGATTTTATCTTCAGTTCTTGAGATTCGGGTAACTGATTTTGAAGAATTAAAGACTCTTCAAAGGAAGGATCCGAAGCTGCTAGATATAAGAAAAAGAGTCAAAAAATCTCGAGGGCCATTGCACTATAGTATGGATAAAGATGGAGTTCTTCGGTTTCGAGATCGTAGGGTGGTCCTCAAAGATTCAAAATTCAAGGAGTGGATCATGGCAGAAGCTTATGCGGCCCCTTATTCAATTCATCCCGGCAGTACAAAGATGTACCGGGACTTGAAGAAAAATTATTGGTGGAATGGAATGAAGAGGGATATTGCCTTGTATGTTGAGAAATGCCACACATGTCGTCAAGTTAAGGCCGAGCATCAAAGACCCGCAGGTATGCTCCAACCCCTCCCTATTCCTGAGTGGAAGTGGGATGACATCACGATGGACTTTGTAGTGGGCTTGCCGAGGACGCCTAGTGGGAAAAATTCTGTTTGGGTGATTGTTGACCGGTTAACGAAGAGTGCTCATTTCTTGCGTGTTAATATCACCGATTCCTTGGGTAAGTTGACACGCTTGTACGTGAAAGAGATAGTGCGGCTGCACGGCATACTGAAGAGTATAGTGTCGGATCGAGACCCAAGGTTCACGTCTCAATTTTGGAAGAGTTTACAGGTAGCATTGGGTACTAAGTTGAAGTTCAGTACTGCATATCACCCGCAGACAGACGGCCAATCAGAGCGCACCATTCAGACCCTTGAAGACATGTTGCGAGCATGTGTCATGGAATTTCAAGGGAGTTGGGAAAACCACTTGCCGCTCATAGAGTTTGCGTATAATAATAGCTTCCATGCGACCATTCAGATGGCTCCTTCTGAAGCTCTATACTGGAGGAAGTGCAGATCGTCCTTGTGTTGGGATGAAGTCGGGGAGAGTAAGATAATTGGACTCGAAATAATTCAAGAGATGCAAAGCCAAGTTCGGATCATCAGGGATAAAATGACGGTAGTTCAGAGTCGCTAGAAAAACTACGCTGATACCAGGAGGAGAGAGTTATCTTTTGAAGAAGGTGATTGGGTTTATCTCAAAGTCTCTCCCATGAGAGGAGTTAAGCGTTTTGGTAAAAAGATGAAACTGGATCTGAGGTATGTCGACCCTTTTCAGATCTTAGAGAAGGTAGGGTCCATCGCCTATAGAGTTGCTTTGCCAGTATATTTTGGGGATATTCATGATGTCTTCCACGTATCATCCTTGAAGAAGAGCTTTGGACAGCAAGAGCCACGCTTCGTTCACCCAGAGAGTATTCAGTTACAACCGGACCTTACTTATGAGATTGTTCCGTCACAGATCATGGATTGGAAGGAGCAACAGTTGAGGTCCAAGACGATACCTTTGGTTAAGGTGGCATGGGGAGATCCGTTAGCTCAAGATTTCTCTTGGGAGCGAGTAGCGGACATGAGGGAGCAGTACCCATAGTTGTTTGAGTAATGACGGTACGTTTCTTAATCTTGGTCACAGGTGGTTTTATGTGGAATTATGTGGCTTGTTTTAAGTTGGTGTTTGATCTTGCAAATTTCGAGGACGAAATTTGTTTTTAAGGGGGGAAGATGTGATGACTTGCTTTTACGTGTATTTTCACTGAATGGTTGTTTTTAATTTAATTAATATATTGGTTTATTTATTTTAAATTATTGTATTTTAATTGGTTTTTAATTTATTTGATATTGTGTTTAATTTATTTAGTCGTTTTACAGTTTTTAATATAGTTTTCGGCGGATCAGTTTTTGATTTCCGGAGTGAGGATTGGACCTCATTTCTTTTCTTTTCTCATTTTCTTTTTCCCTTTTTCCTTTTCTTTTTTTTTTTCTTTTCTTTCCTTTTTCTTCTTCTTTCCCTCCCGGTTTCTCTCTCCCCGCGCGCACAGCTCTCTTTTCCCCTTCCCGTCGCCGCCCGTTTGACCGCCCGGTGCACCGCCATCCGGCCGCCGTGTAGTACACCACCCCCACCATTCTCTTCCCCTCCCACCAGAGATCATCCCCACCAATTTTTAGAGCCATCGGATCAGCCGTTAGCCGCCACGAGCCCCTGTAAGTCACGACACCTGTCTGTTTTTCTCCCCTGTCGCCGGTTTCTTTCGCAGCCCAGAACCGTCGCTCGCCGGCGGCGTGGCCTACACCACCCACCCAATTTTATTTCCCTCTGGTGAACATCCCCACCAAGTTTCACCTCCATCCGAGCCATCGTTAGCCATCACGAGCTCCTCCAAGCCATACGATTTTTCACCGATTCTGGCACCGTCGCACCACCTCCGGCCACCATCTCTTCACAGCTTCTTCCCTTACCTCTTGCCGACCTAAACTACCCATTTCCAACCTCGATCCGTTGCCGAAGCAGCTCCCACGAGCTCAACTCCGTTCAGCCCCTTTTTGGCCTTCGAACGCCATTTCCACCACCACCCACGGCCAAAACTCGTTTCCTTTAGCTTCATAAACATCTCTAAACCATTCCCTATCAATTTCGTGCCTTGTTTTGTCCATAGTGTAAATTACACTGTTACGTTGCTTTTCTTCTGCTGTTTGCAACGCTGCAAGCTTTCGAAAAATACCATATAGCGCTGTAAGTATTTTTCAAACTCTACTTTTAGATTTAAATATATTTTGCTCGTACAATAAATATTTATCTGTTGGTTGGTTGATTCTGAATTGAGTCCGAGGAGTTCAGGCGTCGGATAGTTTGAGGACGGAGTGCTTGGTTCTGACTATTTGTGATTGCTTGGTTATTTGTGCCATGAGGCGTGTGTTGCATATTGCATACATGTGCATTTTATTTTAAGTGAGAAAAACCTGTTTTATTGGCGTAAACGGATTTAGGGTCGTGTGTCTCACGAGCCCAAGCCGGGATGGGTTATTATCCCGGTGGAGCTCCTCTGATCACTCAGGAGCGTAATATACTGAGTGACGTCCCAGGAGCGGGGGCTAGGGGATGCTTGGCTACGAACGCGCCGGGCGCAGAACTGGGCATCGCTCTACGCACCGACTCCGTGGCCCTTCGCTGGCGAGGGCTAGAGGATGCTTGGCTACGAACGCGCGGGGCGCGGAACTGGGCATCGCTCGTTTAGGTGTCACACGCGTGGTCGTTACCTGCGGTGTGGCACAAGAGCCAGAGTGTGCGGATGACCCCTAGGGGAGGTCATGGTGCATACGGATTAATTGGTTAATGGTTTGAGTTTGATATGGACTAAATGTGACTTTTGGCGTGATATTTGGAAATGATATGTTTTTGGGCCAAATGAGATTTTTGGCATGCGTGGAAAAATATGATTTTATGGGACATGTGCATTGCATCTTTTCATGCATATTGTTTGAGGTTTATATGTTTTTATCTAGTGGTGTTTGGATTTTACTTATCTGCAATACCATTTTTGGTTCCGTAGATTTTGGTGCAGGGTTCGAGAAAAAGGAGGAGGCTGAGCCCGAGGATGCGGCTCCGCCGGAGTTCTGAGTTAAAGTTTAAGCTTTGTTGTTTGGTTTAAAACTATATTTGTGATTTGTAATATTTTATTATGTATGTTTTAAATAGCTTTGTATTAAATTAAGAAAAATTCTGGTACTTAGTTATTGACTTTGCTTTTCGCTGCGTGTTTCTCGTGCACATTTGTCGCTTATACACACACTTGGCACACGTCGATAAGGTGGTGACCCGTGATGTCATCATCCGGACGTCTCGATTTCTCCGTGTCCGTGCGTGGGGATTTGGGGGCATCACAAAGACGATACTGACTTAGGCATCAGAAACTCCCTTACCTCCACCAAGGCCCTCGTCTGTTTGTGTTCTCTCTATGTTTGCAAGGATAAGACCAAGAACCTGGATCACTATAACCTGACCCAAAATTGTGCAAAACATGACATTAACGGTTGCGCTGTCTATGGGATCTCCATATACTTCATGTGTCCTTCATATGCCTACAATAACTCATTCTTAGGCGAGACTAAAGGACAAGAGGAAACAACGTTAATAAATATGGAAGCAAGATTAGCAATAATGGAATAGTTGGTGGGAAAGCTAACTACTAAGATGGAGAACCTTTGAAAAGAGAATGAGATGCCCAAAGGAACCACTAACGAGATAGGAAATGATGCGGAACCCAGCAATAGTGAGCACGTTGGGTTCAAAAAAGCTGGAAGGGAAGGTGACACGAAGGAGGAGAGGAGGAATATGCAAAACGAGTTGCATAACCTCAAAGGAAAGTACAAGAAAATGGCAAGAAAGATGGGTATCTCGTCATTGGTGGATCAACTACTCACCAGCATGAGCCTACCCTATAACAGGGAGGTGATGGTTGTGACCTTACCACCAAAGTTTTAGGTCCTCCTCATGGAGATGTATGACGAGACTAGGGACCCTCTTGATCATCTGGAAACCTTTAGGACTCATTTGACCTGCATTATTTCCTAGGGAAGGTGGCCTACAAAGCCTTCCCACAAACTTTAAATGAGGGTACGGTAAGGGTGTGGTTTGGGTCCTTGCCACCAGGGTCCATAGATAGTTTCCAAAAACTGGCCCGTCTGTTCCTTACACAATTTATGGCAAGCAAGAGAAGAAGGTGCCCTACAACGTACCTCCTCACCATCAAACAAGGAGAGGATAAGAGCTTGAAGGCATACTTGTCTAGGTCCAAAAAAGAGTGCATGATGATGGATGATTGGGATGAGAAGATAACTCTAGCAACGCTCCTAGAAGGAGTATGGCCCCAGTCCTAATTGATGGCAAAGTTGGCAAGAAGGACTTCTGCTACATTGCAAGAGTTCATGGATCAAGTCTACAACTTCATCAATGCCGAAGACACACTACGTGCGCTAACCGAGCCGAGGAAGTAGTTACTGGAGCAAGTGGACAAGAAAAGGAAGGCCCCAACCAAGGGCAAAGCTCCCAAGAAGGCAGAAAGAGGACCATGTGACGAGCATAGGGAAGAAGCCCCCATGAAGGGCTTGGGCCTACGATTTCACCATCCAAAACAATGACCAGCGATCAGCCCAAGACGACCATGAGAGTAGCAACCGCCGGTATTGCACCTACCACTAGCCCACCACCCACAATACTGAAGAGTGCCTTTCCTTAAAAGGGGGAAGGGATCAAGTGATCAGCCAAGGTAGAGGTATCATCCCTCTCGCATACTAGAGCAGGAGGTCTCGAGAGAGAAGTGCCAAGAGGAGCAACAAGCTGAGCAGGGAAGAAAGCTCTAGGTGAATGGAGGCTTAATGAAGGCCCCCGCATGGCTACCCCCAATCGCCACGATAGAAGGGACCCCTACTAGGGGAAATTAGGACCATCACAAGAGGGTTGCTGACGGAGGCCCCACCTCATCCAAAAGAAAGGGACATGCCCGATAGGCTCGATATCGGGAACTCAGCTTAGTACCGCCCCACCAAGTATAGAAGAAGCAAGCCGGCCCCCATAATATCCTTTGAAGAAATCAACGAGGAATGGGTCCTTCACCCGCACAACGACACCCTCATGGTGACAATGTTGGTCACCAACTTCACTACGAGAAAGATCCTCCTTGACAATGACAACCAGTAGACGTCCTTTTCTGGGAAGCCTTCACATAAATGGCGATAAACACCTCTAAACTATAGTTGGCTCCCATGCCACTAAAGGGCTTCTTCGAGGAGAAGGTCCAAATAGTCAGGACCATCACACGGACATCGCACTGTCTGTCTTAGCTGGCAGTGCTTCCTACACGGCCTCTGTCATCTTCAACTTCTTGGTGGTGAAGGCCCCATCCTCTTACAACCCAATAATTGGCTGACCAACCCTTAAGAGCCTGAAGGCAATCACCTCTACCTACCACTTGAAGATGAAGCTCCCAACCTCTCAAGGAGTGAGGGAGATCCAAGGAGAACAGGTCCTAGGCGGGAGTGCTACGTGTGAAAACTAAAACCTAGAGCTGGCGGGTACACGCGGCCCTCCCCTCGACCATTTAAGAAGTTAGTGCCAAATAAGGCCAGTGGAAAGGGTAAGATATATGCCTCATGCCTCAACTAGTCTTTATCAATGACTCCCCTTGTCGAACTAGAGGATGAGTGGGGGGCGCATAGCATAAACAAGCAAGGACAACAAACTGCCACACTCTTAGAATGCTTTCTTGCCAAAGGATGTTTTGTAATTTATAATTTACATTCTTGTATAAACTCAATTAATGACAGCATGACTTTTTCAGAAATAGAATGTGTATCTATTTACATTCAAGCAACATTATCTATACACCAAACATTATCACCAGCAAAGTAAATCTCCATCGGCATAATCTCCAACAACAGCTTACCTCCCTGCAGGATACCAAAGGGACGAGTCATTCCTAAGTGCTGCTTTATCCTTTTTGCAGTAGATTGCGGGCTAACCCTTGACTGCCAAACAACTTACCATCCTCATGAATGTCAACAGGAGGGGAGCGAGCCCAATCCCAGATTGCCCAGTAACTTACTTGCTTGCGGGTTCCAAAGGGCAAGATGAGCCTTAAGGACATCTTCTCCCTACCACATGGGGGAACGGGTTTCACCTCTCAACCACCCAACAACTTACTGCAACCTCCACCAAGAGAAATAGTGAGACAAGCAACAACTTGACCCTCCAAGAATTCATGGATCAAGCCGACAACTTCATAAACACCAAGAATACCCTCTGTGCATTGGCCAAACCAAGAAGGCAAGAGCTAGAGCAAGCAAGCAGGAAAACAAAGACTCACACCAAAAGTTGCACTAAGGAGAAGGCTAAACAAAAGCGACGGGAAACAAGGAAAGAAGAGCCTACTGTAAGGAACCTAACACACCAACACGAGTCACACGACCAATCGACATTCATTGTCATGAAAGAGGATAAACAACCAAACCTGGAGGAGCATCATTACTACACTTACAACCAATCAATCACCCACAACATGAGTCAATGCCGTTCATACTGGGGGATTGGGCTCCACCCCGATACCCTTCTTCCTGGTAGGGGGAGTAGTCGTGGAGAGAGCACTCTCAAGAGAGAAGCATTGGCAGAAAAATATCAACACAGGAGGTGAGAAACCCAAGAATGAGGGAAGTTAAACCAGGGCCACTACACCCCCCTTCACAGCAACCACACCAAGAGGTGCCCCCAGCCCTTGAAATCCACACCATCACGAGAGGTTTTATTAGCAGAGGCACAACCTCCTCTAGAAGGAAAGTGCAAGCAAGAGACGACCGATATTGAGATTACTCAGCCTCCTGCCACCCCACTAAGTACCACAGGGGTGAGCCAGCTCCCTTGATCTTCTTTGGGGAAACTGACGAGAAGGGAGTCTTCTACCCACACAATGATGCCTTAGTGGTCACCATGCAAATCACTAACTTCAACACTAGAAGAATCCTCATCGTCAATGGTAGCTTTGCAAATATTTTATTTTAGGAAGCATTCGTCTTCATGGGAATAGATGCAGCCTGGCTCTTACCAGCCCCAATGCCACCCAAAGGCTTCTCGAGAGAAATGGTTCAACCAGTGGGGACTATCGCCCTATCTATCTTGGTCAGCAATTTGCCCCATGTCACCTCGGTCATGGCGACATGGGGCAGATTGCTAGAGAGGGCTCCCTTGTCCTATAGTGCCATCATCAGCTAACCAACACTCAACAAATTGATGGCAATAACCTCCACCTATCACCTAAAGGTAAAGTTCCCAAAGGCCCAAGGGGTGGGCAAGCTTCGGGGAGAGCAAACCTCAACAAGAGAATGCTATGTGCAGGAGCTGAATCTAACGGTGGGAGGAGCGAACCCTAGTGCAAGTAGGTGCCCCTTATAAAGTTGTGAGAAGCTCGTGTCAACACACGAGCTGTCCCGGCTGGCAGGAGGGAGAGGGGCGCATAAGGAGAAAAAGAAAGAAGAACCTTTGTTTTGCCTAATTCTTTTTTTGTGTAAAGTTGATTCCCCTTTTCTATACAAACTCACTTAATGAAAGCGTTAGCCTTTTCTTAGGAAATCAATGAAACGAGTTTCTAACAGCAAATTATTTCTGAACTCCAACTCTAAATCAACTAATTACCTCTGCGCAAGGTAACAAAGGTATAAGTGTAATGCTAAAGGGCTACTCTACCCCTCCCATGGCGGAGAGTGGGTCTGTCCTCGAACAACCGACACATACTACCTTACTTGTAGGCATCGATCAATGGGGAAGGGTCCAGTCAGACATATTGCCCGAGCAGACAACCTCCCCTCGAGGTACCATAGGGTGGAATAAGCTAGATGCCATCTTGACCCTCCCGTGGGGAAGAGCAGGTCCAGCCATAAGATTGCCTGAATATACCTCATTTTGCCATGATGAAGAGTGGGCACAACTCCAGCCTAGCACTCACCTACCTTTCCTGCGGTATCAACGAATGGGAGCAGGTATAGTCAGACATACTGCTTGAACAAACTACCTCCACGTAAGGATCAATAGGTGGGACTAATCCCAGGAGAGTGGGACCAACCCTGAGGCTACCCGAACATTGACCCCATCTTGCCGCGATGAAGAGTAATCAAGTCCATAGGCTGTCAACTACCTCCCTCGAGGGAATATATAGGATAGAGAGTGATTTGAGGTGCATTTACCTCTCCCCCCGCGAAGTGCAGGTTTGTCCTCAGCAGTTGACACACATTACCTTTTTCATAGGTGTCAACAAACGGGAGTGAGTCTAATTAGACATACTGTTCGAATAGAAGACCTCCCCTCAGGGTTGCAAACGGTAGGACAAGCCAAAGGCCATCTCCACCCACCCGTGGGGGAGAGTGGGTCCAACTTGAGATTGCTCGAACATACCCGTTCCACCACAAGGAAGAGTGGGCATAGCTCCAACTTGGTCCTCACTCCCCTTTCCTACAACGGATGGGAGCAGGTCGAGTTAGACATGCCCAAATAGGCTACCTCCATGAAAATGTCAACAAAAGGAACTAACCCTGGGTTAGACCGACCTCCTCTACGAAGGAGAGGGCGTGGCTTGAGGAACTAACCTTAGGTTCCCCCAAATAGGTTGACCGAACATTGACCCCATCCCATCGCGGCAAAGGGATGACCTCCCTGACGGAGCTAAAGGGGAGGGTGTGGCTTGAGGCACCCCTACTCCTCCCAAGGTGGAGTGCATGACAATCCCAAAACTATCCGTCTCAACTGCAAAAGACGTTGCGTGATCCAAAAATGAGCAAAGACCCTGGAATCTCATCACATCAAACCAGTCAGGCAGGTTTGTAATTCTCAAATAAAATAAGATGTACGTCTTGGCCTTGATTTTGCAGTGTGACCTCCACAAAAGATCTGGACGAAAGCAGGCTTATGCACCACTGGTCCCCTCTCGCCAAGTGCAGGGGTCAACAAGCTGCTCCTAGTCTTACGTATCACGCAACCTCTACAAAGAATCTGAGACATTGCTACCAAGGTCTCACTTATACAGGGCAAAGCCTACGCAAGAGTTAAAAGTGAGCAAGACGTTGGGTCAAATGATTTGGACTAGAGCAGGCTTACATGCCACTCGTCCTCTCTCGCCGAGCATCATGGTCAACAAGGTGTGCCTGGTTTTACATACCTCAAAACTCTTGAAAAGGCCTTGCATACGTAAAACAAGGCCTCAATAGAGGCCAAAGGTGAACAAGACGTCACTTAAACAAGTATTCAGTCATAACAAAGATAAACAAATGAAGAAGCCCTTACATTCGGCTGGGTGCCACCCGAAGGATTATTAATTTACCAAGATTGAAAGAAAAACATCAAGTCTCAATAGGTAGCCAACATAATACCACCCATGAGGAGCAGGTGCAATGCACATGCAAATAATATGGAAATAGATAAGTTTGAAAGCATAAATGGAAGAGCATTTTATTCATCAACTATCTGAACAATTACAAAGGAAAATTTACAACACATCTGTGAGAAACCATGCAAATAAAAAAATTAAAGTAATCTGCCAGCTACGTCAAGCTCGACAGGGATTTGTACGGCACCATCAGCAAAAAAGGAGTGGAATTGATGGGGTTGCCAAAGAGGTAGCATCATAGAAGTATAAAGGGACCGCAAGGCACTAATTGCCTCGAAGACAAGCCAGATGGGCAAGGAGCCAGACGAAACCTCAGCTAACTCAAGCTCCCGAACCACACAACCATTGAGGACAACCCAGGATGGGGAACCAGCCTCAGTCAAAACCACTTCCACATAGCCTGAGGGCCTATATGGAACTGGCAAATAGAGGCCACCCCCCCATGGACTCCCCTGAAGAAGGCAAGGCAACAAGGAGCCCAAATTGAAGGTAAGACCCTCCGTGGTCTCCATACTAGCCCCCTGTCTGCACAAGGGCCTCTTCTTTCTCCTCCCTTGGTCAGCAAAAAAGTGCCTGAGCCCGAGCAGGCTCAGAACGTCAAAAATCTCCTTCGATAATTGGGCCTGGGGGAGAAGCCTGGCTCCACCCTGCATAGGGGGGATGAGCCGTCTGGGGTGGAACCAAGATGTAAGGACAAAACGTGAACTACACGGGGACTTCTAAGAAAGAAAAACCCATCGAACGATCCAGTCGCTGGGAGGAGAGCATGTCTTCTTTTAAGGGCATCTCCAGATAATAAAGGATGACACAGCTTCAAAAAGAACATTCTCTGAAAGCCCAGAGAAACTACCAAGCACATGTATGCACGAAAGCCCACCACAAGATGCAATACCAGAAGGCTGGCCTAAGGCAAACAGATCCATCAGGACCAGAAACTACAGTAAGAGTACAAGAGAAATATAGAGCTTTAAAGCACTTGGAGAATAAGAAGAGGGAATTGATGACAAATGATGAGGGCCAATGGGACTATTTATAGGTAGGGGGCAACGGTTCACTTCCTGACGTTCAACGAACCTACGCACTGAGGGCCCATCACATATGGCGCAAATCTCGCGAAGAGCCTCACATGAATCCCATGGCAAATGTGGGCTGTTATCCAAAGCCATAAATACGGGGAGACTAATGGGCATACATTAAATGGTTAACTATCGAGATCATTCTAGACTCATAAATAGCACATCGATTATTGAATTGTTTTCATGGGAAGACTAAAAGACAACGTACGTTAAGGGAACCAAAGGGGGCAAGAATGCGAGGCGTCTCCTCAAAAGGAAAAGGTCTACAACAAACGAGTGGATAAACAAAACAAAAAAGGAAGCACAAATATCGGGAGGGAATCAAGACACAAAGAAAATATTTCATTAGATCGACAAGGCATACAAGAGTAAAGGGATACATGACGTCCATAATCCTTACAGGCACAAACCCAGAGTAAAAGGCTACAAAAAGAAAAGAAAGGGACAACAACACCAAGCAAAGTCAAGACCGACAAGCTCTACGATCTTCCCTAGAGTTAGCGGGGCCCATCCTAGCAAACCCCAACCTCCTCCAAACACCCTTCCTAGGAGTCAACACCAGCATCATCTCCAAGAGGGAGGTCGGTAGGGTCATCATGCTTCGAACATAAGGCATATGGAATCAGCTCCCGCCCTACCTTGCCATCATGGTTGAGAGCAATCACGTCAGGCTCGAGGTTTCTAAATTCAATGTCCCGCAGGTGCACCTCTAACGCCCTGGAATCCCTTTGGAAAATGAGGATGACATGATCACGCATCCTCTTAAGGCCTCCAGTTACCCATGGGACCAAGCTTCATCACAGACATAAAAGAGACTTTCCCAGTTGCTGGCTCAACTACATGGCAACATCTTGCACATGCGATAAGTCACTCTGCAGGTCCTGGACGACCATGTCCTGGGCAATCGCCCCAAGGTCAGCCAGAGCCTTCATCTCCCAAATCATAATTGCAGACAATAGAGCTCCCTGGTCCTCCACAATGGCCAACAAGGCTAAGCTCTCCTCCTCTAGCATTCTAAGTCAGTGGGCATCAAAATCCTAGAGACCACTTAACTCTTCATTCTCAATGAAAAGCAAATCCTGCGACTCATGAAGTTTGCTCAACAATTCCTGTGCTTTCATGGTCCACTTGCTAGCCATGGCCAGCTCCGTCTCTATGTAGCTCCTCTCCTCCCTTTCCCACTCCACCAGAGACCTAGGTTCTCTCTCTACAACCTCCCAGCTGCTCAATATGTGCTCGGCAGACTTCCTGACTCCCTGCGAATACCAAACTTAGAAAGTAGATTGGAACTGAGAGAAAGAACACATAACACATAATGTGAAGTAAGAAAAAAGACCTCTGTAAGGAATCCAAGCAGTAGATTGGCCTCTCGCTCCAGAGCCTCCCCCCTCCAAACCTCACCTCCTGGCCTAGGGGAAATCAGAGGGTGCAATTCCCCTCTCTCAGGCTCATCCCGAACTTCCTCATAGGGCCCTCGGCTAGAAGAAACAAGAGCTCTCTCACCCACCGACAGGGCAGGACGCATGCCGAAGGATGCCCAATCCTCAGTCCTAAGGTTAATTAGGTCTCCTTCCCTGGGACTCCCCGCAGCTGTCATGGACGTCTTGGAGCCCAGAGGGGTTGAGGTGGAAGGTGTGCCAGCCATGGCCCCTCCAGGACTCGGCAGGATAGAAATGCTGCCCACGGCCGCCAATTCACCTTTCATGGCTACATCAATGTCTGCGTCTGACATTAGTCCAAAAATGGTGGCAATAGACGGAGCACCACCAGTAGCGATATCAAGACTAGGAGACTGATGAGCAGACATGCCCTCATCGACAATTCCCGATTCTGCCCTAAGATGGCCCGAGGCCTCCTCAAACACAAAGGCCTCGACCAAGGATCGGATCGTAGATGCTGAAGAAGGATACATCTCTACATTCAATTCTGGGGGCTGCGTCACCACTTGGGTTTGGCGAGGTGCCCTGTCTCGTAGTGCACCCCAAAAATGCATTCTGGCTATGTATACCCTTAGAGAGAAGTCCGGCGCCCCAGTAGCGGTTCAAGGACCACTCGAGCCAGGCACAAAGACTTGGGTTATGGAAGCAAAGGGCACAGTGGATGTACTTGAATTCGAGGACTCACCTTCCCCCATTGCTCCAGGCTAGCATCACATAAGAAGAAAGAACAAAGGGTTACAAGGACCCAAGGTATCCAGTGCTAATGGCCCACGGAACCAAGACTTGGGGGGATGACGGATCATCCCCACTAGTCATCAAATGGACTATCTTGCCCTTATCCTCGAAAGGAGGCTCCGCAGCTCGTTTCCTTGAAGACTCCAACGGTGGACGAATAATGATGCCCCATGCAGAAGGAGTAGCATGAGCTATAGGAGGAAGAAAAGCATTGAGGCTATCCTTCACAAGGAGTACTTCTGAATGTACCAGGAGGGGGTTTTTAGTTACATAGTCCCTAATGATCACGATATGATGCAGCTCGCTTGGGGTGGCGGTCAGACGCACAACCCTGTCACTTGGCATAATCCCCTAGGAGGCCCTTATTGGAAACTTAGCCCAACCGACCCCCGACCAGATAGGAAGATGAACATTCCAGTCCAGTCTGATACCTTGCGGTACCTCAGCTCCAGTACAACCAGGGCAACCACTCCCTTGAAACTGCAAATTTCTCCCGCGCCCCTCTTCACATTATGGGTTAGAAGAAATTCATGGTAAGTAAGGTTAGCATGCTCCGGGTCAAACTTTGACAATGCCCATCACCACAAAATATAGCAACAGATCAGAATTTGCCTGGCATTTGGATTTCATGAACTGCGCGAGGGAAAGGCAGTCTTAGTATGCAGGAAAACATGCTGGGGAAGAGAGCAACCCTCGCCGTCGAGCTGTCAGTGCTCACGACCCCTTTGCACAGCCTTGGAACGTTGAGAACCACTAAATCTGGGATATGGTAAGTCAGCGCTAGAGACAAGAGAAAATTGGAAATGGCCTTGGAATACCAGGAGCAGCTTGCATAGCCTAGATCTGACGAACCAGCCTCAGGGTGACCATTGAAACTCGCATAGTTGGTAGATTTTTGGGAGGCCATTCAGGCGACATAGGTCAAACTGTAGTAAGAGAAGTGTGAAGGGCTAGAGCCAAAGGGGAGTAAAGAAAAAAGAGGCAACAAGAGTATTGAAGAAGCTACAGCTTCTTGATGTAAGCGTGAATAATGAGGGATTTATAGGCCCCATACAACAGCACAATCGTGAAACATCTTGGCAGGAACATCTGACAGTCATCATTGCGAACAAGGTGAAACGGCAACTGGCAAAATGCCGAGATTGTGTCCCAGAGCAGAGCAGCGGAAGAATCAAAGTGGACAAGGTCAGACCCCTAATATCTCATTCAGCACTAAGAGGAGTAATTATCCATCCTAAGTGAGCACAAAAAGAAATTTCCATCAGTCAACCCGATGAGAATTGGGGGATTTTTGTCAGGGGTCTCAAAGCCCACAAAGTTCGACCTAGGACCAACATTTAGCATGACTCCCCTACCCTAGAAGCACAAGGCAGCCTAACCCAAACCCATAGGAATCTCCCAATGGTTCAGGATCGACCCAAAACCCCTGTGGGTCAGATATAACCGCCCGTTTTGAGATGGGATGTTGTAGAAGGAGCGCTGGAAATCAAGTCGGAGGAAAGAAAAAGAAGCATGCCAAGAGGAAGAGACCAAGCTATATAGCAGCGATAGAAGACGACACCATATTAAATGGGTTCACCAGATAATCACGCAGCAATAAATGACTTATCCCAGAGGACCACACCACATTAAAGACAGCATGGCGGAAGGAGTTTTAGGACGATTTCCCCTTCTCTTAGGTCGCAGGGCATGGCCATCTAACTCTTCAGGCCAAGTAAAAAATGCCCCTTCGACCACCAGGTAAAGGGATCAAATTCTATGGCTAAATATATATATTGATGCTCATTGTTTCCTTAATTTTCCCACTACTTGGTAAATCTAAGCTAACTTAGGCATCGAAGGTTACCCGGGCCACCTTTCTGATCCTCTCTCAGTCATCACATGATTTGGAGACAGAAGACCCGAACTGCTAAGGACCTAGCCCAAAGGTATACAAAACATGTCGTTAATAGAAAGGAATCCACAGATTCCTTTCAGTTTTAGCAATGGCTAAGTGGACTTGATTGAGCTGAATTATTGCATATTTATATATATTTAGAACTAATATATTTTAATTATGTCATTACATTATTATTGGTTTTAGATGAAAAAAGTTTTAAAAACCATAAATCTGAGTTCTGATTTAAGTTGGTTAATATTATGGTTTATGCTTAATTTTATAACTTATGATTAATTAGGCAATATTTTTTATATATACAACACAATTTTGATATTCTATTCTTTTTTTTTGTTTTATTTATTTTTTCCTATTTCCATTTTTTTAAGGTCCAAGGAATATAAAGATTAGAAATGAGAAAAGTCAAAAAGGCATAAAGGCATACTGTACATGGCATTATTCTCAAAACTAAGGATGCATTTCGGCTTGGTATGAGATAAGCTTGCTTTATGAGGGACCCATAATGTTAGCCTTTTGGTTTGGAGAAAGTCATGGACGCAGCACATTTCAGCATTTTGAAAATAAAATCCAAGAGACTTTTACACAACACGGGCCAGCTTCCCTTTAGAGTTTCCATTTTGGACGAAAAGTTTTGATGTTTTTGGACGTAAAGGGGATTCACTACGAAAACACGGTGATAGAATGCAGAAAGTTTCTTTTCGGATGAAACATATAGCAGTGCCGCTTGAGGAACTCCTTGGGGTCCCCACTACCCAACATCCTACATTACTTGTTGCCTTAATCTCTATTCATCTGACCTACTCTTTCCATTTCCTACTTTTTATTTAATTTCAGTTTGAAGTTTATGGTATATTCTTTAAATTTTTTACTTAGAAGTTTGGATATTTTATTTGTTATTTATTTTACTTAATGCTAGTTATTTTTCTTACTTCTTTAAACTTCCATTAAATAGGTGTTACAATTGTTATGGATTGATTTTGAGAATTTATTATTTGAATACAAAGATTAATTCCAGAATCTTGATTTTAGGGCTTTTCAGTTTTCAGTTTGTATTTTGTCAATTATTTTCTAATCTAGCTTAATTCTTGGCTTAGTTTTATTAATCTCTTAGTTCCATTGCATTTTAGATTAATTAAAGGTTAATTAGGAGTTAAATAATTTCAGTTTTAGTATTTAATTTTTAGATTAATTAAGATTATTTAGCTTAATTGGTTTCTTAATTGTTAATTTCAATTATTAGTTTTTCACATTCCATTTTGACACTCAAATATTCAAAAGCATGAATTTAGTCCATGACTAGTGCCATTTTCATTTCCGTTACACTCATCCACTCATTGCACATATCATCACCCCTTTGATTTTCGATCACTTTGTGAATATTTTTACTTTTACAAGAGTTTGATTTTAAACAACTTTCTCTAAGAAGATGATATAGAAATTTTATTCATAATTATTACACAGCATCTTCCTGCACTTGTGATAGTTTTTGTACTACTCATTTTTGAGTGAGTTACAACTCATCCATTGTTGAGCTCGACCCAGAGAAATCCGTTCAAACGTCGATTTAACATTGAACGAATCGTTCGATCTGTTTATTTGACCGTTTGAACAAAAAGTATACCATTCGAACAATAAATTTAATTTCGAATAGATAGCAATACTAGTTTGAACGTGTAATTAACCGTTTGAATGTACAAAGCATATTTTATTTTACTTTTATAGAGGAAAATAGATAATGTAACATAGTGTGTATTTTTAAGGTGCCTTAATTTGGTTGTTTCTTAAAGCAATCTGAGTACTGTTTATGATGTTATTATTATTTAATGAAAAGCTAATAACATTATCATCAAGCAGAGGTCAATTTTATCACCAAATTAACGTCCTCACGAGAATTCTTCATAATAATATATGTATGAAACAATGTATAATATGCAACATACATGGCCAGCTGGGACGTCTGCGCGCGGCCAAACAAAAAAATTTATAATGGTAATCGTAAGATTTTTTGATGCATTAATGGTGGAATGAAAATAATAATAATATTTTTATAACTTATTTTAAATCAAAATTAAATATACATACATATATATATATATATATATATATATATGTGACGTTAATAAATATTAAAGTATTTTTTATCAAAATTATCCGTAGCCACCATTTAATATTTAAAATAGAGTTGTAAAAAAGAAAAATGTTGTTAATTTATTTAATGAATCATATGGATAGTGAGATTAGATAGATGATATGTAAATAGTAATGAAATGATTTGTAAACAATAGTAAAATAGTTTGAGATATGTGAGAAATTTTTTTTGTAGTCCTTCCTTTGAAACTGTATGTGCAAGTCCTTTATTAAATGAGAAAAAAATATCATTTTAGGAGGAATATTTTTTAATTTTAAATAGTTTTAAAGATAAAATTACCTAGGCCTGCATTACAATCCCCAAATAGGGACTGTACATAGCATTACTCATTTTTTAATAATATTTTTATTTTGAGATTTGAAAATTTTGGATTATTTTTTATATTTTGTTTAGAAGTTTGAAAAGGTTGTAATAATTAAGTAATGATTAGATTAAAAGATTAAATATTTAAAATTAAAAAATATTTAAGTTTATGATATTTAGATATTAAAATGAGATGAATTGGAATGAATTTGCTATCTATTTAGGCTATCCCGAGAGAGACAAGTTTTACGAGTGCCGGTAAGTAGTTTGATTGTAAGAGCCTACATCCGGACTTGACGCTATATTTTTATTACTACAAATGAGTTGAATACAGAGCATGCATGTCCCTATCTATTAAAAAAAGGTAAAAATCAATAAAATAATTAAGATAAATATAATTAAATTATATAACTTATATCCTTAATAATTAACTTAAATTATTGATTTGCTTTTATCGTTATAGGGATGTATTCCACTACATAAACCAAATGTGATCAAAGGCCTAAAACAAAACTAATCAATAATTATACATGTATTGTTAATGTATGTCAAATGACCAAAAGTCAATATGCCTAAACACTATCCCCCACCTCCTCGCTGTCTCTCTCCATCTCTCGGATCATCTTTCTAACCCACCTCCTTTCCAAAGTTTCAATATTCCAAATTGATGGCTTCCTCCTCCTCCTCCTTTCTCCTTCCCCCCTCTCCTTCCCTCCTTTTTCCATCCTTTTCTGTCTTCCTTCCCCCTTCTCCTTCCCTCTTCTCTCCATCCCTTCTTCCCTCATCTTCTCCCTCCCTCATTCCCTCCTCTTCTCCCTCTCATTCCCTTATTTCTCTTATTTTCTTAATTTATTTTGTTTCCTCAAGGCTGAAAAGACAGATTTATAGTCCTCAAGATCATCGAATGCTTCCTAGGCTAATCATTAGGAAGATAGTGACAGATCACCAAATCACTCCTTCCAACAGCTTCTCCTGCCATTAGATCGTTCAAATTTGACTGTTATGGCTGGTTTCTAGGTCTACAAAAGTAGTTCTAAACTATATTAAAACATGTGGCATCAACAAGTGTGGATCTACAATTTTGCAGTTCACCGGAGGCTTCCTAGGCCGATTGTTGGAAAGATAGTAATGAATCACCAGATCACCCCTTCTGGCAGCTTCTACTGCCATTAAATCGTTCAGATATGACTTTTATGACTATTTTGGAAGTCTAACGGAGTACATTTAAACTATAATTCATCATTTTCACATCTATCTTTATGTTTTATTATTATTTCCTTCTGTCTAATTAAAATATAAAAAAGAGTTCGTCTCTAGGACATTTTTTCTATAGAATTATAGTCCTCTCCTCCTTTGCAAGGTGGGATATGAGTCTCTATTTTAGACAAAGTGTGATGACCCCTTTTATACAAATTGGTTTTAATTTATTTGATATTGTGTTTAATTTATTTAGTCATTTTACGGTTTTTAATATCGTTTTCGGCGGATCTGTTTTTGGTTTCCGGAGTGAGGATTGGACCTCATTTCTTTTCTTTTCTCTTTTTCTTTTTCCCTTTTTCCTTTTCTTTTTCTTCTTTTCTTTTTTTTTCCTTTCTTTTTCTTCTTCTTTCTTCCCCGTTTCCTCCCTCCCGCGTGCTGCCCCTTCTTTTTCCCCTTACCGTCGCTGCCACTTCGGCCGCCCATTGCGCCGCCGTTCGGTGGCTGTGTTGTACACCACCCCCACCATTCTCTTTCCCTCCCACCAGAGTTCATCCCCACCAATTTTCAGATCCATCGGACCAGCCGTTAGCCGTCACGAGCCCCTGGAAGTCACTGCACCTACTCTGTTTTTCCCCCTGTTGCCGGTTGCTTTCGCAGCCCAGAACCGCCGCTCACCGGCGGCGTGGCCTACACCACCCACCCAGTTTTCTTCCCCTCTCACCAGTGAACATCTCCACCAAGTTTCACCTCCATCCGAGCCACCGTTAGCCACCACGAGCTCCTCAAAGCCATACGGTTTTTCACCGATTCTGGCACCGTCGTACCACCTCCGGCCACCATCTCTTCACAGCTTCTTCCCCTACCTCTTGCCGACCTAAACCACCCATTTCCGGCCTCGATTTGTTGCCGGAGCAGCTCCCACGAGCTCAACTCCATTCAGCCCCTTTTTGGCCTTCGACCGCCATTTCCACCACCACCCACGGCCAAAACTCGTTTTCTTTAGTTTCATAAATATCTCAAGACCTTTCCTTATCAATTTCGTGCCTTGGTTTGTTCCTGTTCAAAAGTGGGTAATTTATTACCCATGGCAACAGTGTAAATTACACTGTTACGCTGCTTTTCCTCCGCCGTTTGCAAAGCCGCGAGCTTTCAAAAAGTACCATATAGCTCTGTAAGTATTTTCCAAACCCTACTTTTAGATTTAAATATATTTTGTTCATACAATAAATATTTATCTATTGGTTGGCTGATTCCGGACTGAGTCCGAGGAGTTCGGGGGTCGGATGGATGGAGGACGGAGTTGCTTGATTTATTGATTTATGGTTAGTTGACCGTTTTGTGCATTGAAATCGCATTTACATGGTGCATGCACGTGCATTTTATTTAATTTGAGAAAATCCTGTTTTATTGGCGTAAGTTGATTTTCAGGTGCGTGTGTATCACGATCCCAAGCCGGGATGAGATTTTATTCCGGTGGAGCTCCTCTGGTCACTCGGGAGCGTAATAAACTGAGTGACGTCCCCTGAGTTGTCACTAGGCGACGACGGGAGCGGGGGCTAGAGGATGCTTGGCTACGAACGCGCCGGGCGCGGAACCGAGCATCGCTCTACGCACTGACTCTGTGGCCCTTCGCTGGCGAGGGCTAGAGGATGCTTGGCTATGAACGCGCAGGACGCAGAACTGGGCATCACTCATTTAGGTGTCACATGCGTGGTCGTTACCTGCGGTGTGACACTGGAGTCAGGGTGTGCGGATGACCCCTAGGGGAGGTCATGGTGCATACAGATTAATTGGTTAACAGATTGAGTTTGATATGGGCCAAATGTGACTTTTGGCGTGATATTTGGAAAGGATTTGTTTTTGGGCCAAATGGGATTTTTGGCGTGTGTGGAAAAATATGATTTTATGGGTTTTGTGCATTGGCTTCATGCATATTGTTTGAATTTTATATGTTTTTATCTGGTAGTGTTTGGATTTTACTTACCTGTGGCACCATTTTTGGTACCGTAGATTTTGGTACAGAGTTCGAGGAAGAGGAGGAGGCCGAGCCCGAGGATGCGGCTCTGCCGGGGTGCTGAAGTTAAAGTTTAAGCTTTGTTGTTTGGTTTAAAAACAATATTTGTGCTTTGTAATATTTTATCATATATGTTTTGAACAGTTTTGTATTTAACAAGAAAAATTCTGGTACTTAGTTATGACTTTCTTTATCCGCTGCGTATTTCTTTTTGCACATTTGTTGCTTTTACACACACTTGACACTCGTCGATAGGGTGGTGACCCTTGTTATCATCATCCGGACGTCTCGATTTCCCCGTGTCCGTGCGTGGGGACTTGGGGGCGTCACACAAAGTGTTGTCTCTTAGATGGTTTTTCTATAGAGAGGTAACACAGTAGTTGGCTTGTGATCTGAGAATTCCCTGTATGTATCAGGTCATGGATATATTTTTCTCTGATGATTGAATGAAGTGTGTTTCACATAATAATAATAAATAATATATAATAAAAAAAAAGAGAGAATAGTCAATTTGCCCACCAAGATATATTGAAATGTTGATCGTTTCGGGCCAGTCAGTGGATACTCATGCAAAGGTGTATATAGAGATTGATCAAATGAAACCACATCAGTTTTGGGGATTGCTTTTATGTAATTCATTTGTGATTGTAGCTCTCCTCTTGTACAACCCAACACAATAATTATAAGATCGAGATATTAATAATTTTTATTGGGTCTAAATTATATTTAATGGGTCATATTGAATAAACCCACAAGCAATAAATTATTACGGTCAATTAGAAGTTTTAATTAAGCTCAATAACTTAGTTAAATCCCATTTATTATTTATTGAATGAGTTAGGCTCCTTTTAGAATTTGAAAGATCAACCTTTAGAAATTTACTTCAGTTTAAAATCATAACTGATTGAAGTCTCATATACAGTCTCAGTCACTGCCAATCTTACATTGAATGAACTAATATATCATGTTTTTAAATTCAAACTTTCTTCTTGAATGATCATGACCGAGTCTAACTCAAGCTCGCCTGCATCCTATTCCAACAAGGATATAACTCTACAAGTCATCTTCGCATTAAAACTCTTTAAACTGAGTCCAACTCAAACTAATCGTCACCCTCTCCCAAATATCTCTATAAATATCTCCATTCCCCATGTAATTAGGAGAAAAAACAAAACCATAAACCTCCTAGCTGAGCACCGTACTCGATTTTGTGCCAAAAATTTTAGGAAGTAACACTACAAGGTAATTAGCTTGATCATAAATTAGAATAGCATACCTTAGCTAGTTATATATATTGTAAGATAAGCTTATAATAGTTAATTAGATGACCATTTAGATGCATGGTACCAATGCAGTTTTAGGTTAGACATGTAAGCCACGAACTCAAGCGCCGTCTACCATAATACGCTAGAGTACTACACAATCGGCTTCCTTTGTTGCAGTAGGGAAAGTTAGTACATAACCTTGCATACAGAGTTAAGTGTGTTGGCCAACCAAACAAGTCAATCAATTCAGATAAATCTGTCATGCATAGCATAAACATCAATATGATCAATCATGATTTTAAGTTCTTAGCATGATTTTTAGTTCTCAGCATGTTTTAGTTTGTTTTTATGTATTTAAACCACCCCAAGTCATAATATTTATAAAGCTAGAGTTGCAGCATGAGACTCGGGCCAGGGAGGCGTAACAGTGGCCTAAATCATATACATAGATTTTTTAAGTTATGATATTTTTTATGGCATAGATTCTGAGAAATTTTAATAAATACTTGCGCGCACTCTCATTTATGATTTCAGTATTTAATTCAAAACGACTTTATTTATTATACAGAATCTTTATACTTAGCACTTCCTTTAAAACAAAATAAAATATTTTTAAGTTAAGGTTCAATAATAGCACTCTAGCTCGCAAGAATTTTTAAAAGTGATATTATTATTATTATTATTGAGAAGCGAGGTGGTTCACCTCTTCTTTTAATCCTCCTCATGGAAAGTTATTTTTCCAAATTATTAATGGAACGTGAGACCTGCAACCCACCATTATGCAGTATTGGATACTAAAATAAAGAATAATTCCGTGAATTAATATAAAATATATTTTTCTCCATTTTTACCTTGAAGAGTCAAACATTAGATCCCCATAAAAAACATTTCAAAGCATTGGAGGAGGTCCCAACTTCAAACGTCAGAGTTTACTTCAGCCTTTTCCTAACCACTCTCCAACATTTTTTTCTGCTTTTGGGTCATCTATTGCATATTGTCATGGGGACGATAGTTTGCAGGGCAGGAGGTCTTACTTCAAACTTCAGCATATACGTATCTTCAACAACTTGTCACTTGGTTTTCTTCATATGCCTGCAATAACTCATTCTCAGATGACTCAAGGACAAGAGGAAGCAACATCAATAAACATAGAAGCAAGATTATTGACAATGGAATAATTGGTGGGAAAGCTGACTACTGTGGCGGTGACCCTCTAAAGAGAGAATGAGACTCTCAAATGAACAACTAAGGAGCTAGGAAATAACGCAGGACCCAACAATAGTGAGCATGTTGGGTCCAGAAACAATGGAGGGGAAGGTGACGCAGAGGAGAAGATGCAGAATATGCAATACGAGCTGCATAACCTCAAAAAAAAAAAAAAACAAGGAAATGGTGAGAAAGATGGATACCTCATCATCTATGGATCAACTACTCACTAGCATGGGCCTACCCTATAGCGGGGACGTGATGGTTGTGCCCTTACCACCAAATTTCAAGTCCCCCTCATGGAGATGTATGATGGGTCTAAATACCCTCTCAAGCACCGGAAAACCTTGAGGGCTAATATAAACCTGCACAGTTTCCCATGGGAGGTGGGAGCCTTCCCACTAACTTTAAAGGGTTGGTGAAGGTGTAGTTTGGGTCCTTGACACCTGGGTCCATAGACAATTTTAGAGAACTAGCCCGTCTATTTCTTACGTAGTTTATGGCAAGCATGAGCATACCTCTTCACTATCAAACAAGAAGGATGAGAGCCTGAAGGGGTACTTGTCCAAATTTAACAATGAGCGTATGACGATGGATGACCAGGATGAGAAGATAACTATGGCAGTGCTCCTAAGAAGAGTATGGCCCCAATCCCAATTCATGGTGGAGCTAGCAAGGAGGACATCCAGTACACTATGGGAGTTCAAGGATCAATCTGAAAACTTCATCAACGCCAAAGACACACTTTGTGCCATAATCGAGCTGACGAGGAATGAGCTAGAGTGGGCAGACAAGAAAGGGAAGGCCCCAACCAAGGACAAAGCTAGAGAAAATGCGGAAAGAGGACCACACAACGAGAGGAGGGAAGAAGCCCCCAGGAAGGGCTTGGGCCTGCGATTTGACCAGTCAGCGCACTCCATCCAAAACGATGACTAGTAGCCCGCCCAGGACAACGGCTACAAGAATAGCAACTGTCGTTATCGCACCTACCACCAATCCCCCACCCATAATACTCAAGATTTCCTTTCCTTGAAAAGGGGAAGTGATTAGGTAGATCAGCCAAGGCAGAGGTATCCTCTCACCCCTGGCTAGAGCAGGTATGGAGAAGGAGATCCCTGGAGGGAAGTGCCTAGATTGAAACCAAGTTGAGGATGGAAGAAAGCCCGGGGTGAAGGGAGGCAGAGCAAAGGCCCCCACGTGGCCACCCCCAGTCACCAAAACAAGAGGGACCCCCAATGGGGGAAAATAAGACCATCGCAGGGGGGGTTTGTCGTAGAGGCACAACCTCATCCAGACGAAAGGCACATGCCTAGGAGGCTAAATATTGAGGAGTGTACTCAACCAAGTACCACCCCGCCAAATACAAAAGAAGCGAGCAGGTCCCCATAATCTCCTTTGGACAAAGAAATGAGAAAGGCATCATTTATCTGCACGATGATGCCCTCTTGGTGATCATGTTGGTCACCAACTTCACTACGACAAGGATCCTTGTCGACAATAGCAGCTCAACAAATATCCTTTTCTAGGAAGCCTTCACCTCAATAGAGATAGATGATACCCAACTCTAACTGGTTCCCATGCCACTAAAGGGCATCTCTGAGGAGACGGTCCAACCAGTCAGGATGATTGCGCTATCTATCTTAGCAGGCAGTGCTTCCTGTACAGCCTTTGTCATGGTCTACTTCTTGGCGGTGAAGGCCCTATCGTCTTACAATGCCATAATTGGCCAACCCTTAACAACCTGAAAGCGATCACCTCCACCTACCACTTGAAGATGAAGTTCCCAACCTCTAAGGGAGTGGGGGCAATCCGAGGAGAACAAGTCCTGGTACGGGAGTGCTACTTCCTAGAACTAAAGCCCAAAGCTAGAGGAGTACATGCGGCCCTCCCTCTGGCCATTTAAGAAGATAGAGCCAGAGAGGGCCAGCGAAAGGGGTCAGATATGGGCCTTGCTTGAAGCCTCGGCCAGTCTTTGTCAATGACTCCCCATACCAAGCTATAGGAAGAGTAGGTGGTGCATATCAAAAACAAGCAAGAGGAACAAACCGCTACACTTTCAAAATGCTTCCTCGCAGGTGGAAGTTTTGTAATTTATAATTTACATTCCTGTATAAACTCTATTAATGAATGCGTGAGTTTTTTAGGGATAGAATGTGTATCTATTTACATTCCACCAACGTTATCTACACCAAACGTTATCACCAATAACATAAATCTTCATCGGTAAAATCTCTAAAAACAACTTACCTCCCCACCAGATACTAAAGGGATTAGTCATGCCTAAGTGCTACTTTATCCCTCCTGTGCCGGAGTGTGGGCCAGCCCTCGACTATCTGACAACTTACCTTCCTCATGAGCATCAATAGGCAGGAGTGGGTCAAGTTCCAAACTGACCCATAAGTTACCTTCTCTTAGGGCTCCAAAGGAAAAGATGAGCCTTAAGGCCATTTGGCCCCTCGGCCACCAGAAAACTTACCCCGCCTTCCACCACAACGAAGAGTGGAATCAGCACCAACCTGAACCTCACTTACCTTCCCTGTGATGCGAATGACTGGAAGCATATACAATCCTAAACTGCTCAAACAACTTACCTCCATGCGAGGGTCAATAGGCAAGTCCAGCCCCCTCGACGACCCAGCCACCACCCACGGAGGAGAGCGGGCCAATCCTCTCAACTGCTCAAATGAATAAGCTCGTCCCCATAATGGCGGAGTGCGAACCGGCTACTTAGCTATTTGGCATCTACTTTCCCATGGGGTACCAAAGGGATGGGTGTAACACTTAACGATAATTTATCCCTTCCACGACAAGGTACAGGCTAACACTTAGCTACTTGACAACTTACATTCCTCGTGGGCATTGACAAGTGGTAGGGTTTAGTCCCAAACTACCCAAACAACCTACCTCCCTATGAGCTCGATAGGCAGCCCTACCTCCACATGGAGGAGAGTGAGTCCAACCTCTCAACTGCCCAATTGAGATACCCTGACCTCCGCCAAGATGAGGAGTAGAATCAACACCAACCTAACCCTTACTTACATTCCCAACAATACCAACGGATGGGAATGAGTCCAGTCACAAATTACCTAAACAACCAACCTCCCCATGAGGAACAATAGGCAAGGCCAGGCCCCATGGCTACTTGACCTCCCCACAGAGGAGAGTGGGTCCAGCCTCTTGGTTGCCCAAACAACTTATCCCGTTCTCCATGGAGGCAAAGTGTGGACTAACTTCTCAGCTATCTGATAGATTACCTCCCCAGAAGACCAAAGGGGAGGGCTTAATCTGAGGCATTGAGGCATCCCTACCCCTCTCTTGGTGGAGTGTGGGTGTAGCCCTTCAATTGCAATCCCTACCCCTCCCTCGGCAGAGTGCAGGTAAAGTCTTTCAACTACCCGACACAACTATGGAACACCATCTCCCACAGCAGAACACTTCGAACCTTCGCCATGCTACAGCAAAATAGTTCAGGTTTGCAAATTTCAAAGGCTATTTACACTAACTGATTTGACTTTCTAGTTTGAACAAATGGCTCTTACTTACCTTCCCGTTGAGGACTAACAAGTTGCCCCTACCAGCCTCATGGCGAATTGTGGGTTTAGCTCCTGATTGCTTGACGCAGATTAGGGCAAATTCAACCCTAAAGCGCCGCCCAACCCCATTCCGAATGCAAGGTTCAACGAGGAAAATTCAGTCTAAACACACTGCTCGACCTTCACCAAAGATATAGTGTGAGTTCAGGGTTCAAGTACTGCTCGACCCCCAATGAAGGCTGAAAGCAAGTTGCTTGTCCTTCAGCTGCTCGGCGAAGGGAATTCTCACCACTAGTGAATTACCCATGAAGCCGATGGCGACATCTCTCAACTGACGCTCACTTGAAAGGGAAGGAAACGAGCTCTAAAATAGGGGGCCGACGAAGGGAGCCAAGTTCCATGTCTCTAAAATAGTGGTGATTAATTCTCACCACTAGTGAATTCTCACCACTAGTGAATTACATGGTGACGAGTGTTACAAAATAAAAAATATAAAAGCTATGAATGAGGGGCATCAAGGTATGCCTCAAGTGTGGCAAGATCGATTTCAAGAGTGTCAAGGTTTGCCTCGGCCCCATCAAGATCAGCCAGGAAGATCCTGTCTCGGCCCAAATTACAACCATGCTTAACAGCATCGGGGTTGGGATGGAATTCAGTGATGTCGAAGAACCTCAAGTGTGTCTCGAGCCAGGACATGGTCCTGCATTCTCTTGAGGCCTTAAATATACTCGTACACCCAAGTTTGATCAGGGATGAATACAGTCGACCTCAGTTATCCCTCTAAGTGGGGGACGACCTTATGGACCTAGGACAAGTCACTCCACAAGTCCTCAATGAAAACGCCCTGGGAGGCTATAATGCCACCCTTTTTTGGTTTTTCTCCAACTCCTTCAAAGCCTCTTCGGCCCTCCTCTTCTCCTTGTCGGTCGTGGCTTGAGCAATTGATAGTGAGTCCTCCCAGCCCTTCAAAGCATCTAAGAGGGACTGACGTTCTTCATCTAATTCCTTGCGCTGCTAAGCTAAGAGTCTTAGCAACCCCTTAACTCATTATTCCTCCTTTAAAGCTGGCCCAACGACTTTTCGAGGGCCATCAATTTGGTGATCAACTTGTCAACTGACTCTTTGGATGAGGTGGTCATCGTCGAGGCTGTTAAGACATCGTTATAAGCCAACTCGGCTTGTTTCTTCATCGAGGCCAGCTCAATCTTTAGCATCTTCCACCGCTAGCAAAGCTGTGCAATTCACTCCTAGCTCTATGAATGGGAGAGCTAGACAACCACCAAATCCATCTCCAATCGCACTTTCTCCTCCTTTTCCCCGCCCGTACATTGGAGGTGTAGCTGGGCCAAAGAGCAAAGAGCCTAGTTCTCTCCCTTCAAGTGCCTCTTGGCTGCTAACTATGAAGGCGGCCAATTGGGTTGCTCCCTATCGCCGACGAAAACAAACACCAAAAGTGTCAAAAATGAAGAAAAAAAAGGTAAACATAGATCAATGAGAGAAAATGAACCTCAAAGAAGAAGTCCATCAGGGACTTAATCACCCAATCTAGGGACTCTGCTAGAGCTTCCCCGGCATCATAACAGGTGGAAAAGGGGATGGTCTCCACTAAGCAATCCACAGGAGATGGCCGTGCGGCCACCCCGCACTCTCAGCTGGGCCCATGGCCTCCTTAATTGGGTCAAGGGTTGAAGAATGGGAAGGGCTCCAGTGGCGGATGGTTGCTCCTCTCTGAGAGTCAAGAACTCCCTTCCCTTGCCAGAAGCATGCGGACCTCCTTCCTCGGTCCTTGTCTCCATGGCCACCTCTGTCTCAATAGCTGGTTAGTCAGTGCTAGGCGATGGAGAGGCTAGAGTGACTAGCGGCTTGGCAGCATGGTCAAAGACTGTGGACAAATTTAGCTTGGCTTCACCCTCTAGAGCCCCTTCAGCCAACCACTCGACAGAGGTCGTCGTATGCTTAACGGCAGCAAAAGCAAGCAGAGACCCTCTCCAGAGGTTTGAGCATGAAGAGGCTTAGTTAAAGGCGCCCTATCCTTCTTTGGGTTGGGCCCTTCAGCGAGGTCTTTAGAAACCCCCTCAAGGACTTGGCCCTCGATTGCAGATTGAGCATTAGAAGGAGAATAGGGGATCATCTCCACCAAGGTCACCCGACGGGGAGCTTGTTCTAAGATGGCTCCATAGAAATGCAGCGAGAGCAAGTTAGTTGACCGGGACAACTCGCGCAAGCCCACAGGCGTGGCAGGAGCTATTCACGTGAAAATGTCTACAAGTGCACAGAATCATAACAAGTAGTAAAGTGTTTTAAAGAAAACAAATATTGAACCCACAAAGATTAATTATGCTATTGACTACTGAAATTTACTAAATTAATTACTATTTGGAAAACTAAAAGTTAAAGAATAGATTATCTAAATTAAACTAAAGAAAAGAACATTAAAATTATGATTGTAAACATTATAAGAATAGATCTAGTGCATTTGATTTCACCTAGAAAATCCCACATAATTTATTCTTTCTTATTATAAAATTCTAAATTTTCCAAGTTGATGATAAAAATCCCTTAACTATTCAATATCTTCTCTTGAATAACATTAACAATATCTACAACTAATAACTCCATATCTATACATGAATTTAACTAATTGAAGAATCATTAAGTTCTTTGAATTTAACTAATCACGGTAAAGTATCTCTACTTTCACTCAACTAATGGTGTTTAATCCTAGAGCTCTAATCACAAATCACCTCTCAGTCTCATTACGATTCAATAGATCAAACAATAACTAGCCAGAAAATTGCAAGCATTAAGAACAAGGAATAAACACTCAATCATGGAAAAATTGAAAATAAAATAACTTAGATTATAAATTGTGTGTCCAAAGCTAGACTACATCAAAGTTCTAGAAAATAAAATTAGTTCATAATGAAACTGAAAAGAAAAAGAATAAAACTAGTGTTCTTCATTGGAGTCGGTTGATGAAGCATGCGGCTCTTGCCTCTGCTCTTCAAATCTATCTCCTCAGAAAAATAAAGAATAAAAACTAAACTAAGAACTAGACTCCAAAAATTTGTCAAAAACTCAGACTCTCCAACTCCCTAATTCATCCCACAAGCCAAGATGAAACAACTGCTAAAGTAGCAAAAACAAAATCAGAACCTTATGGCTATAACTAGCTTAAAGATTTGGAAAATAGTTTCTAAAGATAAATATTAAGAAAAGAGAAAAAATATCCGATAAATAATGGGATTATCTAAAATGGAAGATTCAGTGATATTCTACTGGAATTGTGGAGCTCAGAAGGGTCCCATCAGGTAGATTGACATGCACAATAAATATAGATATTCTTCTCACCTCGTGACCGAGATGAAATACTCCTTGGCCCAGATGATAGACCCCTTTCTCGCCTTTGCTATGGGCTAGCTGTTGCCCACGATGTCATTTAGGTTGGTCATTTAAGGTAAACTTTTGTCACCCAAGCTAGTCGCCCTTGGGTCTCCTTGCCTACCAAGAGTAAAGACTATTTGCCTACCAAGTGGGAATTATTCCCTCCTTTGGGCAAGATAAATCTCTTTGCTACCCATGGGACAAGGCCTCTCTTCCAATCTTCTCCGATGTCTTCAAATCTCATTGCCTCTCGTCGATTTGGATCCGTAGTCTCTTCTTTTGTACCAAAATACTCTCATTTTGCACTAAATCTTCTCATTCCTTCAAATCCAAGAAAATAAAGAAAATTATAAAATAAAGTCAATAGAATTAAAGGAAAATTAACACTTTTTATAAATAAAAGAGTAATAAAAATCACATAAAAATCACACTTATCAAATACCCCCAAATTTAAGCTTTGCTCACCCTCGAGCAAAGAAAAAGAGAAAACAATTAAAACAAACATTGGTTTGATTCATAAAATTTATTGCCTCAAAGATTGCCTAAAGTTTATAATTCAAAGGAATCATTCAAGATCAATCAAGTCCAAAAGTTAATTCAAAACTCAATTATACCACTTATCCATCCTCACATTCAAGCATACCTATCATTCTCACTTCATCATTAGCTCCCCAATGGTTTTATACAAACAAGTAAATAAATAATGTATCTCTAAAAACTCCATAGGCTTGCTTTTCAAATCACTCTCGACTAATATAGAATAGAAACTATCACCAGGAATCAATTGATCTTTATTAACCATGTAATGTAAGGCGGTTGGTTACAAGGAAAAAGTAGGATTCAAACAAAGTAAGAGAACTTAAATTTGAACACCAATAGAACAAATAGAGTATTTTCACTTCTAGCACAAACATCTCTTCTCAATCATTGTGAATCTCTCCACATACCTCTCTTTATTGTATTTTCAAGGATCTCTCTTTACCCCTTTATTTGGCAAGTTGAGACCATACAAATTCACATAAAATTTCTCTAGGTATGCAAAACAATTAATGATCATTATAAGCATGCATTGAACATAGAAAATATCATATTAAGCATGATCAAGCAAAGACTTAACAAGTAGACTTATGCAATGAGAATTTTTCCTAAAAATTATAATCAATTTTAATCATATTCTTATCATAGACTTTTTATTCATCAAACCATACTTTTTTATTATTATTATTATTTTAAAATAAATAAAAATAAAATAAATTCCCTTCTCCAAAACTTAAATATCACATTGTCCTCAATGGAAAAGATGAAGAAAAACTAAAGAAGAGGATGCAAGAGACGATCCCCTGAATTTTTCTCTTTTCTTCCAATTGAATATTGTCCTTCAAGGTGCAGCAGTGTACTCCTTGGAGATCTCCTTGGCTTCTTCGTTCCTGTAAGATGAAAGCAAAAGAATAAGATTAATCAAAAATAAAACTTAAATAGAAAAATAGAAAATAGAAACTTGGGTTGCCTCCTAAAAGCACTTTATTTAAGGTATGTAGCTAGCATTATCCTCTCATCATTTATCACTGGAGAACTTGATGGAACACTTTTCCGGGTTAATGTCTCTATCCACATAGGGTTTTAATCTTTGTCCATTTACTTTAAATTTTCCTTTTTTCTCGCGAGAGACTTTAACTGCCTCATAGGGAATAACCTGGGTCACCACAAACAATCCTAACCACCGAGAGCGCAGCTTTCTTGGGAAGAGTCAAAGTCTTGAGTTAAAGAATAAAAAACTTTTGCCCGACTTTGAATCTGGTGACACAATTATAGATGCTAAAGTTAATTTCATTTTCAGAATTTCAAAAGCATGAAAGCTTTCATCTGAAGATTCAAATTGAGTGTCTATAATTAAACAATTGCAGAGAGGTTTAGTAATTTAGAAAAATATACATAATAAACCGACGGTAGAACCCAACGTGTCCCAAGAAACTTCTCACGCCCCTTACATTGGCTGGTGGTTGGAGTTTGTCGATCAATTTGCTCTATCAACTTCAATTCCCTTATAGGAAATTCGGTGGCCAAGCACTATCCCCTCGTCAACCATGAAGTGGCATTTTTTCTAATTCAAAACTAGATTAGTTTCCTCACATCTCTACAAAACTGAAGATAATTTAGGCAAACAATTGTCAAAAGAAAACCCAAAAACTGAAAAGTCGTCCATAAAGACTTCTAAAAGTTTTTCCACCATGTCCAAGAAGATGGACATCATGCGTCTTTGGAATGTGGCCAGCGCATTGCAAAGGCCAAAAGGCATCTGCCTATATGCAAATGTTCCATACGGATAAATGATAGTGATCTTCACTTGATCTTCAAGCGCAATGACTATTTGATTATAACCGGAACACCCATCTAGAAAATAGTAGTAAGCATGGCCTGCAAGTCTTTTTAGCATTTGATCAATAAAAGGTAATGGGAAATGGTCTTTTCGAGTTGCATCATTAAGTCTTTTGTAATCTATGCATACTCGCTATCTCATGATCATCCTTGTCAGTATAAGTTCATTGTTGTTATTCTTGATCACAATTATCCCACTTTCTTTGAGACAACTTATACCGAACTTACCCATGCGCTGTTCGAGATCAGATAGATAATCCCGGCATCTAACAACTTCAGAACTTCTTTATGCACCACTTCTTGCATGAATGGATTCAATCTCTTTTGGGTTTGGACGATCGGCTTAAAATCATCCTCCATTAAAATCTTGTGCATGCAAATTGAAGGACGAATTCCTTTGATGTTTGAGTCGATCCAACCCAAGGTCATCTTATGTTCCTACAAGACTCTCAACAGCTTCTCCTCCTCTACATTACTCAAGGAATTGTTAATAATAAGCGGAAAAATAGAGTCTTGGCCTAAGAAAGCGTACCTTAAATTTGATGGAAGCGGTTTAAGCTCAAGCTTGGGTGTTTCCTTAATTGGATATGTCTGCTGAGATGAATTTAACACTTTCACTTTCAATTTTATTGCAGGAGAAAAGGATGGTGTAGCTTCCAAATATCTCTCACACTCCCTAACTTCTTCATCTCTAGATTCAATAGACGTAGAGAGAGTAAGACATACCTTAAGTGATAGCTTTGGAAATTTAGCTCCATCATTCTCTTTATTCATGACCCAGTCTTGGTTGCTTATTTGAAAACAAGAATGTATCTTGGAAGGGAATTCCATAGATTTAAATACATCAAAAGTGACATGCTCCTTGCCGACCCTGAAAATGAGTTTCCCTTGCTAGCCATCAATTAAGGTTCTCCCCATCACAAGGAAAGGTCGGCCTAGTATCGAAGGGATCTCCTCGTCCTCCTCCATATCAAGCACAACGAAGTCGGCCGGGAAGAAAAACTTATCAACTTTTATTAGTACTTCCTCCATGAGTCCTCTCGGATATTTAATAGATCTATCTGCCAACTATAGAGAGATAGTGGTTGGCTTTACTTCTCCAACTATAGGAAATTCCTATTTTGATCAAGTTAGAGAAGACCATGGCATTACTCAATCTCTGGATTAAGTCATTTTTTCTTTTTCTTTTTTTTTTTTGAATAGGATACCTAATCCACTTTAAAATTTTATTCAAAGGTTTGTAATTAATTACTAGACAAGGAGTTGATCTTTCAATTTATGCATTTTTCTGAACATAAAAAACAGCACAAGACCAAGGAGACTTACTAGGTCTAATAATATTTTTAGCAAGTAAATATTCAATTTCTTGTTTATAGAATTCTAAAGTTTCGCTATTCATTTGAATTGGGCGAGCTTTAGTGGGAATATTTCTCTCAGAAAATTCTTTAATATAAGGAAGAGAAATAACATGTTTTTTCCTATGCCAAAAGGCATTGGGAAGATCAGAACAAACATCAGAGATTATTCTTTGATTTAAATCGACAATTTTTGATTGAAGCAAAGGACTGGATAAATGTTCAGAAATCTTTTTGTATTTGATTTCTTGTTGAAGGGAATTCAAATGCTGGTTTTTTGCTGAAAGTAAAGATTTTAAACTTTTGTCAGTGTCGAATTCAAATTTGAAGCAAACATAAATCTCACTTTCTATCCAAAAGGATCAGTAGTGATTCCATCCTTATCAGAAATAAAAGGGTATAAAGCAGAGATAAAAGGAATTCCCAATATGACTTTATCAGACATATTTCGAACCAAAACAAAAGGAATTTTGAAACAAACATTATCCTAGCAAACATGAGCATTACTTAGCTCATGATTTATCTTCATCTTAGATCCGTTTGCTGCTGATAATCTTTCAGTAGACTTTTCATAATATCTACTGGGTACTAATCTTTCTTGGATTCAATTCATATCCGATCCAGAATCAATCATAGCAATAACAGAGAATTTAAAATCATGAGCAATAATAATGTTAACTCGTGAAAACCATTTAGGGGGAATGGAATGACGAATTAAAGCAATATCATTTTTCAAAGATTTCTCTTCAGCTTTCTCAGAATTAGAAGGCTGCTCATCGTCAGAAGGGATATCATGATCAAAATGTTTATCAAGTTTAACACATAAAATCTCTTGTTGCAAAGCAAAGTTTGAATCTTTGAGTTTATTGATCTCAGTTTTGAGGTCAATAATATCTTTTTTAATCATATTTACTTCATTTTGTAAATCATGTGTAGAAACTTCTTTAGGTTTTTTCTTTTGAAACCTTTCTAAGGTTTCTTGAAAGGTGAGATAGGGTTTGAGAGTACCTGAGACTTCTGAGGTGTGAGGCATTATTTTGTTTAAGAACAAAATAAGTAAAATGTTTAGATCTAATTCAACTATTAGCTTCAGTTCTAGGATTGAACCTCCTAATATCATTAATGAGGAAGATTTCTTAGTTGAAGAAACTGATTCTTCTGTTAACTGGAATCAATGGACGATTCCACGTATTCAACCCAATTCTATTTATCAAACAAGTTGTTTTAAGTCTAACCTTAGTTTTAATTCAGAATTCAAAGTTAAAATTGTTGAACAAACTTGTGAAGTTTCCAATGTTCAAGAAAAATATCATTTTTTCACTAAGAAATCCATACAGGAATTCTTGTCAAAAGGTTATAAGTTTCTTCATATTGGATCTATCCAAATTGCTGTTAAACCATTAACAATAATAGGTATTAATGCTTCTATTCTTTTATGTTTAACAGATGCTAGGCACAATCAGTTTGAAACTACACTACAAAAACAAGCAAAATTGGCGGCGTTTCTATGTGCGGCATTTGTTTATGCGCCGGTAGATATATAAATTTACCGGCGCTTAGTGTTTCCGTTGGAAAATTATTGAGATTCCCGGTATTTAAATTTTTACGCCGGTAATAATATATAGCTTTGGCGGCGTTTATAACAACGCCGCAAAGATAGTAATGATGCACCGGGAAATTAGTAGTTTCCCGACATTTATATTGTTACGCCGGTAATAATATGTGTTTTTTGTGGCGTTTAAACAAACGCCAATAATTCATTGAGTATATGTCGTTATATTAACTGTGTTTGTCGGCATTTATAATATACCGCCGGTAATAATATTTAGTATCAGTGGCATTTCACAAAATGCTGAAAATTGATAGAGTTTATGCTGGTAAGGTATTGAATTTTTCGGTGTTTATATCGTTTGAAGAAATGTCGGTCATTGATTAATTTTACGCCGGTACATAAGTACTTTTCCGGCGTTTTATAGTGTTACACCGATAATAATTATATAGCATTGGCGGCATTTACAAAATACCGAAAATGAATCAATGAAACACCGGTAATTGATAAATGCACCGGTGTATATATTGTTACACTGATAAGAATATATAACTTCAGTAGTGAAAGCTATTATAAATTTATTGGTAGTAAAATAAATAATAATAAAAACTTATTTAAATGATACAAAAATATCCACAAAATCTTAATTAGTTGAATTTCTGAGATACCCTACCGGTAAATGTCATATATCGCATTCCAATTCTAGAGGGAGGGAGGGAGGGAGGTTCAATAGAATTATAGAAGAGTAGGATTGTTAATTCGGGTTCTGGACCGGGTACCTGGGTATGACCAACCCGAAAATCGAATTTCAAACTTGGACCAGGTCTGGCCCATATTAGTTGGGTTATGACCCGGGTTGGAACCCAGATGAATTCGGATTCTTTAAAACCTTGAATCTGGGTTCTGCACTAAACCAGGTTTTCTCTTTTTTCTTCATTTTTTTTTAATAAATAGAAAAGCCTATATATTATTAAATTTTTGCAAAAAAATAAAAATTAATCTTGAAAAGCTTAATTTAAAAAAACAAATTAAACTGAGAATCTAACCCTTATGATATCGTGCCTCGAAGCTTCTCCCTTCAGAACCCATTACTGCACACATACTACATATAATCCATGGTGGAAGATATGCATCCTTGATTTCAATGCTATAGCAGAGGCCAGCAGATGAACCGAGCACATGTTCACCTCCATCACTGGATTCTTTAGGATGATCTGCTCTTTTCCACTCCATGCACTTTACCAGCAAACCAAAAGGAAAAAAGGTTTTATAACAATAAATTTCAATAATAGGTTTCACAGCAATGAGCAATAACAGCATATATTTGTGTTTTTGTTAACATATACTTGTTGACTAGAAGTGTACATAGCATTTATATGTTCGTACACTGAATAAATGCAAGTAATAGAACATTCATGTCAAACAACTTTCTGCTTCTGTAGTATCGCATTGGCAACGAGTTACTGGTAATATATAGTAAAAGCAGCAATGCAGGTTTTTGACAACAATTAGCATTTGCAATGGCAATATGGGTTTGGAGAATTATGCTTGAAACAAAACCAGACATGGGAAGAGCAAAAAGTATGATATAAAGCAACTACTAGATACGCCAACTTGGCAATCTAGATGAGAGAATGGCCCAATATTATGGTTTGAACATGTTTTGAACTTCCATAACACCTATTTATATGCTGAACATTATTGGTAGAGGAACCCCTAGTTCACATATTTTATACATACCTCTGGAGTAGATAGAGCAGCATTCTGAAATGGTACAGGTGAACACAATAAAGGAACATCCATACCAGCTAAGAAGGTCAAGAAAGATCTAGAGAAAACCATAAGAAAAAGGAGTGAAATTTGGCAACATGATAATGGACATAAGAAACATGAAGAAAACCATTTACACTAATAATATAGTATCTGAAAAATCAAGTTACTAAAATAGTAATCTTTTAGAAACTTAATTAACAATGTGCTAACCTATAATTTAACAAGAAATCATATAAACCATGTACGCTCTTATTGCCACTGAAAACCAGCAAAGATTGTGAGCTATTATCGATGTCAGACGAGGAACTCAAGCGCCGAGTCTGCATAGCATTTCAAAGGAAAGTCCAATGATTATAAATGCACAATAAATGATATCAAAAGTAGTAGACAAATTCCCTAACTACACCATAACACACAGCTAATTATAAACAAGACTTCCTTGCAGACAAGATGGACTTGCCCCTTCCAAATATGTGATAAGTTCAAAGGGAATGGCATACGTGCTCACCATGATGCAACCAATATCTTTGCAAAATGGACACCCACATTATCCTCTATTAAAACTAGTCAGGTTGCCCTTTTGGTTTTCAAACTAACCAAAAGCCTTCTTATTTCAATTGGTCAATAAGTCAGAAAGAGATAATTCCAGGACTAGAATAAACTCCTTAATGGGACAATAATCATCGATGTCCCACATGGTGGGTAACATTTATATCATGGTCCACCTCAAGCCTGAATCAGAAAAGACAAGTGAGAGCAGACTGCCAAATATAAAAGGTAGAGATATAAACCTGGCCCAAATTGTGCTTCACAATCTCTGAGAGCTCAACCAGATCTTCGGTAGTCGCTTGCTTTACTTCGGAATGGCAAAGAGGCATAGAGAAACAAACATCCTAAAAAACATTAATTGCAACATAATAAGATGTCGAACATATAGAAATCTATTAAAAGGAAAAATATACACATGACAAGGTGTGGAAATCGATGAAAACATTCTATCATGACAGCAGTTTAGCAGAACATAATTTACCTACTGTAAGGTCCACAAATTCTTGGAACAATATCAATCTCAGGCAGCATTAGATGATCAAAATATATCATACAGTTATTCATAAGTCTATCTCTCTCCTAAATCCACAACCAAATATAATTCTATCAATGTGGCTTGTTATTCATCTAATGTTTTTTTTTATAGGTAATAAGTTATTTTATTGGTTATTCATCTATTGTTATTGCAAATAAAATTATGATCAACCTGCCACAATCTTTTCATGTTACATCCAATGATAAATTCTGGAAGACACTAGAATATTCTTGATCTTTTCCAATTCCAACAATTAAGTCAAAACTTGCATTTGCTAATGTAGAACTAAATTCAAAGATTAATCACATTCGTTGGATAGAAATCAGAAATTCTCTTAAATTTAAAAATTCAAGTCAGAGCTATAAAATCCTTAAATCTATGCACTTTACTACCACCACCTCAGTAAAATGCTAACTTCAGACAAGGCAAGTTCAATTTGTGTCGGCTTTAAACTACAAGAAAAAAGAAAGAAAATAGAATCTAGGGTTATCAACATAACATTTAGATTATAGAACAATTTCCTTCACTAAGAAATGCCAAAAATAAGGGTTAGCAATCTTTGAAGTGACCTGTGAACCCGATACAGAATGATATGATTAAAATTGAGCATAAATGTGCTGGGTCAACCTTTGTACCCTTCAGGATAACTCAAGCAACCCGATTACTTGTTCATGACTATGTAATGAATGGGTCATACCTCATTGTGTTGTGTTGTAACAAGGGTCAATAACTAATTTATTAAACAAGATATATCGGGTCGTGTATTGTGTAGTCAACTCCCTGGCCCACAGACAGTTTGTGTTGTGTTCGAGTTAGGGTGTGTGACCCGTTTAGCTGTTCAAATTGATTCATATATGACCCAACACAAACCCAACCCGGTGGCACAGATTGCCAGCCCGACAAACATATTCTATCAAAAGAATTAATTAGCGGCGTTTTTTTGGACAGTTGCCGGCGCATACCCAACGCTGGGAATTCTGTCTTTTTTTATAGTGCTAGCATACTCGGTAGATTCAGTCTTCTTTGTTCAATGGCCCAGTTTACTTTGATTGCTTTCCTGATTTACCTCTTGCTTTGAATGATTCAAACATTTTAAAGGCTTTGACCTTAAATATTGCTACCTCTTGTTATGACATGATCAAAGGAAGCAAACCCCTTGCTATTATTTACCGAATTTATTACAGGGTTTTAAAATCAACTTTAAATCCCAAAACTGTTTCAAAATCCACATGAAATAAAACTTTGCTAGTTCAAAGTTCAACTCCTGATGCGAACATTCAAGTTCCGAGAATGATTCATTGGAAAGATATGTTTAGGAGGTTCTAACTCTAGGTGAGTCAAAGTCTTCTTGAGCTTAAGAAGTTATTCTTGTTTAAGTTCTGGATCTTGAATTTGTGAAATCATAGTTAATAAAAGATTTTCTTGTTCTTCACCTTTGGATAAAACATTAATTGTTTTTCCTGTAGGTTTACAACAAAAATTAGTGCAATTACAACCAAGCTTAATATTGGGAGAATCAAAGGATCCAGTGTCTGAGTGATATTGTGAATCACTAGAACTGATTTCATTCATGTCAGAGGAAGAAGCATTTATTTCTAGGAGTTGAAATAATTCTTCTTGATCAATGACACTAATATTCAACGCATTAAGCTTATTTTTGAATTTATTGGGCTTTTGGATGCATTTATTAGCAAAATGTCCCTTCTTGCCACAATTAAAGCATTTTCCGTTTGAAGTATTTTGAAAATTCTTGATCCTTTAATATATTCAATATCATAATAAAAACACTTAAAATAGCTCGCCATCTAGCGAAAATGTGTTTGGATGCAATATTTTGAACATTTTGTTCTAATATGAATTTAGCACTCATGCAATCGATGCTTAATAAGAATTTTTTGTTTAATAAATCACTTTGGAATTTTGATATGCATAATACTATAGCAAGTATTTCTTTCTTAATAGTGCTATAATTATGCTATGCAGGATTCCAAACTCCAGAATGCAAATGAACAATTTGTTTAAGAGAGTTTGGTGAAACTTTTTGTTTCAGAATGCCACCATAACCGATGACTGAGGCATCTGTTTCTACAATTTTGAATGATTCAGAAGTAGGGATACCAAGGCCTGGGAGAGTTTTGACATGTGCCTTGATTTGCTTAATGAGATTGGTATGAATATATGACCAAACAGGAGGATTAGTATGTAATCTATCAAACAATGGTTTGCACTGTTTTATCATGTTTTGATAGAATTTAGCAACATAATTGAGAAAAAATTCCAATTGCCCTACGCTCACCTAGCAATGGGTCTTACAGGACAGTAGGTCTCTTGACAAGTCTGGGATAACTAGACAGAGTAGGAGCTCAGTCTTTGGTTTGTAGAACAACAAAATAGGTGAAATGAGAAGAAGTAATTATGAGCTATCAATCACCAAGAGCCGAAAAGATGGCTCTGATACCAAAAAAGAGTGGAAGTAAGAGCAAATGAGAGAAGAATGGAAAGAAAATGGAAATTTAAACGTGAGTAGTATTATGAGGCAGCAGAGCGGACCGATGCTTGAATGCAGTACTGAAATATAAATATGATTGCAGAAAATAAAGGACGGTAGAACCTGCCAGTATGATTGCAAGAAATAAAATGAACAAGTAATGAAAATAAACAAGTTAATGAATATAAACAAGTTTATTAATATAAACAAGTTTAAACAAGATTACAGAAGAACGGCTGGAGAGGTTAGAGATGAGAAGAAGAGAAGGAAAGTGAGAGAGAAGAGAGGCTCTGGGAGTGATACCTAGAGTCGTGGGATGAAAACTTTATAGGCTTTTTGGAGTTCATCTAGGAGAATATCTGGGATGAGTCCAAATTGATGCCACCATTTATTGAACCAGAGTGGAATTTTTCCTCTAAAATTTTTATCAAAGTTAAAAAACCATGAATGTGACATATTTGGTATAGCATGAATCTAAACAAGGCATCGATGTAGTCATAATAATTGTAAACAATTTCTAAATCACGGAGTTTTTTGGAAGTAGAGGGGTACATCTTCAGTGATGAATCTGAGAATATAGTCTGTTAAATCCTCCAAGTCCAAGAAGAAAAATGTTCTCACAGGACTTACAAAGAAGGATTTGATTCATCTACTCCAACATTCGGTGAAGGAAGACAGTTCTGACTCAAAATTAAAAGCATCCTCTGAAGCCTCCTACAGTAATACATTTGGACATGATTCAGAAGATACTCCAAGACTATCTGATGACTGATCCAACAAATATTCAATTGACAGACAACCGCCTTGATTCATGGGATTGAATATACTGATCAATCAAAGACCATATTGTTCACTGTATCTCTACTCATAATTGTATATAGTGCTGATTACTTTTACTATTTGCTTTCACTGTATCTCTATTTTAATGATTGTATACAGTGTTTCCTTGCTCTATAAAATGAAATATTACTCTTCCCAAAGAATGGATCTTAGAGCGTGAAGTTCCTCCTGCTTCTGTTTTAACTAATGAACCTGAACTTGATATAATTCAGCAATATTTAGATGGTACTGTTAAAATTAGTTTTGATCGATCAATAGCAAGAAAATCTTCAGAGTTTTCAGATTTGGGGTAGTCTGAGCAAACTCTTTAGAAATAGTATTGATCATGTTAGCCATATGAGGGAATCTATCCCACCATTTAACAAAAGAAAATATTTCTATAGTGCAAGGGATCATAAATCTCATGGATCTTTTAACTTAGCTGGCAACTTCTTTTGTAACATTGCACTGCTTTCCTCGATTAGCATCACAGTCTCATGCTCTTCGAATTTCTGCTTGTTTGATAATATATCTTTCAAAAATTTAGCATATTTAGGCATTTTATCTAAGGCTTCAATGAGAGGAATATTAATATGCAATTGCTTAAATATATTCAAAAATTTAGAGAACTGATTATCAATTGTATTTTTTCTAAATCTTTGCAGGAAAGGAATTGGTGGATCATAAATTGAAGGAAAATGAGTTTCAAATGTTAACTCCTTGGATTTTTTGGATTTTGAAGCCCATTTATTCTCCTTAGTCTTCTCAGGTTTTTGGTTGGCTATCTCCTCGGTCTGCTTCACTTATTTCATCTCAGACTCGACCTCCTTCCTCTTATACTCCACTTATATTCAGCTTCATCTGCTCGACATTTGTTGCTTGTGGCTGCTTATATATCTGCCAACTTCTCAATGATATTGCCTTGACATGTTCTTTCGGATTGGTCACAATGTTGCTTGGAAAAGTCCCTACCATCCTCTCGGTAAGCATGTTTGCAAGCTAACTGACTTGATCCTCAAGGTTAGCATGATATTAAAGTTGAGTTGTTTTGGATTGCCAAATCAGTCTTTTTTATGTACCAATCCGTCTTTTGTATGTACCACATGAACATCTCCTCAAATGTCAGCTTCTTCTCTTGCTATGGAAACTATTGAGGTGGTCTCACCGACTCTCCAACTCCCTAATAATTCCAACAAGCCAGGATTAAATAGCTATTAAAGTTGATAAAAACAAAATAAAAAACTTACAGCTATATTTTATCATAAAGATCTGGAAAATACTTTCTAAAGATAAATATAAACAAAAAAAAAAGTATTCTAAAAATAACGGGATTATCTAAAATAGAAGATTTAGTGATTTTCGGCTTGAATTGTTGAGCGCATGAGGGTGTAGATTGACATGCGCACTAAATATAGATATTCTCCTCACCCCGTGATAAAGATATATTCCTTGGCCCAAATGATAAAACCCCCTCCCACCAACTTGATGAGTGGTAAAGCTGCTCAGATTTGCTAGTTGTTGTCCATGATGTTGTTTAGATTGCTCATTTAAGGTCAACTTTCATTGTACAAGCTAGTCACCCTTGGGTCTCCTTATCTACCAAGAGGAAAGACTATTCGCCTACCAAGGGGGAAGTCTTCTCTCCTTCAGGTGAGATAAATCTCTTTGCTACCCACGGGACAAGGCACCACGCCCAATCTTCTCAGCTTTCTTCAGATCTCATTGTCTCTCGTCGATCTAGATCTGTAGTCTCTTCTTTTATACCAAAATGTTGTCCTTTTGCACTATTTAAATCTTCTCATTCCTTCAAATCTAAGAGAATAAAGAAAAATATAAAATAAAGTCAATAGAATTAAAGGAAAATGATATTTTTTATAAATAAAAAAGTAATAAAAATCATATAAATCACACTTATCACAATAGCCACAAGCTCCATGACTAGCGCAACGAGAATGGCAGGGCTCTCTCCCTTTGGCCTCCACGAGGGATTCAGAGGACGAACTGAAACAACTAAAGGCAGGGTGCACATCACAAGTGATGGCCTACACACCTTGACTAGCTTCGACGATTGCCCTGAGGGAAATTAAGGATAGGGATCAGGGCTACGGTCAGCCCTAGCCTTCTCCCTGCAAGGTTTCTTCCCCTTGCCCACAGGGAGAGAGCTAGGGAATGCTTCCTTGCTAGGGCGACCGGCAATCGAATAGGGATGTTGCGATCACCAAAGATAGTGTGGCTAAGGGAAGGCAGATATGCCATTATGTTTTCCTCCCTGAGGAGAGCTTTTGAGAGAATAACATTTGGGTGATTTTTCACCCACTTATTGACGATGGTGATGCGGCAAACCTTGTTAGGAGAAGCCATCGTTCGTACCACTATGTCATCAGAGACAACCCCTTATAGGATCCTGACTACAAACTCCGCGCGATTTATTTGTTCAATGGAAAATTTCTATCATCTGCCTGGCATGAAGAAGAACTTGCTGGTTCAATCCTTGACAATACAGTAGTGCGATTCTAGTACAACAAGGGCATGTGTTGCCCTAAAGCTATAGAGGCTCCCCTCACACCTAATGAGGTCTTGGGTTAGAAGGAATTCACGGCCAGTCAGGTCAGCATGCTCTGGGTCAAATTTCAATAAGGCATGCCCCAACAGAATCCTACGGCACATCAAAAGCCTCCAAGTGTTTGGGTGGAGCTAGGAGGGAGCCAATCCAAGATGGTCCAACACGTCACGAATGGGGCAAGAAAATGGCAACCTCAACCCACAGGAGAACATACTGGGAAGAGGACAACATGTGAGGCAAACCTCTCGACATAGATGACCCCTTCCTAGGACCTAGGGATCTCAAAAACTTCTATCTCTGGAATGTGGTAGGTGGAAATCAACAATGCCAAGAACTTTGGGGTAGCTTTTAAGCACCAATGGTAACCAAAGTAGATTTGCTTCATAGTGCAGACCTTGGGCTTGTCCAACTCCCCAAGAATCTTGGGTTGAATAGTCTTCTTGGAAGCCATTGAGCATGATAACATGGAAGGTGACACAAAGAAGGAATGAGTCAAGCGACGAAGAATGAGAAAACTGGGATGCAAGGAGAATGCGAATGTCATAAAGGGGGAACGAGAAGGATAGGATGAAGCTTATATAGGGGGAGGTGATTGGCTTTCCACCCCCACGAACTGGACATATGATACGAAATAGTTTGCATTCAACAGAATACATGGCACGACACAACGTGGGGAGAGCCGCCTCATAGCCATCGATGCAGAAGGGACATAATGAGCACAATCAAGTGCCAGAACCCAACCATCAAAAAAAGTGCCAATAAAGTCAAGAAGAAAACCGTTGCACGTCACATCAATTGACAAAAAAGACCAAGCATGCCCTGTAGCTCAACATGTGGAAAAGCCGGGAAACAAAAGGGTCACCCCTTCCAAGGAGAGGATATCAAACGACAACAGCTGCATAAAGATATGAAGACAAAAGAAAGAAGAAATTATAATCGTACTAGTTCAAAATGACAACAGCTGCATAATCGTACTGCTCTTTAACTCTTCCCTTCTGCACTCCTTGCTGCACTTTATAGGAGATCCTTCATCCCATCTGTTGCCCTCAAAGTTGCCTTTAAAGCAGCTCTCCTCTGGTTCCAGCAACGTGAACAATGGACATCGAAGCACTCATCTCACAAACGGAAGCTCTATCGTGGCAAGACCTTCAGCTTAAAACAACTCCGGAAGCAACAAAGTCTTGATCCGAAAAGATTCTGGTGGGAAGGTTAGTTGTTGATAGACCCTTGAATAAATTTGCCATACATTCATGCATAAAAGCCTCATGGAAATTTGTACAAAACTTTCTGATTGAAGACATGGATGTAAACAAATTTATATTCACATTTAGAACTCCTCAAGACAAGCTTAGAGTTCTAAATCAAGGCCCTTGGAACTTTAAGGGTCACCTCATGATCTTAAAACAATGGTCACCCGGAACAACCATAGAAGAAATAAGCTTAAATGAAGCCATCTTTAACGTCCAGTTGCATGGACTCCCTCTAGATCACTTCAATCTGGAAAATGCAGTAGACATTGGGAAAGTGATAGGAAACCTTATAAAAGTAGAAGTTGACCCGATCTATGGATTGGCTTTCCGCAAGTTTATCCGAATTAAAGTGGCCATCGATGTAACGATTCCTCTGAAAAAAGGCTTCCCTCTCAAACATTTTGGAAACAAAGAAGTTTGGATTGCTTTTAAGTATGAAAAGCTAGCTGATTTCTGCTATGCATGCGGTCGACTTGGTCACTCCCAAATATTCTGTGGTTTTCCCACTTCAATACTACAAAAGATAAGGTTCGGGCCAGCCTTAAGAGCAGAATACTACTCTCCACAAAACCTCCCCTCAATGCAAAATACAGAGGATGAAGTGGGTAACATGGAGTCAGAAGATATCTTGCCATCCCAAAACAATGCGCCAAGTGCCGAACTCGCAATAGGAATCTGGAAAAAACTGGAAGAGGTTAGCGGCAAAAGTGGGAAGGAATATGGAGGACCCTCATCGGTTCTAAACCTGCAATCTTACAGTTGTGAGGAAGAAGACATCCACCTATCAGAGAATCATATGGAACTGAGAAACTTTTTTCCTCCATCTTCACTGCATGGGAAACAAGACACGAGCAACATCCTCTCATTTTCTCAACCGCCAAACACTCAGCAAGCATAGTCCAGCTACAGTGATTTTTCCTCATTTATTACCCCACCATCCAGAGTAATACCTTACACTGTTATTTCATCTACCCAGTCAGAAATCCCATGTACTTACCGAAACAATGTCCCCCTGCTAACTCAAGGAGTAATGCCGCAGCCCCTGTTAGAATCACAGCTACTCTACCCTGTCAAAGCCGTTCCATCAGAGTCTCTATCCACTAGAAGAAATGCCACATGGAGAGCACAGTGGAAGAAAGTCTATTCGGCCCTGCAGGATCAGAATGAAGGGAAAATAAAGCACTTTTATGAGTCAACGTCCAGACTGGAAGGTTTATCCCCTCGGCCTCAAACCTGTAGCATTGAAACTCGTCCTCTCTTCATGGACCGTCCGGAAGCAGCTTCAAAAAATCTCCTCTCTATAACTCCTCATTTCCCGCAAAACAGCAATTATTTTTCTCTTGAGCCACCACAGAAAAACATGAAGATGAAATCCATATCCTTGCTTCTGAAAGAAATAGAACCGGCTACGATAGGAGAGTCCAATCAAAATGAAGAGGAAAATAATGCTCAGGTGATCACCCCGGTGCTGAACGAAAACATACCAGGCCAACAACTCTCTACAGGCAGTCCAAATGAGGTTATAATAATTGACTCAGAATCATCCCATACCCCCCCCCCCCCAATCTACGGATCTGCTCAGCTGCACCTTTCCTCTAAAAAGAATGTTATTAGCAGAGAATAAGGAGGCTCCCAAGAGAAAGTCACAACGACTGATAAAACTGGAAAAAATTGAGTCAAACAAACAGGAAGCAGATGAAGCTCAATCAAAAACAGAGGAAGCTATTTCAGCACTTACTCTCATGGCAATGCAAAACAGTTCAGGCGGAAAGGAAAAAAAAATCCAAGGGGAAAGGAAAATTGAACCCCGTATTCTAGACCAGCAACTCAGACCCAGAAAAAGTCCAAGTCAGCTCTTGAGGCAAGCTCAAACATGCCTCCAAAGATTCCATGAGGACTTTAGCATGGAATTGCCGAGGGCTCGCCCGACCCAAGGCAATTAGAGCTCTAAGGGCTAATATTAGATCACATAACCCGGATGTCATTTTCCTATCGGAAACCTTAGTGTCGGATGACCACACTAATTTTGTTGTTAATAGTCTCGGTTTCCATCTTTTTGTGCACTCGCCTACTGTCTATAAAAAAGGGGGTTTGTTGTTGTTATGGCGTCCGGGAGTTGATCTGGAACCTGTGAATATTAATGTAAATGCTATCTCTGTTCTTGTTTACTCTGATCCTTCACACCATCCTTGGTTGGTTACTTATGTATATAGTCCGGCTCACTCGAATCAAAAAAAAAAAGTTTTGGAGTCACCTTGACTCTATCTATCAAAACTATCCGGGCCCGTGGGCATGCATGGGAGATTTTAATGATTTGATAAATCAGACAGAAAAATATGGGGGCCGGCCAGTTCATATCAACCAGAATAGCGGCTTAAAAACACTAATGGATCGCAATGGACTTATAGACATCGGATTCACAGGGCCAAAGTTTACTTGGACAAACAACAGAAAAGGAGTTGCTCTTATTAAAGAAAGATTAGATAGAGTCATTGTCAACAAAGAATGGAGACTTCTTTTTCCTGATGCTTCTCTGCAACACCTGGCTTCCTCAGCATCTGACCACCACCCCATTCTACTCAACACTTCAGCTAACTCGAGATATGCTTCATCTTTTAAGTTCGAAGAATTCTGGACCCGGGAGCCGCTGAGCCAACAAATAATTCAAGAAGCGTGGAATACAACTTTTCAAGGCAATCCTGCGTACATTCTATGCAAGAAAATAAGCTCAATAAAGGAAGCCTTAAAAAAGTGGAACAAAATTCACTTCGGGCGCATTTAGAATAACATCAACCAGACAGAAAAAGAATTACTAGAAGTTCAAAGTAGCACGCCAACACCAAGGAATCAAGAGTTGGAGGTTGAATTGCAGAACAAAAGTCACAAACTGAGAGCAAACGAGGAGATTCTATGGAAGCAAAAATCCCGTATTACTTGGCTCACTTCAACGGATCTCAACACAAATTTCTATCATCTGACAACCACGATTCGCCGAAGGAGAAATGCCATTGAATCAATCAAATTGGGGCCAGGTAATTGGTCTATGGACCCTTTAATCATTGAATCAGCTTTCATAGATTATTTTAAATCTGTATATACTTCATCAAAGCCTCAAATTCCAGAACAATTGGGTCAGTTATTCGAAAAGCAAATAACAGATGAAGAAAACAATATGCTCAGCAAAATCCCGGATGAAGCAGAAATTCTCAGTGCTCTCAGACAAATCCCAAACAACAAGGCTCCTGGCCCCAATGGCATGACAGCTCTTTTTTTCAAGCACTACTGGGATATCATAAAAGTGGAAGTTACTCGGGCAATCCAAAATTTCTTTCTAAGTGGAAAGCATCTAAGACAGATGAACCATACAAATATTGCGCTGATCCCCAAATCACCTTGTCCAAGCTCCCAAGCCATTACCGTCCTATTAGCCTCACAAATGTCAGTTATAAGATCATAACCAAAATCATGGCAAATCTACTAAAGAAGCTGCTTCCCAAAATAATATCCCCTTTACAAACAGCATTTGTTCCAGGAAGAAATATAAAAGAAAACACAATGATTGCACATGAGCTTTTCCATCTACTGAAAAAGTAATCCGGGAAAAAAGGTTTGATGGCCATAAAAGTGGACATGGAAAAGGCTTTTGACAGAGTGGAATGGAACTTCCTATTTGAAGTTATGAACAGCCTAGGCTTTAGCTTAAACTGGATCAACTTGATAAAGGAGTGCATATCAACGGCTACATTCTCAGTGACGATCAATGGCTCACCAAGAGGTTTCTTCAAAGCAGAGAGAGGCATAAGACAAGGAGACCCGATATTGCCTTTCCTGTTTACCTTAGTCACAGAAGCTTTATCTAGACTAATATTAAGAGCTGAAGCACAAAAAAAGATCGAAGGGATAAAATTAAGTAGAACCAGCCCGCCAGTCTCCCATTTACTCTTCGCAGATGACACAATCATTTTCGCAAAAGCTTCTGAAAATAATGCAAAGGCAATAGCAGAATGTCTAGAAAAATATCAAAGCTGGTTAGGTCAAAAAATAAATCTCTCAAAATCATCAATTTTTATCACAAGGAATGCAAGCAACCAAGACAAAATCGACATTTCAAATTGGCTCCCTTATAAAGCTTCCTCGGCAAAAATGAAGTATTTGGGCCTTCCAACTTCCTTTAACAGAAGGAAAAGAGAAAATTACGCAGATCTACTAAACAAAGTTAGACAAAAACTAGAAGGATGGAAAGCAAAACTCCTATCACAAGCAGGGCGAACAATGTTGATAAAATCAGTGGCAAGCTCCATTCCCTCTTACAGCATGTATACTTTCCAAATCCCAAAATCAGTATGCAAGACTCTAGATCAAATGCAAAAAAAATTTTGGTGGGGCTTCTCGAAAGATAAAATTCACAATCTCACCCTGAAGTCATGGAAATCTATCTGTCTACCAAAAACAATGGGGGGACTGGGCATCAGATCGACAGAAAACATGAACAAGGCTCTCTTAGCAAAAACAGGTTGGGAAGTAAGTGGATCAAAATCTGGAATATGGCATTCTATACTATCATCCAAATATCTAAAGAACACATCATTTTGGATGGCAAACCCAAAAAGTTCAGATTCTACAATGTGGAAAGGCATTCTAAAGACAAAAGATCTGCTTTCAAAAGGTAGGTGCTTCCAAATCTCAAATGGTCAATTGGTCAATATTTGGAAAGATCCGTGGATTCCTACTTTAAAAACTTACAAGCCTACTCCCATCAGGGATATGGATACCATACACCCCCTTATCAAAGCCTCTGATCTCATCCAAAACCACCCAAAATCCTGGGATATGAGAAAATTGCAAAGCCTTTTTGATCAAACCCGCATAAGGGAAATCTTGAAGATCCCACTGTCTCAAACATCGCAAGGCGAGGATAAAGAAATATGGGCACTCAATCATAGTGGGAAATTCTCAGTGAAGACAGCTTATCACGCACAAGTCGACTACTATGAATCGGTTCACCAAAATCAAAACTCTCTCTTTAAGCCTTTGTGGAGTCTAAAAATTCATGACCGTCATAAGCTCCTCCTATGGAAAATACTGTGGAATATTTTACCAACTAAGGCGAAGATCAGTGAAAGAATCTCTCAGCAAGTCAACACGGAATGCACCTTCTGCGACCAGGAGGAGGAAACAACACTTCATTTATTTGTTAAATGTCCTATCGTCAGAATACTATGGCAACAAGGTAGCTGGCCTTTAAATATAGAAAGACTGCCAATCCACTCCATTGCAGATTGGATAAAAATGATTGTCTATCCGATAAACTCCTGGGCCTACAGGAGAATGAGACCCACCATTTCCAACTATATGCAGTCGTTCTTCTGGATCTTCTGTGGAAAAACCGAAATGAGAAAGTCCACAATTCCTCAAGTTTTTCTCTGGAAGAAATAAAGAAGCAACTCGCCACAGTTTATGAAAGCTACAAAAACGCCTGGTCCATTTGTTCTCTGACCAAAACCCCAGCTCTCGTTTGGAACCCTCCTCCTCTTGGATCCTTTAGTATCTCCTTTGACGCAGCAGTGAGAAATGATTTTTCTGTAGCATCAGCAATTCAAAGAAATCACTTAGGTGATATTTTGAAGATATACACAGAAAAAATCGCCTCTTCCATCCCATTGGTAGCTGAAGCAAAGGCGGCCTTACTTGCAACTGTCATGACCAGTAGTTCCTTTCAATCTAACTCAAGCTCAGTAACAATCGAAGGTGATGCTCAGTCAGTATTTTCGGCTATTGATTGTAAAGATTCTACCCCTTTCTGGTCAATCTCTCCCATTGTAGAAGACATCAGATCATATGCAGAAGATCACCCATATTGAAAATTTACCAAAATCCATCGATCTCAAAATCGATGTGCGCACTCAGTGGCGCAGTGGGCAGCTACGAACCTTGTGTTTGGTAACCTACCCCTCTTTTCAATTCCTCATTGCTTTTTGTATCTGGACAGTGGAAAGGATCCACCCCCTCTTCTGTAATTCTCCTTTATATATATTATAAGCTTGATTAGAAAAAAAAAAAAAAAAGTTCCACGTCCTTTTGTGTGCAAACGTGACATTTTTCATTTATCTAACACTTACAGCACTGCTACTTCCAATATGGCTTCTTGCTTCGGCTTCTAGAAAACGGGTGGGGGGCTTTCCTTTCATCATCTGGTTTGTCAAATTAGCTAGGGATCAATGCTTCAGCTCTTATCATTGTCGAGTTTTGCTAGATTGATTTCATGTATTTTTAAGGTGTATATAGATCCATAAAATTTCAACTAGCTACTCAATCACCGTAAAGGAAATTTTTATAAGGAAATATTATATAAAAATAATTTTATAAATTGATATCTTTTTTTATATTATAAAATTATTTTAATTATAAAATAAATTTAACATCAGATAAAATTATATTAATTTATAAAATTATTTTTATATATTTCTTTTGACATTGTATCTCTCCTCTTCTTTTTAATCCTCCTCGTGGAAAGTTATTTTTCCAAATTAATGGAACGTGAGTCCGTGACACTCGGCATTCCACCATTATTCAGTATTGAAAAATAAAATGAAGAATAGTCCTGTGAATAATTTGAGGTGGTCCCCACTTCGAACGTCAGAGTTTACTTCAACCTTTTTCCAACCACTCTCCAACATTTCTCCTTTTGGGTCAAGCATTGCATCATCGTTATGGGGAAAGTTTACAGGGCAGGAGGTCTTGCTTCAAACAGCAGCGTATGCGTATCTTCAACAACTTCCCTCTCTTTCCAGCTTCGAAATTTACACATTAAAATGCTAGTTAGCTTTCAGTTGATCACGACTTCTTCTCTAGTTGTTAAGATATTTTACCCTTCATAGTGTGAACTTTTGACAACCACCATATATATAATCAAATTTTCCTTTTTAAGTTCTGAAGAGAGGAATCATTCCCCAACTTGCTCCTTGTGGGGTATTCTTGGCCTATGCTCTATTTTTGTGATCTCATATTTAGGACTTTGAAGCATGCTGATGTTTAATCTAAAAATTGTATGTGAACACTAAAATGTGTTCCTTGGCATGCGGAAGAAAAATATTGTTTCAACATGCATGTACAGTTTTGTACCCAACAAATGCATGCATAATGTGCTTTATATTTGAGTATGTGGGTCTTTTACTTGACATATAATCAAAAATAAATTTGGGTTAAAAATATTTGGGCTATTAAACCATCATCTATATAGAAAAACTTAATGGAGACAAATGATCACTCTAGATGTTTCTCAAAACCAGTCATCCACATGATCCATGCCTTGAGTTCAATAATGTTTAAAACTGTAGTTGAAACACTTTTCGTACTTGATCTGTCTGCTCTGGTTCATTTTTTTGACTCCGTACACAAGCACTTTACCCAAAAAAATATAAGAAAACCATGCCACAGATCAAGAATCGATAGCCAAATGAAAGTTGTCGATCCTTCGGAATTTTAGTCGGATTTATTTCAGAAGAATTGGCTTTCACATTAGCTTTATTGCTTTAGCCTAGACTCTTCTTACGCCAATGCGCCACCAACTCCAAGCCCACCTAACTGACCAATTTTGGAAGAACGAAAGCTGACAAAATACATCCCAATCGTCGCTGGCCATAAACGTTGGTCAAATAACGTGTGCAAAAGTATGTAGCACGAATTTATAAGTAAGGCTAAGTTTGGGTTCTTAGATGAAATATAAAATTTTGATTTTATCTCATTTTATTTCATTAAATCTTATTTTTAAATATAATATAATTATAAAATTTTTAAATTAATTATTAAAATTTTTTAAATTAATTATTACATTTTTCTCAAACATTCAAATAAAAAATAAAAAATAATTTCAACCTTTTTAAATTTTTAAATAAAAATAATATTATAAAATTATATTCTTATAATATTTTAACTTTATAATTTTTTTATTTCAATTTTTTCTTACTTATTTCTCAAAAATTAAAAAATACTCACTGAAACTATTTCACTCTTATTCACAAACCATCTTCTTATTATTTATAAAATTGTCATTCATTTCGCTATCTAAACCAATATAAAAGAACAAAAAAAAGCCACCTGGGTCGTCTTCTAAACAGTAATTAATTAATATACTGGAGAAAAAAGGTGGGGTTGCGGGCAACTTCTCACTATGTTCCTATTTTTCAAACCGGCTAGCTGAAATGGGCATTTGGCATATAAACAAGAAAACGATTTCAATTTTCAAAGGCCTTTCTTCAACGCGCATAGAAAGATTTGGTGCCACATATGTATATATATATATATATATATATATGCCCATCCGAGTGCTCAAACCTCTCCAACACATATTGCAAAATAGTGGAAATTCCAAGATCGAAAAGATGAAGCAGCTTGTAACCCAATTCTTGTTTTGCTGGTTCTTCATTGTTCTTGTTTTGCATTCATCCCGACCTGCAACATCTCAAGAAGTTGGTAAGGCAAAATCCAATGCTTCTCATGTATTGAAATCCTTATTTTGTAAACGAACATGTATGGGCACGACATGCAAAACACAATATATAGACGCATGCAGGACGCTTTCAAACACTTTCTCCAAGGAGTTTCTGTAGTTATATTTTAGAACTTAGATTTTCATCAGTCTTATAATCATTATTCTTTCACTTTCTGTTAGCAATCTGTCTATAATAATAATGCTTGTTTTCACAAAATTTCTTTACCATTGTAATTCAGCTTTTGGCGATGTATAGACATTCCTTGTTTTCGTAAATCTGTGAAGTATAGGTGCTGTCATAACATATATGTATTCATTCCCCTGTCCTTAATGGTGCAGATGATGAACGAGAATTTGACTACAGTGAGGAAAGTGGAAAGGGACCGTCTCAATGGGGAAAGATTAATCCTGACTGGAGCTTGTGCAAAGATGGATCAATGCAATCTCCGATTGATTTGCTAAATGAAAGGGTGGAAATTGTTTCCCATTTAGGGAGACTTAATCGGAATTACCGTCCCTCTAATGCCACTCTCAAAAATAGAGGCCATGACATGATGGTAAGCAAGAGATCATCAAGAGGGAATTATTAAAGTGAAATTAATGAAATAAATAATGGGAATGCAATAAAGTGCGATTCCATATCCACCAACTAGAAGACAAATCATTGTAGCTATTTTCATACTCATGGGATAGATAGCGATATATAATAATATTTCTTCCCAAATATTATAATAATTATCATAAAAGAACAAACAATGCAAGGATGCGTTTGGTTAGATTTTCTGGTAAAGAGCATGCGCAAGTCTTAAAAACTCTGCAAATTATTTTTCCTTCCTCAAGATTTCTTTGAAGTAAGTAACCATTCTTCTTCTTGATTAATTAATGTTTGTGAATGCAGGTGGAATGGGAAGGCGGCGCAGGATATATTGAAATAAATGGTACTCAATATGTACTCATGCAAAGCCATTGGCACTCACCCTCTGAGCACACTATCAATGGCCGGAAGTTTGATCTAGAGGTGCACATGGTCCATAAGAGTTCAGATGGAAAAGTTGCTGTGGTTGGAATTATGTACACGATTGGACGCCCTGATTCTTTCTTGTCATCGGTAAAAAAAATCAAACTCTCTCTCTCTCTCTCTCTCTCTCTCTCTCTCTCTCTCTCTCTCTCTCATGGCTTGTGTTGTGTATGTTTACGGACAGATGAGGCATCAGTTGTCAGCCGTTGCCGGTAACAGTGAAGAAGTGACAGCGATGGGAATCGTCAACCCAAAGAACATAAAGATAGGCAGTAGAAAGTATTACAGATATATTGGGTCCCTTACAATTCCCCCTTGTATTCAAAATGTTGTATGGACCATCGTGAGAAAGGTATGTAATTTGTTTCTATATTTTGCAAACTCTTCATGTATTGTTATTAAAGATGTAAATAATTCTGATCAAGTTAACTCATGATCAGGTGAGGACTGTTACACGAGAACAAGTTAGGTTGCTTCGCGTGGCCGTTCATGATGTGAGTATATCCACTCTCACACTCGATTATTCCTTTATATATATGAAACATGTGCATATCTTATCCAAAGTTTCAATTTCTTGGTCAAGGGAAGAGTATTTCTGAACGAGAAGTGTTACAGACTTAGAAGAAAATTTTTATGAAAGTAAACTAAAAAATTAAAATGGTTTTATATTCGACTTCACAATAAAATTAATTTTACAATTCGACAATATATCACATCATGTCAGTTTTGTGAGAATTTGTTAAGATTGTTCCTCATATCCCATTTTTTATTCATGAATTTTAACAATGGATTTAATTGAAAGCGAGCGCAGCTTAATTATTACAATTTGATAGTTTAAGATGTCAAGCTAGCGCATGCACCATTAATTTTGGTAATTTAAAAAATACTGCATTTTATTCAGTAGATCAAAGGCTAATATTTGATTAGCCTAAGGGGTAGTGTTTAAACTCTCTATTATAATATTATATCAATTTATAATCGGTATAAGTGTTCGAATGCAACAAATTAAATTCAAGAGGGCATTGTATATATTCATTGAGTAATTAAAGATGGTTGTTCCTTATTTTTTGCAGGACTCAGACACAAACGCAAGACCACTACAACCACTAAATATGCGCTCAGTGCATCTATATAGACCAAGTGAAGTGGAAGATTAAACTCGCATCATTTTATGTTCTGCACGAATAATGCAACCATCAACCTAGCTATGAGATTGCGCGTTTTCAGTCACTGTCAGTTTGTGATCACTTACTAGTTTTTTGTAAGATTTTTATAGACCTAGTATTAATTTATTTTTATATATGGTGTTGATGGAACATACGATAGAATTAAGGCTTAGAACTTGGGACGAATTACATATACATGATGTATTAAATTTATTTCCTTTGTTATACATTGTTTATTCTTCGAGAGCATTTATATGAGTAAATTTACTAGAGGATTATTTATATACATCTATATATATCTACCTTCCATGAACAAGACAAGCGTGCTTTCGAATGCTTCAAATTCTTCTATATGTCATATATATTTGTAAAGGACGTGACCCAACATCAAACGTGATCGTTAACCTGCAAGCCCCTATGTAGGTAGCACTATGTGCCTGTGACAACTCCGATGGTAATGGATAATAATTCAAGAATGTGTAATCAGATCATGCTTAGAGACTTACTTGTTACCCTTATATTTAGGCTTGGGGATCCACTGGATAAATGCCATGAATAGATTAGGCCTGTGCAATGCTTAGCCATTGGGAGGCTTATCCCTAATGTATCAAAGTAATCTAATCGCCACGTTGTGAATATCTATGGGCTAAGGATTCATTCCCTCCTAATAAGCAAGGCGTCCAAGCATATGGCTGAGGACTCATTCCCTCCTAATAAGCATGGCGTCTAACCATATATTAATATGTACGACTTCCTTGTGTAGTTATCCTTACATGGTTATGGGCCTTGGGCCATGATTTGGGCCAAACCAATATTAACTCATCCAGTGACTCTATTAATTCCTCTTAAATGTAAATGTGGGGAATTTATCAATGTAAGGCCCGTACATACTTTGATTTAATTTCATAAGGGCATTTAAAACTATGAGTCATCTTGCTGGGGTTTTGAACCTATAGGCTAGCCAATTTATTGTTTAATTTTGTTGTTTCCACTTATCAAGAGATGGGAATTTCAAATTTTGAGAGACGTGCGTACGTTATCCAGTAACCATCACCACATTCCCTTTTAATCCCATCACCTAGTTAGGTAATGATGAGATCTGTCATTATCCCTACCCCTTCATTTCCCTACTCCTTTTAATTTTCCTTTTCTCCCTAGTTTCTTCCTTCTATCTTTACTTTCAAGAATTCCACTATTGCGGCCTCTTACTCTCTCTGCAACTCTTTCATTTTTCTCTCCTTTTTGCTTTCTCTGTGACTCTCTTATGGCCTAACAAAACACACCACAAACCCTTGCTTCCCCAAAGTGTTCCTCTATGAAAGATGTCTTTGTTTTCGAATGTTATGGGTGGCGCTCCGTCCTTACGGCTAGGGATTTGAAGAACTTGCACAATGAATATAGGATCCCAAATTCAATACTTCTAGAACTCCACCTTCATAGTTGAGTTGACCAATAAGGAATCGCCAAAAAGGTTTCCTTTCATGTTTGCGCCCTAACCCATGGTTTACTATTCCCTTTTTGTCGCCCTATACACGACGTTCTTGATCTTCTCTGGATAGCCCCTACGCAGCGTCACTCCCACACGTGATAGGTTCTTGTTTGTTCTTGTACAATGTTTCAAATGGTTCTGGAGCCAGCTAAAGTAGAGTACCCTGATTTAACTTCCCGATAGTTCTTGGCATATTAGTCTTTGAGAAGCTCTCAGTGAAATATTCTGAGGTTTTGTATCAAGAATTAGCAGTTGGCCCATTTTGAGGGTCACCATTCAAACACCAAACGACGGACAAGAAAATTTTTCCTGAATTCTGGCATGGGCTGGGAATTATCCAATTCGGAGGCTAGTCAAGGGAACTTCCCAGTTAGGGCCTCTTGAAGTAAGGTTCCCGATGAGAAAGGCTTGGTTGCAGCCTTGGAACCCCTATCCGAATGAGAACGATCCCGTATCAATATGGTCTATGCCTAGATGGCTGACCATGAGGATGCCCTTTGGACCGAGGCCCTTTTAACCCCCTTCAACATTGATCATTTTTTGGTAGTGCCTGACCATTTGAAGTCAAAGGGCATCTCTTCAGAACCAAGGTCATGGTGTCAATTTCTTCATTGAAGCCTTCTTTTGTGACTACTCCAAGGACTTCTCGAAAACACTCTCGCCCTACCAACACAAATACTTCTTCTCCTACAGCGAAAAGGGGGGCTTCGGGCACAGTTGTTGGCGACTCCCACGTGGCTAGCAAACCACAGGGTACCCCGTCCTTTACCCCCAGACACTCGCCAATATGTGTGCCCTCTCCAGGCCTTGATGATGTCAAGGGCTTGATGGGCCAATCCCTTTCTAACCTAGTGACTGAATTTGACTTTGACCTTCATTCGCAAAATCTCAATTCAGCGTCTAACCCCGCCTTTGAATTCCCTATATTTGAGGATTTAGTCCAGGAGAGCAGCGAGGTCAATATTGACTTTGAAGCCACCTTTTCATATGAGTCTAGCTAGTAAGGTGCCTCTGGGTAGAGAGGAGGGTGCTACCCAAGGCAACAAGGAGGATGCCACCTGGGGCAGAGAGGAAGGTGTTGCCCAGGGCTAGAAGGAAGATGCTGTTCGAGGCAAGGAGGAGGATGCCGCACAGGGCAAAGAAGGGTACCGCTCGGGGCAAGGAGGAGGATGTCACCTGAGGTGGAGAAGAGGGTGCCACCCAAGGCGAAGAGGTTAACAGCGAAGAGAAAGATGGCGAGGCCCCTTTCGTAGAAGAGAGTAAGGGGTGAAGCTCCACTCCCCACTCTCTATCGACCACTATTTCTGGGGGAGAGACCCCTCCACTTGACCTTGATGTGGGTGGCGACCAGTTTCCATTCCCTCTCCTTTCCCCTCCTTCAAAGATAATGTTGAGTCCTCTCTCTCCTATGGGGTATTCCTCTGGGTGGTCTTGTTATTGAGGACATCAACTTGGGTGACATGGAACTTGCCTATGCTAACGGTGCACGCCTCACGGAAAGTCTTGGTGAAGCCCCTGGGGTTGGTGTAGGCTCAGCAGTGGCATTGTTTGAAGCTTTCTTCCTTGGTCCTCACTATGGGCCAGAAACAAGGGGCATGAGAGGTTCTAGGTGGTGCCTCATCCTCCTCTACCCCTGCCTAAAGTGAAGCTATCAATAACATGGCTAACCGGCTAAGGAATTTCTTTTCTGGGGTACTTATGATTCCTCTTCTATTGTAACCACGGTATTCCTCTACCGTATGTGAGGGTTTTTTAATAAACTTGGGACAAGGCTGCTATGTGGGTGGCTACCGGCTCTTCTTAAAAAATAATAAACAATTTCTCTTCTATTTTATTATTTATTTATTTTTATTCTTCTTCTTCTTCTTCTTCTTCTTTGGTTTTGCCTTTATAGCGCATTGATGACTTAGCAGCTTGGATTATAATGGACTAGGCTAACTTGGAAGACGAAGTTTGCTCTAGGTGTATCTTCTCTTTCTACGCCAGGAAGGAGTTTGAAAAATGGAAGGCTGAGAGGGTAGGGCTAGAGATCTTACTTGAACAAGCTAATGGCTATACACACTACCTGGTGGGTGACTTGGAGATTCTTTGCAGTGAGGTTTTCTACCTTCGAGACGAACTTCGTCGCCCCAATGAGGTGAAGGCTCAGAACAACTTTGCCTTGGGGCTACTGGAATCAAAGTGTGACTCCACTAGGACTCAACTTTCCCTCGCCCAAGGAGAATTTGAGTCGGGGCAAGGTCACGCCCATTCTAAACTAGAGCCCAAGAACTGTCTAGTTCCTAGTTGTATTGCTTCAAACTTGGGGAAGCATTGGTGGCTTTGGAGGAGAAGAGGTGGCAACTTAGTCTTGAAAAGGCTCGCAACGCTCTAGAAGAATTAACTCAACGGCATGAGGAATACATGAAAAGTCATACTGACCTCTACGAGCGGTAAAGGAAGATCCATGACGCCCTTATTCACAAGGGTACATGCCTGAAGGAGAAGACCCAAGACGAGAAGGCATTGGAATCTGAATTGTTGGCTTCGAGGGAGGAGGTTGTTTGCCTTCACCCTCAGTTGGCATCAGCACGTGCTGTAAGGGATTAAGCCTTTGGTTATGCTTATGGTGCTAGTGTGCTACAACTTAAGTCTTCTTTGTTGGCCAATCTCCGTGTCGACTTGAGGCACTTAGATCTGGAGTTGTTCAAGCCTGATGCAACCCCCCCTTTAGTTCGTTGATACCTTTGGTCAAGACACTATGCCCAACACACTATGCCCAACACTTTTTAAGTCCTCCTTCACCCCCACCTTCCAGTAGCTCAAGCGCTTAGTGTAAAAATCCGATCATTCTTTCTCTCATAGTTACGAGCCTCGTTATGCATGCCAAGCCTCGATGGCATGTTTTAAAAGATATCAAGTGATTTTTAAAGTAAGCCTAGTATTTTAAAGTCTACGAATATTTTAAATGTTTTAGAAATATTATATGGAATATTTCTAATGTTATTGGATTAAGCTTGTTTTTAAATAACACAATTATAATATTTTTGAAAAGCTCCAAAAATATTATAATTGTAAAAAATTATTTTATTTAAATGATTTTAGTCATTTAAAAATATTACAATATTTAAATTTATGTTAAAAAATTTAAATTAATTTAAATGATTTTATTCTCTTCAAGTAAATAACAAGACTTCATCGTTTTAATAAATGATGAAGGAATATTATTTTATAAACTTTAGTTTATAAAATAATATTCTTTCTTAATTCCTCTCAGTGTTTTAAGTTAAATAAGTATTTTAATCCTTACCGTTTGATCATTTTGTAGATCTCAAGATGAAGGGCCTCGATTAAATACCCAAGCTCCCTTTCCCCTCTCTCTCCTCTCCCTCTCTCCTAGCCCGACAGAAAGCCTCTCTCTTCTCTCCAAGGTCATGTGTCCCCTTCTCCAGCTTAGTGCCGCCATGCAAAGTCTAGCCTGACCGTCACCACCAACATGTTCCCTTCACGCCGGCGAGTCCAACCCCGCAAATGGTGAGTCCCACAGTAACCTCTCTCTCTCTCTCTCTCTCTCTCTCTCTCTCTCTCTCTCTCTCTCTCTCTCTCTCTCTCTCTCTCTCTCTCTCTCTCTCTCTCTCTCTCTCTCTCCTGAAATGAGTAAGAAAACTCATTCTTCCCCTTAGCACTGCCATACGAGGCCAAGGGGGCCTCCAAATACCTCCACCGGCACCACCACCTCACTAGCTCCACCTTCATGGTCTTCCATTTCCCCCACCTAGGCCGCTAGACACCACCCATGGCCTCCCCTCACCACCATGGCTCCTCCTTGAGCTCCTCCATGCCAGTCAAGCCCTCCTCTCTCTCACGCCTTCTCACACACTCATAGCCTCTCCTCTACCTCTAGGCCAGATCCGTCACCTCTAGCCACTATGTCACCTCCACCTCACTACCACAGCTCCACCAGTAACCCCCTAAGCCCCTCCATGCCTAGACCTAGCCTCCAACCACTCCCTTGCCTCACATGCATCCTCACACTCTTTGATGCACTGTTCACAACGAGATGTCACCGTGCTACGCCTATCACCACTATGCCGAGACCACCATAAGCCTCCCCATGGCCACCATTTCCAAGTCCACCAACCCACAACCCCAAATAGCCCCTAACCACCATGGATAGCCACTATACGTGGCCAACCGCCATCGTACGTTAACTGCCACGTACGACTCTTCCAATGCCTTTAACCATGATAGGTAGTGAGTAACGCATAAGTTATCCCGTCGATGGTATAACCCTCTATTCCTCGTTATTTCTGATAAATGTTAGTTGTTAGGTTGTGGACTGTATTATTAGTATTGTGGAGTTTGCTGTGTAGTGAAGTTGGGCGTAGTTATGGGGTGTGTTGTGTAGTGTTGTGGACTGTGTTATAAAGTGTGGGTGTGAAGTGTGTGCTATAGTAGTGTAGTGATGTGACGTAGTGTGAAAGGAGTACATGTGGTGTGTACTCTATATAGTGTAGCGATACACCGTGTGGTGTATATCTTAGTGGTGTATGCCATAGTGTGGATGGAAGAGAGTTCACGTGGAGTGTACTCTGTGTGGTGTCATGATGCACCGAATGGCGTGTCACAAAGGTTTGGATGGCATGGTTGAGGAGCGTAGAACGTGTTGTGTAGTGTCAGGAACTGTAGAACAATTTTTCAAAGTAGTTGTGACATGACCCTGTCGTAGTGATAGGTGTCACAATGTAGCTTGAGGTTAGTCTTGAACTACGCGACAAGACTGAGTCATAGAATGAATTGGTCTTGTTGTGTAAATGTTGGGATGAACTTGTAAAGGGTCGGGAAGTATAAAGATCCTGCTAACCGGGTTTGAATAGAAGTTGGTATCAGAGTATAGAGCTTGTTTATACAAGCAAGTGTTCAACAGACACTAAGTTGATCTTAAGTGATAAAGGGTAAGGTACATGTGTATCTGATGAGACACGTGTACCGAATGGATTTACCATATATAATGGGTAATCTATCCTAAGCATGGCTACACGATGTTTAAGCCTCAGAGTTGGCTTAAAGTTATGTGGCATGTATGGATGGGAATGAGGATTTAGTATGGGCTAGGATACATGAAGGTAGTAATGGGTATGTTGTCTAAGATTGGGATGCTGGTCTGGGTCATACCTCGGAATGTGGTTAATAGAAGAGTAAGACGAAAATTTTAGGGTCTTAGCCCTAAGGTGAATCATGGAGGTCCACTTTGAAGGATAAGACCTTGAAGTAGAACACTGAATCTGGAAAAGATAACCCAAGTGGGTCTCAGAAAGAGGAAATGTGATAAGGAAGACATACAAGACGAAGGTAGTTACTGTAAATAGACCCCAAAGATTTTAGCATAGTAAATGACATGTAAGAACATAAGGATAGACAGAGAGTGCTCCAAGTGAAGTGTAGTTCTATTTCCAATATATTTGCTTATGTACCAGATAGAGAATGACTTTGAGGTTATGTGTATGCACGTAGGTTGCCAACTGACACCACATCAATGGACTGCATGAAATGAGTTTGGCATGGAGTCTAGGTAAGTATTACATTCATACACTTCTAGAGTTTTCTAAATAAATGAAAATGAAAACTAAATGCTTTTCCTTTATGATGCTTTACGAAACAATATGAAACATGTTTTATGAAAGAACACTATTCTTTCAGCTGATCAACCAAATTGAGCCAAATCAAAGAGGGTTTCAATCCTAGTGAAACATTAAATGGTTGGAATCCAATTGAAACTCCAAAAACTTGGTTGAAACTGAAACCCTAAACGGTTTCCCCAAACTGTAAAATTGGCCTCCAAGCCCTTTTTTATCCTATTTCTAGCATTGTATTTAATCACTTGATTAAATTACTTCCACAAGTTATTAACTCACCAAATTCTTGTTATAACATCATTATCCAACCTTTTAAATTTTAAAAATTTGATTATGTCAAGAAAAATTAGATTTGGACTTAATAACATCTCAAACCCTAAACAAACCCCCTTTAAACCCCAAATTGAAGCCCGCTTGGTTGAGGACCACCAAGGCCCACGAATTTGGCCACCTTGGCAAAGTTTCTTGAAGAAGCTTCCTCCCCCACATGGCAGGTCATCCATTGCCCTTAGTTGCACCCAATAGCGTCTTGATGTAAAGGAGGTACTCCTTGCCCCTCACTATTCTCCACTTTATGTGACATAGCCACCTCCAATTAAGGATCATTCAAGCCTATATCTCCCCCCTCCAAAATTCTAAAGTCGAGCAAGACACATTTCACTCCATTTAATTAGTTCTTCACTACATTCTTAGAGAGAAACCTAAAAGAGCTCTCTCGGACAGATTTTTGAGTCTTTTTACGTGGCAATTTTGAACCATTTGTAAGTATCTTAAAAAGATAAATCTTTCATAAAATTTGTTCATATTTGAGTATAGTTTCCGTGGATATCTTATTAGTCTCATTTAGTGGTCATTGGGTTGGTGAAAAGTATTTTAACCATGGAAAGGTCATTCTGGGAATAAAACTAGAGAGTATGTTATGTTTTGGAGTTTTTTACCAAGCTAATAGACATATATTGGTCCGAATATTTAATGGAGTGTTGTTGGCATGTGTTTATGAATTTTCTTTGAGGTTTTATTTCATGACTAAAGCTTTTGATGATAAATTTTCTTAGATCTAGAAACTTGAAAACTGGAAGTGGAAAAACAGTTTTTATTTGAAGAAAGTTTGAATATTTCATGGTTTGATCTTACTCTAAAGGCTTTAATATTTTTATATGACGATCCTAAATCTCTTATTTTCATGTTAGGATGTTATTTTGAAAATATTTAGTATTAGTTTCAAAGATATGATTTTTCTATGCAAGAGAATTTCAATTAGGCCTCAGATTTGATGTTTTTGGGTTAGATCCATGTTTTATTGATTTTTAACCATGTGATTTTTAGTTTGATGGTTGGATCTTCTTTAGGACACATTTTTTAACCATTTGATATTTTAGTTTGAAGATATCATCTTTTTAAACCATGGATCCAGAGATTGATCAAAGCTAGTTAAGAAAAAAGTTTATGTTTTTGGACGAGTGTAAAACCAAAAACTCCAAATGTTATTTTGTGATTTTTGGTGAGTTTTGTTTGATGATTTCAACCATGTTTTATCTTAAGATGATGATATGAATATGTTTGAAGTAAGATTTGATTTTTGGAATTCTTTGAGATGTTTTGATTTAGGGTCAAAACTTGTGATTCAAGGATTTGCTATTTGTTAAAAAGTTTGGATCTTTTTACAAAAAATTTGGTGTTGATGATTAGCTTTTTCTAAATGGATGTTTTAATTATGGTTTTAAACTTAGAATATGAAGATATTTGTTGCAAAATTTTGGTTTAAGCATGAGTTTTGAAGTTAGAAGGAATTGCAACAAAAATTAAGAGAAATGGCATATGGATATTTCGGCCATAGTGTGTTTTTCATAGTTGTGATTTGTTTTAAATTTTTCTAAATTAATATTTGAATTTAGGATAAAATTTACATGAAGAATTTAAATTTCTAAAATTTTTAGAGTTAGAATGTGAAATATTTAAGTTAGGGGTAAAATGGTCATCTTCACACATGTAGAAGATAAAATGGTAATTTTACTATACTATACGTTAGATTTTTTTCATGTTTCTAATTGTTAATAATTAATTTTTTAACTTTTAGAATACTCTCTTACAGTTCCTCATATTTCTTGCTTTATTCTCGTTGAATGCGACAATCAAGATAAGTTAACTTCTAACTTACTATAAGTTTACTGTGTATGTGTGATGGGTAAGAGAACTACAATTTATGTATATATGTTATCATATATGTCATGCCATACCACGTCATTATATGTTTATCTGTTACACATGATTTATTCTATCACGAATGCTTATCTGTTACACAATCTATTATGTCATGTATTGCTAGATGTTGGAACTATGTCATATTACATTATGTCATATATTACATGTATGTCATGTTACGCAATATTCACTATTACATGTATGCCATGTCACATAATATGCACTGTTACATGTTATGTCATGTTATGAAATGTTGCCTCTTACATGTTATGTCATATTATGAAATGTTTCTATCTCAAATAAGTCATATGTCTCAAGTTACTTTCAAGTCATGTTATGTGACGTCAAGACTTCTATCTTTTCGTATCCTAACTTCTGTCTTTTCGTATTCTAGTCACGTTTCATCTCTAATACAATTATGTATTTTGAGAACAGTTAAGTTTTAGTTATCAATTAATTTGTACTACAGTCAAGGATTATACGCGCTGTCTGGTATTGCGGTTAAGGCTATGCGCTACCAAGACGCTCATTTGTAATTAGTCTACCACATGTGGTGACTAACTATATGTACTCTAAATGATGTAATGTTTTGAGGTTAATGAAGGATGAGAAGCCCCTTTTTCATGAAGTTTAGCATTCTAGTACGAGATTAATAATGTTGTTACCACAACGTGTTTTGTTTAAATTTTGTTGCAATATCATAAATCGAATATCTTACACATGTATTTCCCTTTGGCCCTAAATTTTCTCTAGGACCGATCATCCAACATCCTTAGTACCACGGAACCTCACCTACTCTTTCATTAGGGACAGGGCACCACAACAAAATCTACAAGTTCTTGTCCCTTCCTAGTATTCTAAAGGAGGTACTCGATATTGAACTCACTCAGTTTGATCGACAAGTTCACAAGGTGACCCGACATATTAGTCCTTCGTAGCAATTTTCCCAAGGGGATCTCCTTCATTACCATGATCCGATGGACTTGGAATTATGGCCTCAGCTGCCGAGCGATCGTTATTATTGTAAATGCTAACATGTCTATGCACAAGCAATGGGCTTCGAGCCCATTTAGAGCTCGACTCATGTAGTACACTGGCTTCTAGGCTTTCTCACTCTCCTTCATCAGAGTAGCCGAGACTACATGTGGGGAAACCAACAGATACAAGTATAGGGTTTCGCCTTGCCTAGCTTGGCTCAAGAGGGGCGCATTGGACAAGTACTCCTTTAATCATCCTAATGCATCGTTGCATTCACTTGATAGAAGGGAAAACACTTATCCATTGCCTAGACACAAACTTGTTGAGAGCCGCTATCCTATCGATTAGTATCTGCACTTCACGTGTACTTCCACTAAAATATCATAAATCAAATATCTTACACGTCTACTTCCCTCTAGGCATGAACCTGTTTAAATTTTGCTATGAAATAAATATAATATCTTACACATATACTTCCCTCTAGGCCTAACTTTCCTCTAGGGTGTTGACCAATCGTCCAACATCCTTGGCACCACAAAACCTCACCTAGTCTTTCATGAGGGACAAGGTGCCATAACGAAATCCACCAACATTTGTCCGTTCCTGGTAATTCGAGGGAGATACTCGATATCGAACTTACTCAATTTGATCTACCAGTTCACAAGGTGCCCCAATGTATTGGGCTTGAACCACCTTTCCCAATGGGATCTCTGTCAGTACCTTGATCAGGTGGGCTTGGAAGTAGTGCCTTAGTCGCCAAGTTGTCATTATTATCACAAACCTTAACATTTCTATGCATAGGTAATAGGCGTCAAGCTCCTTCAAAGCCTAACCTGTGTAGTACACTGGCTTCTAAGCGTTCTTACTTTCCTTCATCTGAGTGCCTAAGACTACATGTGGGGAAACCAATAGGTACAAGTATAGGGTTTCACCTTGCCTGGCTTGGCTCCAGAGGGGCACGTTGGACAAGTATGCCATTAGTCATTAGAACGTGTCATCACATTCACTTGGTAGAAAGGAAAAGACCTATCCATTGACCTGGACACGAACATGCTGAGAGCCACTATCCTGCCAATGAGTATCACTCCCCACTTCATTGAGGTTCCCGGGTGCTTTCATGTTGATTATTAATTTTATTTTTTTGGGATTGGCCTTGATCTCTTGTTTGGAGACATTGAAGCCCATGGATTTTCTCGAATCCACTTTGAATGTGCACTTTGTCGAGTTGAGCTTCATTTTGTATTGTCGCAAGACAGTGAAAAGCGTCATGCAAATTTGCTATGTGGTGTTCAGGCTCCCTACTCTTAACAACTATGTTTTCCACGTAAACTTCCATGTTGCACCCAATTTGTTCTTCGCATAGGTGGTTTACCAGCCTTTGGTTCATGGCACTAACATTCTTCAACCCAAAGGGCACCTGGTAGTAGTAAAGTCCCCAATCCGTTATGAACAAGATCTTCTCTTGGTCGCTCGAGTTCATTATGATTTGGTTGTAACCAAAGAAGGCGTCTATGAAACTTAACATTCAGTAGAATCAATTGTCAAGTCGATGCAAAGTAGAGGAAAGTTGTCATTTGGACATGCTTTGTTTAGATCAGTGAAGTTGACGCACATCCTTCATTTTTCGTTCGATTTCTTCATTAAGACCAAATTGGAAAGTCACTTCGGGCAGTGGGCCTCCCTGATGAACTCTATAGTCAAAAGGTGTTCAACCTCCTTTTCTATTGTTGTGTATTTATCTGTGTTGGAGATCCTTCGCTCTTGGCCGACCTTCTTGGCCTCTAGGTCAACACATAGGAGATGCTCGATGATTTAGATGTTGATGCCAAACATATCCTCTTGACTCCATGCAAATACATTCTTGTGCTTCATTAAGAGTCACTTCAGTCAGCACACAACTTCGGTCCCCATTCTTGTTCCTATTCTTGTTGTTGCCTCAGGGTGATCTAAGTCTAGGTTTATGATCTCCAAGGGCCCATTAACTCCTCCCCGAATTAATTTTTGCTCATCTCGTGCCATAACACCGCACTCGATAAGTTCAAGGCTGGTGGTGGTAGCATCTCTCCAATGCTTGCTCTCATCGCTGCCTCTGCCACATGCACGTTCTATCCTCCATTCTTAAGTTCTTTCACATAACACTTGTGTGTCAGTGCCTGCTCACCATTGACTTTGCCGATACCGACCTATATCAGGAACTTCATTTTTAAATGCTAGGGAAAGGTGACGACTTTCAAACCGTTCAAAGTTGATCTCCTTATAATCATATTGCAGGAGGAATAGGTCTTAGCCACTACAGAGTCCACAATGATGGTGCCTATGCACGGCTTTGTTTCCACTAACAGTGGTTGCACAATAACTTCTATAGGCTGAACCATATCTCACGATGAGCCCTTTAACAACATGGGCAATGAGCGTGGATGGCTTGGGTCAATTCACATGCAAAAATGCCCCAAAATAGGACGTCAACTAAGCCCCTATTGTCAATCAGAATCCTACAAATGGTGTAGTTAGGAACCAACATCGACACCCCACAAGGCATCTTCCTATAGGTACTATATTCCCACATAGTCTTCATCGTCTAAAGAGATGGTGATGGGTCTCCAATCTTTTGTTTTCCCTGGTGGTTTCTCAATGGTGAAAATCTCTTCGTATGTCACCTTTCTGCTGGAGGAGTTTATCTTGCCCCTGGTGAACCCTTGCACTATCATTTGAATCTAGCTATCGGGTGCGAGGTTCTGGTTAGGGCCTTGGCTAGGATTCCCTCTAGTGTTTCCTCGTATTACCTTCCTTTTCTATGGGCTTTCACTTCTTCGAGATTCAATAGCCCTTCTTGGCCATTTGACATCCAGTTGTCCCGGGTGAGGTGTTTCAGGCAACCAACAACTTTAGTTCCCCACTCTCCTGCATTGTCTTTATCCTTCAATTGAGGTAGACGAAATCTTTGGTCTTGTGCCCCTCCTTATTGTGATAGGCACAGAAGTGAGGAAGTCTGCCACTGTATGTGTTTCATTCAGGAACCATTGTGCTCGTTCTCTGTTTCTTGCTCGTATGTTTGAGCTTAGTTGCTCTAGGGCCTTACCCTCAGAAGGTCACTTCCCCTTCTCTCCCTCTTTCGTATGGATAGTTTCTTGCCTTTTCTCCTTCTCCTGATTTTTTTTTGCCTTTTCGGATTCCCTCGTGGCAGTTAGGGCTTTTAGGGTGTCCTCTATATTGACAAAGTCGTTGGCCTAGCCCTATCCAAGGAAGGTTCAACATGCGATTTCTCCTTAAAAATCATGGAGTGTCATGTGTGCCTTAAACATCTTCAAGTGCTCAACAAGATCCCGAGACCTGTTGTATAGCTCAAATTGGGGAACATTGAACTTAGGCAGGAGTGGTGCCATCTTGATGTCTGCACTATAGAACAGGTACATTGTACTGAGTAAGTGTTCAACTAATGAGGATGACCCTATCCTTCTAGTCATTTCCTTGTACTTACCCATGAGGTTATGCAGGTTGTTATGCATCTTCCTCTTCTCTTCATCATCGAAGGTGGGTTTGCCTCACCCTAGGATTCTACTTCATTATGCCTGTTACAACTAGACCCCTCATCTATCTGTTTTAAAGCCTAGGTCTCCTTTTGGGGGTTCTCCATTTCTAAGGCCATCATTCTTAGCCTCTCCTCCATCTCTGTAAGCCTTTTGTCCATGCTATCATTCATTTCTCAACTGCAACAACAGCCACATGGTCACGGGTTGCTTGAGAGTTAGTCGTCGCAGGCATGCAGAAGACATGTTGAATTATGCCAAAAGATGAAGAACGTGTTTTGCACCCTCACAACTGCATCCACTCCATTCTAGTCACATGTCCACTCCTGAAATTAAGAAGGCTAGCTTGGCCTCTCCAGCCAAGGGATACCTACGATGCCTAAGTTAGTACATACTAAATGCATAGTAATCAATTACTCAAAAAAGAGAAAAGCAACAAATAGTAGTCAACATACATCTTCTTCCCCTTTTTGTTTACTATTTGTATCTTTCTCTTCCTTGTTTTTTTTTTTTTTGTTTTTTGGGGGGGGGGGTGGGCTTTGGATGTCTGTTGTTGGTGAATGGTTTGGTGGTTGATCATTTCCAAAGGGGACATAGCTTTGAGGCCATTCCAACTTGTCCTCAGCTAGTTCTCTTGCAGGTCCTTCCCCGATGAAGTGCTACCGCATTTAATGCAGCCTTCCCTTTGAGGATCTTGATGGATTCTCCTTGATGGTGGTATGTTTAGTCTGCAGGTTGCCCAAGGCGCTCCTCTCGCTGTGGACTTCCGTTTGCCCCCGGTGGTCTTGTGCTCCTTATCAAATGGAAAATTCTTAGGCCATCTGCCAGACTAGGCCTTTGTAGGGCTCGACCTGGTGGGCTTGTTTAGTAGGTTGTGCTACGCCCTTATTTCTAGGGTTTCATTTTGGGTTCAACAAAGAAGATCAAACCAATCCCAGCCTCAACAATGGCCTTGGGGAAGACGACCTTGATGACCACCTTCTCTACTCCAGATTGCTCTCACAAGTTAATTTCCTCTCTTTCTCAATTAATTGATGAATTCAATTGAACCTCAATATCGCTATAGAAAGATGATGGTTGGAAGCCATAATATCGCTCCAACATCCATCATTAATGTTGTCCAAAGGGAATGAATTGGTGGATGGCAGGTTTGCCCTGTTGTGGCTTAAAGTGACCCAAGAATCTGCACAAATTATTTGGGAATGCAAAAGTTATTTGAGGTACAATCCAAAGGAATAAGCTGTGTAAACATTTTTATCTTTCAAAAGTAGTAGCAGTCGATCAAAAACAAAGAGTAGCAACCCGACTTCTATCTTGTTCTCTACATCCATATAGGCATTGTTGTAATATCGTTGAAGAGTTCTGAAGAATTCTTGAGACTGCATTGCTGCTTTGCATTGACCCTAATTAGCAATCATATCAAATAACACTGCATAGTTCACCACCAAACCCCCAAAAGCTAATGTTCCAGTCTAAATTTATGGGGAGGATAGCTATTTGTTTTATATGTGTGCACCCGCGTCCTGACGTCCTAACAGCTCATCCTTATGGCCTATGGGACTAATAGTTCGCCATCATGGCATCATAGTCAGTTTTTCTTTGGTTTCGAAGTCTTGAAACTTCCTTCCAGTAACTTTTGATAGTCTAGTTATCATAGTCTACTGCCTCATGTTTTGAAGTATTTGCTTTTCATTTTATTCATTGAGGATTTACTTCCTTTAATTTTGTTCCTCTCACTTATTTTTGTAAAGATGCTTTTTGTAATGCAGATTGGACTGAGGAAGGGCTCACGATCTTTTGCTGAAGCTCATGCTGTAGGATTCACTGAGGAGACCGGAAGTCTGGGTGATATTTGGGAAACTGTCGCAGGCAGTGATCTTGTGCTGTTGCTGATATCCGATGCAGCACAGGAGAGAGCATAGCATAGCATTTTCATATGGCTTTATATAATGGACGTGGATCATAATAGCATAGCATTTATATGTCCTAGTGTTTGAAAAGTGCAGAATCCGAGTCATAGCTAGGAATTAAACAAGTACTGCTTGTTCAGTATCATGCAAGTTTTCCGATATACGAGTGATCTTCTCTTTCAACTTTATCTATTTGAATTGTTTTCCTTAGGTGCATGGCTATTATACATAGTTTAAGACCACTTGTTTTTTTAGCAAATTTATGCTTATTTTATTGTAACTGAGCTAATTTTTCCTCATTTTATTAAAGTTAAAAGCACTCCAAAAGAGATCCATAGGAGTTGAGAGAAGAAAATTTGAAGAATTAGAAAAAAAAAATATTGGTTTTTGATGAGTGGGAAGTAGTTAGAAACTTAGAGGATGGATTTATTTATAGGGTTTAATCCAAGACTATTAGCTACAAATAAAAATCTTGGCAAAAGAAGAACAGGTTGGTTACATCTGTACGTTGATTTCAAGAATTGTAGATATGAATGTTAAGTATTGTGCATGGTGGAATGAATGTATTTGTTAGTTTTTAGAATTGTAGATGTGAAGTCTAGGTAGAGAAGAAGGGTTTGTGGAAGTATTTGTTAGTTTCAAGAATTGTAAATGTGAGTATTGGGTAGAAGAAATATTGGCATAATGTGTTTGTTGGATAAACAAATTGTAGATGTACTTAAAGGTTGGCAAAATGTGTTTGTTGGTTTTATAAATTGTATATATGATTGTTAGGTAGAAAAAATGGTTGGCAAAATGCTTTTGTTGGAAAATACATAATACACTAAGCTCAATTTTTCTTAAAATTAAAATAACAATAAATTGTTCCACCACGGATGATGAGATCCGTTTGCAAGACCAATAACACACAGCGATGCGTCAACATTATATTGAAGAGTATGCATCACCTTCAAATTGTAGCTCTTCCCCCACAACTCCTCTTAATTGAGGTCATTTCTATTTCTAGATAAATGAGTCAGAATCTTTTGAAGCGGCGCATGTGGCAAGGGGAGCACGGGAGATGAATTTGAATACTGATAGGTGACCAATATTACCCCATACCATATTTGTCCATATATGCGGTGGGATTTTTTTACAGAGTTTTCTTTTAAGTTTTTGAAGTCACTTTTCAATTTCAACCCAATAGTTTGGTTGATTTACTAACTATCAGAATAATCTTAATTTTGTTGGCAAAGACTTGAGAGAGATGGACTGAATTCTGCAATTCAATAGAGTCAGAGGGATTGTGCACAAAGGAGTAGATTCTTTGTGAAGCAAAAAGCAGAAAAAGCAAGAGAGAGCATGCGTTGCGTAGCTAGTGTAATAGTTCCGCGTCTAACGTTATACCCATGATCAAGTAGGTTCTGATTATACATTAACATGTACAAATACAGCATCCCCTTTTCAAGGTTCAAATCCCCTTCAAAGTTCCAACACCATTAGAAGTCGAACTTCAACATTCTTCAAAACTGTCTACGAAAGAATTTCACCAACTCTTGCTACCCAAAAGAGAGGATTTCAACCCATCACAAAACTTTCATCAAGTGGATTCAAAATATTCACCCATCTGAAACTTCCTGCAAAGACCAAATCCAATAGTTAGCCAATGTACCTGAAAATTTTGTACATCAGTATAACGCAAGCAATGAGATGTTAACCAAAAGCAAAATTCAGTTATCGTTAGAGTTATATTCAATACCCAAAAGCAAAATAAAATATCAGAATGGCCCATAAACACAACTGATTAGATGGTAACCTCTGTTTCACCACCCGCAAGGCAATAACTTTATCCATAAAGATATGCTCAATTTGATTCGACATTAAATGGAGAAAATAGCAATATTTTTTGGTTTGAAATATTTTCTGGGAAGCCCACCTGTTTGCCATTGTTTGGTAAAACAATATCAAAAACTTCTTCAGATGTTTGGTTGGCATGAAAATCATTATATCCCCAATGCCAATAGCCATCCAATTTGGCGAAAAAACAACATTTTGAAAAGTGTGGGTGTTTGCGACTTTGTTTCGGGGGTTGAGGTGGGGGATTTTTGGGTGCTTTGGTAGGGAGCTAGCAGCAGTAAAAAGGAGGGAAAAGGGGCTGGGAGGCAACTGGGTTAATAGCCAAAAGAACACATTCTAGATTATGTCATTCTCCCAAATAAAAGCCTCCGCTTGCTTTGTCAATGCAAATTTTTTTAAAAGCATGGCACAATTAATTGGGTCGAACTTCCCCAGTCATTGACTCTACGTATTTCATAGCAGACTTACTCAATATGTCAATGATTAATGTCACATACAATAGAAAAAATGCTCCTGAATTTAGCAACCTACTATTATTATCAAGATGCTTGTTTCTTTCTGCAACTCTCCAGAATAAGAATGCCCCTTTGTTAAAATGTACTCACAAGAAATGCACAGTTGATTAGTAGCAAGCATCTATACAGATTAAAAGAAGGTACTGGGTATGGCATACTTTTTTACGTGTTTGGTGGACAGCATTCATACTCGTTATTTGGTGACTGTGCCTTGCAGAAGATATGAAGCCTTATTACGGACCTGCAATATTGAAAAATATTTTTTTTATCAGAATCATCAAAAAATACGGATATAAGAAGCAGTGTGATTACATACCTTTGATGCAAAGGACCTCAAGTCCGTGCTGGAAATTTGGCAAGAACAGTTTCGAAGATAAAGACCCCACATTTCATTAATTACTGGCTTATGTTCCAACATTTGATTAACCAAGAGCCAATTCTCTGCCAAAACCAAGTAAATGTACATCTTGAAAAGATCACAACCTTTTTCTTTCACATTAATTGCGATAAGCAATCGCATAACCTCTTCTTCATCAGTAGCCTGAGGTGAAAAATCACAAAATATGACTTGTAAGACAACTTGACTGAGCTTGAAAGATGTGAAACCTTAAGATCAAAAAGAAGTTTAATGGACTCAAGCAATCAGTTGACTATTGTTTAGAGTTATCTTATTTGATAGAGCTTCCATTCAGCCATGAAGCACTAAAGTCCTTTGATTGCATGAACTCATGTTTTTTGCAGATATGGTAATGGCTTTTCAGACATGACCATGAAGCTGCCGGTCTCTTGTAAACAATAATGAAATAAGAAGATAAATGGTCTAAGTTTTTATACTTCATTAACACAGTGCTACTTCTTACACTTCAACAGTCACTCCCAGCCTGTGAGATTTCCCGTTGCCAATGGAATAGATTTTGGGGAAAAAAAACTAGAATCAACAATGGGCAGGAAATCAATGTATAGAGAACCAAAAAGCAAAAGCTCTGACAATCAAAATGGAACCAGAAAAGGAAGTTGGATTAATAGATGCCATGGAGGAGGGCACTTGAATAAAGCATTATCCAGCAAAACAAAAGGAAGCCTTTTCTGATGAGGTGGATCTTTTTCTTGAAAATTTTGTTGCAAGATTTAAGGCATCTGCCTTGAAAATCTGACTTCCATTTGCTGTTGTATTAGCGATTTGGGGGGGTAACATTGCTGGAACTTTCAAGATTTATCTAAAGCTTTCCAACTGGCCAAGTTCATGGACGTATTACTGATATATCAATTAATCTAGCATCTACATAAAACCAAATAAACAAAAAAAGGCTTTTGTCTCATCAGCATTAGCATAAAGGTATGAGAATGAATGGATATACAAGAAACATACATAAGCTAAATTGTAAAGAGAATATAGCCTACCTTATTATCAAAACAAACAAGAAGAATTTGATAGGCAACGGAACTTCTAAGTTGCTTACTGCGAGTATCGTATCCTGAAATGCATTCCACAGCTCGCAAGCAGTTTAAGTCCTTAGGAACTCTGCATTTACAACATGCAATCAGCATTATCAGAGGGGAAATTTTGAGCAGCAGAACGTAAGTAAATATTTTTTCAGCTTGACTATTTACTAGGAATCACCAATCAATTATTCCACCAATGAAAGGCTGTACAAAAATTTAATCACAGGATTGAATCTCAGTTATCAGCAACTTACTTATTAATGTAGCAGCTACCACCTCAACCTTTAATCAAATATATCAAAAGCAATATAAAGAATGCCTTTTAATATATTCCATATAATCTTTTGCCACTTACGTCATATATATCTTATTACCACAAGCGCACTACATGTTATTACCATCACCAATAGCCTCTATCATTCTTGGAACCATTACAACTCAAGATGCCATCACAAAGCTCTAAGGCCACCAATAGCATCATCAATATCACACAATTCACGTACCAGCCCTCACCCAACAAGCCACCTCTCCAAAGTTAGTCCCCAGACTGATCACCCCATGATCATTGGAGGTCTTGTGAATACTTATTTCTTGTCAAAACACAAAAGCCCAGACTTCTTAACTCTAGAAATATTATATCCATTCTTCTCCTAATAATGAATAGCTTAAGTTCAAAACTTTTCTTTTTGCCATATGGTGCTCTCACACCCTCCCAATGTATCCACATTACCCTCTGCCTTCTTCTCATGTAGCAGGCATTCAAGGTGCCCTGAGATTGTTCAGAAAACACATATGACACATTTAGGGCATGCCTGGGTAATGAGATTAGATGAGAATTCTGTGAATAGGTTTGTGAATAGTAGTGAAATGGTTTGAGTTAAGATGTTTTATTCAGTTTTGTGAAAGGAGAGAGAAAAGGTTGAATAAAAATATTATAAAATTAAAATCTTGTTTGAATATATTTTTCTAATATTATTTTTGTTTTGAAATTTGAAAAAGTTGTATTATGTTTTGTGTTTTATTTGGAAGTTTGGGAAAGTTGTAAAGATTAGGTAATGATTAGATGAAAAAGTTGAAGATTTGAAATTGAAAAATGTTGTGTTTGAGTGATGTTTGGAAAGGAAATTATGAAAATGTTTTAGAATCTCATCTCATTCAATCTCATCTAAGTGTCCAAATATGGCCTTAATCATCCCTTTCCAGTTGTCAAGATTATTTTATTTTTCTTTTCCTTTTTTTCTAAGTGCTGAAATCACCCTGCTTATGTTGCCTGCAGTGTTTGATGCTGACTTGAAAGTAGTTTGATATTAATCATTTTTGTAATCCTAATAACTGTAGACATTTGAAAAGTTTAAAAAACGAAGCTTGGCCAAAATGAAGGTCTTGAAATAAAATGCATGAGATGAAAAATACCTATATTTCAAGGGAAAATGCTCAAATGTGTTAAACCCGACAATATTTCTGAATGAAAATAAATGGAAAAACTTTTAAACTGATGAAATGATTAAACTTATATTTTTTAAAATTTTCTTACCAAAATGTAAGGCGTACATGTGATGCATGAACTGTAGACATAAACATGCACTGATTCTTGGGGAGCATTGATCTATTTAAAGCTTCAGTTGAGTTCAACAATTATGCATCACCTAAGGCACTGATAACCAGGACCTTTACTAAACCTGTTTCAAATACTTCCGTTTCCTTTCCCCCTTTTTCTAATGCTGTCATAAAAACAGACTATATGCAGAAATAATTCAATATTTTCTAAACTCATAGCATTCTGTTTTGTTGTTCACCCATTTCTTTTCATTGATAGTCCACATAACAATATGATATTTCCACATTGCACATTTCAGATTGTTCACCCTAACAATCTGACCATTGCACATTTTTTCCATATATCTTAGTCCCATCTAGATGAAAAAAAAAAATGTAGTAGACCAACTTAGATATTCAAAACTGAATCACTTTTCTGGTTCATGTGGACCCAAATTCATAAGAATGCCTGTAGCATGTCAATTCTGCTGGTAACTGGAAGATATTGGTAGCTTGATACAGAAAAACAAGATAAATCCATCCTTTTAATACTTATAAAAAAAAAAAAAAAACCACCATTTTATTAATAACCATAAAAAAGAGACAATGATTAATCACCAAAATTAAATAAACATATACCAACAAAGGGATAGAGATGAACACTTATATGATAAGAAAAAAGGCAGCATATTCAGTCAAATTACGGAGATACGGATCCAAACCAATCAAGTAGTAGAAGTTAATAACCTGCAAGCAAGTGATTTTGCTATCTTGTTACAGCTGTTCTTCCATTCTTTCTCTGTGAAGTAACTGATAAGTGATTGCATACATTCGTATAAAAGCACTGCCAGACCATGAAGCTGGTGATCTAAGAACAGAAAAATAATGACTTCAACTAACTCTTCAGCTTCTGAGGTTGAAAGGACAGAGAATTTATTCCTACAACGAAAATAAAAACCAAGAAAAATCAACCACGTGCTAAACCTTACATCATCCACAGCATCTGGGTATCAACCATGCAGTACCAATATGCAAACAATAGTGTTTGCAAATAGATCAGCAGCCTCAAAGCTGATGGTTCCCAAAAAAAAGTGGATTCATTTGTCTGTTACCTTACATGACTACAAGCAGCAGCAAATCTGACCCAAGATCTAATATTTTGAGGTGGCCCTCCACAATTAGAACCTGTAAGGCAAGACCATTAAAAACAATAGAGACAAATTTTTACTAACAATTGTGGATATTTTATGTAAATAAAAATTTTGAAAAGAAGAACACAATTTATAAATAAATATATCCAAGAGAATCTACAGATGGTCAACCACTACATGCATTACCGAATAGAAAAAGATGGCACCCTGATAACAGAACTAAATAAACTATCAATTGTTAGACTGATATGAGAGCGCAAAACCAACATATAAACAGGACCACTAATGACCAGACCAAGAAGACTACTGCAGTGACAAATACCAGCATACAAAAGCTTCTCAAGTTAGATTATTAATTTATTAACACATTCCTTTTTTCTGTTCTTTTTCCTCCTATTAATTTTTTTTTTTTTTCACGGCCAGGGATGGTTGACTTGCATGTGAAGTCAAGGACGGTCTTCTTGAATTCAAGCAAAAGTAAGTATCATGTGAATGAGATACAATCATTTTGAATCGCATAACGTAGCTACCCATAACTGACAAGCCAAACAAGAACAACATGAATAACATTCAGATATTTATAGCTGAATGCTTTTGGACACAAAAGAAACTGCATATTTGTTATAGAGTTAAAATTAGCATTTAATTTATCAAACTCGTTATAATTAAACTCTTTATTGCCAAACAATGGAATTGATTATTCATTGGCCAACCCAGTTTCATAATGAAAGGACCAATTTAGCATAATCTGCCACAAATTGCACATAAGACTATCGATTACTTTTGCAGAGAATGCCAGACACCAAACACCCCCACAAATATCCTTATCACTAGTATAGACTAAGAAAGATCCATGACTTTTGTACAAGGTAAATTACACGATTGATACACATTAACGCATACAATCATCTACATTGTATTTATCACCAATTAGCTTGTAAAAATGGCAAGGCTGGTGCTGATAGATACTTAGTATAGAAGCTCGAAGCTCAGGAGGTGGTTGGCATTCAAATGAGGTAAATGGGTCTTTTGGGGTTGATTTTTGGAACAACATTAGAAGAAGTTTGGATGACATGTCCAAGATTCGCTTTTGGTAGGATTTGCAGTGTGGAAAAATTGATCCCTGAGAAGTCTTCCCAGAGTTGCTCAGAATGGCTCATGATAAGGAGACTTATGTGGCAGATCATTGTTGTCACATGGTGCTCAGATCTACCCAATGGTGTTTATCTTTTGTTTAAAAAAGCTAATGATTGGGAGGTAGACCTATTCTTATCATTCTTTGACCAGTTGTATTTGTGTAGGATGGGACTTCGTGGCAAAAATGGTTTGGGACCCATCTAAGACAACGGCTTTTGGAAAAGATTCTTACACTGGAAAATGTGAGAAACCAAAGCATATTAGTGGTTAATTGTTGTTCCATGTGCAAGAAGACTGGGAATCAGCGGATCACCTTCTATTGCATTGTGAGGTTCCTAGCCTTCTTTGGAACATGGTTTTTGGCCTATTTGCAGTGTGAAAATTGATCCCTGAGTTGTACCTTCCCAGAGTTGTTCAGAATGGCTCGTGATAAGGAGACCTATGTGGTAAATCTACTGTTTTAAATACTGTAACATACTAGCCGATACGGCTGGTACATACCGTACCGGCCACTAGTCCGGTACAAGTATTATACATGTTTCGTACCGCCCCAAATACTAGCCAATATTTCGGCCTGTACCAGCATACGTATCAGCCCGTATTTCGGCCTTTATTTTTTTTCTTTTTTTTTCATTTCTTCAAGCTGTAAGATCATTTCTTGGCCCCCAATTCAGACCAGACTATTTATAATTTATATATATGTATAATTTATTCATATATAGACTATTATTTTGAAATATAATTTATATATATAATTTATTCATATATCAACTATCCCAAAAGGGTATACGAAATGGTACCAATATCGAAATATTTCGTTCCAGTGCCTTGACCGGTACGGCATCCGGTACGGTATTCAAAACTTTAGGTAGATCATTGTCACATGGTGCTTAGCTCTACCCAATGGTGTTTATCTTTGGTTAGGGAAGCTAATGATTGGAAGGTAGACCCATTCTCATCATTCTTTGACCAGTTGTATTTGTGTAGGATGGGACTTCATGGGACCCATCTAAGACAATGGCTTTTGGAAAGATTCTTTTTTTCTTTCCTTTTTTTTTTTTTTTTTTTTGATAAGTTTTGGAAAGATTCTTACATTGGACAATGTGAGAAATCAAAGCATATTAGTGGTTAACGGTTGTTACATGTGCAAGAAGAGTGGGAATCATTGGATCACCTTCTGTTCCATTGTGAGGTTCCTGGCCTTCTTTGGAAAATGGTTTTTGGCCTCTTTGGATGGATTGGGTTATGCCTTCTCGTGTGGTGGATATCTTAACAGGCTGGAAATGGTAATTTCGTAGGCATCAATGTGCAGTGCTATGGAGAATGACCCTGTTGTGTTTATTGTGGTGTCGTTGGAGGGAATGAAACAACCATAGTTTCAAGGATTGCTCCAAGGCAATGCCAGAGCGCAAGTCCTTTCGTAATACCCTTTTTCATTGGATTGTGAATAAGTAAAATGGAGAATTTTAGGAATCAGAAAAAACCATTCCAGGCTGATTCAAGATGGGGATGAGGGAAAAAAGGGAAGAAAGAATTGAGAACCCAAAAATTAATATGCCTAGTTGCTGTGACACCATATCCACAAACATATCCATAGTGACAAAATCACAGAGTTCATACAGGAAGCATGTCATCAATACTATTTACGCCACTATGAATTCTTCCTAACTTATATAGATAATGTCACGAGGTTTTTGGACATGGACTACACTCTAAAGAAGAAAAGATAAACAAAAGGGAAAAATACACAAAGCCCTTTTAAACTGCCACTCAATTTGCAATCACTACCTAAACTATCAAAATTAGCAGTCGCCCTCTAAACTAACAAAAAATCTCAATGTAACACCCCCCCCTCCCCGAAAAAAAAAACACCAAAACCACCACCACCCTAAACAGATGATATTACCCTTGACAATTCTCAACAAAAAAAATAAATATATATATACCCTATTAACAAATAGACAATACATTTTTAAGAAAACAGAAATAAATTTTAAATATATTTGCTTTCTTAAATTTTCAGATTTTTTATTTTTTCAAATTTTTGAAGGGTATTTATGCCAATTGTTTGACTGAGGGTTGCGCTTTTTGGTTGTTTGGCAACTGATTGCCAAAATTGATAGTTTAGGGGGTTTTTGTATTTTACCCTGAACAAATCTATCACGTTCATGATATAAATCTCGATCATCTGCATTGTGCTTAACAAACTGGTAAACAGTAAAAAAAGCTTACCAGCATGCAAAGAGTCTCTGTTGAATGAAGACTTAGATTGAAATCCATAAATTTCAAGAGCCCCTTTTAATTCAAAATAGCTAGGAAGCCAATCAATCAGGACAGGCTGTAGATCAACCAGGTCAAAAGTTAGAGTAGATAAGCTCAGAGAATGCCAATAAAAAATTACCCTCTGAACTTCTCCAATATATATAACAATCAAATTGGCTTCCAAGAAACAAAATAAGATTAATATTACCTCATCTTTTGATGACAAAATAGCACACCAGAATTCACATGCAGATGTTCTCAATTCTTCTTTCGGCGAATATAACACTGATAAGCCAAAAGATAAGCACATCCAATAAAACTTGCAATGGTTTAATGCATAAGCTAAAGTAACCGATAAACTTACTCAAATTAAATGTCCACATGGCCATTGATTTTTCTACACAACCGCATATAAATGCCAATTTTGATAGCCAGCCATTTGCTAACAATCCTTCAAGGAACAGGTCTCCTGCAAAAGCATGTAAAAGTGGGGAACAGGCATAATATTTACAGAACAACATACGTACAATATGAACTCAGTGTACATAAATATTTATATATATATAAGATAAGCATGATTAGCGACAAAAGCAAATATGCAGAAAAGACTGATTAGCCACCTTTATCTGAATCGAGCTCAAACAGGGAATTGAGTTCATTATTCATGAAAGACTGCAAGATGGCACAACTTCCAAGCCCAGGAAAAGCTAGAGGTGGTGGAACTTTCTGCAATTCATGGAGAGGGAGAGAAAAGGAAGAACTACCAGTTATCCCCAGTAGGGTTATTATCAAACACTTCAGAAAATTATGCATGTAACAAGTTAGGCAGCACTAAGATTTCATTCGGATAGAGGAAACCTGATTCCCAAATACATGCATGCCCCACGTGGACATATCTTCCTCACCGCTAATTTCTCTCATCTACACAAATAAAAAAGGTTCATATTTACAGTATGAAAAGCAGACAAAAGTGAAGACATTCTAAAAATAAGATTACTAATATCAATACTATTGGAAAAGTCATTGTACCTGATTTTGGCATTGGTCAATCACTTCAGAAAGTGAAGCTTCTTTGGTATTGACATCGTCATCTGAGTTGTAGGCCTTTTGGGCCTTTTCTTGTATAGACTCCCTCTCGACAAGTTTGCTTTTCTCTTTGTAGTAATCACTCAAAAGATCATCCAACCCAATAACCTTCTTCCTGGTTGATATTGAAAGGAGTTATTCCAATGCAAAATCAATGGCTTTTCACCAATTACCAAACAACATATAAACTCAAAATACAGACAGTGCCCCACAAATGAGTTCATTTTTAAGGCCAAATTAACTCTTGTCCAGTACAAAATGGGAAGAGAGAGTACGTAGGGGCTCTCAATAAACTCAAAAGATAATTACACAGATGATAGGAATTTTGAAAAAAGATTATAAATCATTTTCAATTTTATTTTTCCGCAATCAGCATCAAAGTTCCATTTAAACAAGAGAATCAAAACAGAACTTGATGAATGAAATTATTATATAACCGAAAAAAAGTTGCAAAACATGGTTCTAGTGCAGGCTACTAATAACCCGGACGCAGGATTTCCGTAACAGTGACATCAAATAAGATCAACTCTTACTAACAGGAAAAAAATCTAACAAAATGTGCTGAAAACTAATATCGTAAATAAAACAAGAAATTAAAAAGATGGGAAAGTGTTTTTAGTGAAGAAACCTTTTCTTGGTAACAACAGGGGAACTGAGAAGTGGGTCTTCAAACTCAAAATCTAGAGAACCATCCATATCTGCCAATTTCTCTCCCTCCCTCCCTCCTCACAGTTTCTTCTGGGGTCCAACTTCTATAGCAAGGGAAGGGTACATCTATTTTCAAATATTAAAAATAATACCTTTGACAGCTTGCCGCGGCAAAACTTCGCTCCGCTTATGATAAAAAACAAAAAATAGTCTATGCCCAATTTCGTTTCTGGAGGAGAAAAAAATGATAAAAAGGGTAAGAGAGGTAATAGAAGGAATAAAAACTCTATTTGTACATGGGGTTGGGGAACCCCGCGTACATGGTACATCCACATGTAATAATTAAACGGTGCGTTTCACTGTTACACAACTAAGTAGAACATTATCGAATGGCCAAGATGATTGGGCACTGGGCAGCTCCTGGGTGCAAGCTTTTCACAGAGAACCACGAAGACGAAACGCTCAATGTAGGTACCTCTCATCTTATTCTTATTCGCCTCTAAAACCTCATTTTTTTCCTAATCTTTTTCTCATTTGCTTCTTCTCACCTGATTTCATGCTATTTGCTTCTGGATTTACTTTCTGGGTTTTTGGCTTCTTTTTTCAGCTTGAATGCATAACAAAGCTCCTTGTAATTTCATGATCTCTCTGTCCATGATTCCGTAGTAGCTTCAATACTTTGATGGACTTACCCAACAATCGCTTCAATACTAGAACCTTACAGCTTGCCTTGTTCTTCTAGTTTTTCTTTTATGATCTCATGCTCTCTGTTACTTCTCTTGCAGGCAAATGGACGAAGATTCTACCTAGTGTTGTTGTTCGATTTAACACTTAATCTCAGCTTCGTATTGCTGTTGCACTCTATGTGGGTGGCTTTGTGGTGGGGTGTGCAGAGCAGGGAGAGAGTGAGAAAGTGAAGTAAAAAAATAAAATATAAAAAGAAGTGAAACGCTTGTTGTTGTCGTATACAGATGTCTAAGTTCAAGATAAGGTTGAGTGGTATGTTATCACATCAGCGATTCCTCGAAATGTACCCAACAATAGATATCTGTAGCAAAGCTCTAGAAGGAAACGGTTGAAAATAGGGGTGGGCAGCCCGCAGGGTCCCCCGCCCTGTATGAAATACACTAAGCGGGGGCGGGAGGCGGGCAGGGCTCAACCCCGTCCCGCTTTTCCCCTGCCCCACACTTTATATCTTCTATATATAAAAAATGTGTATGAAACGGAAAATCTTATTTTAACGGTTTTTCTTGTTTTTTCGTTAAAGTTAACACCGTTTGTTTTAACGGTTTGGCACATAAAATGAAGACATAAATGTTGAGAGAGATAGTATTCAATGTTGTTATATGATTTATTAATCTCAATAATTATAATACTTAATAGTTTATATAATAATAAGTAATTAAAGATTAGTTATTATATTTTTCTCTTTCTTCTTAACATATACACGTGTATTAGATGCATAAGATGTGAATCCCTAAGTATAATATACATATATTATACGTTTCATTAACTCAGATTATTGAGTATTCCAAATTTAAAAATCTCATATAATATATAATATAAGTGTGTTTAATCAAATGTTTTTTTTTCCCATGGTAGTAGGACGTAGCTTCCGCTAAGTCATATTCCATACGTAGACTTGCTATGATAGGCACGTGACAAAGGCCATAATTCTTGAGCTAATCAAGAAAGAGTAAATTCGGCCAACAATTTCAAAATATATTTTATGATTTATATATATGCTATATATAGAAAATATTATACCACAAATTTTATAAAAAGATTATGTTTTAACTTTGTGTTGTCCCTGATCGACTCAACCAACAGCAAAATAAGAATTTCAATATTGTCTCTATTGATTGTCTACAAGATGACATAAATTGATGAATTATAATACAAACATCAAACGACACATATTTTGAACTACCGTTTGTGTTAGACTTTTATTAAATTTTTTGCATACATCTTTACTAAAATTATAGATGTTATAAACATGTATTGGATTATATGATATTTTGAACTAATTTTTTTATTTTCTCCAATATGCCTTAAATTATTAAGTGACATCAATAATTTTTATAAAATATATATTATTTTTTACAAATAATCATTTCATAAAATTAGATAAACGTGCTTTGCACGTTACTCCCACCTAGTTTATATTTATAAATATATATTTTATATTTATAAATATATACTTTTATTTTACAAATTGTATATATATATATATATAATACATATTACAATTTGTTAAACTTGTTCACAAGAATCACCAGTAAGTCCCACATTGCTCAAGTAAGACTCTTGTATGGTCTTAAAGTTCTATATAAATGAGGCCTAGGGTGCCCATGGCATATGCAATCTTATGATGAACAAGTCTCACTCTTTTGTGATTTTTATGAACAAGTTTAATAAATTTAAAAATTAGTAACATAATTTTTATGTTATTAGTTTTTAAATTATTATTATATATATAAATTTTAATTTACGATTTAATTATATAATAATTTGGGTCTAAAAATAATATTTTTAGACACAAAATTTTTTAAGCCCATTAAAATATGAGATTCTTGAAATGGGCAGGAGGCGGGGCGGATCAGGTGTTCGCCCCGTCCCCGGTCACCGGAGCGGGGGGCCCCTGTGACGCCCCCAAATTCCGTTTGGGATTGGACGGACATTTGAAGCGTCGAGACATGTAACACAAGGTTACCTACCCCCGTTCATGACATATAAGATGAAATATTCCTAACATGCATCTAACATTATGCAATATTCGCAGCAGATAAATTATTTCTTTAGCAATACTATGCACCAAATTGAAAATATCTCAAATGTTTAAAACATACTTGATATATAAAGACTCATTGAACAACTAACATCATAACACTAGTCCAAAATGATTATGATCCAAAAAATACTGGAGATGCAACTCCATCGTACAAGTAGTAATTTACGTTAACTACTATATTAACATTGACATCGCATCGTCGCTCAGTCAACTGTGTCTACTGGTCAGCTCCTGATTCTCCTTCAGGTCCTGTTACAAGATCTACCATTCGGGGGGAATGATAGTTGGGACTACCACAGTGAGATTTGATTACAAATCTCAGCAAGTTAATAAAAAACTTCCACACAGGCTAATGATGCATGGATGACAGTAAAAGCATAAATGTATAATCAAATTCATAAGTAATTAAAGCATAACTTGGCATACAACATAGCATAATTGACATAACTTAAATTGAAACATGAACTGAACTTGACTTGACATGAACTTGATCTGAAATTTGACTTATCATGAACTTGTTCTGAAACTTGACTTAACATGAAAAATACATACTCCACAGTTGTTGTGGCCCCATGTATTCTACGTGTAAATACATACTCCACAGTTGTTGTGGCCTCATATATTTTACACAAACTTGACTTAACATGAAAAATACATACTCCACAGTTGTTGTGGCCCCATGTATTCTACGTGTAAATACATACTCCACAGTTGTTGTGGCCCCATATATTCTACACAAACTTGACTTAACATGAAAAATACATACTCCACAGTTGTTGTGGCCTCATGTGTTATACGGAAACTTATTCTTTAACTGCTTAAATATATACTCCACAGTTGTTGTGGTCCCATGTATTCTACGTGTCACAATTGTTGTGTCTCACGTAGTGTATGCATCACAATTGCTGTAACCCCATACATAAGTAATCAAGATGAAACGTAACTGGAATACAAAAGGACTGAAACCCTGACGTAACATAACGTGATTTGAACATAACTTGAAATACATGACCAACTTGAAATAGAAACATTTCGTAACATGGCATAACATATAATAGACAACATATCTAACATGACATACTTGCAACAGTGAATATTACATGACTTGATATACATGTAATAGATGGCATACTTAGCATGACGTACTTGTAATGTACAGTAATACATAATAGAATATATTATGTAACAGATAAAAATTGATGATAGAATAAATTATGTATAATAGACAATTACGTAATAACTTGGCATGGCATGACATATATGATAACACACATACATACACTGTAGTTCCTTTACTTAGCACACATACACAGTAGACTGCTAGTAAGTTAAAAGCTAACTTACCTCGATCTCCGCATTTCTTATAAAACTTCAAGTGCGATCACGAGGAAAAAAGCTTCGAAATGGGCGTGCAAAAGAACTCCTAAAAGCTGTCCGAGAGAGAGTGTTTGATATTCTTTTAATGGAAAGTATAAATGAAAATAATTTCGTGGGGAGGGGTGGCTGGAGATACTTATGGATGAGATATGGAAGAGATGAGGCTGGAGTGAGAGTTAAGTGTAGGACTCTCTTACCTGAAGTGAGAGTTAAGTGTAGGACTCTCTTACCCGGAGTGAGAGTGGAGTGTAGGACTCTCTTACCTAATAATATCTACAAAAATCAATTCAAGATATTTTTACTCAATAATATCCACGAAATTAGCTTAAAATATTTTTATCTAATAATATCCACAATATTAGCTTAAGATATTTTTATCCAATAATATCTACAGTTTTGAACAGACGTTTTGTCCGAAAATATGAAAAAATGTTATTGCGCCATAAGACCTTAAATAACCCTCCGAGTCTAATGGCACAAACCATAATACATTTTGACACTTCTAACTATCTCCAATAATCAAAAATACACTTCTGATATCATAATAAATAATAACACTAACTATGTAGTTAGACAAAAACTTATACGATTAATGGATTCGTGAAAACTTATGGGATTTTCACGAGGTTCCTAAAGTTAATAGAAATTTCACAATTGAATTTCTAGCGGGCTGTTACAATCTCCCCTCCTAAAAAAAAGATTTCGTCCTCGAAATCGAAATAAGAAATAACAAGTTAAGGAATAGGTGTTGCTTACCAACTTGCTGTCTATCCCGTATATATTTGCCTTTGAGATTATGTCATTCCTTAACTCTCTTACTTTAATCAACAATTATATTATACTTCTTTCCACAAGGTTGGCCAAGTTGTATCGACACACTCTCCAAACCTAAAATTTCAAGTAAATAATCTTCCGAAACTCTTCTTTAAAAAAACATAGGCGATATACTTTAAGTGTTCTTATAAATACCATAATTAGTAGAGAATTAATCAAAATTAAGCCGTTAACCTCTCTCTCTCTCTCTCTTTTTGTTTTTTTTTTTTTTAACAAAATCGGTGGCCCTCTGTTTTAGACCAGACAACTCTGATCCGCATGATTTTTATAGATCTTCTGTAACTGTCAGGCGCCACATAGCTATGACACTACTTTGCTCTTCTGTAGTTGTCAGGCGCCGCAGCTATGATACTACATTGCTCTTCTGTAGTTGTTAGGCGCCGCATAGCCATAACACTACTTTGTTCTTTTGTAGTTGTCAGGTACCGCAGCTATGATACTACATTGCTCTTGTCTCTTGTAGAGAAATGCTTCACGAGAGATGATTCGTCATAATTTTCTCTATAAAAGAATTATTCAGTTCATCTTCTTTCACATCTCATTTTCTTCACTTTTCTGAAATTAATCTGCATTCTTACTCTGCAATCTCTTTCTGCTTACTCACTTTGCAATGGCTCAACAATTTTCTCATTACCAAAACATGAGGTATTCTGCACCTCGTTCACCAGTTGTTTATGCTTCTTCCGTAGATGCTATAATGCAATCCAATAATGATCTGACTAAAAAGTCAGATAATGAACTTATCTACGAGCTTGTGAGTCTCGGTACTCGATACTCATCAGCCATTGTCGCATATTCTCAGCGACTGCAATCCAGGATTGGTGGGGTTGACAAACTCCACGAGAATATTTCTATCCTTCAGAGGCTTCTTATGGAATCTAACATGAAGATAGAAGTAGTAAAGCGAGAGAACAGAGATTTAAAATCTTTGCTTAACTCTTCTTTTCGAGTGGCTACTCCTTTAGATAGGATAGGCATGCAGATTTTTTAAGAGCAAGAGCGTTTAAAAACTGAGGCAAAGAGCCTCAAATTTCTGTAATTTTGCTTTATGATAATAAAATAATACTTCACAAATATTCATATTTGTGTTTCTATCTTCTGGTAGATGTTTTATGTGCTCCATTTTATTTCTTTCAGGGATTTTCATATATATGACATGATCCAATGACTCATATAAAGTATAATCAAATTCATATTGTAGAATATAAAGCATAATCAAATTTAATTACTTATGACTCATATAAAGCATAATCAAATTCATGATCCAATGACTCATATAAATGCATAATCAAATTCATAAGTAATTAAAGCATAACTTGGCATACAACATAGCATAATTGACATAACTTAAATTGAAACATAAACTAAACTTGACTTGACATGAACTTGATCTGAAATTTGACTTATCATGAACTTGTTCTAAAACTTGACTTAACATGAAAAATACATACTCCACAGTTGTTGTGGCCCATATATTCTACGTGTAAATACATACTCCACAGTTGTTGTGGCCCCATGTATTTTACACAAACTTGACTTAACATGAAAAATACATACTCCACAGTTGTTGTGGCCCCATGTATTCTACGTGTAAATACATACTCCACAGTTATTGTGGCCCCATGTATTCTACACAAACTTGACTTAACATGAAAAATACATACTCCATAGTGGTTGTGGCCCCATGTATTCTACGTGTCACAATTGCTGTGTCTCACGTAGTGTATGCGTCACAATTGCTGTAACCCCATACATAAGTAATCAAGATGAAACGTGACTGGAATACGAAAGGACTGAAATCCTGACGTAACATAACGTGACTTGAACATAACTTGAAATACATGACTAACTTGAGATAGAAACATTTCGTAACATGGCATAACATATAATAGACAACATATTTAACATGACATACTTGCAACAGTGAATATTACATGATTTGATATACATGTAATAGATGGCATACTTAGCATGACGTACTTGTAATGTACAGTAATACATAATAGAATATATTATGTAACAGATAAAAATTGATGATAGAATAAATTATGTATAATAGACAATTACGTAATAACTTGGCATGGCATGACATATATGATAACACACATACATACACTGTAGTTCCTTTACTCAACACACATACACAGTAGACTGCTAGTAAATTAAAAGCTAATTTACCTCGATCTTCGCGTTTCTTATCAAACTTCAAGTGCGATCACGAGGAAAAAAGCTTCGAAATGGGCGTGCAAAAGAACTCCTAAAAACTGTCCGAGAGAGAGTGTTTGATATTCTTTTAATGGAAAGTATAAATGAAAATAATTTCGTGGGGAGGGGTGGCTGGAGATACTTATGGATGAGATATGGAAGAGATGAGGCTGGAGTGAGAGTTAAGTGTAGGACTCTCTTACCTGAAGTGAGAGTTAAGTGTAGGACTCTCTTACCCGGAGTGAGAGTGGAGTGTAGGACTCTCTTACCTAATAATATCTACAAAAATCAATTCAAGATATTTTTACTCAATAATATCCACGAAATTAGCTTAAACTATTTTTATCTAATAATATCCACAATATTAGCTTAAGATATTTTTATTCAATAATATCTACAGTTTTGAACAGACGTTTTGTCCGAAAATATGAAAAAATGTTATTGCGCCATAAGACCTTAAATAACCCTCCGAGTCTAATGGCACAAACCATAATACATTTTGACACTTCTAACTATCTCCAATAATCAAAAACACACTTCTGATACCATAGTAAATAATAACACTAACTATGTAGTTAGACAAAAATCTATACGATTAATGGATTCGTGAAAACTTATGGGGTTTTCACGAGGTTCCTAAAGTTAATAGAAATTTTACAATTGAATTTCTAACAGGCTGTTACAGCCCCGCCCCAGCCTCACGGGGGCGGGGTGCGGGGAAGGGGTGCCCCCGCCCCCACATATGCAGGTAGCACCCCTAGTTGAAAGTTGCTTCTCTACCAGTGTAGCTATACGAATCCTACATATAGGAATTTAGAAGAACTTTACTATCCATAAATCTACACACCACTTTTTTTTTTTTAATTTTCTTTTTAAATTAATTAAATTTTCTTAAATTTAGGTGTGACCATGGTCGTTGGCCAATTTGAGCTCAGATAGTGTATATTCGATTTGTTTAATAATTGAATTGATTTTTTAAATTAAAAATCTCATTTATATCAACAAAATACATGAAATTCATTATATGAGGGTTGTAATTTGAATAGGTAACTCAACAGGCAATACAAATTTGACTCAATTAAAACCAATTCCTGCTCAATTTTTTTATTAAATGAGATCGTGAATATGAAATTATAATAAATTATTAAATAATACAACTCATATAAAATTCAAATGGAATTGGTTAATTTTTGCATACAAGCTCACATTGAGATCAACTTAACTTGTAAGCTTCCTCGTATACATAGGACTGTCAATTTTTTATACAAGTTGTTAATTCATCACAAACTCGACACAGAATATTAGGGTTATCGTCAAACAAAATTTGAATGATAAGTTCTTACTCTTTATAAGATTTCAACAGGGCTCCGATTATTTCATTAAAAAGTCTTTTTCGAGATAGGCCATGTTATTTGGGCCTTTTATTAGAACGTTACAAATGGTATTAGAACCTACCTCAATCAGAAATGTAAGACTTGAGTTGTGTCACCTATGATCGAACAGAAGAATTTGAGGAGGAGAGATTATGATACCCCATATGATGTGTAAAGATGGGTGGTATATTTAATCTCATATTACTTAGGAATGAGTAGTTCTTGCTCTTTATAAAGATTCAATGGAGCTTCAATTGTATCATCCACTAGTCCTTTTAGAGAGCATATGCTATGTGATTAGGGCCCACTATTGGGGCTTTACAAAAGTTGATTCTCATTAAGATAATTGGTGGTTGGAGTGTAAAGTCCTTTAACATATAAAGCTATTAAGATCTGCATTTCATTATGCTTTATTATTTGACTCATATAACGAGGCTCGCCGCTAGAAATGTGGCTTGGACTTTAGTTACACTAAGATATGTGCATACTCAAATAATTGTGTGTTGTTGTGAAAGGATAATGTCGACAAAGATGAGTACCCTTAAATGCAACGAATCTAGGTAGTCTCAAAGATAGGTAAACAATAGGTACTTGACAAAGTAATACGCTATTTTTCTTTGAAAATAAGGTTGCACAGGCTGTTTATGTCAAAAAGGAAAGCATAAATCATAATATGGCATAAAGAATAACATGTCGATAATCCAAGTTATATGAGGCATCTGGTAGATTCTAGGGTCCGAACAGCTTTTGATAACAAACATACTTGGTTTGTCAAGGATGTTCGTAATGTGAAACTTGAGTTAGCGAGTGATAGGTTCAACCCATTCAATAATATAAGCAAAGCCTACAGTATATGGCCAATAATACTAGTGCCTTACAACTTATCCCTTTAGTCATACATGAAAGATCCATACTTCATGATGTCATTGCTAGTTCCTAGTCCCAAATTACCAAGAAATAATATTGATGTGTTTTTATGTCCTTTAGTGTATGAGTTGAAAGAATTATGAGAGGATTATATTTATACATATGATACATTATCTATTGAGATCAGCATTTCATTATGCTTTCTTGTTTGACTCATATAACGAAGCTCGCCGCTTAAAGCGTGGCTTGGACTTTAGTTACACTAAGATACATGCATGCCCAAATGATTATGTATTGCTGTGAAAGGATAATATTGACAAAGATGAGTACCCTTAAATGCAATGAATCTAGGTAGTCTCAAGGATAGGCAAAGCACTACAAAGGTAAGGACAATGAAAAGGAAAATTCCAAACTAGAGTGTTATAGCTTTGGAAAAGTGGGACAATTTGCTTACAAGTGTATAGAGACAAAGAATGTATCCATTAACACAATTCTCTCATTACTTATGTTTGTTTACATTTTGTAGCTCACTTAATCTCTGAATAGATTGTAGATACAGGAGCAACCAAACATATAACTCGAGATCAAGTTGGGTACATAGATTATAGAAGAATACCAACTAGTAGATAGTACGTTATATTGGATAACGAAACTTGAGAGAAGGTGCTTGGAGTTGGCACCTACTAACCCAAGATACGTCTAGGATGCTTGTTACTTTGTCGTAACGTACTTATACACCTGATGTTCAATGTAATCTATATTAAGTTATTTTTATATTGAAACTTAGTTTCACTTTGATGGCCTTAGGTGGACTTTTATTTAGATATAGATATGATTTTCTTTCAAATCGTTTTTTAATTTTTTATGTTATATTTAGATATTTCCTCTTTTTTTTTTATGGTTTCAAATGATGATAATATTGTTTCTAAAACATTAAAATGACATGATATACTAGTCCATATAGGAAAAGATACAATGAGTAAATTAGCTAGAGAAGGCCTATTGAGGCCTTTCATTACTGTAAACCTATCTGTGTGGGAACCCTATTTATCTAGAAAAGCCTTCAAGAAGCATTTCGGAAAGGCTCCTAGGGCATCCTATCATTTATAGTTATTCCATTCTAATATTTGCAAACCTTTGTGAAAGAATGCAATGTCACCTCTTATTTTATCACGTTTATAGACGACTACTTATGTTTCAGTTATATATATGATATTCTATCTCTTTGAAGTATTGGACTGCTTTAAGAATTTTGTAGCTAAGGTTGAGAACAGCAAAAAAATGAATTTAAAAATTTTATAAACTAATTGAAATCATGAGTACTTTAAAGAGTTTCAAAAACTATGTAAAGAAACTGGGATACGCAGTTAATTGACAATTCCTAGCACACCACAATAAAATAGAGTAGCGGAAACAATAAATCGTATCTTATTAGAAATGGGCGCAAACTAACTTATCAATATTATTTTGGGGGATGGTCTTTAAGTTTTTGTCTACATTTTGAACTGTGTGTTTTCTAAGTTTGTTCACTCAACCTCATATGAATTATGGAATGACATAAAATTAAAATTTGGAACATTTGGGCCTTAGAGTTCAGGGGCTCACCACTTCCCATAAATATAAAATACTTGACCTAGGGAAAATAAATATATCTTCTTAAAATATTCAAGGAGTTCAAAGGGTTATGTAATATATGGTGAACATCCTAATTGAGGAATGATGAAAATAAAGTCTCGTGATGTCTCACATTTATTGAAAATGACTTTCCCAATATTAGTAAAACAAAGAAAGATCTTGAATTTTTTGAGTAAGAGATTATCACATCCTAGAACCACAAAATATGGTGGGACTAACTTTCCTTGCAGTGTGAGTGTACACTAGAAAATGACTCACAAGAGTCTTAGTAGTTACGTAGAAGCGAATGTGAAACTATTGCTCATCTTTGTTTTGAAATTGAATGAGAATTTTTTATGTGTGCTCTATGTGACCTTGATGAACCTGCTTCTTATAAGAAAGCACTAAGATCACTTGTTTCTTATTAGGAAGCACTAAGATCACCCACTTCAAATAAATGGTTGGCTAGTATGAAAGATAAGATGAGTTCTATGGCAAAGAATCAAGTTTGGAAGTTAGTTGATCTTCCACATTGGTACAAATCTATAGGATACAAATAGATTTTAAAAATTTAGAAAATTACTAAACAGATGGATCAATTGACAAGTATAAGGCCCTTCTCTTGGCATAGCGTTATACCTAGATAGGGTATAGATTATGAATAAACATTATTCTCGATGGTGAGATTTGCTTTCTTTCGCCTCATTCTAGCTATAGTTGCACGTTCATATTTGAAACTTTTTCAGATGGATGTAAAAACTGCATTTATCAATGAAGAACTAGATGATGAGATCTATATGGATCAATCGAAACTTTTTGAGCTTGAGGGACAAGATCACAAAGTATTTCAGATAAAACGTTTCATTTATTGCCTTAAACAATCGTCTAGATAATGGTACTTCAAATATCATGAGGTAATTACTTCAATTGGCTTTGATATGCTAGAAGAATACAATTGTATGTATGTTAAATGTACAGAGAAAAGTTTAATGGTTTTATCTCTATACACGTATGACATTTGATTATATGAAAATGAAATGTAGATAATTGTAACAACAAAAAAGTGGTTGCTCTCTATTTTTAAGAAGAGGATATGGGTGAAGTAAATTATGTACTTGAAGTTAAATTTTTAAAAAATCAGCCTAAGAAACTTCTTGGTTTGTCTCAAGAGACTTCTTAGTTTGTCTCAAGAGACCTATGTTAAGAAGTCTTTAGAATAATTCCATATGTATAACTCTAAACTCATAAACACTCTAATTAAGAAGGGTTATACATTAAGGTTTGATTTGGCCAAGCCAAAATTCTCATCTCAAATACAAAATTCTCATATCATCATTATAACTTTCTCAAATCTCCATACAAAATATAATAAACAATTCAACTTTTTAAAATTCTAAAACAATAATAATATTAAAATATAATATTTTAAATTTTTATCTAAAACTCAAGATTTTTATCTTACTCCCCAAACCATACCTAACTCTAGAATATTGTCCTAAGAATTATAATGAAAAGAAAGCGATGATCAAAATTCCTTATGCAAGTCCAATTAAAAGCTTAATATATTCTAAATTGTGCACACAACTTAACATTTGCTTTATAATTAGATTGGTTAGTAATTATCAAGACCTTTCATTAGCAAACAGTTAAAAGGATTTTCTGATACATTTGTAGAATAGTAGACCTTTTTATTTGCTAGTAATAAAGATTAGGCTAGTAATAAAGATGAGCGTAAATCCACAACAGGTTGCACATTTATGACACGTGGATGAGCTGTTTCTTGATGTAGTAAAAAATAATTATGCATTTTTTTGTTCACAATAAAGTCAGAGTACATTCCTTATTCAAACAATTTTACAAGAAGCTATTTGGTTGAGGAAATTTTTTTATTGCTTAGTAATTATTGCTATTGTAGATGAAGCCGTTAAGATATATAGTAATAGTACGACAATTTTAGTATATGCCTAGGACCCCAAATACATGACAGAACTAAACACAAAAATTCGGCTTCACTATGTTCGAGATGTTGTTGCACAAGGTGAGGTGATCCTACGACATATCTTTATTAGCAAGATGTAGTTGATCCTTTTACTAAGGCTATACTAACAAAAAAAAAATTCAACTTATGTTAGGAATTTAGGATCTCATTGGATTTGATATATGTTATATTAGGAATACCTTAGACTTTATTGTAGCATCACATTGACACTGTTAATATCTATTGCATCTGTGTGATTATTGTATTTATCTCATATTATAGGTTAATTGATATTAAGTGAAAATCACAAGTTATAAAGATATAATCAAGATGAGACTTATAAGAGTCGTATTTGCACAACTCCATGAAGCATGATTAAAGTGGGATGTGAGATATTAGGCAAGCGCTAAATAAGTAACTGTGCTAAGAAACTCAAGTTCAGGTGGCAACTAGAGCAAGATTCCTATAGTGTTTAAATATGACAAACTCAATTGCGGGAAAGTTCTGCTATAACATTTATTTTATATTGTATGTACTTTAGACAACCATATGAGAGAGTGAATAGATGGATCCTTGCTTCATCGTTATATGAGCCTTAATGGATCAATAATAGATGATATATTCCTATGCCCTTGAACTTGGAGCTATGTTATGAGATGAAAATCTTGATGTCGCTACTATAAAATGTTATCTCAGGGCCATGAATAACACGATCTCCTAAAGCATTTTTAGGAAAATGATTGAGTTAAATTGAATTGATATGAGTATCTAAGGAAGATTATTTGGATTCTTACATGCTATGCTATGACTCATAGGTCAGACTATTATGTTGTTTTGACTCAATATAATCATGATCATATTATATAATGTGAGGTAAAGAATTGCTTTGAATTATAAATTTGTGAGGTCAGTGGCGAAACCAGCATTTTTTTCTTGAGGGGCCAACTTTTCTATCACACGAGATGTTTGTTTAAAATGAAAAAAATATTACAAAATCATAGAGAATATATAAAATTAAATCTTGATAATTTTCCAAATAACATAAAAATAAAACTTTAAAAACACAACTTAATGTCTGTTTCAAATTTTTTACAACAATATTTCACCTAATAATATTCATTCATTATTATTTTTGTAAATATGAAATATTTAGAAATTTTTTTCTTCGTATAAACTATCAAGTAATCTTTTAGAATGACATCTTTCATTTTAATATTTAAGCTATTTTATCAAAGAGTAATATTATACATCACACTATCATCCTACTTTCATCCTATTAAAGATGTGGCAAATTCATCACCACTGGATGCTAAAGAAACATTCAATAAATAATTATTCAATGGTGATAAATATGTCATATCTTATTTAGTGGTATGAAAGTATGATAGTAATGTAAAGTATATAATTTTCCTTTATTAAATTTCATGTGAAATCTATCTATTTTGATGTCACATTAAGCATGGAAAACTATAACTGAGACCTTAAATAAATTTTTCCTTGCTCAATGAAGTTTAGAGTATAAATTATCTCCACTATTTTTTATATAAATAATCAATATTAAATAATTTTTATAGTATTTTTACTTTGGATTCTATATTAAGAAACTTAATATTGTATAATAAAAAATGTTGGGGTCAATGTTAATAATTTATTATTCTCCTAATTTTAGTTTTAATTTAATATTAGTGGGTCATATCTTTGAAAATAGATAATATATAGAAATTATACAAAATCTAGGTGTTATAGGGAAAAAAAAAAACTAGAGTGAGACATTTCTATATATGTGGAAATTTGACAAAATTTTAGAAAGCATATGAGAAAAAGGAAACTATAGACTTTTTTGGGAGGGCCAATTTCTATATACATGAAATTATGAATAAAATTTATGGGTTATTTTGAATTTTAAAAAAATCATGGTCCCCCTTAAGCCATATGTAGATTAGCCATTGCGTGAGGTATTAAAGATCCCTAACATAGTGAGATCAAGTCAAGATGATATAAGTGATGTATTATGTTAGTTTTAATATAATATTCATACCCTTTGCCTTCTCTTTAAGTCGCATGTTTCAAGTTCTATATGAATGATAATTGATTGTTAATTTGCATGAACCATTGTGGACAAATGGGAGGTGTTAATAGATGGGTACTCCAAGACCCATGTAATATCCACATGGCTGGGAAAGTCAGCTAATTAACTCCGCATTACAAGCAGTTAATTAACTCTCCACCATAAACAGTTAATTAACTTCACCCCATCAAGAGACTCATTAAATGAGTTTCATGTATGTTAGTTTTAGTGGTGTGTAAAAAAAGTGAACGTACAAACAAAGGATTCTCATCATCTCTATATTTTTTTAGAGCAATCATTTTAAACTCTTGATTTCAATGTGTGAAATTATTTTAAAAGACTTTAGTAGTCTCCTAAACGACACGCGGTGCAATCAAAATAATTTGATGTGGATTGTAACGCGATCAAAAATCCAGACTTTTAGACTTTGATTCTGCTTGATGTAATTCAATATATATTATCATTTTTCTTCTCTTGCTTGGACTCATCTTGATATATTGCATTCTAGTGCCTTTCTTCTCACGCATTATCTCATGCAATTACTCGACGAAAAAAGGACTGGTGTGTAACCTAACGCGCGACCTAACCCACAATTGGACTCAACAGTCAACACGCTAACGCATCTTGTCCATCCATCTTCCGGCGACACAAGTAGAGAAATTCAAATTTGTTAGGTCTTATACGCGCCCACCCCCATCCTCTCGAAGCGAGGACGTCAGCTGTCGATGCAGCCACAAGATAGAAGTTTTGGCCATCAACAACTCAAACCATCCGAGACAAGCTATTCTCATCAACGCCACTGCTTTTTAATTATCAAGAACCGTCAAAAGACAAGAAAGCGAGTACTCTTCGTGATCTAATACTAAAACAGTGCTACTTTTCAACTCGTCGTGTGTGTCGTTCTTGATCTTCTTGTTATATCGAGCTGATTATCCGGAAACGCCCACCATTATTTTTAATCTTATATCTTTCAATTAATGAAAGGAGACGACAAAATCAGACAAGTACACGAGATTCCATCCCGGCAATTACCGAACCCGTGACTCCTTACACCTAACACACAGATATTCCTAGAACCAGTCCGTCGGCACGCTATGTTTTCTGTCAGTTGCGGTAGGCAGTCTCTAAATTTGTTCGTATCCGAGAACGATGTCGTGCTAGTGTCAAGCTGACCAGTGAAAGGCCCCACCACCCAATTAAAAAAAAAAAAAAACTGAAAAAAAAAAAACACTTAAAAACTGCAATATTGTCGAGTCGTCAAGCAAAATAAAACCAGCTAGATTTGGAAGCAAGCATGAAGAAATAATTTATAGCTAAACAAAGAACACAAAGAAAACCAATTTCTTCAGCTTTCTCACCGCCCTCTATCAGTTTTTAGCTTTTGGATTAATATCGTCATCGGTGCCTGTACTGGTCACCGATGCTTCGCCTCTGAACTTCTTATATATGTCACCCTTGTAAAATGTACGCGTTCTCACGACCAAGATCAACGAAATAAGAGCTCCAAAGAATGTAACAGCTGCCAAAATAATGAAAGACATCCTATAACACTTAGAACCAAGGCAAGTGAGCTCCTTTACCGATGACCGATCCATACCCTTCACTGCTAGCTGTTTCAATGCCTCTCTATCGTAAAGCATCCCAGTTACCCTTACATTCAGAATATACGACCCAAGTGGGCTTGCTATTTGTCCACAATTGAACAATGTAGAGTAGTATTTGAGGCCAAAGAGCTCGGAAATTATTGCAAAAAGCAAAGGTAACTGCGCCCCAAAGGAGAATCCTATGATGACTGATGCTACATAGACAGTTCCGGGGGCCGGAAAGGCGATGAGAAGGTGGCCGGCGCATGACAAAAGAAGCACCATTGTCATCATAAGTGGACGGGGAAGTTTGTATCTTAGAAGGAGGCTTTCAGAAACAAACCCAGAGAACACTCTGCCGAAGTAATTCCATATGCTAACAAGTGATACAAAAGAGCTTATTGTTCGAGCTGGGTATCCCAAAGACTCCCCAATCTGTCCCAAGTTGTCCACCGCTGTTAAACTTGCCCCCAGCCCACATAGGGTTGCGAGGAAGAGAATCAGCATGTCCGTGCTCAATAGGGCTTGTAAAATACTGTAGTCTTCTCCCCTTTCTGGTTTGTTGAATATGTTTGCGAAGAAATTAGAGGTCTCCTGCTTCTTTTCTTGGTTTAAAGATGAATTAGGTGGTGATTCTACCTGCTTTGGCTGAATTACTTCTGGTGTTTGGACGGTAACCTCAGATGGGGGCAGTTTCTTGAGATTCCAGGTCGCCACTTCTTCTCTAACTGCAATAAACAGGGGAACGAAGAGCATAAACCAGATCACGGTGGAACATCCAGCGAAGGCATTGCGGGAGAAAACAATCTGTTTCTGAAGTATAGTTATGACCATGAGAAACAAAGCAAGAACGATTGACACATAGAGGAAATGATAGAAGACTCGGAGCTCGTTTGGTTGCCTAACAAGCTTCATCGTCCGGATCGTGTACACGAACACAACGGATAACGCTGCTGGAAACCATGCGATGAGAAGAATAAGGGATTCGGCATCGTTTCCATATATGGCCAAGTAAAGTTGGGTCATGACAGCTCCACTCAGCCCCACAAAACCCTTCAACAGCCCCAGCATAACGCCTCTGCTTTCTGGGAAGTTCTTGACACAAGTGACAAGAGCTCCGGTATTCGCAAAGTTCTGCGAATTGGCTCCAATGCAAATGTACATGCACATCTGCCATACCTTGGGCTTGGCTATTTTGCCCGTGACGGCAAGCCATATCATGAAGTAACCTGCAAAATTCATAGCCGAGCCAACCAGCAGCACGAACCAAGTTGGGGTAACCTCAGCAATGAGACCGGAGAGAACCCCAACGTTTGCTCCAAGGTCTTTGAAAAACCCCATCAGATTGAGCGTGGTTTGGTCATAACCAAGGGAAGCTTTTATCTGTTTGGAGTAGATTCCGAAAAGATAAGTGGCACCAGCCCCGGTCATGATCAAGAAGGAGGCGAAGATAGTGAACCATCGTCCTCGAACCACATGTACAGCAAAAGGGAACAATTCATGGCATTGTACGCCTCCACTGGGGGAGGTGCCGACCATGGCTGGAGCTTGTCTCTCTCTTTTTTTTTCAACTGTGATTAAGGGTTTGTTTTGAAAGGAGATCTGAAACAAAGAGTTTTATGGATACATCAACGACAGAAAAAGATAGTTATTTTGGAGATTATCATCTGTCAACTAACCCTACGAAAAAAGAGAGAGAGGTTGGATATGCATGGGAGCAGTGGAGTAGAGCAAATCTCGGAGACCCCTTGAATTGAATTAAGACGGTGGCATGAATACCAATGTGCTATAAATAAATAAAAGGGGAACAAACATGTGTTGGTGAGTTTGTTAATGGCATCCGCGCATAAGCTCGAAAAGATCATTTATCTCCTTATCTTCTTCAAACAATGATCGACTCCTCTTGAAAATCTTCTCCATATTGACTCTCAGACAGAGTTCTCAAAAGTCACGGATCAAAATCAACTAGTTAAAGCCAGCGATGATCCGTGATTTATAGATTAATACACGCAATAATTAGCTTCTATTTTTTGGGAATTATATGATTATCTTTTTAAGCGGATAAGACAGGATCATATAAACTTATTTAAGAATCTAAACGGATAAACATGCATGTACGTGATCCAAATCATGTAATTCTATATTTCTATTTTAATTTTTGGATAAGTTATTCTTATAAAAATGTCTTAAGATATATATAAACAAAAAACGAGACTCACGTATTGCATTATTAATTATCTATTATATAAGAGGATTCTCGTCTCATTTTTTAAATTCTTAAAATCTCTAAAATTTAGAAAACAAGCTTAACTTTTTGACAAAACTACATCTCCACCATTTTATAAGGAGTAATTATTTTAATATAATAGAAAAAAAAATAAAAAATGAGATATAGAAAGTTTTTTTAAAAATGAACAAAATTTTAAAAAAAAATTATAGAAAGTGTGATTTCTAGCTAAAACTTAGGAAAAACTATAGGAAACATTAAGGTGTGAATGCTCTAAAAAATCTAATTTGATTAGTTATGTTACCGGAACATAGTATGTAGATAAAGGAAAATAATTTATTAAATCGTAGATTGTGAACATCCTATGCACTTTTTTTAAAAAAAAAAAAAATAGAAAAAATCTATTATCTAAGTAAAATAAATAAATAAATAAATAAATTTTTAATATTTAACTCAATTTCTTTTTAATAAAGTGTGCATTTCATGCATATTTTAAAAATCAATCTAAAAGATAATCATAATTAAAATGACAGGTGAAAATCACTTAATAATATTGCCTCAATGATTGATCGCACAGAATAAAATATGAAAAATAAAATAAAAAGGTCCCGTGGTATAAGACTTGAATTTACAAAAGAAGAGAGAGCCAAAGATTTGAGCGTCAAAGATCAGAGGTGACGAAAAAGGAAATGTAATGTGAAAGCACTTTAATGCAATGAATGATATAGGTCGATGTCAAAGAATGGCAGGATCCACTTATTGGTAGCTGATAAAGAACGATCATAAAATGTTGAGCGCTGCATTATACTTCACATCACATTTATTTTAATATTTTTTAATTTTATTTCTATTAAATTTGTTAAATAATTTTACTCAACATCTTTATCTCACATATTTATTTTAAAAAATTAAAATAAATAAATAAATATTATAAAATAGAATCAATCTACTCTTACCGATTGTTGGTCCCGGTTACATCCTATCAATTTTTTTTTTTAATTTTATTTAATTCTTATATGACGATTAAAAATATATTTTTTAATAATATTATGAGTATTTTAAAAAAAATATTTAAAAAAAAATGTTCAGAGCCATGTCATGCTAACTAAAATCCCCACTCAGTCTCTGTCAACAGCATGTGAATGTGCAATCATGGAGCGCCTTTGCATACATTCCAGCACCTTGGCGATCGAGCAAATTCAGGAGGGAACTACGGTAGCCGCTCGCTCCTCATAATTCAAAAATCTTCAGATATATTCATAATTTTTTAAGGATGACGATACACTTATAATTTATTTATAGCTATTTTACAATTCATGATCAATGAATCAAGATATTCATCCCATTCAATTAAAAATAAATTTTAATATTACAAAATTATCCTTAATTTTAGGTGGAGTTGTAAATTAGTTGCAAAATAGTTGTAAGTTTATCTTTTTCTAAACTTAATATTTTCATCTAATCATTACTTAATTATTATCCAAACATAAAACTTAATATAACTTTCTCATACGTCTAAAAAAAAAATACAACTTTTCAAATTTTAAAATAAAAATTATATTTATTTTATAATATTTTTATTCAAGTTTCTTTCTTTTATTTTTCAAAACTTAATAAAACATGTTAACTCAAATCATTTTATTACTATCTATAGAATTCTAAAATATTATAATGGGATGTTTGATAAATGAGATGATATTAGAATCTGTAATTAGTAGTAAAATGATTTGTAAATAATAATAAAATAGTTTGAGTTAAAATATTTTATTAGATTTAAAAAAAAATATTGTTACAATATATTTTTTTAATATAATTTTTATTTTAAAATTTGAAAAAATTATATTATTATTTTTTTTAAAAGTTTTGAAAATTTTGAATAATTAGATAATAATTAGATAAAAAAATTAAAATTTTAAAATTTAAAATAATTATGTTTAAATGATGTTTGAAAAAGCAACTATTAAAACTAGAAATGATGAATTTTACAGATAAGTGTGAAAAACACACTCGTTAAAGTGGGAGATGGTGCGAGGCAGGCGCCCATAACTAATCATTATCCCAATAAAAAATCTGATATAAATTTTCTAAACTTTTAAATAAAACATAAAAAATGAAATAATTTTTTAAAATTTAAAAATAAAAATTATATTAAAAAAATTATATTCAAATAATTTTTAATTTTATAATTATTTTATTTAACTTTTTTTTTTAACTTTTAAAACTCAATAAAATATATTAACTTAAACTATTTTAATATTATTAACCAATTGTTCCACTATTATCCAAATAATCATAAGATATTCTATGTGCTCAAAAGAACTTAAAAACAATTTTTCACCAACGTCATCATTCACTTTTTCTCTTTGTTTTTTCTCAAGGGTGAATAGGAACTGTCGAGATCGACCTCGTCGATTGAAACCGGCTATCAGATTTCAGAGCTGGTCAAAACAGGTGAAAAGAACTAATCAGCTGGCCATCCAAAATTATGAAAACCAACGTCGGTTAACTTGATTCCTATTTGATCCATGTTAAAACCGGTGAACCGATCAATATAATATATGTTATTTTATTGTTACATAAAACTTTTAAACAGCATTGTTTTATAACTGACTGTTGGGGGAAAAAAATAGAAAAAAAAAAAAAAGAAATTATATTTTTTAATTTATTATACCAAACGATGTCATTTTGGATTGAAGCCCTATGCTGAGTTCCCTCTCCCCTCGTCTTCATTTCCTCTATAGTGTCCTCTTTCTCTCTCTCTCCCTCCGTCGACCCATCTCTTTCTCACACATAGCAATCAAATGTCGCTTACGAGTGAAAAAAAAAATTGGTAAACCGGACCAAACCAGTTGATTCGGTCCTATTTCAAAACGGCTCGACCTGATACCGATTTTAACTTTTCAAAAACTGACAGATCCAATTCTGGTGTTCTCTTTGTGCTCGATCAAGCAATTTTCCCACTTGGTGGTAACACATGTTGAGTGATCTAAGCTTGCTAATATGGATCAAAACATGATAATGATAAGGGGTGTAATCGGTCCAGTTTTGGACAAAATTTAGGACCGAACCGGTATGCACCGGTTTTATATTTTTTAAAACCGATTACACACTGGTTACCCTCCTAAACTGGTACTCTTGTTTTAATATACTATATTATATCAATACAAGTTATTTATTTTCATTATTATTATCTGCATACATTTATATAGGCAGGTTCTACAGCCTATTTAATTTCTGCAATTACGTTTACATTTCGGTATTGCATTCATGCATCAGACGGCTTTGCCATCACATACTCTGTTCACGTTTAAATTTCTACTCTTCTGTTAAACTTCCATTCTGTTCTTACTTCCGCTTGTATTTTAGTATCATATATAATATAGTATATTATAGTATATAATATTATAGTGATAATATATTGTATTATATTATAATTTATATTATAATTGTATTATAGACTATAATGGTATAATATAATATATAATATAATGATATATTATAGTATATTATAATATAAAGTGATATAGTATTAGTATAACTATTAATATACACTATATAATCTTAATATAACTATTAATATAATAAACAAAATGATATAAGATTTTAAAATTTAATATTATATTAATTAGTAATTTATCATATAATACAAACTATTTTATATATAGTTATATATTATATATAAATATTATATACAATAGAAAAAATGAAAAAATATATATAAACCGGTCCGGTCCGGTTTTAGAAAAAGAAAAAGCGAAACTGAACTAACTTTGACCGGTTTTAAGAAAAATAAAACCGCTACCGGACCGAATCAAACTTAGGACCGTACCAGATCAAACTGGATCGATCCCACCAGTTTGATCTGGTTCGGTCCGATTTACCGATTTTTTTTTTACACCCCTAATAATGATTGTTTTTAGTGGGCTATAAAAATACTTAATATATAGCAAAATCATTTCAAAGGCCTAGTTGTCCTCAAAATACTTCATGTCCCAATACCATTATCTGCCGATGGAGCCTTGCATCATCAAGTCAATGGCAAAAGTAAAATGGAGATCATGAAAACTAAAAATGGGTCATTTTCTTTTGAAAATGATCTTCCCCTTTCTTTGCTCTACAAATTTGTTGAATACTCAACCTTCGAAAACCCTATCAGAAACTAAAAGTAGCCTTTACTTCTTTCCCGACCTTTAGAGCAAATAAAAAGACAAAAAAATGTTGATACTTTTCAAGTACTAAAGTAGTGATGAAAGCTAAGTGAAGGACGACTAAAGGGTTCCATCTTTATCGATCTTAAGCAACAAGATAAACAAAGGACATATATGAAAACAAAAGGCATGGGAAGGGTGTCAGTGTGAGACGGATAAGAACACTAGTTTTTCGTCCCTTACAGTGAAAGGCTAAATTAAGAAGCCAAGTGCTTGGCCTTCACATGAACAATTATTGCTCTAACTCTACAAAATTAAAATTGATCAAATATGAACAATATATTTGATCAATAGCCATATGGTCCAATCCAATTCATGATGTATCTGGAAATGAATCTTATAAGTGACTTGGTGTGTTTGGATTTCTGAGTAAGCATAAAAGATACAGAAGGTTGCATAAATATGTATATTGAAATGTCCATCCTTTATCATTGAAATGAATATCCTCAAACAAAGTAGCCATTACTTGTAGCATGTTGAATGGGAGTCTGTGGCAGAACATGAATTGAAAAATAGCCACACTACTTCACACAGAAGAAACTTTAACCCGGTTGTTCACTGGGACTAAACTGTCAATTCAAAATTTGGAAGTCTTTTTCTTTCGTCCATTCACCATAAAATTCTGAGTTGTCTCTGGCTGTAATGGTTTAGCAGTGGATTGGACCATATGACAATGAATTTTGAAAAATAAGAACAGATGCAAAGAATATTTTACTAAGAGGATGCAGATGAGGGTTGGTAGTGGGCATTAAATCATATGTAGCACAACTGGTTACCCAAAATGATTTTCAATACCCTCCTGCTCTCATGGTGAAATAGACATTTTTACAAACACCAAGTCTTCATTAAACACTGGAATGTCCCTTTTTACAAACACCCAAGTGAAAAATGACCAACACCAAAGTAAACAATAACAGAGTTCAAGATCTGCCTGATGTTAATAAAATAGGGGCTACGTCCCTTTATTATTTATTTTTTTAGAAAAGATCTGCCTCATGATCAAGATCTGCCTTATTAACAATATTATTCTAAGTTAAATTTTAATGATTCCAACTGAATGTAGATGCCACAATTCCATCACCAACACTGAGATCTAGACCCACTTCTAGAGCAACTACTTGTGCAAGTAATTGATTCACACTCCCAGTAGATATAGAAGATGAGGATGTGTTTAATGAGGAGGAGAAGATAGGTATTGGGGATGATCCGGATCTATCACCTCCATCTGCAAGGCCATCTCAGCCACAAACTACTAAAAAAAGGTCTTGGCCATTGGAACATTTCACCAAAATTCCCAGTGATGTGAGAGCTCATAGGTGAGATGTCACCACTATGGGCAACTTTGTGGATGTCATTCTAAGAAGCAAAGCACCTCTGTATTGATAACACATCTTAATAGCTGCCAAAGGTATAAGATAGCGAAGGGATTTAGCGACCACTTATCAGACCAAACTCAGTTATGACCACCAATGGTACACAAGTTAAGAAATGGTAATCCCTCAATACAGTGAGAAATTGTTGATGGATATGCTTGCAAAGATGATAATTGAATATAAGATGCCTTTTACCACAATCGACTAAATAAGCTTCTAAAAGTTTATCAAGACTCTTGAGCTACGATTTCCATTGCTATCACAGTATACAGTTATGTGAAATTGTATGAAGAAGCATGCAAAAGACAAGGTGGAGATGAAAAAGATGTTTATTACCACTAGCCAGAAGTGTCATTTAAGACTAACACATGGATGTCCATACAAAATGTTTCCTACATGTGTATCACAATACACTACATCGACAGTGAGTGGAATTTGAAAAAACAGATTATTGGATTCAAAGAAATTATTGATCATAAGGCCGGTGCATCCATTGGGGCAGAGATTGATGATTGTTTAAAGGATTAGAGAATTCAAAAAGTTCTATGTATTACAGTTGACAATACCAGTGCCAATGGCACCGTAATTGAATGGTTCAAGAGGAATACGACAGTGAAAGATGATATCATTCACAACCACGAGTTTATTCATGTTCGATGTTGTACTCATATAATCAATATGATTATTTCTAAGGGGTTAAAAGAGATTGACGATTCCATTACTAGAGTCTATAACATTGTGCAGTATGTGAGGGATTCCCCCCAAAGGCTATCCAAGTTCAGGGCAATAGCAGAACAACTTGGGATTTCATGTTCTAGGATGCTATGCTTGGAGATTCCGACTCAATGGAAATCGACATACATGATGTTGGATATGACAAAAAAGTACCAAAGAGCATTCGAGTGGATGGAGATCGAGGATGGGGGCCTTAAGTATGCTTTGCTGGAGCACGCAAGAAAGGGGCTCGCTGCACCAGACACACATGATTGGACTAGTGTGGGGTACTTTCTCATATTTTTGTAAATTTTTTATGACATCACTATACGGATATCTGGATCCGCATATACTACTACGAATTTGTACTTCAGTGAGCTGTCGGAGCTTCACTACCACTTGCAAGAAGGTTGTGATGACCCTAGCAAACTGTTATCTGGCACGGCTATGAGGATGCACACCAAATATAATAAATATTTAGGAGATGTTGAGAAGATAAATTAATTAATTTTTGTAGCTATGATCCTTGACCCCCGATATAAGTTGGCCATGATAGAATTTTGGGTAACTTTCGTAATGGGGGCAGTAAGGGCTGCACAATTTATTATAGTGCTTAAAATGGATCTTGATGACTTATATTTCTACTACAACAATAGTGGTTAGTCTTCATCCGTAGCAGGTACCTTACACTTGAGGCCAACACCTCCCTCCGATGATCTTAGCCCAGATGGAGGATTGCGTCTACGCCATCAAGGTTACAACGTTATGCAACGTTATGCAGCGTATTATGCAGTGTACTTATGAGGTTGAATGGTATTTTATGGAAGAGGGCGAGACACCTAGTGCTGTATTTCAGTTATTAACTTGGTGGAAGGTTAATTCCACCAATTATCCAATCATTTCATGTATTACCTGAGATATGCTAACCATTCCTATTATTACGGTTGCCTCTGAGTCGGCGTTTAACATTGGAGGTCGAGTGTTGGATGCTTATCAGAGTTCATTATCACCGTCAACCTTGGAGGCCCTTGGATAACTGGATAAGTGATACGTCCCTTGGACTAGTAACCATTGGCATTGATGTTGAGAGAGGCTTGAATCGAGTAACCTTGTTTTACTTGTTTTCTTATTATTAAAGTTTATTGATTTAAGTATTTCAATTTCTTTCTTTAATTCTTTTTATGATTTTATAAATCTATTTAACTTCTACCTTTTATGATTTCATAGATATAATTGTGAACCCTAGCATAATTACCGATGATTGGTGGTTTGAGTCTGAGATAGACAACCATTGAGACTTGGGATGTAGTTGATAGAGTATGGATAAGTTAATAACCCCCTTTAATCTTTATTGGTGAGAAATGACAAGTAAATTCTACTTTTAGCGTGTTCGATTTTTTGAATCAATTTTTTTTTTCCTTTTATTGATTGTGACTTTTTATTTTAATTTCAGGTATCACCAATGATCAAGCATGGTGCTGTAGATTATGTTTTTACTTTTATGGACTATTCAATATGTTTTTCCTAATGGACTGTTTGAAATGGATTGTTTTTACTATTATCAATATTATGAACTACTGTATAGGAGTTTTTGAATGATGTATTATATTAAATTTATTATTTCAACTTTTTTGTTTTAAATTTAGGGCTTAGAATTGGCCCAATGGGCCAAAAGGTTATAAAATCAGAATTCCGACTGGAAGTCAAAATTCGGAGCTCTGATTTGAGTTGGAGTCAGAGCCAAATTTTGTCTCTAACTTGAAGGTCAGAAAGCACTCCTCTGACTTCGTCGGAGTCGAAGCTTAGGCCTAGTTTGCAGGGAACTAGAGGATTGGGCTTCATAGCTTTCAACATGGTGTATTTGTAATGGGAATTGGCTTATAAGGTGCCAAACTGTAAACTGTAGAGAAGATTTCAAAAATCTTGACTTCCAATAGATGAAGGGCTGTTGATATTAAATTTAGGGTATGGGGCAAGGGAATCTCTTGTAGGGGTTCAGGTGACAATGAGAATACAGATTAAGTAGAGCTGAGTTGAGGAAGGGACTTACCAAGCACACGTAAGCAGAGTGTACATGTGGAGCCACGGTCCTCATTGGCTTCACATGAGCCACAACCTTCCCAAGCCTCAAGTGATGAATGCTTTGTACGGCAATCCTCAGAGTTGGAGGAAACATAGTTTAAATCTATGGATGAAGGAAATGGGAGCAGTGCTATTGGCGTTAGAGTTAGGTGCGAAAATTCTCTCTCAGGTTGGCCTTCGATGGACTATGAGGCAGGTAGGAAAATTCTTCGCGGAGAGGAGATGTGTTTACTCGTGGACGGCTAAGGAGGACGACATGCATAGATGGAGAAGAATTGGGGTGTCAAATACGAACGTTTTCTCCTTTTTCAGTGTGAAGATGTTTTCATTTCTTTTGGAAAGCATGCCTTATTCACAGTTTGTCATTACATGAAAACCATTTCAAACCAACGTTCAAATCTCTGTTTGACCATTTGGATATGAGATAGTTTCTTCGTACAGACTGAGGTGAGATTGTTAAAAAATACAAGAAAATAACTCAAGCACAACTTATTGAATTGCTCCACAAGTCTATCCAGCCTGAACAAATAATCCAGCAAGCCTCAAACGTCTCATCTTGGTGGTGAAGTGTACTATGTAGAATAAATTAGAATAACACTCAATTAATCCACAGCGTAAATACTTTTTCAAAAGAAAACAAAAAGAGAAATTCTATACTTTTTGGGATAACCAAGAATCATATGAGGGAAGGGCTATATATAGCCCTCCCTGTGCATCTCATATGGCTAGCCTTAAAGGCAAGCCTTCATTCGCTGTAATTAAAGTGGTCATTGTCACTTTTACTTAGAAACATGTAATAGCCATGTGTTATGTGTAGTGGTTCGTTACAGCATGGAAGGGGTTTGCCCATGTGGGTGCACCTCCACCTTATGTGTAGTGGTCTCCCACTTGCACACTGTGGGCATGACCCTAGGTCTTGCATCTCTCTAACATTATTAATCTTTTTCATACAAGCAAATAGGTTGTGCCACCACCAAGCACACCTGTAAAAAGAAAGGTGGGTGCACTGTGCCAAATCTCTCCCAAAGAAGACAAACATAGCAACATCTCTAAAGTGTCTTTTCATGTTTTAGACTCATTTGATCGCATCAGATCAAGCATTTTTGAAACTTCTTGAGTTCAAAAAACTCAGAACAATGCTTAACTACCTCCAAATTATTTCAATGTGTTCACAATCTTAGTCACTACCAATGTGTAGTGTCATAGTTTGATGTCGGCAAACACCATTGAAGATACAATGTTGAATAGTCTTCTATTTGCCCTCATGTCATTCAATTTAGGTCGAACTACTTTCTTAGCAATGCCTTTTTAGACCGTATCAATCATGGCCATAGACAGCATGTCAAAATATTATACGTCACAACTTCCATCTTATGACATAGTCAAAGGTAAATAAAGGAAACTTTAATAAAATATGAGACTCACACAGTGAGAAATAAAGGAACCATTTACTCACTCATTTGTTCGAACAAACACATGTAGTATGAAATACATGCTATTGTGGATTTCTCTTCCTTAAAGAGTATATATCTATATCAACACTGCACAAATCTTAGTCTAGCCACTTCTTAAGCATCTAACCCGAGTCCTCTATTTGCTCGCCTCCAAGGCTTCAAATAAGGATCTTGCATCTGGCTTACCAAGGGCTACATGGATTGTGGGGTACCCACGCATGGTCCTCTTAAAACAATAGACCTCATCTTAGCTCCCACTAAGACAACATATCTTTGTGTCAACCATCTTATCCCCTTGGACAAGTACCTAGGGACATAATGTCTTATCTCCACTTGCTACTCAAGTATTAGAGGCAATCGCTCGCATCAGTGATACAATCTAAGCCTGTTGACATAACTTGTGTATCCCGAAAAATAATACGATAGAAACAATAACTTAATAACATCATATTGCATTAATATCTCAAAGGAAAGCTTACATCTCAATGTCAAATAAAACAAAAATTACATTAACAATCTAAGCAGCCCTATATTCGTAACATAAGCCTAAAAAGCATTTCTTGCTACAGGCATTGTCAGGAGATTCGCAACCATGCGATTCATAGAAAGGTGTTTCAGGACTACTTCCTTTTGCACTATCATATCTCTAATGTAGTAATGATATATGATATAAATGTATTTGGTCATTCCATAATATTTTGAGTCCTTAGCATATGCTAAAGCGACCATGCTATCACAAAATATTGTCATCGGATCTAAAGTATCCATGCCAATGTTTAGATGCTTAAGGAACCTCCATAAATAAACAACTTCTTGAATTGCTATTGAACAAGATAGGTACTTTGCCTCTATGGCAAATAAGGCTATACAAGGTTGTTTCTTGTTGCTCCATGTATGGCGCCATTGTTGAGAAAAAAGACATACCCAGTGGTTGACTTAAGCTCATCTAGGTCATTGCCACAGTTAGCATTGCTATAACCTCTTAACTACAAATCCAACCTTGATAGCATAACACATAGTTCACAGTTCCCTAGAGATATCTCATAATCTTCTTGACTGCTTTCCAATGGACCAGTCCAGGTTAGATTGGAATCTACTTACCAAGCCAACTGCATAGCATATGTTTGGCCGAGTACACATCACTGCGTACATCAGGTTGCCCACATCGTTAGCATAAAGGACACGAGCCACCTTTTCCATTTCTATTTGTGTTTTAGAACATATTTCTTTGGACAAAATTTTGCCTCTAGCAATAGGAGTGTCAATGGGTTTGCATTCACTCATTTGGAAACGCTCAAGAACTTTCTTTATGTAAGTATGTTGGGACAAATATAAAAGTTTCTTTGATCGATCTCCATATATCTTAACTTTCAAAATGCATTATGCCTCATCCATATCCTCATCTCAAAATTAAAGGATAACCACTCTTTTGTGGCGACTATTAACCCTTTGTCATTTTCAGCCAGTAGTATACCATCAGCATACAATGAAAACATAATGAAGCTTTTCTTGGACCTTTTGACATAGACACAATGGTCCTATGTGATCATCGTAAACCCATTCGAGAGAATGGCTCAATGGAGTTTACGATAACATTGTCTAGATGATTGTTTTAGGCCATATATCGATTGTTTGAACTTGCACTCTTAACCTTTGACCACAAAGCCCGTGAGTTGATCCATATCAATCTCCTTATCTAGTTCTCCATTGAGAAATATCTTAGTATCCATTTGATAGAGTTCCAAATTTATGTATGCTACTATAACTAGAATCAGGCGAATTGAGGCCAACCTCACCACTGGTGAAAAATTTTCTTCATAGTCTACACCCTCCTGTTGGGTATACATCCTTTTGCTACTAAGCGAGTTTTGTACCTTTCTATTGACCCATTAGACTTGTGCTTCATCTTTAGAACCAATTTGTTCCTAATAGCTTTACACCCTGATGGAAGAATCTACTAGATCCCAGACTTGGTTAGTCCTCATAGACTCTATCTCATCATTTAGTGTTTTCATCCACCCATCTTTAGTAGAAGATGAGAGAGCCTCACGAGTTTTCCTAGGCTCATCATCATCTTGTGGAACTAATAAGAAAACTTCTCCTTTAATCTCAAAACAACGATGGGGAACACATTCACGCGTGCTTCTACATGGTTGAGGTTGTTGTGGTTGATTTACAAGTGGTGTGCTCCCACTCGGAGTTAAGTCAATCTCATAATTTATAGAAACTTGAGGAATTTCTTCCTCATTCTCAACTAAATTTCTTGGAGCACCTTCCTCTTTATCAACAATATTATAGAGCTCCAAACTCCTATCAACCTCACCCTTACTTGGAAACTCATCCTCTATGAAATCCACATCTCGTGACTTAATCTCAGTGACAGTTCCATTAGATTGTTCACCTATTAGCACATACCCTTTTGAGTGTTCTAAGTACCTTATAAATATACACGTCTTTCCTCTAAGGCCTAACTTCTCCATATTTATGAGAAAAATATTGAACAAAACTCGTTGAACCCTATGGCCACAAGTTACTCAAATTGGGTTTCTCCATAGTCCATAGTTCATATAGAGTGAAAGATTTGATTTGGAGGGCACTCAGTTAAGAATGTATGCAATAGTCAAAAGTGCATCCCCCTAAAATGAAATCGGTAAGTTTGCTTGTACTATCATTGACCTAACTATCTCAAGTAGTGTTCGATTTCTCCTTTCTACCACTCCATTTTGTTGTGGCGTACTTGGCATTATTGACTATCTTTTGATTCCTTTTTCATCACAGTCTTTTAAATTGCTCAAAGATATATTCATGTCCGTAGTCAATCCTCAGAGTTTTTAAGCTCTTGTCTAACCGATTCTCAACCATTCTAAGATATCCCTTAAAACATTTCAAAACTTCAGACTTATGGGAGATTAAGTAGACATGACTATAAAGTGAAAAATCAGCTACAAATATGATGAAGTAGACACCTCTGTGTCTTAACCTCACACTCATTGGACCACAAATGTCTAAGTGGACTAATTGCATTGGAAAAGATGCCCTAGTAGCTTTTCCAAACGGTTTCCTTTTAGCTTTTCCCATAAGACAATGTTCACATGTGGGCAACGTGACATTAGTGAGATTGTCTATCAAGTCTTCTCTAGCTAACCTTGTCATTCTTTCCTGTCCTATACTGCCAAGCCTAGCATGCCATTTATATAAATCCAAATTATCAAATCTAGAAAAAAAAAAGAAAAAAGAAAGAAGAAAAAAAAAAAAAAGCAATTGACTCATTCATATTTGAATAATCCAAATCCATTATTATAAAACCGTTTGATCGAAAAGTACAACTATAAAAAATATTGCCCAAATATAAGGAAATACCATTGTTTTCAAATATAATCCAAAAACCGAGACTTAATAAAGTAACTATAGAAAGTAAGTTTCGTCTAATCTCAATAGCGTATAGCACATCAAGGAGAAATAGAGTACAGCATCCCCGCAAGTCCAACTTGTAGGTACCAAGTCCCAGCAACTCCATGTTAGCTCCATTCCTCATCCTTATATCACGACTCAAAGCTAGAATTTGACGATACTCCACAAAACTGAGTCGATCTCACGCTATGTGTTCGGTTGCTCTTGAATCAATAGTCCATATAGGATATGAATGAGTAACCATCACATGGCTAGTTACAAAAATAATGTGAGAATGGTCAGAGTGTACCTTCTTCGACTCAATGAATCATGCGCGAAGTGGCATTTCTTTTTGTAGTTAAAGCACTTTAATTTTGACTTGTTCTTTCCGAGCTTACCTCTCTTGTTGCACTGAGAAGTTTTTGACCCTTTCTTCACTTGTCCAATAGCTACCCCTATCTTTGTCTTCTTGCGATTAGGCCTAGATTCCTTGCACGAACTAGACTCAACCAATGTAAGTTGAATGTTTGGGCTTAGCAACTTCTAGGCACTCAGTCTCAAGCTCCAAGTGATGCAAGACATCATCAAAGTCCTTGATGTTCTCATTGTGTGTCAGATTCTAGCTCATTGTCTCCCAAGAATTAGGTAGTGAGTGTATCACTGCCTGGACTTGTTGCTTCTGAGTCAGGTTGTTTCCTGCAGTCTTGAGTTCGTGGATCATGGTCGACATTGCCCTAAGATGCTGCTTCATCATATTGTCAGAGCGCATCTTATAGGAGTCAAACCTTATAGTCAATCTGCGTAACCTCGTGGTCGGCCGAAGTTCCACCAAACTTCATCTTCAATGCTTTTCACATGTTTTGGGTAATGTCATAAATTTTGAACTCATACATAAAATCATTGTGCATGTTGCTTACCATGCTAATGCTAGCACAACGATTCTTCTTCGCCCATTCAATGTCGGCTTTATGATCTTTCTCGTGTTGGTCCGAGTCCCCTTTCTCAGGCTCATTAAGGGAGTGAGTAGCCTCCAAGACTTCCTGGTCATCTAAGACATATTGGAGTCTTACGATACCAAATATCATAATTCTCCCCATCCAATTTCTCTCTCTTGTTTAAATCGGCAACTATATTCTTGGATGTCATTTCATTACAAAATACATAAACAACGGATATTACACACACACCTAAGAAATTTACCACGTCCATCCAAATTAGAAGAAAAATAATACAAACATGTCACAAGATCAAAAATTCGCCAAACTTCATAATCATTTCTTGTACCACAATGTCTAATTATTAATTTCTAACCCAATTTTCGAGCAAATTTAAAAAATATATATTTATGGGAGATCAAATCCTCCTGAATCTCAACCATACTCTCACTATGTTAAGTAATCATCTAGCCCTAGTCACATGTAAAGACAAAACCTACAAAAGCTATAGTGACATTTTAGACTAGTCTACAAGGATAGTTACTCAGACTACAGCAACCTGTTGGGCCAATCTACAAAGACAGATACTCAAACTACTACAATCTATTGGGCAAATCTACAAATATGGTTCTTTTAAGACCACTACAATCCACTTTTCTTGTTCCATCAGTGCATTTATAGTTCTTACTAGGGCCATCATAGTTTTTTGGTTATACAGTGCATTTACAATTCTTACTAGAGTCACCATAGTCTTTTGGCTATACAGTACATTTACAGTTTTTACTGGGATCACCGTAATTCTTTTAGCCTATCATTCACACTAACAATTCTAACTATGATTACTTAGTGAGAACTTTCTATTTTATCACAATAAATAAATAAATAAAGGCTAATGTCTAAACATTCAAGCCTAATATACATAGTTGATACAATAAGCATATATCCATATGTTCAATTCACACATACATCTAATCAAATTTAATCTACAATATTAAATAAGAGATCACATGAAATATAACATTATGAAATAAAAAAAAAAAACACGTATCTAAATTAAAAAAAATGCAATTTTTTTTAAATAAATGAATAATAAATACATTTGAAAATCACTCCTAAACTAAGAGAAACTCACATCCCAGTGGTGCACCCAGCTTGGTTTTAGTGAAGTGCTCCTAGGTTCAAAACCCAGGTGTGCCACTTTTATTTATTTATTTATTTTTTAAAATTGGGCTTATAAACACAGGGCCAAAATTAGCCCAACTCTACTTTTTTTATAAGACTAATGGGCCGTAGGGCCCAAGCCCATTTCATGTGTCTTCTTCAACCTTCAATAGGGCACTGTTCACATGAACAATGCCATTCGAAGAATGGCAGCTACCTCCCATAGATGAGACCAAGCAGCCACAGTCGTAGCCTCTTCCAACATTGGCACACGTTACTTGCCTGGCCTTGCACTTGTGGTCCTTGCTCCATTTGTCACCACATTTGAAGCAAAGACCCTTCTTTATCCGCTCTTGGACTTCTTCTCTTGATAACTTTTTCACTTCATATGGTTTTGATTTTGATGCACTCCCTTCCACCTCCTTGCCTTTCCAAGGAATTTTGGTTTGCAAAGGTTTAGAGAATTTGCTCCCCATGTCCTTAGAATGACGCTTCTCGATGTGAGTGCTCTCCTCTAGTATTTCCGCCATCCTCATAACTTCTTGTACCCTTGTTTGTTGTTTCAACTTTATCTCCTTGGCAAGCCAAGGTTTCAACCCATCCATAAAGGTGCCAATAAGTGCCTCTTCGGACCAAACCCTTACCAAGGTTTGGAGTTGCCGAAACTCATCAATATAGTGGTGTACTTTTCCCTCTTGTTTCAATTTGGCCAATTGCCCATAGTGGTTGACAATTGGGGAAGGCCCAAATTGCATCAAGAATTCCTTTTCAAAGGCCGTCCACCCTAGGCATTTCCTCTCTTTGTCATATTGATCACGAAGCCAACGCCACCACTTACTTGCTCTTCCTTCAAGATGGAAACATGCCGTAGAAACTCTCTCTTCTCTTTGAACTTCATACACACGAAAATAATGGTCTACCTTGTCCAACCACTCGTATGGATCCCCCCATTGAACTTGGAAAAATCCACCTTTGGCCTCCTTGGTCCCCAGTCATATGCCCGATTTCCAACTCTAACATCATAGTGATCTTCCTCATACCTTTGGTTTCTAGTGCCTCTTTCTCTTCCATGATTGAAATTTCTTCTATGGGCATGGTCATCTAGGACTTCTAGAATGATGGACCTCATCACGGATCCATCTTTCCACGGCTACTTGATCATTCTCAATCCGCCCACCTCTTCTATACTCGGGCCTTGGATGCTTAAGCATGGAACCGTGACATTTGTCTCAGCCCCATCAACAAATACCTCTTGCCTTTGCCCATTCGGACTTGGTGGTGCTCCTTGGCCATTGGTTCCGGCCAATCTCCTCTCAAGCCTTTCAAGGCTTGCATTGTTTTCATGCCTCATGGCATCCATCGCCCTCCTATTCTCCTCAGTCTCACGGGTGGTAACATTCAACACCATCCTTAGTTCGGCTAGTGTAGTGTTCAACTCACCAAGGATGTTGGTAAGCTTCATGGCATTCTCTTCCACAGCCTCAATGCGTTCCCGGTTGGAACCACCTTGATCCATGACTCTTCAACTTGCAACTGCTTGCAAATGGGTCTTGCAACTGAGTCTTGCAAATGGAGCTTGCAAACTGAGCTTGCAACTGTGCTTGCACGGAGTCTTGCACACGGCTTGGACAACAACTAAGTTGGTGGAGCTTGATCACGGCTCAAAAGTCCAACCTTGGGTCCCCCACCTTCAAGGTTGGTCGACCCCTCTTGCACACGATCCAACCTTGGATCCCCCACCTTCAAGGGTGGCCGATCCCTTCAAGAACACTACTCCGTCCTCTACCTCAACCCCCAAACTTCAATTTTCAATTCACAAGCAATAAAGTAAACAATGTCGAGGTCCTCCATGGACCTCCCAATCAAATTCACAAGGGATTGAGTTTACGCGTCGTTTACCTCTTGGAGAAGTGAAAACTTCTCAAGAACACCAAACAAGAATCCTCTCAATGAAAGCACCAAATTGTTAGGGACCCCAGTCAAGTCCCTAGACAATAAGTCCTCCACGCCAATGGTGGTCTTGTGATGACCGGATTCTTGTTCCTCTCTTGCTTGGTTCTCGAACAATGGTGGCCAAGATGACCACTTGGGTTTGGTGTGGTTAGGTGTTTGGGCAAAGATGGGTGTATGGAGTGATGGGAATGGGTAGGTTAAGTGTTTAGGGTTCACAATTCTCTATGGACAGTTTGGCTTGTTCCTTGAGTGTAGCGCCAAGTAGATTGGGCTAAGGTTGATGTGAGTGAGTGAGGCTAGGGTTTGTGGCTTCGGAGCAACAAATGTGGTCGAAATTACCCAAGGAGACTTAGGGTGGCGCCTAAGTGGATGGAGGCTATGATTGTGGAAGGATTCCTAAGTGGTAGGAATCCTTGAGGATTTGGTGGGCTAGTTAGGTAAGTCAATGTTGACTTGAGAGAGTTAAGTGAGGAGAGATTTAAGGAATTGAAGATGATTGTCAATTTATTAAATCAAGGGATGGGGGATTTAAGAAATTGAAGAGGATTATCAATTCCTTAAATTATGGGATTGGATTGGGAGGAAGTCAATGCTCCTATAAGGAATGAGTTTCCTTATGGAGCATTGGGGGTGCACTATGGCAAACACTATAGTGGGCGGCACAAAGTGCTTGGATGGATCAAATGAGGCAAATGGTGAAATGCGGCAATGAACATCCGAAGAACACAATGAATTCTCAAGAACAACTCAAAAACAATTCAAGAACAATACACACAAAATAACAATATCAATGGAAAGTAAATGGAAGACAAGAGAGTGAATAAATAATACTCATAAGATTGATAGATTGAATCACACTTATTCACCAATTGCAAAGTGTGATTCTCTCCTTAGAGATTCACGAATTGCACCCCAAAGAGCCCAAGTGCTAAACACCAAAATGGATGATCTCAAGAACAAAGCCGTCCAAAGCAAATTGTCAAAAGATATGAAAGAAATGACTAAGGGTCCTATTTATAAGAGTAACAACTTGGAAACCCCCAAAAGGCCCATTGGAAATAAATAAATAAAAATAAAATAAATAAAAAGAAATAAGATAGTGGCGGGCCAAGTTAGCCCAGGCATGCATGAGCTCATGGTGGGCTAGGATGGTGTATGGTGGTCTTCGATTTGGTCCATGGCTAGGTAGCACAACATGGCTTACTGATGGGCATGGCATGGTGCCATGCAAGGGCCTGCTGGTGGGTATGGCATGGTGCCATGCAAGGCCTGCTGGTGGTGAGCCATGTGTGCGTGCAAGGCATGGGCTGGAGCCATGCGCTGGATGGCATGCCTGGTGGGCATGCCACTGGCCTAGCCTGTAAGGCATGGGCTGGAGCCATGCACTAGATGGCATGCCGGGTAGGCATGCCACTGACCTAGCCTGCAAGGCACGGGCTGGAGCCGTGCGCTGGATGGCACGCCTGTGAAGGCATGCCACTAACCTGGCTAGCATGCGGTGTGGGGCACACGCGCAAGGGCTTGCACATGCTCATGGGCGTGTGTGGGCCAAACCGAGTGCTGGGCTGCGTGCGGTTTCCAACCTCGCTGGCCTGCATGCTGGGCGCCCCGTGCGTATCACGGCACGGGCCAAGGCATGCGTTTAGGCTGGCCATGGTGCTATCCTCGCCTCCCAAGGGCAGTGTCGAGGCCGCTTTTCTAGGGGTTTTAACAGAAACGTCACTATTGCTGTGCGCAACACTGCCGTGGTGGCACCACTAGTACTTGCAACAACTTTTCCTACTCATGCATGCATGAAATTATAATATATATATATATATATATATAAAGGGCACCCACGCATAGTTTAAAAAACACTACTTCAAAAAAAAGGCTTGGTAAACTAGAAGCAATTTAAATAAAAATCTCGGATACCAATGTTAGAAAATATAGCGGAATACCTCGAGCATAGCTTATTGAATTGTTCCACAAGTCTATTCGGCTTGAACAAATAATCCAGCAAGTCTCGAATGTCTCCTCTTGGTGGTGAAGTGTATTACATAGAATAAGTTAAAGTAACACTAAACTAATCCACATCCTAAATACTTTTTCAAAAGAGAACAAAAAGAGAGATTCTATGCTTTTTGGGATAACCAAGAATCATCTTAGGGAGAGGCTATATATAGCCCTCTCTATGCATCTCATAAGGTTGGCCTTTATCCATTGTAATTAAAGTGGCCGTTGCCACTTTTACTCATAAGCATGTAATGCATGGCTTAATATTACGTGTTGTGGTTCGTTACAGCATTAGAGGGATTTGTCTATGTGGGCACTACTCCATTTTACATAGATGATTTCATCTCACCTCCATATCCAAACGGCTCCTTGTACCTGTTAAAAGACGAGAAAGTCAAAAATCTATTATTTTGTTGACAAATTAGTTCTTTCTTTTTTTTTTTGCCAACTTTCTCGGTTCGACAATCACCATAGAAAGAACATTCTTGAGTTATGTTGAATAAAGTTTTTCAACAAGATGGATGATGAATTATTGCAATTTATTTATATATGTTGGAAAGAAGTTATTAAACCTTTTAGCATACATAAATGTTAATCCATTGTTTTTGTTCTTTGAAAGTCATGAGGTCCAAATATGTAGAAGGCCCGGAGCCACGTTGGGGTAAGGGGGGCCATGGCCTCCCCAAGAAATTTGAAAAAAAAATTATACATGTTAATTTTTTAATTTAATAAAATAATATTAATTTATCATGTATTGGCCCCCCTCTAAAAATTATTTTGGTCACTCTATAAAATTTAATATGATATAAAAATCAAATAAATAAAACACATTTCATATAAAATAAAATACATATTTTTATTACAAATAAAATTTTAAAAAAATTCTAACTACAACCGGTAGTGTTTCTAACCTCTTTCCATTTTCTAAAGCATTTCAATCCCTATATTATAGCTTACGGCAATCTGCTAGATTGTCATTTACTGATTTACAGACTGTATTACCTTCACACACGGCACAACAATACTTCACAATTCATCCTTCACATTTTGTTTTCTTCATTTTCCAACATCATAACACCTCTTGTCCTTCACATTTTGTTTTTTCCATTTTTCAACATCAAAATGATTCAAACGAAAAAGAAAAGAAGCAAGTTTTACCTGTGAGGCGCGACAGCCGACTGACTGACCCATTTCCATTTTCCTAATCTCCAAAGGACCAAAAAGTTTCTCAGTTCTTACCTTCTTGTGTGACCGAATCGCGATTGGTAACCTTGCTCTCTCTCTCTCTCTCTCGCTCCATCGCATTTCCAGACAAAAGGTTCGCCCGAATCGTCCCTTTTGGCTTCTGATTTTTGAAGCTTCCACTGGAAGCCTTCCAATGAAAGAGTCAAACTTTCAAAGGCTTAAAACTAAAGAACGGTATTTTGTATCGGTTACTTTTTTAACTTTCTTTAAATTCTTTTTTTTTTCTAATCCTCAATAGTCGATACTAGGCCCTCACACACATAGGCTTACTACAAATTCAAAATATTATTTATTTATTTATTTAATAGATTAATACTTTTAGTAGATTAATACTTTATTTATTTAGTAGATTAATGATTTTTTTTATATAGCAAACTAACATTTTGTTTTTTAGTAGATTAACAAACGTATTTGATAGCCCTTGCCAGACTGCCAATCCTTATCTCACGGTTCCACGGAGCACCATTTCCTTACACTTTACTCCTTTATCTGCATGCGGGTACATCTTTTTTCTTTATAAAAATTTTATATTAGTATTCATCATATTATCTATATATTACATATATTATTATACTAATTGTGTATGATTGTATGTATGATTTAAGTTTTTTTTTTTTTTATAGCATTATGTGTTTTAATAAATTGTTTGATTTTCAAATTTAAATGGTTTGATTTTAATTTGAGACCTTATTATTAGAATCTATAAAGTTTATCTAAGTTTCTAACATTATTTTATATGTTTCAATTTGATTTTAAATTTAGGTTCATGAATGATGTCTAAATTAAAAACTATCGACTTATTCTTCAAAAGAAAAGAAGTCGATCTTCCAAAAAATTCTTCTAAAATTCCAAGGCTTGAACCTGAGAAAAATCATGATCTTAACTCTCCAATTTTGGAATATGAAGGAATTCATTTTACATCGTCAACACTTAATTCTAAAGAAATTGATATATCTTCTCTACAACGAGATCCAGGATTACATCCTTCTAAATGGGATTATCCAGTCAATCAGTGTGATAAAATAAGAATAGCTTATTTAAAAATGGGTCCATATCAAATACATCTCTCAAAATATCCATTTTCTGGTTCTGTAAAGCATCATTGTCGCTTTCAAGCTTCATGGTCTGTACAATTTGGATCTTGGTTAGAGTATTCTACATCAAAGGATGCTGCATATTGTTTACCTTGTTATCTTTTTACAATAAAAGCATCTCAACATTCTGGATGAGATATATTTACTGTCATGGGATTTAGAAATTGGAAGAAGATTAATGATGGAAAACATTGTACTTTTTTGAATCATATTGGGAAGGATCATTGTTCTTGTCATAATAATGCTGTGAAATCCTGTAAGGATTTATTGAAACAATCACAACATATTGATAAAGTATGAATGCATAAAGTTCTGAACAAATTCTCAATAATCGACTCCGAGTAAAAATATCTATTGATGTTGTTCGATGGCTTGCATTTCAAGGATGTGCCTTTAGAGGTCATGATGAGACCCTTGATTCAAAAAATCGAGGTAATTTTCTAGAGATACTTAAACTCTTGGCTTCATAGAATGACATAGTTGGAAAACTTGTTTTGGAAAATGCTCATAAATCCTCAAAGTATACTTCACCCCAAATTCAAAAAGAGATTTGAGAAGTTATTGCAAAGAAAGTGAGAAATAAAATTCATGAAGATGTTGGGGATTCTCGATTTTGCATTATTGTTGATGAGACACGAGATGAGTTTAAAAGTGAGCAAATGACTATAATATTGATATTTGTTGAAGTTGATGGTTTTATATAAGAACCATTTTTTGATCTTGTATATGTTAAAGATACATCGATATTGATTCTAAATAATGAAATATTCGTCGTTCTTTCTCGTCATTGTCTTGATATTCCAAATATTCGTAGACAAGGATATGATGGTACTAGTAATATGCATGGTGAATGGAACGGATTGCAAGCATTATTTCTTAAAGATTACTCATATGCATACTATGTTCATTGTTTTGCTCACCAATTACAGTTAGCATTAGTCGCTGCATTTAGAGAGGTGGTTTTTGTTTATGAGTTTTTCTCAAATTTAAACTTTATTATAAATGTGGTGGGCACTTCATATAAACGTCATGATGAATTGCAAGTTGCTCAAACAACACATATTGAACATATGATAGCCATTGATAAACTTGAAAGTAGAAAAGGAGCTAACCAAATTAGCACTATCAAATGACCGGTGATTCTCGTTGGGGTTCGCATTTTTATTCTATTTGCAGTCTACTGCGAATGTTTGAAGCCACTTGCTTGGTGCTTGAAACCATAAGCAAGTGGCTTCAAACCATAATAAAAGAATGATCCACTTACTCTCAACGCAGGGATGCAAATGCTGCTTATAAAATGATTACCTCATTCCAATTCATATTTACTTTACATTTAATGAAGGAAATCATAGGTATTACTGATGTTCTTTGTCAAGTTTTGCGGCAAAAATCTCAAGATATTTTGAATACCATTAATATGGTTTCTACTACAAAAGGACTTATTCAAAAGTTAGAAATGAAGGTTGGAAAAATCTACTTGAGAATATTGTCTCTTTTTCCAAGAAATTTAATATTGACATTCTAGAATTGAGCTCTCATTATGTACAAGGTCGTGGTCACCAACAACGAGATCACATTACAATAGAGCATCATTATCATTTTGAAATATTTAATGCTACTATATATTTTCAAATGCAAGAGCTTGATAATAGGTTTGGCGAAAGAATGACAAAGCTTTTAACCCTTAACTCAGCTTTGGATCCAAAGGATGGGTATAAATCCTTTAATATTGATTATATATGTTGTCTTGTGGAAGAGTATTAACTTCTTGATTTTTCTGAGAATGAGAAAATCAATTTAAGGTTTCAATTGAAGCATTTTGAAGTTGATGCGTTTATCAATCCAATATTTCAAGATTTGAGATCCATTACAGATTTATGTCGAAGATTGGTAGAGACAGAGAAATCAAAGACATACTATCTTATTGATAGATTGGTTCGTCTAATTTTGACTCTTCCAGTGTCTATAGCAACCAATGAACGAGCATTTTCAGCTATAAAGATTGTTAAGACAAGGCTTCGCAACAAGATTGAAGATGAATTCTTAACAAATAATTTAGTTATCTATTTTGAAAGAGAAATAGTTAAGAATTTTGATTTAGATTCAATACTTGATGATTTTGTTTGTTTAAAAGAATGCAAGTTACAATTTTAGACATTATGTATTTCTTTTGTTTAATATATTTGTATGGTTGTTTTTATATTATTTTAATGATATATTGTTATTGACATATCAAATACTTCTTTTTTTTTTTTTTTTGAAATGGCTATGATTTTCATTCATAAGAAAGTTTTGCATCAGGGCAAGCAAACACCACGGCTTGATGGATTACAAAACGTTACAGCATTTCTCTTGACACAATGGCCATAATACAACTAGGAACTTCTTCAATATCGTAGATGTCTTCTGAGCCTTCCAGGGCAACCTTTGCAAGTTGATGAGCTGCACTATTAGCCGTTCTATAAGTGTGTGAAGGAGTCCAGGTTGTAGCTGAGTCTAGGATTTTTCAAGAGTCATCAACAAAGCAGCCTCCTAGACTCCAATTAGATGTGTGATTCTGAAGTAGCTGGACTACTTGCTTTTAGTCCCCTTCTAGACAGACTTGTTTCAGGCCCATTTCTTGACAAAAAACTACAGCTAGCAATAGTCCATAGGCCTCTGCATCGAAAGGATTCCCTCTAAATTGCCTTGATGCTCGAAGAGCACCAATGACTAAGCTTTAGTGATATCTGATAATGACTCCTAGGCCAATTATTCCTTCACCCTTTTTTACTGCTGCATCCCAATTAACCTTGAATTGACCCTGAGGAGGTTTGGTCCACTTGTGAACTACTGGTGGGATCTGGTTTAGACCTGGTTTAGGGTTTGTGGTTAAGGTTTTATAAGCTAGTAGGTCAGCTCTGGCGTGTTGGGCTAGGAACGTGGGGTGTTTGAATCCTTTTCCATGCAGAAATTCATTCCTTCTGGTCCAAATCCCTCTGAATGTGATTGCCACCTCTTCCCACTTTGCAGTATCAAGACTTGCCACTAATTCAGACCATATGTCAAACATCAAATCACTATGGACGATCATCTTTTGCACCTTCTTCCAGCCTTGGTTCCACACATCTTTTGCTGCAGCACAACCCCACATTACATGGCCTGAGGTTTCAGATACTTGCATGCAAATTGGACATAGACTATCTGAGATGATTTTCCACCTCTTCAAGTTGGCTAGGGTGGGTAGGGCCTCACTACAGGCCCTCCAAATAAACATTTTAACAGCGGGAGCTATCTTTAGTTTCCATAGTGCTTTCCAAACTCCTTGGTCTTTTGATCTATTTGAGTTTTTCCCTTCCAAGTTATTAATCATGTCTCTGTGAAGATGGTACCCACTCTTGACAGTGTACATGCCATTGTTTGTTAACCTCCATATCCTCATATCCTCTCTTACACCAACACTGATAGGAATGGACTTAATGGCTTCCACTTCTTCTGCTGAGAATAGTTCTTGAAGTAGGGGTTCTCTCCATCTCATCTGGTTGGGTTCAATTAGGTCACTTACTGTCTGGTAGTTGCAGTTTTGTATCTGAGGGGAGTTGACTTGATATTCTGGGAGGGAAGGGATCCAACAGTCAGACTAGATGTTGACACTGTGTCCATTGCCTATTCTCCACAGCAGACCCTTTCTAAGTAAGCTTAGCCCTGCATGGATGCCTCTCCATGCAAACAAGGGGCTCCTGCCCAATGGTGATTCCATAAGATCCATCTGGCTAAAGTACTTCTATTTGAGGATCATAGAAACCAGTGAAGAGGGGTTTTGTAGGATTCTCCAACCTTATTTTGATAACATAGCAAAGTTAAAGCTTCTGAAATCCCTGAAACCAAGCCCACCCGATTCCTTTGAGTAGCTGATTTGTTTCCAGCTTACCCATTGGATTTTTGATGTGTCTTTATTATACCCCCACCAGAATTTTCTAAGTAATTGGTTCAACTTTTTGGTGATGGAAGCTGGTAAAAGGAAGATTCCCATTGAATATGTTGGGATGGTTTGTAGTACTGCCTTGAGAAATGTTTCTTTTCCTGCAACTGAGAGATTTTTTGTCTTCCAATTTGTTACTCGAGCCCAAGTCTTGTCAATGAGTGAATGGAATGCAGCCACCTTGGTTCTTCCCACCACAGCAGGCAAACCCAGATATCTCTCAAAAGAGCCCTTAGATTTTACCCGTGCCATCACTAGGATTTGGTGATGTGCCTCTTTCCTAGTGTTCTTGCTGAAAAAAATAGAGGATTTCTCTTTGTTAAGCATCTGACCTGAGGCCTTTTCATAGAGAGCCAGTATGTTTAGCAACTTATAAAGCTCCTTGTTGTTGGCTTGGCAGAATAAGAGGATGTCATCTGCAAAAAAGAGATGACTCACTGTGATTGGGCTTCTACCTAAAGGGACACTTGTGATATCCTTGCAAAACTCAGCTCTATTAAGTAAGGATGTGAGAGCTTCAGCACAAATGATGAATATGTAAGGAGATAAGGGGTCTCCTTGTCTAATACCCCTCGTGGGCACAAATTTCTGTTGAGGCTCACCATTGACTAGGATAGAGTAAGACACTGATTTAAGGCAATTTTGAACCAAATTGATCTAGTGTTGAGGAAATCCCATCTTAAACATCACAGCTGTCACAAAATCCCACTTTACTCTGTCGTAAGCCTTACTCATGTCAAGTTTGAGTGCCATGAACCCTCTCATCCCTTTCATCCTTGATGTCATTAAGTGTAGTACCTCATATGCAATAAGAGTGTTGTCTGAGATGAGTCTCCCAGTTATAAAGGCACTTTGGTTCAAGGAAATTATGTTGGGCAGTATTCCTTTTAATCGGTTTGCTAGAGTTTTTGACACAATTTTGTAGAGGACATTACAAAGACTGATTGGTCTGTACTCAGCCACTTTCTCAGGTTTTCTAACCTTTGGGATCAGGGTAATATAGGTATCATTAACCTCTTGTAGGGAGGCCTCTTGGTTTAGGACTTGGAGGGCAAAATCACAGACTCCCTTTCCCACTACTAGCCAATGTTGTTGATAGAATTGGGCTGGGAACCCATCAGGACCAGGTGACCCCAAGGGGTTCATTTGAAATGATGCATTGGTGACCTCCTCAAGGGTAAAAGGTTTCAGGAGATTGTTCTTCATATCTTCAGTGATTCTGGGCTCTAGTGCATATAAACATTCCTCTATGTTAGAAGGTGAAGAGGTAGTAAAAAGAGAGGAGAAAAAACCTGTGAATACACCTCCTATGGCCTCCTGTTCAGTGACATCTCGCCCTAACTAGTACTTGATGGATTTTATGGTGTTTGTTTTCCTTCTTTGGGTTGCCTGCATATGGAAAAACTGGGTATTTCTATCTCCATACTTGAGCCAATGTTGTTTTGCTCTCTGTCGCCATGTCAGATCTCTTTCTGCAAATGAGAGCTCAACCTCCTTTTGTAATTGTTTCATGGCATCCACATGTTGCCCTGTGCCACTGTTTTGAAGTTGACTAATCCTGGCCAGTTTCTGTGCTGTATCTCTTTGGTCGTTGTCTTTGCTTTTTTTCCTCCATTGCACCAAATCCCTTTAGCATATTCTAAGCTTGTGTCTCATTGAGCTGGCTTCACTACCTCCATGCTGGCCTTTTTCCCATGCCTCTGTTACAAATTTATGGCAGTCATCTCTTAATTCCCATGCAGCCTCATACCTGAAGATTAAGCCACTCTTGTTCCTTTTATAGTTTAGGTTCTGTTTGTTGATGTATAATGGTGAATGGTCAGAATTAACAGCAGGTAGTATAGTACACGATGCCAAATTATGTAAGTCATTCCACTCCTTATTTGCAAAGGCTCTATCAATTCCTTCTTTTATGAATTCATTCCCACATCTGTTATTGGACCATGTGTACTTCTGCCCCCGAGATTGGATATCATTTAGGCCACACATTTCAACCACCTGTCTGAACTCCTCTATCTATCTGTATGGCCTGTTTGCCCCTCCAAGTTTCTCCTTCTTGTGGAGAATTTCATTGAAATCCCCTGCACACAGTCATGCCATAAGGTGGAGGGTTTAAGCATTTGGAGTAAATGCCAACTCCTACTCCTCTTAGTTGCCTCTGGGTGGCCATAAAAGTCTGTGAATTGCCAAGTAGGACCACTTTCCTCATCCTGCACTAGAGCATTGATATGCCACCGTGAGTAACTAATAACTTCCACATTCCATTCTTCTTTCCACAACAAGGCTAGCCGTCCACTAAGGCCCACACTATCTACTGCCAGGCAGTTATCAAACCTTAATTTCCTTCTGACCATGTCCATTCTTTTAGTATTGCATTTAGTTTCCACTAGGAAGACTAAAGATGGGATCTTATCCTTGGCTAATTGCCTAAGTATTCTAACTGTCCGAGGGTTCCCATGCCCTCGGCAATTCCACACTAAGATACTCATTGTGGTTGGCAGGGCTGGGGCCAGCCTCTGCCAATGGGGTACAGTTTTCATTAGTCTCTTCAGTTTTCTTTGGTTTTTTGGGATTGTGGTCACTATAATTCTTATGCCTCTTCCTTTCTCTATCTTCCCTTCTCCCATTTCTCAGGTTATAGTTTGTCAGATCAGCAAGAGGCTCACCTGAGGTTCTTTCTGTTTGGATGTGTTTCCCTCGAGCTTTCCTTTTTCCACTTCCCAGCTTTTGGCCTCTTGTCACTTGGTTCAAGTTCATTGTAGTCCACTCTTCCTGGTAGAACACCACTCAACTTGGCCCTGACCTGGGCCTTTGTGTTGCAATTTCCATGCTTTATGTCAAGTTCCAGGGTTGATTTTTCTGAGTCTAGTTCCATCCTAGTGGGATATCCCATCATTTCTTGACCCTCAGGTCTAGCTGCAAAGATGTGCACCTCATGCAGTTCCAGGGGTTGTTTTAGTATCTGGTTTTGACTTTCGACTAAACCTTTTTGTAAGTTCATGCTGTTTTGGGGTTCTGTGCTTTCCTTTCCTGAGCAACCTTTTGTCAACCCATGCCCTTCTGTCAACCCATGCCCTTCAGGGTCTAGCGGGTCCTTCTCTGCTTATCAACTGTAGCCTTCTTCTGTTCACTTGAAAGTTCATGTTGCTCTACCTGCTCCTTCGAGCCAGGTTTTCCCCCTTCATCTCTCCATCTTCCTCCCTGCCGATCCCGTTGATATTGTTTATGATCCTCTAAACCACCATATTTGTGGTTGTCGAAGATATTAGTGTTCTTGGGATGAGCTCTGAGCCAGGCTCCAAATTGCTGCACTATTTGCTCTTCACCTTGATGCTCAAACCGCGATCTCGAGCAACTTTTTCCTCTATGATTCAGCACACCACAATGGAAGCAAAAGTTCTGGAGTCTTTCATATTTGAAAGAGATCCAGTGCTTCTGCTTATAAACATTAACCACTTCCCTCTCAATAGTGGTTTATGAAGGTTCACAGCCACCCTTATACGCATACATCTTCCCCATGCTAATCCTTCAAAGTCTACTTCCACTCTGATCACATGACCAACTGATGAAACAAACTGGATCCCAAGGTCTTCGTTCATTGCTGCAAGTGGCAAGTTGTGTAGTTGCACCCAAAATGGTTCAAACTCAAAACGTAGAGCATTAATCGAGACAGATTCATCAACCTCCAGTAGGGTCAATAAGCTTCTGCCGTAGAACCATGGCCTTCCACTCAGAACTTTTTCTTTGTCTTTTATACATTGAAATTCAATCAGCAAGCATTGGTCACCTAGTTCCTTGAATCTTATCCATCCCTGTAACCTCCATATTTGAGACATAGTTAATCTAAAGGCTTCACTGTTAACAATCTTTTCAGTTAAAGCTCTTCCAATGATGCTATGTTTCCCACGTCTGCCTCCCTCCACATCTTCTTATGGTCTGACATGGAAGAAAGAACTTTCCTCTTTCGAAAGGTGTAGTCTCTCCCATCGGTTAGCAAGTTCATCTACCTCCATTCTATTAGATCCCACGTTGAAATTGACTCACAAAATGTGAGACTTAAGCTTTTGCCCAAGGCAGAAGCACTGGAACCTCACTCTATCTCCCAAGAGAAGAGAAGGCACTCCTTATCAAATACTGTTTTAATACATAAGTTGTATTAAATGTATTTTATTTTTATTGTAAATCTTCCTATCAGATTATTATATATCGTAAAAAAATATATATATAAAAGTAGAACAAAAAAAATATTTTATATATATTGTTCTAGCTTTGTTTGGCCCCTCCTAGAGTAAGTTCCTGACTCTACCACTCGTAGAAGGAATTGAGAATTGATAAAGAATTTTGAGTTCTTTGTTCTCATAATTTATTCTAAAATCTCATTTTTATCTAATATTATCCCTCCATTAGTCCCCCCCAAGATAGAACTCCTGGGTCTTCCATTGCTTGCTGCTGTACTCTTTTTCGTCTAAAATAGTCCTTTTGATCACTAAATTTTGATCACAAAAACTCGTTTATCTTATAGTAACATATCAATTCAAAGTAACATTAACGATGCAATGGACTTATCCTGGTCAATAATGTGTTCTTCGCAAAGATCCTAAGACATCCTTTGAAAAAAACCATGCGCGAGCAAAAATATTGCAAATAACAAAGTTTCAATTACTAAGACACACAAACCTTCTGTCTCGTAGTTTTGCAATGCATGCGTGAGCAACCTAAAAGACTCCATGCCCCCAAGTATTTTACTTCCTACTTACCAAGTCAACACATCATCTCCCTTCTAAGACAAAAGTTGATTAGCCCACAACAATTCTAATACCCTCATGAAATGCACAAATGCTAAGGTCTAGTTTGATTTCACAAAACTTTCAAACCATTTCATCTTATCTCAATATCTAAATACCGTTCAAATATAAATATTTTTCAATTTTAAAATTTTAATTTTTTTAACATTTTCATCTAATCATTACAACTTTTCCAAACTTCCAAACAAAATATGAAAAACAATTCAACTTTTTCAAATCTAAAAATAAAAGTAATATCAAAAAATTAAACTCTAACCCTCATTTAACTTTATAATTTTTTTATTTAATTTTTCTCTATCTTTTTCCAAAATCTCATAAATATCTTATCTCAAATTATTTCACTACTATTTACAAATTATTTCACTATTATTCACAAATTTTTAATATCATCTCCTACGTGTAATGGAACAAGGCCTTTTGCTCTCATTTATATTTCCAGGGCACTCGTTGAGGTTACGAACACTTTTACTTCCATGATGCTCTCATGGGGGGCACTAGTACTTTTGCTCTCTACAGTACTTGCTTGGGAGTGAGCACTTTAGCTCTCCTGATGACATTGACAAAATGCTTAATCAAATGGGTCTCGTGAGCAAAAATAAGTTTTGTTTCATGATTGTGAGTTTTACCATGAACAAATTTAATTAAAGCAATCTGAAAATGTATGTAATATCCGATATAAAATTGCATGTAATGATGGAAGTCAGTACCTCAGTAATATATGGTTTTTCTGTTTATATATTTATTGTTTTAAGTGATGCCATGTATCTGAGTCGACTAATTCCCGACTTGTATTGACTCTGAGTAATGGCACTAGTCTTCTGCTTCGTGGGAGTAAGCCCCAAGCTCCATAGGAAAATTCCTTCGTTGGGTTGACTGTTGTGCTTGTAATCAAGCTAGTCCAACTGCTGAGGAGTGCAGACTGTAATTTGTCGGCCTTACTACTTGCAGTATCTCAGATTCCTTGATTCCCCAACTCGCAAAACACATGTTGGGCCCAAATATCTCCTATTCTGATTTTACCTTATACCCAACACAAAATGATAAAGGAAAAGGCCCAAAAACAAAGAGTAGATAGAAAAGAGGCCATTGGCCCACTTTGCTCGGGTCCAATTTGTTCAAGGGTAAAATTAAGGCATTATCTGTGTAACAAGGTACACTCGGATATTGGTAAACATTTCTTTTTTAAACATTACTCAAATATAAAAAAAATTAATTAATTTTTTATATTCATCTTTTTTATCTAATAATTACACAACTTTATGAAACTTTCAAATAAAACACAAAAAACAATACAACTTTTTCAAATTTCAAAACAAAAAGAATATTATAAAATTAAAATTGCATTAAAATAATTTTTAATTTTATAATATTTTTATTCAAATTTTCTTTTTCTTTTTTTAAAATTCAATAAAATATTTTAATTTAAACTATTTTATTACTATTTACAAATTATTTTATTATTATTTACAAATATTTTAAACGAGCCTTCATTCTTAAATGAATAGGGGCATTACCGAACACGCGAACTCTCAATCTGTTGGACCAATCGAGGCTAATTAATATGTTGTAACTAATTTGGCTGCAGTGGAGAAGTCTGCTTTTAGCCTTGCAATCAATTTTAGGCTTCTAGCATTGGACTAACCCAAAATTTATCCAATATGAAAGGAGGGGGAAGCACACAATGCCAGCCCTACCATGGAGGAGCGTGGCCCATCTCAGATCCAGTCGGGGATGTCATGGTAAACATGAAGCAGTGAACCATGTTAACATTGACTCAAGACAAACAATGGTATACCATTTTACAGCAGAGTAATCTAAGATGTAGTCGTAAATTACGTAAATATTGTATTTTTTTTTTTTTTGAAAAATAGTGAGGTTTAATATTAAAAAATTAAATTTTTTTATGTAAACTTTGCATTTACTCATTATTTTTAAAAGAATTATATGATATTTACGTATTCTAAAATTATAAATATCATTTTTCTTTATCCTTATACACACAGAAAAATTATTCCGATTAAAAAAAATGGAGAACACCGAACAATACATTAATTTTGCCAACTATTGGTTAATTTGTTTTTTCTGTATAATTTTTCAGTATGTCTTAGCCACCATTTATGTCATTTATATAGATATGCAAGATTTAAGTTTTTAAGTTTTTCTCGCAAATCAAGTTATGTTGTGTGAATTATATAAAAGATGTAGGTCTTGTTTGAATAGTGAGATGTGATGATATATGAATAGTAGTGAAATAGTATGAGTTAAGATATTTTATAAGATTTTGATAAAGGAAAGAGAACATATTGAATAAAAATATTAAAATATTATTATAATATAATTTTTTAATATTAATTTTGTTTTGATATTTGAAAAGTTAAATTATTTTTTATATTTTATTTGAAAGTTTTAAAAAGTTGTAATGATTGGGTAATAACTAGATGAAAAAGTTAAAAATTTGAAATATAAAAGTATTTATGTTTGTTAGGGGTGATGCCCGCATATATGGGAGTGGGGTCACCCCTTCTCTGCACCCCGCATATGCAGGGGGTGGGTTTTCCACCCGCACACCCCACACCTGGAGGCAGGGGCTGGGGTCGAACATCCCATTTGCCCCACCCCTACACACCTCTAGGATATAAATACCCACTGGATTTAAAAAATATTTTTGGATCCAAATTATTATATAATTTAAATTAAAAATTAAAATTTATATATATAACAATAATTTAAAAACTGATACAAAAACTATGTTATCAGATTTTTAAATTTTGTTAGACTTGTGAGCAAGAGTGTGCAATAAATTAGCATAGGAGGCCAATCATATATAGGACTCTAAGGCCATAGAAGAGTTTTACTTAAACAATATGAGACTTAAGTTCTAACACTTTTGTAAACAAGTCTAATAAATTGTAATATATATTTATATATATAATTTGTAAATTATAAATTAAAAAATATTAGTAGGGGGCATGGTGGGGTTGGGCATTGCCTACCCTCGCCCTTGCTAGGGAGCTAGATGCGGTGTAGGTGGCCCTGCCATCTACAATTGGCGGACAAGAGTCTGCATCCGGAGGCGGGGCGAGTTAGGGGGGTACGGGGCTCCGCTGCCCACCCCTAGTGTTTGTGATATTTGGGCATTAAGATAAAATGAGATGAAGAATTGAGATTAAATACTATTACTACTGCTATCCAAATCATATTATTATTTTTATATAATTCATTAGAGTACTTTCGGCAAATAAAATTTTGTTTTCTTCTCTCACATCCCTCATTATATATTGACCCGCATGGACAATTTAGTTTGAAGACGAAAGAGTTTGGACTTTGTGGGCTCAAGAAGCCCCAATCTTTCAAAGTGATTATGGTCGTGATTATAATTTATGGGTCTTGACAATCTTTAAAACAGATTGGGCCCGAGAAGTTGCCCTCATCCAGCAGCTAAAACATGCACAGACGCCGAATGGATGGGTTCCTCACAACATCCAACATTGTAGTACTGAATTCAAATTTTGTTTCCAGTTTTGTCGTATATTTGCACCATCTTATGGTTTTGCAGAGTAGCTGTCAATACGAAAGAATACAAAAAAGAAATGGATTCCACTGTATCAGAAAGCAAAACATGAATCATGATGGCCCACCAATTCAATAACTTCTCTCTATCAAACTCATAGACACAGCTAACAGTTTGCTCGCATTTTCACAAAATCGTTTGCAATTATATTCGGAACAAATTTGGCTTTAAATTAGAGAGATATTTAATCAAGAAAGTTTTACAATATTTAATAATATCTGAAAAAATTATATGAATAACTATAAATATTGTAGGAAAATGCTAGTCTTCCTTCTGGGCTCCTCAAGATTTCTTTTTCTTTTTTAATTTCTTTTACTTAATAATTAAGGAATATTTTTTTAATAATAATGTAATTTTTGTAAAAAATATTTAAAAGTATTAAAAAATACATGAAAAAAATAGCTAAAAAATATAAATGAAATGCACTAACAGAACCCAGAGAGAACTCCAAGCACTAACCGTAGAGCCATCCAATATTGTAACACCCACTTTATACGCCTATATCTTTTCCAATAGATTCTTAAATTCAGATTAGAAGTTAAAAAAAAAAAAATATATATATATATATATATTGTTTTTCCAATTATGTTAGAACCCCACTTGGAAAAATCTGGGGCAGTCATATCCAGAAAAAAGGTGGTGGGACATAAAGGCCCCTTGGTCAGTTTATATGGAATATTTTCCTCTGCCATGTGAGCAGCGAAGAATTTATAGAGGAAGGGTGACCCATCCAAAAACCTTTAAAAAGGGAGAGGCAGCTCTTAAATATTATTGAGGGATGTGGGGGCTATGCCCTTCCCTCGAAGTCATTCAACCCTCCAAGTTGTAGGACTTTTGAACTCAAAAGGCAGGAACATTTTTGTGGGGGCATTTGAATTGGCCCTACTGCTCTGTAAGTGTGAGCTGTTGAGGCACATGCTTAAGGACAAAGGGCAATGAGGTTTTGAATTATTAGCACCAAACAAAAAAATGTGAAGGGAATTGCACATGTTTGTTTGTTGCCTTTTTATTTTATTTTCTTCCATGAGAACAAGTTTGAACTGTAAAGCGCATGAAGTGTAGACATGTGCATGGTGACTGAGAACAGACTCAGTTGGAGAATTTATTGCTTGCTTCCACCCATATTTTGATTCCTCTATCGAAAATTCTACTTGTAAGCCGGTCTATCAATTTAACACCACACTCCGTGACGTGGCGAATTCGATCTAGTCGCCACGTCACAGTTTCAGATCTGCCCCTTTAGATTCACTCCCAGACACCGAAAAACTTTCTCCCTCCTGCTTGAACCCTCTATTTTGAAGCTGTGTTTCTTTTCTACGTACTGTAAGGTTTTATAGACGATGTTGAGGTCGCCATGCATACAACCTTCTACTGCTATCCTCATCTCTGTGGAATCCAATCGTTGGACAGAGAGAGTTGAGGGAAAAGAAATATGGGTTTAACGGTCAAGCAACAAAAGTTTTTGGGGGTTTGGGGCATTGAAATTTAATTTTGGTGTGATTTGTGCAGTGTAGGAAACGTGAATTTGTCCCAAGTGATGCCCTTTTTTTTCCAGATTTTTTTTTTTTTTTTTTTTTGGAGGATGCCGTTTATGACTTTGGAAGCAAGTGATGTCGTCCATAGCCTGAAAGTAGGGGAGCAACCCTCCAACACCACCTACGATTGTCCCAATTGAAAAAACACGAAAGAATTTAAATGAAGTTCTAAAACCATCTAAAAAATGAACAAAGTTACAAAACCATCCCAAAGAACTTAAACGTTGTTGGATTCTCGCTGTGCTACCAAAGAGGGGGGGATGCAAGTCATGCCTTCGGAGCAACTACAATAGGGCAACGGCACAAGGTGCACAGAGAGAGGAAGAGAGAAGAGAATTGTCTACGAGACGGCAGCCGGCAGACGATTTTTGGTTCGGCGAGCTGGAGGGGCGACGCTTTGGGGGGAGCACGCAAATTGGAAGATTTGGGAATTATGTTGATTTTATCTTAACTGGGTAAAACATTGGCGTTGTACTGAAGCATTAAAAAAAAAAAGGCCATGTTGGCAGAGTGTGGTGTAAGTTACTGTACAAGCTTAAGTATAGCATAATTCTTCCTCTATATATGCATCAGCTTCGTGATTAGAATTAGAATACTAATAAATACAGTCATAGGTTCAATGCTGAGTCGGAAAGCACTGAAGCATAATTAAAAATAAACAAGGGATTTTGGAGCACAATTATCATTGGTATAAAAGTATTCCATTGTGATTGCAAAGGAACAAAAATGAGAGAGACATATTAACAAGATTCCAAAGTAAATTAGACGAAAAATCTCATCCACTCCTCTTACCGAAAATTAGAGATGGAAATTTGTATGTGTCATTTTAAATCATTGAGTATTTAATAAAGTGGATCAATTCTAACTCAGCCTGTTTAATTAAATATATCATAAAGAAAAATTCAAATACAATTTATGTAAATAACGGATGACACAATACGATTTGCATAACCTGTTTAATAATCAACTCTTATTAAAGATATCTGTATAAATATTTCAAAATTATAATGAGATTCATGATAAAATATTATATAATAAATTTCCAAACCAATGATACTTAAGAAGATAATATATCCAAAAAAATAAGATTACATATACACAAATATCTAAATAAAAGAGGCTTGTGCTTTTTATTCTCTTTTATTCCCAAAACTTAAATTGATAGAAAAATATAGATTTTATTATTTATTTTATATCTTAACATTCTCCCTCTTGTGTCAGCCAAACTCCCCCTCAATGAGTAGTCCAACACGTGTAATATTTAATTAAATAGAGTAGAGTGTAGTGTTAGGGTTCGAACTTAGGACCTCTGCTCTGATACCATGTAAAATTATTATTTATTTCAAAAATTTAAGCTGATGGAAGAGGTAGATTTTATTATTTATTTTATATCTTAACAGTTTTAAATTTCTATCCCCATTTTACCCTCACATTTGTGTTGAAATTATGGAGCCAGCCAATTGTACAAACAATTTTAACATGCCATTTAGGGGTGTAATCAACCTAATCTGGTCGATCTTGGAGAAGAATTCTGGATTGGACCATTTTTCCAGTCCACCAAAAGTTCGAACCACTTTCGTTCATTCCGATCAGTCTTATAAGGGTGTTTCGGTCTGGGTTCTTTTTGTCAAGTTTATTATGTGTTTTAATTAAGTAAAATAAATTAATAATGTTAATTAATAGTATATGTATTATCAATAATTAATAGTTAATACTGTTGCAGATGGAGACAAAGAAGTAAACGGTGCCATGCACCGTTTACTATTTTGGCATATAAGGCACCGTTCGGTGCTTTTGTTAGGCACCTCCCCACCTCTTCCTAAAATCATGCAACAAGTTGCTGCATAGTTCTGATATGCTCTCCTATAAATAGGAGAGCTTAAGTGAAGAGTAGTGTGCAGCGTGCAGACAGAGAGTGGGAGAGACAGAAGAGAGAAACAGAGAGTCGGTGAGAGAGAGTTTCTGTAAAAATATTTTCATAGTGAAATTACAGCTTCTGTGGACGTAGGCAGTTGCCGAACCACGTTAAATTTCGTCCCTCCTTTATTTAGATTCGTTTCTGGGCCAAAACAGCTCCCAACAACTGGTATCAGAGCACCGGTTCAATCTGTCCGAAAATTCAAGTTGTTCAAAATCAATTTTTGACAACTCCACGGTGTTCCTCGCGTCGAGACGAATTCGTTGCCGCAAACGGAATCGAAAACGGAGGTCGGACGAACCTACACGCGCCTCTAGAAGATCGGCGCGTGCATCTGCTGCAAATCCACGCGCACCACGCGCTCCAGAGGTTGAAGACGCGTGCAACACACGCTCTCACGCGCCCCCACGCGCGCCAGAGGTTGAAGACGCGTGACGGACACGCGCTTCACGCGCCCCCACGCGCCCTACAGAGGTTCTGCGCGTGTTGCACACGCGCCTCACTCTCCCCACGCGCACAGCACTGTAGCGCGTGCGTATCACGCGCCACGCGCACTGTACAGCGCGTGTATCCCACGCGCCACGTGCTTGACCACGCTCACTGTACAGCGCGTGCATCTCACGCGCCAGACAGATCAAGGCCATCCGTTTTTCAGATCTGTTTTTGGCTAGATCTAAGCCATTCGGAGTCCAATTTCGACGATCAAATAGTGCTTTCCAACTATTTGGATCATTCCGGACTCATCCGTACGGTCAAAATTTTGATATTCGGCGTCAATATATTGGATCTGAACCATCCACGTGTTGCAGATCATTTTGGGCTAGATCACGCCAGTTGGAGTTCCATCGCGACGATCAAATAGTGCTGACAAACTATTTGGATCATTCCGGACTCGTTTCCAGCTAATTCGAGTATTTCAGACGTAACGGTGATCTTTGTTTAAATTTGAACTCATGGCTGGAGAAGAAGCTAAAGGTGCTGGTATCGAGAAATTTGACGGTACAGACTTTGGCTACTGGAGAATGCAGATAGAAGATTATCTCTATGGGAAGAAACTACATCTTCCACTCCTAGGAAGAAAGCCAGATGACATGAGCAATGAAGATTGGAGTCTCCTTGATAGACAAGTGTTGGGAGTCATTAGACTAACACTGTCAAGATCAGTTGCACACAATGTGGGAAAGGAGAAGACCACGGCGGATTTGATGAAAGCTCTATCGGATATGTACGAGCAGCCATCAGCCAATAACAAAGTGCATCTGATGTACAAGCTATTCTACTTGAGAATGGCAGAAGGAACTCCAGTTATTCAACATCTGAATGAGTTCAACACCATCATCAATCAATTAGCTTCAGTGGGGATTGAATTTGATGATGAAGTACGTGCACTAATTGCTCTGGCTCAATTGCCAAAAAGCTGGGAGGCCATGAGAACAGCTATTAGTAATTCTTATGGCAAAACAAAGATGAAGTATCAAGAAATCCGGGACCATATTCTTAGTGAGGAAGTTCGCAGAAGAGATACAGGAGAAGCATCAACTTCCAGTTCTGCCTTAAACCTCGAGACGAGAGGTAGAGGAGCCAGTAGAAGTTCAAATCGGGGCAGATCGAAGTCCCGAAGAGGCAGAAGTAAATCAAGGTCCGGAAAACAAGTACAGTGCTGGAATTGTGGCAAGATTGGCCACTTCAAAAATAATTGCAAGGAAGCAAAGAAGAAGAATGAGCATGACTCTGTTAATGCCACAACAGAAGAGCTCCGAGATGCCTTACTCCTTTCAGTCGACAACCAAATTGAATCTTGGGTGTTAGATTCAGGAGCCTCGTTCCACACTACAGCACACAGAGAAATCATGCAGAATTATGTCACTGGTGATTTCGGGAAGGTGTACTTAGCAGATGGTGAAGCGTTGGAAATCGAAGGCATGGGAGATGTACCAATCAATCTGCCCAATGGAAGTGCATGGTTGCTACAGAAGGTGCGACATGTTCCTAAGCTCATGAGGAACCTGATTTCTGTAGGACAACTTGATGCTGATGGGCATTCGGTACTATTTACCAGTGGCACGTGGAAGATAACAAAAGGAGCTATGGTAGTAGCTCGAGGCACAAAAACAGGTACTCTATATATGACTTCAAGCATTAGAGATACTATTGCAATTGCTGATGCAAATGCCAACCTATGGCATCAAAGGCTTGGTCACATGAGTGAAAAAGGAATGAAAATACTATTATCCAAGGGGAAGTTACCAAAGTTGGAATCAACTGATTTCGATATGTGTGAAGGTTGCATTTTTGGGAAACAGAAAAAGGTTAGTTTCCTGAAAAATGGTAGAACTCCAAAATCTACAAAGTTGGAGTTGGTGCACACAGATTTGTGGGGGCCATCCCCAGTCGCTTCTCTTGGAGGATCGCGGTACTATGTTTCCTTTATTGATGATTCAAGCAGGAAAGTATGGGTTTATTTTTTGAAAAATAAATCTGACACATTTGATACTTTCAAGAAGTGGAAAGCCATGGTTGAAAATGAAACAGGCTTGAAGTTAAAATGTCTGAGGTCAGACAATGGAGGAGAGTACATCGATGGAGGGTTCAAAGAATTCTGTGCTGCAAATGGGATTAGATTTCAGAAGACTATTCCCGGGACACCGCAGCAGAATGGCATAGCTGAACGCATGAACAGAACTCTCAACGAACGTGCCAGAAGCATGAGGCTGAATTCAGGATTGCCTGAATGTTTTTGGGCCGATGCAGTTAACACTGCAGCCTATTTGATTAATCGGGGACCTTCAGTTCCCTTAAAGTTTGATCTACCAAAGGAAGTCTGGAGCGGAAAGAAGGTAAATCTTTCCCATCTGAAAGTTTTTGGCTGTTTATCATATGTTCACATAGATTCTTCTGATCGTAACAAGTTAGAAGCCAAATCTAGAAAATGTTTTTTCATCGGTTATGGTGATGAAGAATTTGGCTATCGATTTTGGGATGATAAAAATCGCAAAATCATCAGAAGTAGAAATGTGATTTTCAATGAGCAGATTCTGTACAAAGCTAGGTCACAAGCTGAACCTGAGGAGCAGCCAAAGAAACCTGAGGTTGTTGACTTTGATGTTACTCGAGTCAACACTGATCAGAACGAGGATCAAGAGAATGATGATCCACAGATCGAACAACGTACACCACTCACTGTTATTCGAAGATCTTCAAGGACAATCAGGCCACCACAGCGGTTCTCACCATCTCTATACTACATCTTGCTAACAGATAGTGGTGAACCGGAAAGTTATGATGAAGCTCTACAAATTGAAGATTCGATCAAGTGGGAGAAAGCCATGCAAGATGAGATGAAGTCACTGATGTCAAATCAGACATGGGAGCTAACTAAGCTTCCAAAAGGCAAGAAGGCTTTGCACAACAAATGGGTGTACAGAATTAAGGAAGAGCACAATGGTAGCAAACGCTACAAAGCCAGAATGGTCGTAAAGGGGTTTCAACAAAAAGAAGGTGTTGACTACACAGACATTTTCTCCCCAGTTGTAAAATTGACTACGATCAGGCTAGTGTTGGCAATTGTGGCTGCAGAGAATCTACATCTTGAGCAGTTAGATGTGAAGACTGCATTCCTTCATGGTGATTTGGAGGAAGACATTTATATGCACCAGCCACAAGGATTCTCAGTGAAGGGAAAAGAAAATCTAGTTTGCAAACTGAAGAAGAGCTTGTATGGCCTAAAACAAGCTCCACGACAATGGTACCGGAAGTTTGACAACTTCATGTGCAGTAATGGATTTACAAGACTGCAGGCTGACCATTGTTGCTATATGAAGAACTTTGACAATTCTTATATTATCCTACTGTTATATGTGGATGATATGCTCGTTGCAGGGTCAAGCATCGAGGAGATCAATAAACTGAAGAAGCAGTTGTCAAAGCAATTTGAGATGAAGGATTTGGGTGCTGCAAAACAAATCCTTGGTATGAGAATTATTAGAGACAGGTCTAATGATACTCTCAAACTCTCGCAGGAGGAGTATGTGAAGAAGGTGCTCAAAAGGTTTAACATGGACAAGGCGAAACCAGTGAGCACACCCTTAGCTAGTCACTTTCGACTAACTAAGGATCAGTCGCCAAAGACGGAGGAAGAGCAAGAATGCATGAACAGAATACCCTATGCATCTGCTATTGGTAGTCTTATGTACGCCATGGTTTGTACAAGGCCAGATATTGCACAAGCAGTGGGAGCTGTGAGCAGGTACATGAGTAATCCAGGAAAGCAGCATTGGGAAGCAGTTAAGTGGATTTTGAGATATCTACAAGGCTCTTCAGATACGTCACTATGCTTTACAAAAGCAGGTTTAAAACTACAGGGATATGTAGATGCTGATTTAGCAGGTGACGTTGACAGCAGAAAAAGTACTACTGGATTTGTGTATACGCTGGGTGGTACAGCTGTATCGTGGGCTTCTAAGTTACAGAAGATTGTTGCTCTCTCAACTACAGAATTTGAATACGTTGCTATAACTGAAGCAGGGAAGGAAATGGTTTGGTTGCAGTCATTCTTGGAGGAATTGGGAAAGAAGAATGAAAAAGGCATTCTGCACAGTGATAGTCAGAGTGCTATTTTTCTTGCAAAGAATCCAGTCTTTCATTCCAGAACAAAACACATACAGTTGCGATACCATTTTATCCGATCTCTTCTCGATAGTGGACAGCTGATACTTGAGAAGATTCGAGGAGCAGAAAACCCAGCAGACATGTTTACAAAAGTAGTTACTGCTGACAAACTGAAGCTGTGTATAGCTTCAGTTGGCCTCCGTACTTAAAGGCATGATTTGAAGTTGCTGTGATAATTGCTATGAAGATATGTAGACTCATTTGTCTCCAAGTGGGAGATTGTTGCAGATGGAGACAAAGAAGTAAACGGTGCCATGCACCGTTTACTATTTTGGCATATAAGGCACCGTTCGGTGCTTTTGTTAGGCACCTCCCCACCTCTTCCTAAAATCATGCAGCAAGTTGCTGCATAGTTCTGATATGCTCTCCTATAAATAGGAGAGCTTAAGTGAAGAGTAGTGTGCAGCGTGCAGACAGAGAGTGGGAGAGACAGAAGAGAGAAACAGAGAGTCGGTGAGAGAGAGTTTCTGTAAAAATATTTTCATAGTGAAATTACAGCTTCTGTGGACGTAGGCAGTTGCCGAACCACGTTAAATTTCGTCCCTCCTTTATTTAGATTCGTTTCTGGGCCAAAACAGCTCCCAACAAATACCCTATCTTAAAATTCTCAACCTTTAATATTTTATAAAATCTAAGCATAAATAATTCAGTTAGAAGAAAATTACAAAATTACTTATAATTAGTTAGAATAGAATCACCTGACTACTTGCATTCAATTTATATAAAAATCATATAAAATATTATTTAAAATTTTATATACTGGTCGATCAGGAGTGAAAAACACTCCACCTTGAAACATGACTCGAAAATTGAATTTTTCTACTTTCTTGAATCAAGATTGACTGATTCCTTAATCAGTTTGGTTCGAATCAACCAAAATGGGTCAAATTTTTTAGTCCAAACCGAAATTCTTACATCCCTAATTCCATTTTTGCCCTTAAAATCAAGGGTTCATAATTGTTCTAATTTTTTAACAGTTCAATCATGCCGTACAGGTGTACTTTGAAGATTCGGAGGAAGAGAAGAAAAGGAGGAGAGAGAGAGAAGACAGGAGAGAGGACTTAAGGCAGACTTGATCTTAACTCGCTTAAATCCAACTAGATCAAGATGAATTTTGTCAATCCGGAAGATTTTTTGACTAGACAATAGTAATTTTCGACCTGTTTCAATCCAACGAGCGTTAGTCGGCTACTGCCCAGTGATAACATTTTTTGGCCCCTCCTAAGATGGAAGTCTCAACTGCCGATCGTCAAAGGTTTCTTAGTGGTGGGGAAAAATAATTAGGGCTAGAGTGGGGTTTATATTTTTGTATTTATCAAAAGAAAAAATGAAAATAAATCCAAGATGGCCTCCATCCCTTGATCATCATCACACAAATCTAACCTCAAGCTTCGTAATTTAAGTAACCCATGATCATGATGAAGACGTTGTCTCTAATCCATACAATATTCATGCTTTCTGGTTGGTCATGAGAAAAGCAATAATCAAAAATTAATTACGATTTGATTCTGGTCCAGCTTTTTAGATTGAATCTAAAGGAGAAAAAGTGGAAAAACATGATTCCCCGATATCTATTCCTAACCTCTTATTTTAGGAGTCAGCTTTGCAGGAAACTGAAATGGCTCAGCTCTTGATCGACGCGCGTAAAGTTGCAAATCGAATGATTGGGTGCAAGAAAGCTTAAGAGGGGGCCCTCCAATTTTTGCAAATTTTATTGAATAAGGATGCGCATGTTGTGAAATTAAAGAAAAATGATAAAGAGAATTGAAAGATTGTAATGTAAAAGTAACTTTTTAGGATTTTAATATAATTCATTTCAAATTTTGTATATTTTACAAATGATTTTCAAAACACATTTTTTATAATTATTAAAAGATTAGGAATATCAAAAGGTTGAATTCATGAAATAGAATAATGAATTTAAGAACTCCAATAGTTGATATATGAATAAGTTAGAATAAGAGTAATTTTTTATACCCTTAAATATTAAAAGAAAAAAACAATTTACAATATAATTAAAAAAATATTTTCTTAATTATTAAATAAAAGAAAAGTGTCGGGATCAACTCTACGTGAGAATGGCTTTTTCCATCTATCAAATTCATGTATGAATTTACAACAATATATACAATCATTTTTATAATCATTTACACGACCATATTTTAGATGAAAAATATTTTTATAAAATAACTTATAAAAATATTTTCAATTTAAAATATAATTATATAAATAATTGTACGTGTATTGTTAGTTAATTATTTTATTTATTTTTATATCTTTTCCATCCCTACTCTTCAAATGTTTGTGCTGCAAAATAATGAAGATTGCAACATTAGGACACTTTCCTTCTCTCAAAACTCTTCTCTCTTACGAGATGGGAGAGTCGTTCCCCATTCTCTCCTTCTCTACAAAGTTCAAAGGTAATTGTTAATATATATATATATATATATATATATATTTTGTCATCAAAACAAGATTGATCTATAACTTTTCGGACATTCATGAACATGAACGACCCAACACTCTCCAGCAGATCGATGTTCTTCCAGTTCACACAAAAAAGTTTTCCATCCGATACTTGAGGCTAATGTTCCATTCATGACTGTAAATTAACGAGGTCGAGCTTGTATTGGGTAGTTAAGTTTTGTTCTTTAATTTTTATTAAAACAAGATTTGAGTTCGAGTTTTTCTTCGAGTTGGATTTTCTATTTACAAACAATTTATTATTCTAATAAGTTTGAACTTGTTCATGAAGTGCTCCATTTAGATAAAAAAAAAAATAAAAAAAACTTTTAGATTTTTGCTAATATTTTCATAAAGTATATATATATATATGAAAAATTTTATAACCATACTATCATCACATTTTCATCCCACTAAGAAAAATGTGGTATATTTATGATTTATCACCATTGAATGACCATTTATTGCATGCTTGTTTATCTTTTAGATAATGAATATGTAACATCTTACTTAGTAGGATAAAAGTTGGATGAGAATGTGATGTATAGTATTACTCATATATATATGTTGAGCTTTAATGGAAATATTTTTCTCAAAGAAATATTTTTATATAAGGAAAAGTAACAACATGTTTCTTCCAATGCCAAAATTAGAATAAATATCATCAACCAGCCTTTTATTAAAATCATTGATTTTTTTCTTGTAATATATATATCAATGATTAGATTCATAAATATTCAAGTAATATGTTTAATATTATGAACATGATTTGCCCTGATGTTTTTAAATATTTTCATTATAGATATAGAGATAATAGTATATAAAATAATAGATAATGATAGGCTTACTACTTTCTACCAGCCATTTACTACTCCATAGTATATTTGAAACTTATATTTTTGTTATTATTTTATTTGAAGTATTTTTTTTAACATTAATATTCTTAATCATTAAGAAAAAAATACAATTTCACTAATAGTCACTTCTTTAATCATTAAGTAAAATAATAAAAATAAAAGGAATAGTAAATATGTGGTAAGAGGTAGTAAGCATATCATTATCCTAAAATAATACACACGACATTATTTGATTTTATTTAGAGAGTTGTATCGTTTAATAATTTATTATAATTTTGTGCTCTCCAACAACTTATTTAATAAACTAATTAAGCAGAAATTGAGTATGACAAAGCCAATCGAGTTTGTGTGAACTTTGCTCGTTTTTATTTTTTGTATTTCTACTACACTTAAATATGGATTTCAAAAGTCATGTGGAAGTTAGAACCTCCATGGTACAGGCTTTTCACATCTCAATGTAATCTTGATAATGCTGAAAGTTCAAATGCCAAAGATAAGCATAAGATATGGAAATCAATTTGGCATATGAGGGTTCCAAACAACGTTAAAGTATTTGCATGAAGAGCATGTCAAGATAATCTCCCTTACAAGCAAAATCTATTTGAAAGGAGCATGATAGATAGTGCTGCTTGTTCTTTCTGCAGTTTTCCCACTGAGGACGGTACTCATGCTATATTAAAGTGCCAGGATGCTCAAGCCGTGTGGTTGCAATTGATGCCTGTTTTTATTAATCTATATGCATTTAGAATAGTTATTGATGCAGTCATGTTTCTGTTACACAAAGGGGACCAAGGAATGATGAGCTGATTCTTCTTAATTGCATGGTCTTTATGGCAAAGGCGAAATAAGTGGGCTATCGAGCACGTCTTGCTGGATCACTTTCAGATTGCAAATTCTGCTATCAATACTCATAAGCCGAGTCTTCCAGTTAGAATCGAGCCAAGTTTTTCAATGCAGAGAGTAGGATGTTGGCAAGCCCGTCTGTGACGCCCCCAAATTCCGTTTGAGATCGGACGGACATTTGAAGCGTCGAGACATGCAACACAAGGTTACCTGCCCCCGTTCATGACATATAAGATGCAATATTCCTAACATGCATCTAACAATATGCAATATTCGCAGCGGATAAATTTTTTCTTTAGCAATACTATGCACCAAATTGAAAATATCCCAAATGCTTAAAACATACTTCATACATAAAAATCCATTGAACAACTAAGATCACAACACTAGTCCAAAATGGTTATGATCCAAAAAGTAGTAGAGATGCAACTCAATCGTACAAGTAGTAATTTACGTTAATTACTATATCAACATTTATGTCGCACCGTCACTTAGTCAACTGTGTCTAGTTGATCAGCTCCTGATTCTCCTTCAGGTCCTGTAACAAGATCTACCATTCGGGGGGAATGGTAGTTGGGACTACCAAAGTGAGATTTGATTACAAATCTCAGCAAGTTAACAAAAAACTTCCATACAGACTAATGATACATGTATGACAGTAAAAGCATAAATGCATAATCAAATTCATAAGTAATTAAAGCATAACTTAGCGTACAACATAGCATAATTGACATAGCTTAAATTGAATCATGAACTGAACTTGACTTGACATGAACTTGATCTGAAACTTGACTTAGCATGAACTTGCTCTGAAACTTGAATTAACATGAAAAATACATACTCCACAGTTGTTGTGGCCCCATGTATTCTACACAAACTTGACTTAACATTAAAAATACATAGTCCACAGTTGTTGTGGCCCCATGTATTCGACATAAACTTGACTTAACATGAAAAATACATACTCCACAGTTGTTGTGGCCTCATGTATTCTACGTGTAAATACATACTCCACAGTTGTTGTGGCCCCATGTATTCTACACAAACTTGACTTAACATGAAAAATACATACTCCACAGTTGTTGTGGCCCCATGTATTCTACAAAAACTTGACTTAACATGAAAAATACATACTCCACAGTTGTTGTGGCCCCATGTATTCTACGTGTAAATACATACTCCACAGTTGTTGTGGCTCCATGTATTCTACGTGTAAATACATACTCCACAGTTGTTGTGGCCCCATGTATTCTACGCATCACAATTGTAGTAAAATACATACTCCACAGTTGTTGTGGCCCCATGTATTCTACACAAACATAATGTACTCAAGATGAAACGTGACTTGAACATAACTTGAAATACATGACCAACTTGAGATAGAAACATTTCGTAACATGGCATAACATATAATAGACAACATATTTAACATGACATACTTGCAACAGTGAATATTACATGACTTGACATACATGTAATAGATGGCATACTTAGCATGACGTACTTGTAATGTACAGTAATACATAACAGAATATATTATGTAACAGATAAAAATTGATGACAGAATAAATTCTGTATAATAAACAATTACGTGATAACTTGGCGTGGCATGACATATATGATAACACACATAAATACACTGTAGTTCTTTTACTTAGCACACATACACAGTAGACTGCTAGTAAGTTAAAAGCTAACTTACCTCGATCTCCGCGTTTCTTATAAAACCTCAAGCGCGATCATGAGGAACTGTAATTAGTGATTCTAAAAGTTAGTACTAAATCACTAATAATTTGAAATATGGAAAAATACTAACTTAAAGAGTAAAATTTCCATTTTACTTTCTATATGTAGGAAAATGACCGTTTTACCCATAACTTAAGGATTTTGCATACTAACTCCAAAAGTCACCAAAATTTACATGTTATCCTCAACTCAAATATCAATTTAGAAAAATTTAAAACTAATCACAACTATTAAAACTCCATAGGGCTGAAATTCTCATATGCTATTTCTATTGATTTTTGTTTCCAACTTGTTTTGATCAACCTTTTGATCTATGACTTATAAATATGTGATCTTCAAACCAAACCATCACATGGTTTAAAAAGATGTCCTAAAACATATATAAGCTTCTAATTCAAGATCACATGGTTAAAAATTAACCAAAACATAAATTTAGCCAAGAACATCCACACTTTGGCTTATCTGAATATCTCTTTACATAAAATTTCATATCTTTGAAACTAACATCAAATATCTTCAAAATAATAATATAACATGTATATAAGATGCTTAGGATCCTCCAATAAAATTATCAAAGTCATTAGAATAGGTTTAGACCACCAAAGAGTTAAACTTTCTCAAAATAGAAACTGTTTTTCTTCTTCCAGTTTCTAAGTTTCTAAATCTAAGCAAATATTTCATCAAAACCTTCAATCATGCAAAAATCCTCAACCAATAGTCATATATACATGTTAACAATACTCCATAAAAATTTCGGACCAATATCTATCCATTAGCTTGGTCAAAAACTCCAAACTATAACATATTCTCCAGTTTATCTCCCAGAATGACCTTTCTATAGTTTACAAAATATTTGACTGACCAAATGATCTTCAAATGGGGCAAATAAGATATTCATGTAAACTAGACTCAAAAAGGAACAACTTATATGAAGGAGACTTTATGATAAAACACTTACAACAGCTTCGAAATGGGCATGCAAAAGAACTCCTAAAAGCTGTCCGAGAGAGAATGTTTGATATTCTTTTAAAGAAACGTGTAAATGAAGATAAGTTCGTAGGTGATAGCTGGAGATGCTTATGGAAGAGATAAGGGAGATGATAAGGCTGGAGTTGAGAGTTGAGTGTGGTTTTCTCCTACCCAAAATATCTATAAAATATTATCTCAAAATATTCTATTTAATAATATCTATAAAAATCAGCTCAATATATTTTCCAAATGTGGAGTAGACTTGGAAGAGTAAGGTGGCTAAAATCTTTCTATGTGTATTTTAAATCTCTATTCTTAAGATATTTTCCAAATGTGTATTTTGCTTAGGTGTCATGATCTCACACCTTGATTTCCTTCACAATTCCATCTAATGGTTTCTCTTTGTGCCAAGTATCTAATATTATTCATTATGTGTGGTTAAGATCTTGCCAAGTGTCCAAATAAAATATCGCTATCCTAATTTGGACATTTCACACTATGATTTTGAAAACACTACGCTCAGTACATTTACCGAGGTTACTATTCACTCCAAAAATAAACGTAATAAACTTAGTACTGAAAAATTCTAAATATTCAATTAATCCTAGTGGTGTAGACTATAATGTATTCTGACACTTTTAACTATCTCAAATAATTAAAATCGCATTTCTGGCACCATAGTGAGTGATAACACTAACTATGTTGACAGGCTAAAATTTATGCGATTAGTCGATTCGTGTAAACTTACAGAGTTTTCACGAGGTTCCTAAAGTCAATAGAAATTCTTTAATTGAATTTCTAGCGGGCTGTTATACCGTCCTTTTGGGTTCTGTAAACTGAATGTTGATACTGCTCTATTTTTTATCTTAAAAAGGCTAGGGTGGGTGCAGTACTTAGGGACGGAAAGAGAGAGGTGATAATGGCTGTGAGTAAAGTCGAACATGAACTTCATGATCTAGAGTCAGTCGAATTGCTTGATATGTTATGGGGTTTACAGTTTATTTTGCATCTGGGGGTATCAAAGATTATTCTAGAGAGTGATAGTTTTATTGATGGTTGAAGCCTTAACTACTAATCAAGACTCCTTGCATTGGAAGTTAGGAGTTTACTCGGCTTTTTTGAAAACCATCAAGTTCAGCATGTGCTTAGAAGTGGAAACCAAGTGGCTCATTTTCTTGCCAAACATGCGTGGTCAGTTCTGATATAGAAATGTGGATGGGATATGTTCCCTCTTTTCTGTCTCAGCACCATTGGCTTAATATTTTCAATTTGTAAACGTTTTCTTTGATTTACGAATGAAGTTTCTTTTTATTAAAAAAAATTGCAACGACCTAAATTTACCACCTCTTTTGAAGGTTTAACCAACCAGTTCAAAATATAATTATAGCAAACTCTTCAAATCTATTGTAAATTTAATTTTAAGATTTTTAATAGGCCAAATGTAGCCAGCCAAAATAGCTAGCCATATTTTTTTTTTCTCATTAATATATTATTCTTGCTCTTCAATTTTGGCACTATCATTCATTTTCATATTATCCTCTCATCATCCCATGATATGATATTAGATGATAGGTTCATAAATAAAATATAATAAATAGTTTTCAATCATCTAATGCCATATAATGAGATAATGAGAAATAGAATGATGAGTGGTATTACTTTTTTAATTTTCCTTAGGAGTTTTTCTATTTACCATCCCCACAAACCATACATCATACTTATTTTTATTTTATTTTTTTATTTTTTAAAATTATTTTTAGTTTTATTCTTCTTAAATTAATTGAGTTCTTCTACTCATCATCTATATATCACATATTTTTTTTGAAACACTATATCATATATTTGATAAGAGAAAAAAAAATGTGTAGTGTGTGGAATGCGGATCTTAAACTTTTTTTTTTAATCTCCTATTGATTTAAGAAATATAAAAAAATAATAATAAAAAACGAGGGGAATTTTCAAGAACAGAGAGACCAGGTCAACAAGATGAGTCCATAAGACCAGGTCAAGTTATATCGATGATGATTACATTACAATTCATAGTTTTCATGCCCGCTGCCGGAATTGGGATGTTCATTCATTTTCAGCTGCCCTTCCTTGATGTACAAGTGAAGAAGGAGACAAACTTTGAAGTTGATTTTGCCTACAAATTACTCGAACAAAATGGAATATATGGGGCCACCCATCTTTAAATAAATAAATAATACTTTAATTATTATGGTGCATTGTCTCTTAAACATTCCTTTCCATGGAATACTCCACCCCAATCTGATTTCCCACGTCTACCACTAATTTTCATTGCTTATCTCGTACAATTCTTCCAATTAATGACATTTATGCATATATAGAATATTAAGCCAGAAGTGATTTTCCTTGGTTGCAAATTGCAATCTCATAATGGACCACTACAGCCTTATTTTGACCAATTAGCCACATGATTCATTTTACATATATGTATGTATATCATAACTGAGATTAGGTGTTAATAAGTTTGATGTGGACTAGTCCTATGATGTTTAAGATTCCCACATTTCCTTTAAAATATCTGCAAAAAAGATATTTATTTTTTAACCGTAAATTTTATTATTTTCAAAAGAAATATGCGATATTTGCATATTTGATTGTATTTATCGTTACTTATTTATTAATATAATAATTATAATATTTGAGGCTAATTAATATGAATATGATACACCAACATAATTGAAAGAAAAGTCATTATCTCTAATGTGCTGTATATACCAGCTGGCTGGCTATGGAAGCCCTCTTGCCGTGCACGAGACTTCTTTATAAGAGTTGCCTTCCTCTTTCTTTTCTCATGATCGGACGTATGCTTTTTTAGGGTAAATAATGGCCACGAAGCTGTTAGTTGACTATTGACTGGTGATGAATGTATGTAATGTATTTGTAGTGCGCTTCCCCTCAAATTCAAACTCATAGTAAATACCGAACAATGGGTGTAGACTTCGAAGATGTTTTGGTACATTCTTTTATTGAGTTTTTACAGCATACCGAATCACCCGGTTCAAATTTTGGTCCAACCCGACCCAACCCATAGGAAAAATAAAAACATAATTGATCGGATCCGTGAAATTTAGGTCAGGTCAAACCCATTCTACCTGTTCGCTTTCTCCTCGTTTGTTCTACCATGTATGTTGGATGGCAAAATGACTTTCTGCATTGTAGCTTTAGCGAGAGGAAGAAGAAGATTAGTTTCTATGTTAATCAATCTAAAAAATGGCTAATAATGCAATAATATATTCCTGAGAAAAAAAAAAAAAAAAAAAAAAAAGAACAGAAAAGAGCTTAGCGAGAACGAGAAAGAGGGAGGACTGGGGAAGGAGAGAGGGATTAGGGTTTGTGTGAAATGGAACAAAACGAGGCCGTATTGAGGGCAGCAACCAAGTGACATGCCGAAGAAATCTTTCTTCCTCCGAGAGCAACAAGCTCAACCCATTACTCTAGCAACACAGTGCCACATCATGATCTGAGTAGGGTTGGAGCACAGGAACTCCTCCGTCGCCTCTGTGCTGATCGCAAGGCGTCTCCATCTCAACTTCAAAAATGGCGATGAAGAGGACGATGAAGAGCACTTCCATTCCTCGGCGTGGAGCTTCCTCCTCTTAGTGGTGGTTGCTGAGCTCATCGCCATGGCTAGAAATGGTCAAGCCCTGGTCCTCGCGCCCGCCTGTGCCACTTCTATCACCACAATATCTGAGATTCAATGGGGTTAATGGGCGTTGTTCTTCTTCACTGCGGGTGATCGGTTTCGACCGATGTTATGGGTAATAAACCCGGTAATGGGTTTGACCCGCTGAACATGATTTTAGGCGGGTGAGGCCATGTCGGGCTTAATGGGTTGATCGGGCCAGACCCTTTTATGCACAGGCCTAGTTTTACTGCTTATAAGTGAATCTAGATATCAATCTATGTATTAATATTGATGTTTTCATATTCAAAATTTAAATTGACATTGTTTTTAATAAAGTTTGCTTTCTGACTAATCATATTGGATATGTGCACGCATTATTACGCATAATCACTTATAAGTAGATTTTTCTTTCTTTATTTGTTTATGTATTTGAGTCAATTCTACCGAAGAAAAGATATGTTTTTTTTTAAAATATAATTTTAGAGTTATAATATATATTTAAAAAATTAAATTTCATAATTATAAAATAAATTTTTTTCCCTTTAAATCACATTTTTATCTCTCTTTAAACAAAATGTACGGAACTTAATATATTAAAATTATAAGTAATACTGTTATAATCTCTCGTTTATATCACTTATTTTGTTTTAATGTTTGGTAATACGGTGCCACATGATTTATTAAAATTTTTTAAAAAAATATGTATCTAAAAGACTAAAACAAAATGACATTTGGAAATACAAGAAAATGAAGACTTAAACATTAAATTCTATCTAACTTTTTATTTTTATATTTTTAATTTTTTTTAATAAGTTACGTGATACTGGATTACTTCTAAATTAGAGATAAATTAAATAATATTATATAAAAAATAAAGTGAGTGGTATAGATTAAAAATAATTTTACTAATCATCCCTACATATCATACTTATTTTATTTATTATTTTATTATTTTATATTTATTTATTATTTTATAATAAATATATAGTATATAGATGATAAGTAAAATAACTCAATAGTTTAATAAAAATAAAATAAAATAAATAAGAAATAATATTAAAATATATAAAATATATGATGTGAAATAATAAGTAACATGTTTTATAAATTAAACAACATGATTACATTAATACTGATATTATATATATCATTTATAAAATAAAATAGTAATTAGTGCAAAGTACAAAAAAAACAAAAAAACTTTAAGTTTAAAGAAAAGTATTAAAAGAAATTTTTTAAATAAGAAATGTCATGCTCATTACAAAAATTCTATGTATAGTCTTTTTTGTGCATTCTTTTATGCACTTCAGTGATATGATTAGTTAGATATTAAAAAAAATTAATCTAGCTAATCATATCAGTAAAGTGTGCAGAAAATACGTAAAAGTGACTATATATAACATTGTTCTGCTCATTAAAGGTTTCATAATTATTCTTTTTAATGGACGTAAAAATCAACGTGTTATTGGCTAGCCTTTACTGATGCATTTCTAACACCCTTTATAAGTGCCCTTTTTTCTTGGGGAACGAAGTTCCTTTATTAGCATTCGAGATTCTTTTACATGCTCCTTTTTCTTGAACATCGAAGTTTTTTAATTGGTATTCAAAATTTTTATATTTGAAATTATATTTTACAGTTGTTGTGTATTATTTTTAAAAAATTAATAATAAATATAATATTTAAATAAAAAATTAATTTTTTAATAATAAATTTTATTTTATTTTTAAAAAAGAAATGCAGATGCTTATTTTTATTATGTGCAAGTGATGTCTTTAAGAACAGTAGAAATTGTACCAACGGCGCATCAAATGCAATTTAAGGTCTTCAACGACTTAACCCAGCTCAGCTGTAATCCTCGCTGCTGTATTTTGCATTCATAATGCAGAGAGACAGACCATGACACATTGATTGAATTGTTTGAGGGGACAAGCGCATCGGATATTACGAGTCACTACTCCGTTTTTACCAAACACTATGCTCATAGCTCACACTTTCTGTCGAAATGATAAGGGTGTTTCCGTCATTCAACTCGTCTGGACTCCGAAAGGATCAAAACAAGCATAGAAAACGAGACCAGCTCCCCCTGTTTCCTTCGTTGTTTTTATTTCTAATTTTGCTGCATCACCATGTGATCCTCTGAAACCCCACACACAGACTCTCTCTCTCTCTCCGTGGGTGCACAGTTCCTGCAGAAATATTGTGATTTTTTATATTATTATCGAGTCACCAGAACTGAACCAACCGCATATAGACATCCCAAAGGACCCAAACCAATCCATTTATCATTTTTTTTTAATGTTTTATACTTGTTTAGTTTTGGTCACAAAAACGAAGTACCAACAACCTCTCTTGTTTCTTCTTCTTCAATCACTGTTCCTTCGTTTCCACTTCTTCGCAGACCAAGAACCGAAAGCCCTGTCCCAACTGCTAAACTTTTCACTTGCCAAAGCGACGTCATGGGTATTATCTAGGTTTTAAATGAGATGGCGGAGCCGAAGCGACCCTCGAAGAACCGGGGTTTCTATGTGAGGATGAGGCTTTTGCACAACAAAAATGGCAGGCCCCAAGAGAGGAGCTTGTTTTACAGGTACTACAAATGGGTCATCTGGTTCTCCCTCTCGCTCTATCTATTCGGCTCCTATTTCGTAACCAACAATAACCCACAGAACAAACCTACCTCTCTGTCCAAAACCCATGTCCCTAACTCCGAATCCACCCTCGCTTCTCGCGCTCTCTTCGAGTCCACCAACGCCACTCTCCGCCAAAAATCCACAAGTAATTCAGGTTAAATTGTTTTTCCTCACAGTTTTGATGAAAGTTTTCACCTCTTTCGCCCATGTAAGTGAAACTTTAACATATGTATACATTTTCCAGCAGGGTTCTTGAAGAATTTGAAGATTTTCGTCTATGATCTGCCGCCGAATTACAACACGAACTGGCTCTCGAACGAGCGGTGCAGCAAGCATTTGTTTGCGTCGGAGGTCGCCATTCACAGAGCTCTATTGACCAGTCATGTGCGGACCTTCGATCCTTATGAAGCCGATTTTTTCTTCGTTCCCGTCTACGTGTCTTGCAACTTCAGCACCATCAACGGCTTCCCAGCAATCGGGCACGCGAGGAGTCTGTTAGCTTCGGCTATCCAGCTTATCTCCACCGAGTACCCGTTCTGGAATCGTACAGGGGGGTCCGACCACGTCTTCGTCGCCTCCCACGACTACGGAGCCTGCTTCCACGCAATGGTATTGATCAAACCAAAAGTCTAGTCTTTTCCCAGGAATTTCTCCAGACTTGTTCAGGGCTTTTCAGATTGTTCCTGCGTTCCTAAATATTTTGTTTTGGTGTTTTTTTGGGTCATGTATAGGAGGAAGCAGCGATCGCGGATGGCATACCTGGATTCTTGAAAACCTCCATCATATTGCAGACTTTTGGCGTCAACTATAAGCACCCGTGTCAGGACGTCGAGAATGTGCTTATCCCACCTTATATTTCGCCTGAATCTGTACAGACAACCGTAGAAAATTTTCCGGTGAAGGGTCGACGTGATATTTTCGTGTTCTTCAGGGGTAAAATGGAAGTCCATCCAAAGAACGTCAGCGGCCGATTTTACAGCAAGTAATTGATCGATCACTCCCTCTAATCCACTCCAATCAAACTCTTAATCATGGTTTCTGTCTCCGGATTTACTGAATTACCCTCGAGGTATTTGGTGTTTACTTTTGGTTCTCTTTGATGTAGGCGTGTGCGGACGGTGATATGGCGGAAATACAGCGCCGACCGGAGATTTTATCTGAAGAGGCATAGGTTTGCCGGCTACCAGTCGGAAATTGCACGGTCGGTTTTCTGTTTGTGCCCTCTGGGGTGGGCCCCGTGGAGTCCGAGGCTGGTCGAGTCCGTGGCGTTGGGATGCGTGCCTGTAATCATAGCGGATGGCATCCGGTTACCCTTCCCGTCCGCCGTGAACTGGACGGAAATATCACTCACTGTGGCGGAAAGGGACGTGGACAAGCTGGGAAATATACTGGAACACGTGGCGGCGACCAATCTCAGCACAATCCAACACAACCTGTGGGACCCGAAGAACCGGCAGGCCTTGCTGTTCCACAACCGGGTCGGGAAAGGCGACGCTACGTGGCAAGTGTTACATGAGCTGGCCCAGAAGCTGGACAAGTCCTATAATCGAGGGTCGGGGGTTTCGGCCGAATTGGATTCCGACACGTGAAAGTTGGACCCCAGTGCCAGCTATATGAGCGGCTTTTTTTTTCCGTCGTGGATTCAAAACATGATGGAGCACAGCTGGGTTTTTCTTGGACTACCCACGTAGATATTATAATATAAGATAAGAAAATGGGGAACTTTGGACCTGTCCTGTCCTGTCTGGGGGTCAGGCTGTGATGTATTTGGCTGTGCGATGGCTGCGAGGAACGGAGAATTGTACAAGTTTCTGTTAAAAAATGTGGATATAAAACGAAGAGAAATAGATAGAGATAGTGATAAGAGATTATATATGCGTTGGACCATATAAATTGGGTCGATAACGTGGAGGCATATCTGGTTGAGGAAATGGTTGAAATTGGTTCACACTTTTAATACATAAATAAACAAAAATTGGGTATCGTTGGTAATGGCAGGAATCTATTGAATTATTAAGAATGTGAACAGCTGTCGGATGCGTTGTAATCGGGACGGGACTGGAGGCGCTAGCGTGGCTCTCTTTTGACAGGAAATTCATATTGTTGAAGGAGTGTTTGAATTAAAAAATAAAAAAAGTGAAGAGTGACATGGTTTTGGGGGCAAACAGTGATGGGCAGAGAGGAGGGTTTATGAGGGTAACAATAAAGGGAGGATGATAAGCAGAGCAATAGCAGAGGGAGCAGCGTGACAGCTGGGGATGTGTCAGAACTTTTAAATTACATTTATTTAGTGAAATTGTCAATGCGGGGGTGTGTGTGTGTGGCCATATAGTGTCAGCGATCACGGATACGGTATCCAATAATTTCGAGGCATTTTCCCTGCCTCTGCAGAGAGAACCACGCTTCCCTCCTATAGTCAATTTATTAGATTTATTTTATAATAAAATTTTTTTACAATTAGATATATCACATCAAGACATATCAGTTTGTAAGTTTATTTTTGTGTAATTTATTTATTACTATAATATTTTCATATTATATTATATGGATAAACTTGAATTTAATTCGTTAAGTTTATCGTATCAAAATATCAAAATTTAACACAATTTATTAATATAATAAGTTGTATCGTGTCAATCTGTTTCAACCTATTTATGTAAATGAATTGAATAGATTTAAAATTAACTGATTTGAACTGATTAAGTTTGGTATAATTTTATATAAATGTTAAAATTACAATATCTATAAAAATTATAAAACTAACTATAAGTTCAAAATTATAATTTAAACAATAAACATATTGAAATTAAAATTCTAAAAATGTTATTTTTAGATATAATGGTATAATTGTAATTTTAATTTTCTATTATAATTGAAAATAATAGATATATATATAGTTATAAATAGTATTTCTTCAAATTTAAAAAAGCACCATTCACTCTCCAAATATTTTTATTATTTTTTCTCTCTCCTATCCATTAAAATTAACTTTATAAAATTTGTATTAAAATGATTTTGATATATGAAATTTGTATCAAGTTGATGATACAAAGTGTTTTTTTAGTATATATTAATATCTATTAAATAAATTGGTCATTTTGATATATGCATCTTCAAAATCACATCTTTTGGAGATGCATATAGAAAAATCAATGCTAGTGCTCTAATGATAGGGATATTATTTGCTATCATTTTATTATTATTATTATTATTTATATTTTTTTAACTAATAGTTATTTACTTTTATTTAATAGTTAAATAAATGACTATAAGTGAAATTATATATTTTTAAATTTTTTCATAATGATTAAGAATGTTAATAAAATATTATGAAAAAATTTAAAAATAATAATAAAAAAATAAAAATTTCAAATACACTAAAATAATAAATAAGAAAGAGATAGTGAGAGGGTGATAAATGTATCACCATGATTCTCTCTTCTCTGTCTATATGTACAATGTATGCTTCCGCAAAATGAATCGTGGATCGTGGATCATGGATGTGACCATTTTCCATGAATTCAACATTGTTTTATAATATATTAGTTTTAGGAAGATTTTATTGTCGATATTTCATGGATTTGGACAGATTTTATAAAATTTTTTAAATATATCAATGTGAATTGTTGAGTATCCTTATTGGTTTGACCAAATAAAAAGAATGGTCAAAATTTAGATAATTTGTTCCAAAAGACCCTACATTAAGTTAGGCATATATAAAATAATTTAGATTTTAGCAACAGTTCTTGGTTAAAGATAGAAAACTACTATTGGTTTATCAAATATTAAAATATTAGTTTCTCACTCTAAACAAAAATATTATTTGGTTAGTAATTAAGAAATTTAGATAAGTTTAATCAAATATTTTTTGTTATTAGCATTAAATGACATTTGAAAATATGATTATTTAATATTAATTTAATTAGAATATAATTATTATTAACATTTTATTGGTAGAATTACAATTTTGTGATTATGGGTGAAAGCTTAAATCGGAAAGCCAGCCCAGACAAGACCAGTTGGTCAAGTTTTTTACTAGTTCGGTCTCGGACCGGTTCCATAATTTCAAAAACCGAATAGAATTGGTCCGGTTTCATTTCTAGGATTTTTGAGACTGGACTATTTCGTGTTTATATATATAATTAAATTTTAATATTATATAAAATATTATGTATAATTTTTATATATAATATATATAATTATATATGAAATAAATTTATATTATAATTTATAACACAAAATTATAATATTAAACACAAACATTTATTTAATCATATGTTATTAATATAAAAAAAATATATATTAATTATATTTTTAGGCCTAATAAATTATCAACACATTCCTTTGAATCCTTTTGATAAATACATAATATATTAGTATAGTAATTACATTTCGCTTTAATTAATTGGTATACATTAGTATACTAATGTACTATATTAAATCATTATAGTATTAGTGATGCTAATATTAGTGATAATAATCCTAATATTAAATTACTATAACTTATTAATATTAAATTACTTTTATATAGTAATATTAATACTAGTATTATATTAATATTAATACTATACTAGTAGTATGCTATACTTGTAGTTAGTGTTTTAATAGTAATACCAGTACTATATTAAATCACTTTTATGTAATAATACTAATACTATATTAAATAATTATAATTTATAATAATATAATTATACTAAAACTGAAAAACTGGACCGAATCTGACCAAAATCGACAAAGTTAGAAGTGCCGATTTAGGAAAGTAATCAGTACAGAATCGGTTTTTAAAAATACAAAACTGTTATAACTGGTTCGGTTTTAAAAATTATACAAAATCAGACCGAATTAAATTAAAAAAAATTAAATTAATAATATTTTATTACTATAAAGAAAGTGAATGGATAATTTAATGTAAAAATTAAATTTAAATGAAATAGATAACTATAAAATATGCTATGCTCTAAGTGCATGTTTTGAATTGATTTTTTTGGTAATAGAAAAAGCTGAGAGCACACTGCCATTCGCTTCCTGTGATACAACTTCAATCAAGAAAGTAAAGAAGACCGAAGAAGATAAAAGGAAAAGTACTTCTGATTCATGCAACTTGAACTGTACATCGAGTTACCTTCTATTTATATACAAGAGAGTTAACTAACTCATAGGAAAAGACTACAGCAGAAAGTAACTAAAATCAAATTTACAACTTGACATTATTTACATTATCCTGCTTGTGATGTGGGTCCGGTTTGAAGATAAACTCGTCTAAAATATGTCTGAGACGTGGTTTATGAGGTACATTAGTTGCCCACTTAGGGAAGTAAACAATAACTTAACCACTTAAGTTTTTTATATTATTTTCTTTTTCCCACTAGCCAAACAGTAACATTTTCACTGTATATATTCTCACAATTCCTATTTTTTTTGTACATAATTTGATGCTTTGTATTTGATAATGAAGTTAATTTAGGTTGTTGGATTGATTTTATATATTTTGATGTATAGTTGTTGGAAATTATGAAAATGAAGATTAAATAATATTTAACAAAACAAATAAAAAAAAATATGCCTTTAAAATGTTTAAAATATGCATTTAAAAGAAAACAGAAAAAAGAAACAAAAAGAAGGGGCCCAGCAAGGGAGCTATGGGCTTCCCACATTTGGCTGCCCAAGGGAGCCCGAGGTTGGCCACCTCATTGCACCCCTGTTCGTATTTTTTATTTGCTGTTTTAATAAATATTTATAGTAATAAAATATGCTAATTGTGCTTTTTTTTAATAGTAAATAAATACATGTCATCTTCTGATTTTTCATGATTTGAAAATTATGTGTCACAATGATCTAAGGAAATTATGAAAGAGAGACCGTTTTCAAATAGGAAAATGCTATTGGTACGTTGAAAAATTATAGAATTTGTAATTTAAAATTTAAATTTAAAAATAAAACTTATAAAATGAGTTTTGTACATAAAATTAAAATTACATGTAGCATTAATCTTATTTAATTTTTACTAACTAATATGTATTATGTGACACGTGTCATCTTATGACTGATCATAACGTAACAAATATGTGCCATGTCAACTTTTTCCATCACTAAACTTGTCACGATTAAAGAAGAGAAGCAAGCATATATAGCTTAATCCGATTCCCTGACCATTTCTCTTTGATGCAATAACAGTGACTAACAAGACACTGATGAGTTCTTTTATTGTAGAGCAATGTTACATGTTGCACTTATCTCACTTTTATTTCTTTGCATTTCATCAGCATTTCGAAAATATTGAAAGAATATAACTTGATTATTCTTTCGCTGCAAGTGAGGTTGTTCTAAATAAATTTAATTTCTTTTTGCTACAATCTAATGAATCGTTGTGGGTTTATTATGCATAAGAAAATGATACACTTGCATGCTACAAACTCTCATATAATTATTTTACAAGCAATTAATATAATCATGTCACTTAATTAAAAATAATTTTTTTATTTAATAAAATCATCTTGATTTTCTCATAAGAGTTATAAGAAAATTGTAAAATAGATATAAATTGATTCTTTTTCCCAGCAGACTTTATATATTTATATAGGAAAAATAACATAAAATGAGGCCTGCTTTAATTTGGAAAATATGTGGGCTGATGAGATGAGCTTCAAACAGCCAGGCACCGAGCATATTGTATGTAAGAATAATGAGCAGTAAAGCTCTATTATATTTTATTCTGACTATTGTTAGCTTCTCAATCCCTGGTACTTTAAGACCCATTATGTTGTTGTTCCCGTGGTTGGGAAAAATTTAGCACAAGCAGTCATGTTTGTTTACAACAATCTGAAAAAAAAAAAAAGTAGAAAAAAAGAAGAAGTCTAGTTTACAACAAAGCCCATGAAGGTATGGGCCAACCACTCCGATATAATTATTTAGGGAAAGATCTTTTTTCATTTAAAGAAAAAAAAATCCAATTTGTTATTTTATCAATCGAAAAAGTAAAAAACTAATTATTCTTACTTCAAAAATAAAAATCCAACGCATGCGTATTGTGGGGAAATCCACTTCAAAAATATTGGTGCCTCAGTCGAATTACCATACAAATGAGCTTTCTATGGCGTTAGAAAAAGTAATCAATCATCTTTGTTCATTCCCAATTAATCGGTTGGGTAATGATAAAGTCTTGGATGTACAATCCTTGAGTAGTCTCTTTCGATCGAGCATTTTTCAAATTCTGACGATTAATCTATCACAGGCTACTCTGTTATGGTTTGATTTTCAGTTATTTGATGACACTCGAAATTATGTATTTTTGTCTCTAACTTGTAGTTCGGTAACAGGTTTTTCGGATGTTTTGTAAAAAATATGCGATGCTTATATACTATAAGACTGTATATATAGTTTCTTTTAATCAATTTGTTTATTGTTTATTTATTTTTTTTGCATTTTATGGTTTCCTGAGTTGATTGACACTATAATACAGTTCTCATGCGTGCCTCTCTAAACAGTACTTGATCACACTCGATTTATGTATATGGAATACTTTTTGTTTTGCTTTTATGACGTTTCTTTGGCTTTCGATCAAACGTGGAAATTAAATTAAGCTTGTTAATTATCCTTGCAGTTTAAGTTCCCAATAATCTTAGAGATTCCCCCAAAGCTTGAGATAAAAGAAAGCATCAAATCATAAAAGCTTGACAAGATTTTAATATGGGAACAAAGCAAAAGGTGATCATATACGCATAAATCATAATCAAAACTATATACATTTTTGGCTAATTCTGACGAATCATGCTGTGCATGATTGCTGTTTATGTCATCTTTTGGCTGCATTCAATGATTTGTCTTTTTTATTTTGAGTGTTTGCTCCCTTTTCTCATGACCCTTTTTATGGGTACCATTAAAGAGGAATATTATCCAAAAGGGTGGTACTAGTTTACCGTCCAATTTTGATCATAGGACGTGTTTATGAGTATAAATTTTATTTTATTTTTATATTTTTTAAAAATAAAAAACTACACCAATATACGAAAATTCAATTCCTTAACTATTACTTATTATTTTTTTTAAAAAAATTTAATTATATGAGTGGTCAAAATGAAGAAATAAACTCATGGGTCATACTAAGCTACTAACATTTTCCTATGCAAAAATGAAGCACCAAGTCACCAACACCATTTCAAAATTCTTCAACTTAGATACCATGAAACTTAGGACTTTACATCCTAAGGTATAAAAAAGTATGATGATGACTAGCTTACTGCGAATTTGATGGAGTCTCTTCAAGTTCATAGATCTGCAATTGGGAACACAAATTTAAAATTTCAAACTTATATCTGAATTATTACTTAATTGATGTAATTTTGTTTTTAAATTTAATTTTACTTCCTTTCTTTGAAATGCAAAATGTTTAGTGCCCACTTGATGATCACTATGCTTGAGTAAAGAAAATCGACACACTGTTTTTTGTGGTTTTATATGCCTATATAATCACCACTTGTTTTAAAAATTTAAATTGATAAGAAGAAGTAGATTTTATTATTTATTTTATATCTTAACATTCCCCTCACGTGTGGATCAGACCCACACTTAATGAGTAGGCAAACACGTAAAATATTTAATTAAATAAGATATAGTATAGAGTTAGAGTTCGAATTTAGGACCTCTACTTTAATATCATATGTAATCACTACTTATCTTAAAAATTTTAATTGATAAAAAGAGATAGATTTTATATATTATTTATTTCATATTTTAATAATGTTAATTACCTAAATGAACAGTCACTTAAAATGTGCCATCTCAACAAGTGTGACTGAGAATGCCAGAATAAAGAACGAAGAATATCATTGGTCAAACTATATTATATATGTTTAATTAAAAGATCATGAGCAACATGTTGGCAAGTGGAAGGATTAATATTATTATTTCCAGAGTAATAATATATGGTACTGATCATTCACGGGTATTTCGTAGGGTTTGAACTTTGAATCGCAGAGACACGGCCTATAGCCCAGGGTGCAGGCAAGCTAGATTTTTGATTCACGTGGTATTTCAGTCTTCTTCTGCCGAAAAGCTGTATGAATACAAACTCAACGTGCATGCATGCATATAGACACAACCTCGTGATCCATTTCTAGGCAAAACTTATGTCACGAAATGGCTGTCTTTTACAGTCAAATCCTTGGTAAACTGTACGTATCATGAATTCTCATAAAGGCAAGCTTTCATTTATAGTAGACAGGACATCTAGAACTTGGCGGAGTTCATACAAATGAAAGTACTGTTTGAGCATTAATGCCAAATCAAGCTGTTCGCTTCCCTTAAAATTCCATGGAAGATGAGGAAAGGTTACAAACCTTTAAGATTCCAAATTACTTCATATTTGTATGTTGACATAATCTTTCAACCTTCTATAAACTTTAAGTGACCAAATCTTTGATCATTTAAGACAGAAATGGATATTCATGATGATGTGGCCACTAAGCTCAAGCATAGCTAGCTAGCTACTGCTTCAGAAATTACATAGGTTATAGATCTGTGTAAATTCTCAATAAGGAATATGAGAGATAATAGTATATGTATCGAGTCAATTATACATTGAATTACTTGGACTTGAAAAAAAAAAAAAAAAATAGCCGTGTGATTTAAAAATATATGTAATTGCTGACTGTATTTGTAATTATGTCATCATTGTATTTGAAAATAAGTCCTATTCAACTATAAATAGGCTTTTTCAGTATAGTGTAAACACACATGCACTTACGTGAATTATGTATTTACGTTTACAAATATCATGATATTAGAGAATACGCCATTTTAATGCATCTAATCAAAGAAAAATTTTAAACATATGCCCATACATTACACATCACACTTTTATTTATTTATTATTTTTACCAAATATTTAATATATGGATAATGAGTAGAAGAATTCAATTAGTTTAAGAAAAATAAACCCAAAATAAATTTTTTTAAAAAATTAAAAAGTGTATTGTTTGGTGTGTAGGCTTATGTGTAGCAAAGCTCCTAATCAAATCATTTGTGTCTGTGCACAACCTCTTTTTTGGCTAATGTGTTTGTGTTTCCACGTCACAGATTCACATATGCTTCTTCATCTCTCTTTTGCACTTCCTAGTTACGTTTCATTTTTTCTATACTAGAATCATTTATTTGTTGTCTTAGGCTATGTTTGGATGTTGAGATGATATGAAAATAGTAATGAAAAAATAATGAATAATAGTAAAAAAATAGTGAATAATTTATGAATAATAGTGACGTAGTCTAAGGTAATCTCATATGACCTGACTAATGAAACATAACCTTACTACTATGTAATGTTGCATTCAACACCACGTCCATTTTGAGAGCGAGTGTATGGGCAAAAGATTCGATGGTGAATACCTGAGTTACGTAAATGAGTTTGGAAGCGATTGCTAATGAATTTAGCACCTCCATTATTTTGAAAAGTTTTTATTCGAGCTGAATGTTGGTTCTCCACAAGTTTTTGAAATTGAATAAAAATGTCATAGAAATCAAATTTATTTTCATAGGGTAAAGCCAAGTGAAATGCGAATAATCATCAATAAATAAAACATTATATACAAAACCCAAATTGGATTTAATAGGAGAAGGGCCCTAAATATTGCAATGAATAAAATCTAACACATGAGGAGATCTATTTTCATTATGAGAATAAGGCAAATGATGACTCTTAGCAAGTTGACTAGTAGAACAAAGCAATGGAGTAGGCAACAAAGATGTAAGAAAAAGATGCCCTTTTCTATCGAGTAAAGAAATAACAGAATGATTTACATGCCTAAGTCGTGCGTGCCATAAATCATATGAAGCATGTAAGGATTTATTTCTAAAGGAAAAAGAAAACTGGACTTCCATGCTCCAACACATATAGACCACCATCTCTTTTACCGGTTGCCACCACCATTCCTACTTTATGATTCTAAATAGTAAAAAGATTATTAGTGAAGGTAATAGATAAAGGAAAATCAGACGTTAGCTTATTAATAAAGAGCAGATTTTTAGTGAGATGGGGAACAACTAAAAAAACTAACAATTGGATATTTGGGGAAGGAAAAATGGTACCAGTATGGTTAATGGGGAGAAAGGCACCATTCCATACGATTACACAATCCTTACCCACATAATTTTTTGATTTGTCTAATTGAGAAGAGTCGGCTGTCATGTGTGCTGAGGCACTTGTGTTAGGGTACCAGTCAGAGTTGCAATTGCTAGAGATTGAGCATGTGCTGGTGAAAGCTTCGGCCAATTGAGCAGAGTGCTCAGCACGATCATAACGATTGTAGCAATTGTCAACAATATGTCCTTCATTCCTACATATTTGATAGCGGGGAGTGTAATGGCCATGCTTACCATGCCCATGTCCAAAGTGGTTGCGGGTGCTACTGCCCCCACAATTGCAATGGTTGCAAAAAGAACCATCCTTGCGGTTTTGAGAGGAGCTTTTTGTGGCAGTGAATACGGCAGCAGATGGGATTGAGGAGTCAAGAGATTTTTCAAAAATCTCAAAACTTTCATCCTTGGGTACAATGTCCACAAACATCGGGAGAGGAGTAAAGGCCATTTGAGGTGTTGAAAAAGTGGAAAAATCAGCACCTAAACCACAGAGGAACTAGTGTACCTTATCTGTTCCATCGACGGGATGACTGATGGCATGGAGTTGGTCACAGAGGGCCTTAAATGCACATGAATATTTAGCAACCGTGTGAGTTCTATGCTTCACGAGTTGAAGGTCATTGAGGCGTATCTCCCGAGCTTTGGATCGATGGCTGAAAGCAGTCTTCAAGGCAAGCTACAAGAAGTAGAGAGTCCAACAGCTTCAGCCATAGCTTCTTTGGTGAGGGAGGAAAGAAGCAAGCTGAGAAGACGCTCGTCTGTCAATCTCTATGCCAAGTGTTTGTCATTAGGTGTAGAGGAGCTTGTAGAGTCAAAAAGGGGTGGTGGTACAATGTTGTAATCAACATGACCTAGTAGTTCAAGAAGAGGAAGGAAGCTGACTCTTCAAGAGGAAGTAATTAGAAGAGGATAGCTTAATGGTCACCATGTGAATCATAGTGTTGAAAGAAAGAGTAGAGGAAGAGGAATCAAAGGCCATCAGGATCGAGATGAGGTTAATCCAGGTGAGGGTCTTCTGATACCATAAGAATATTTTGTAAACCACCACACCTTTGAGGGTGGTGAATATTCTCCATTTATAGAGTTGTATAGAGTGTATACAAAGAATGTACATATATGGTAATTACAACTAGAATTGAAATTATTTACAAAAATAAATAAGCAATCTTCTAGAATCAAGGGTCAAGCTTTACACATATGGAAATCCTCTAATTTAGGTGAGGATATCCGAGAACAAAAATTCTATGTATAGTTATTTTTGTGGATTCTTTTGTGCATTCTAGTGATATGATTGGTTGTGTATTAAAAAAAAATTAATCCAACCAATTATATCAGTGGAGTGCACAAAGAATACGTAAAAGTAACTGTATGCAACATTACTCTATCCGAGAATCCTCAACACCAAACATAGCCTTACTGTTATGTAATGAAGTGTTTACAAGCTGGGCTTTGCTAGATATAGTCGGCAAATGCAGTCGGCGTGCAGTCGGCTGTACGGAATGAATAAAAAAAATTATAAAAAAATTATTTTATATTCACGGGAACCTATATGAATAAAATAAAGTTATAAAAATAATTTTTTTTTTCATGTAGGTCTCGTATTAATTCACTTTTTTCTTTACGACTGCACGTCGACTGCATTTCCCGACTGTAAAAAGTATTTCTCTTACAAGCTGGTGCATAAAAGTAAATTATTGTTTTCTCACAAAATTCTACTTTTTTCTAACTATTATTATTTTTTGCTGATGACAAGACATAACCTGCAAACGATTTCTTTTGTTTAGTTTTTTAGGCAAATAAAACAATGAACATTGAGCAGGACACAAAGGAAGACTTCGGAGCTCAACAATAACCCAAACTAATGAAAGGTGCCGCCAACAAAAAAAAAAAGAAAAAAAAAAAAAAAAGTAAGATGAGGACAAATGGGACCACAACAGTGGTCCCGATCCTTCAGTTTCTAACTTTCTTTCAGGCTCCCATATATAGTACTGTTTTCATTATCAAGGAAAAGAATACTAGTTGTAGGTTTTGAGATGCAACCCACAAATAAAGCTTAATTGTGAAATTTCTTCGACATCTATTAGCTAAGAAAATGTTAGCGTTTTTTAAAGAAGTAAAATTCACTATAAAAATTTATTATTTTTCGAATGATAAGTCACTTTCTTTCAAAGGAGTTGTGCTTGTCTACACGCTTTAAATTTGTATATAAAATTACTCGTAAAAACGATAAATAATTAAAGTAAGAGTGGCAATTCGAGTAGGATGGATGTGGGTAGTTGGAGTTTGGGTTTGGGTAATAAATGAGTTGTGATAATTAAATTTGAACAGTATATATATAAATCATGTTCAAAGTTGCTTGAAATTGTATTGTGGTAAGCTTTATATTGAGAACTGCTACAGACATACATTGATACAAATATTATATAAAATAAACTCATAAATTGATATGATTTCATACAATCTTCTAGATTTACTTTATAATAAAAATAACTTTACAATTTGACATACTATATCAAGCCACATCAATTTGTGAGTTGATTTTTGTGTAATTTATTTATAGCTAAAATATTTTCCTTATATTTATTACCATGCATAACTATAGACACATTGCGTAATGAACATACTTCAATCACCTATTATATCATCATTTATTTTTTACAAAATATTTCTTTACCTGTGTTTTTACTCTTTTACACGCATATTCAAGATAAGTGCAATAGTAATAATCTTTTTTTTTACAAAAATAAATTCACAAACTTATATGACTTCAAAATAAGTTAACAATTTTACAAATATGATAAATTAACAAATTCATAATAAGAATAGAAAAGGAAATAGAGCATACTAAATAGCACTTGATCATCAGGCTTTGCCAATGGATCATGTGAAATAGAGCAAAATGGATTTCAACTATCCCCTTCCAACAGAAGGGTTGCTAGTTTATCACTACAAGAAATTAGCGCTTTTGTAGCGCTTAAAATCGTTGCAAATACATTCAAAAAACGCTGTAATTGATCAATTACAGCGTTATTACCCTCCTTGCATGTTCGACAGTATAAAAGTGATTTTTTGATCAATAACAACGTTATTGAAAAAACGCTGCAAAAGACTTCATTTGTAGCCTTTTTAAACTGCTGCAAAGTCACTAATTTCACGCTGCAAAAGGCCACCCCATGTGACTGCCATGGCGCTGCATTTGATCAATTGCAGCGAAATTTATCCTTACTATATCATTAAATTTCGCTGCAATAGCCTCCCAACAACAGCAACGCTACATTTGGTTCGTTGCTTTTGCCACTTTTTGCAACACTTAAAATCACTGCAATTGATTTATAAGCTCTGCGATTTGTGTACGGCAAAAGCAACACATACCATTCTAGCGCTGCTTTTGATACTTTTTGCAGCGTCTATTTATCGCTGCAAATTTCCATAAAAACGCTGCAAATGTGCCATGTCAAAAGCAACGCTTGCTTTTTTGTTGCATTTAACATTTTTTGCAAGGACTAAAATCGCTGCAAAAAATCAAAAAACGCTGCAAATAGCCAAAAGCAACGCTTGCTTCCTTTGTTGCATTTTGCATTTTTTTCAAGGACTAAAATTGCTGAAACTGATGATTTGCAACGACTTTTGGCCTATTTGCATCGACTAAAAATCGCTGCAAATACTTAATTACAAAATTAAAAAAAAATACTACTGAAACATACAGTTTCAGTAATTTTTTTCACTTGTATTAGAAGCAAAATTAGTAGATCAGCTAGGATTTAATTCCCTTTACTTAATAATACAAATGGTACATAGAAAATAACAACAAAATACTCAAGGATCCTTACCCAAGTCAAATTATAAATTCATTTACATTATAATTTATATAGACGGAGGGGTAGCTTGATACATTTTAAAGTACTGCTAAAATTTCTCTAATCATCCAACCCTTATTGCACCTATTCTTTGCAAAAATGAATAAGATGTTCCAGCAAAGCCACCTCCAACTCCAACCTGGCAGGAATTAATAAAATTTCCAGTCATATGATTGCAGATACTTATTGATTTAGCAATTTGTCTTGACGCTAACACATATTTAGATGCGAGGCTCACTGGAAATATGTGGTACACAAAAGCAAAATGCAAAACTAGAACCAAGATATCCAAAAAATAGCGAAACTAGAAGCAGGACTAACCATTAAATAAAATTGTTTACAATCATCTCACATTATAGATAGAATAAATAAACATAATTAAAATATTGTCTAACTACTGCGATGATAAGTAGTCCTAAAAAAGATTGCATATTTAATTCATAATCCATTGGTGTATTGAACACAGTTGTTGAGATTGTTATAATAAATTTCTTTTCCAGGTTAGTCACATGGCCCAACATGTCTTTTGACATCAAAACTGGAAAATTTCAGAATGGGAATGGTATTCTTAATGAAATTTAGATGGTTATGCTCTTAAGATGTTAAAGATTCCTAATTGGCTTTAGGAGGAAAAACAAAAGCCTGGAGATAGCACTTGTGGTATATAATTCTGTGATACTTTTAAATGGAGTATCTAACCCAAAACATGTATAAATACAAAGAAACTCACTGCACTTTTTATCTTTGCCACCTATTTTTATCAGTCATGGTATGCATCTATGGAATTCTAGTGTCTGTCAAGTGTAACAACATTCTCACTAAAACCCTGTATCTTCAAAGGATTTGAATTATAGTGTACCTGTTGACTGCTCTTCACAATTCCCTCCATGGATTCAACAAGTTTCATGCTACCATCAGCTAGAGTAATGGCTTCTTGGAACTTCACATGTTGGCATGTACAAGGAGATGTTAGTAGCTTATAGCAGTGACTGGAAATTAACATACCCCCTGCACATAATTAGGTGCATTTCTCTGTTCCTTGGGCTGTAATGGGTTTAGGCTGTTAACATGAGATTTATATTGCTAAGTATAAGTTTGTGGATTGTCCTTTTGCAACACCATAAAAAAGGAACAGTCCAAGCATGATGTGTTACAACAGGTGGCTTATAAATATGTTACTTCCTCTATTTAGTGCCAAAGTTTGGTTTGTAAGTAAGTTTTGAGGTTTGTTGTAATGCTGTTGTTGCCAATCTTGTTGAGTTTTATTGCACTCGTTACAATATATTGAGTAATGGGCACGTATGAGCACTGACCATAGTCTGTGGGGTTCTCTTTGAACATTGCTATTGTATTAATGTCTTTTTGAAATTCAAGAAAATAAAAAGATATCAAGTCAGAAACACTCAAGTACATTCATCTGATCTTCTTTGCTCACTAATATCTTTTTTCGGTCCTTTGTTTTCAGTCTAAGCTACCCGGCAAGGCCTCTGTTTCTAAGAAGCATGATTCAGTGGGGCATGGGGTGGACAAGAAAACTGCTTCTTCAAAAGAAGGTGATACTCTCTATGGAGGATCTGCTAGTCTTGATATACCATATAATTATGACAAGAAAGAGAAGTTTATGCCACTAATTGCAAAGTCTAAGAAGGATGGGCAGGATCTGCCTTCCAAAGCCACTGAGCCACAAATTGATGCAGCGGCTACTGCAGCAATTCTTCAATTAAGCTACAAGGGGTATTAAGAATGCTGGTTTAGAATTTTGCCCTAGGACATCACCAAATGGTAGGACATCACCTCCCTAGCATTGAGGGTGGGCTTACCTCAAGCTTTGGGAGTCTCCAGTTTTGGACTAGCACTAGAATGTAGTAACTTTATATGAAAGGTAGAGAGGTGAGAGCTTAGTATATGTATATATAGAAAGGAGACTATACATCACTACAAGGAGATGATTCTGGGTTCAGCTCACTGAAAAGGATAGAAAAATTTGGAATTGTTTACAATTCCAGTGAATTAGCAAACATTAATCACATTGTAATCTCGCAAGTTAGACCTTATAACCAATTATCTCTAAGAAATTCAAGCCCATGCAAAAGCATTAGTAGTGTATACTGTAAAGGCTTTGTATTGAAGTATTGATTGAGTTTCCAAGCCAATAAATTATATAAATGGTTTCAGATTTATATCCTATGGGAGATAAAAGAAATTAATAAAACACAGGAACTCAATCAATGACAGGAGCAGAAACTAAGTGAAACTAACCCAACAATAAAGGCACAATCATCAACTTGGCATGAAAGAAAAATATGAAAGAAAAATCTAAGGAAATACAGAACATAATGCACAAAACCTCACAAGATAAATCCCAAACTATTTAGGCAGCACATTCTGCTGCAACGACTCAATACAAGTTAGAAAAGACATTCATGCCCAACTGATGTTTCCCTGAACCTTACATCATCAGGTTCCACTCACTTATTGAATGACCCTTTGACTTAACATGGAAACAAAAATGGAACAAAAATATCACTGTTGACAGTATATAAGGACAAGATCTTCAACAAACTAAATGGTTTTCATCCTACCTCCTCAAAATGAAGGTAACAACTCGACCTGTTCATTGCTATCACTGCTCCTTGGAGACCAAATCAACCCTTGTATCATGCCAGTAAACTTGTTTATCTTATTGCCCAAAACAGCTAATTCTCTCCAACCCCTTTGGCCAATTGCATCATTACATCCATTCTGCATAACCAAAACATCACTGGTTCTGATTGGAACATACATTTTTCGTGCAATTTTTTAAACAAACTTTAACTCTCAACAATCAAATTGGGTGAGAAATATATATCAAGGAACATGGGAAAACAAAGTGCTTAAAGACTATTGAAGAGGTTGAAAGAAAGATTACCTTCACTAAGGAATCGATAGCACCTAAGCTAGTAAGCCTTAGATGTTCATAAGGCCTTTCCTTGTTCTCAGTGGCAAGTAGAGGGAATAGATACATTGGAATCCTAGATGCAAAAAGATCATGAATTTCAATTAGAAGGTCACCATATCCTTAAAAGGCAGCCAACTTGTAACAATGCTTAACTCCATCTAACAGTGAATATTTCTATGAAAAGATCATGCAAAAGCTAGAGGTTATTGTAATAATTGCAAAATTGACTTAGTACTGCAAGGTATAATTATTGTAATAATAAGACAGCAAAGCTAGAGGTTAGAAAAGGAAATAATATTATGTGATAAATGTATGCCCCTGCATCTTAAAACAAAGCCAACTAATCTCTTAAACAGTTAAAACAAATAGTGATGAAGAAAGATGACTAACTTAAATCCAAAAGCCAGGCTTGAGAGTTTGATAGGAAGAATCCCATCTAATCTCAATCTCCATTATCTCACAGTAGCATCCATGATCTCACAGTGGTATTGTTTGCAATAAAAGAAGAAAAGGGAAATTGGTGTTTTAATTAGATTTGTTTGATTATCAATCCATTAATGATTACTTCTTGTATTAGGCAGCATTACTTTTCAGACTGGCTGGAGAAAGGGAAATTGGTATATCACTCAATGAATATTCTTGTGACCCCCTTCCCGTTTGGAAAAGATACTACATATCATTCATATCATAGCTTATAAAGACTGAGAATCTCTAGACTTTTTCATTCTTTAATTACCTTGTCATGGCATAAAGCAAGACACTCAGTTTCAAATTAATTACCGCGTTTTTCTTCCCCAATTGAGGCCATTCGCCTGAACCAGACAACTAATAGTAATAGTAGGTCAACTCGTTAAAAGCCACCACTGTTCTGTTTGGGATCCAGCTTTGAATTCCCCCATGCTTTCGGTTCCAAAATCATAACCATTTGTTTATTAGTCAGTCTAACAAAAGAATGTTTGTATTGATTTTAAAATACATTATAAGCAATTCCACAGTTACATTATACATACACAAACACATAGGCAATTTATGCATAAATTGAAAGAGCAAACCACCCCTGTTTCTACTTGACCTAAACGGTTTCATTAAGAAAATATTCTATCTAAAAAACAGAGTATCTTACTGAGTGGAGGGGACGATGGGATGGAAGCGAGTTGGATAACCCACTACTACAAGAAAAGGGTTTTCTTGATGTCGAACGGCAGATTTGGGAATACCACTTTTTGAACTGGAACTAGCAGAAGAGCGAGTCATGCACGAGGATGAGTGGATTTTGATCCCGCGGTCGCCACATCGGTGGAGTAGCTCCGCTGATAGTGATGGATTTCGGTGGAAGAGACAACCACGTAGCTTGTGGCATTCTAAGTGGGTTTTGCTTCATGTGCAGGTAGAGAGAAAATTAATGGAGAAGAAGAAGTTGGGGAAGAACGTTCGAGATTTAGGAGTGTACGCAAAGTGACGGGGAGGGGGGGAAAATGTGATTTTAGGGCATTTTGGCGCCCTTTCAATATCAAATGTAATTGCAGCAAAATTTTTCGTTGTTACAAGATTTTTTTCTTTTTACAGCAATTTTGTCCGCTGCAATTTAAGTTAAAATTGCATGTATTTATTTTGCAGCGAATTTTTTCGTTGCAATAAGTAAAAATCGCTGCAACTCTCTAAAAAAAATAGTTTTGTTCTAAAAGTCTGCAGCGTGTGCCAAAAATGCTGGAATTGCTAATCAATTGCAGCAATTTTATTTCCAACAAAATTAAAATCGCTGCAAAAAGTCAAATTTCTTATAGTGTATTCACGATTCGCTTGTTTTCTCTCTTCTGCACATGTAAATACTTTGAAATTCACTCGATTATCATAAAACATATAGGGGTATTCATATAATTTCATTACCATTTGCCATTTGGAGGTAATGTATCAAACATATATACAGGTCAGTCGGGTCAACTGAAGGTTTCTTAAATTGATTCAAAGATGATAGATTTATTAATCACGATACACCGTAAGCTCAATCAATGAGTTCTGTATTAACTTTTAAGTACTTTTTATACACTTTATTGATGTATTGGTCAAAATAATTATTTTATATTAAAAAAAATAACGTAACTAATCACATTAGTTGAGTATATAAAAAAATATATAAAAGTAATTGCATATAAAATTTTTAATCTTTTATTATTTCGTGTTAAGTTCAAAAATCATAAAAAATTGTGCACTCTGGATATAGAAGAGTAGTGATGTCTGGAGATTAGTGAAGGAGAAAAATAGTAAGAGATGTGGCAGAAAGAGGAGGATGACAGAGAGAGATAAGAAGATAGAACTCTATGAATAATCCCTTGTCGAGAGTTGCATGAAGGAGAAGAGACTAGAGAGTGAAGAAATATTAATAAAGGAGAGAGAACATTTTACCATTTGAGAAATATTTTAACCACACAAATTTTTTATACATATAAATTTATAAACTAATATGATTTGATGTGGTACGTTAAATTGTAAACTATATCAAATATATCATATTAAATTATATTAGTTTATAGGTTTATTTGTATGAATTTTTTTTTTTTGTGATGATATTACTAATTGTCTTAATATTTCTAAAGCGGGAAGTAAAACAGAAGAAAATAAGAGATTATGTGACTGAACTTCTCTTGGCCCTTTTAAGGCGGGAGGTAAAACAGAAGAAAATAAGAAGTTATGTCTCTAGAGAGAGAGAGAGAGAGAGCCGCGAATATATTTAATAATTTATACCCCGTTATAGAATTGCAAGGGAGATACGCTTCTTGTGTGATAAGGTAGTAAGAGAAAAGCAAAGCGATTGCACCTCAGGTCAACTGTTAAATAATAGCGTGAATCTTCTTTAAAATAAAAAAGAAGAAGTAATAATAGCGTGAATCTCAAGATATTTAATAATAATAATAATAATCACATTAATATATGAACTGTCATGTGTAAAAATTGTGTTTATACCAAATATTTCTATTTGGACAATGCATTAAAGTTAAAACTCTAAAACAGGTCTCCGGTCCAAACATCATTTTATTATGTAAAATACTTTAATTACAAAAGAATTGCGTAAAAGTAAATATATAAATTGATGTATTTTGATGTAGTACGTTATATTATAAAATTATTTTTATTATAAAATAAATCTAATAGATTTTATAAACTCAAGTCAATTTAGACGTTTATTTTATATAATCTTTTTATATCTGTAACACTTCTCTTTGATTATTAGTTTCCGAGGTATACTACTTTTTATATTAATTTTTTTGCTCTTAATTATGATGGTTGATATGTTATATTTTAAGTAGTTTTTTAATTTGTTTTTGTATTATTGATTGATAAAATTATTTAAAATATGCCATATCAATGTGACCAGAAATGATAGAATTCAAAATAAAGAATAATAATGCTATATTTCTATATTTGAGTAATGATTTTTATATTTGAGTAATGCTAAGTATAAAATCTAAATAGACAAGTTTTGCATAAATATTTTATAAAAAAGTAAATCTCATTAATCAAAAATAATTTCTATTTATACTTTTTTTAGATGGAATCTACTTTTTACAAAACCTTGCACGAGACTTGTTTATTTAGAACTTTTACAAATCATTTATTTTTATATTTGTGTATTGTAGGCTGTAGCAGCTGAAACTTAAAGAGGATGGAGTTTTCATGTCATTCAATAGATTATGCTAACTTTAAGCTGTTTAGATTTTATTTTTGAATCCAAGTAAATACCACCATATTTGGTCCGGCATAAGGAGAGGAATTAAACAGGATGCTTGTAAATTGGCTTATGTTGGCGAGTGGATATGTAAGATGAGAATCCAATGAAACTCCCAAAGGCCTATCGCCTGTGTGTATGCTCACATGTGCAAAGATCAGTACTCTTTTCATCCGGTCTTAAGTCACATGTGAACGCCGGAAGAAGGTCCACCATAGATAAGACAATCAAGATTCACAGGTGAGCTATCCCTTGCTTTGCTGTTTCGATCGATGCTGTGAAGCCGGCCTTATTCATTTCGACTATAAAGAAATCTTATAAAAATATTACAATACGGTAAGTCAGATTCTAAAGTAGATTTAGCATATCACGCCAACTTATGTCATTGTATAAGTTTGTTTATTCCACAGTACAATTCAGCAACATCAATAGCGGAACATAAACAACAAAACCTTAAAAGTCTATTGGGGGGGCTTGGACGCTCAACTGCTCTTGCTTCTATTTCTCGCAAGAGGGACCCATCTCGAGACCCCCCCCAAACCCCAAAACAAACACCTCACAAGAAAATTAACTGTTTCTTCACGTACAACTCAAACAAACTACACTCAATTCAGACAACTTAGACATATATCCTTTTAACACTCGGGTGTGAGGGTGTGGTCTCTCTTTGCATCCTGACAATAATTGTAAACCAAATAGGTCCTCTGCACCCATTCCAAGGCTGAGTACTGCTGTTGGCTCAGGCCGCTGGAGCCAGACGGAGACGCAGAGGCCGGGCTGCATGATGCGGCCCCGTCGTCGGTGCAGCCACCTAGTTTGAAATTTGTGTACCTACCGATGAAGGGCTGGTATTGATAATCAGCTTTGTATTTTCCATCCTCAGTTGCCCAAGATGATGCATCCCAAACCGAGCCGTACACATACATTGGCCTTGATGGAAATGTGGCATCACTTTTTCTTGGATACCTCCTTATTGGCACATCATCCACTAGGAATCTGCAAATTTACCATACAATCAGACAGACTTACAAAAGAAGAAAACAGAAACTAACAAGCAAGATTAATTTATATATCTTAACCAACTTGCATGCACGACAAAGGAGTAGATTTCTTTTTTCAAGATTTTTTTATGCATATTTTCAGACGTTGTTGGCTTTGAAGTATAAGTAAACCCAAAACTCTCTCAGGAGGATTAATTAAAATGTGAACGGTATATTCCATTTGTTGCCAAAGGATAAAGTCATGAAAGACGCGCATGCCTAAAAACAGAGGAAAAGGTTAGGAAAAATAATAATTTATTTAATTATTTATGCATGAATAGTTTCTAATTTTGGAAAAAACCCATCAAGTCTTTCAGCATGTTAAGACTTTTTAGTACGTAAAACGTGAAAAATTTTCTCATATACCACACATCACACTTTTTATTATTTTTTAAAATTTTTTTTCTCTTATCAAATGTGTGGTATATGGATAATTAGTAGAAGAATTCAATTATTTTAAGAAGAATAAAATTAAATATAATTTTTAGAAAATAAAAAAATACAAAATTGTGTGGTGTAAGAAACTTATGAATAGCAAAACTAGTAAAACGTGTGACCCAAAGTGAGAAAAATTACATTATCTCAGAAGGATTCCACAGTATAGCATATCTGTGATAATCTTGCGTGGGATCAAACCAGAGATGAAACTTGATCTCTCTTCCAATAATATTTCCATCCCCACTGCCTCTGACATATACATTCGTCTGCAGAGTATATGGCTTATCGGGCGTAGTTCCCAGAAACTCAATATCGATTTCATCATGGTTCCCCGGGTGGTCTTCGTTGTTTGAAAGCTATGTATCGTTCCCCATTTGAAGAATAGACAAATAAGAAAAAGAGTTAATTTGTATGAATAAATAGTCTGATGAATTAGAATTATGTAGGGTTATCCTCACATAGAATGATGTTATGACCCCAGCAGTGTAGCCAGATTGGAGCTTGATGTCAGCACCAAAATACCCAGATCGATATGCATGCAACGACTTGAACCCACTTCCTGTATTTTCCAAATTGCAGAAAGTGAGGTTATAAATTGTCTCAATTAGCACCAAAACAAATAATAGGAACAAAATAAACATGTAGTTAGAATTATCATTAGACAGACCTGTGCTACTATCAAGCCAGAGTGTTATTGAGCCCTGGTCTACTCTCTGATGCTGAGGACCCCAGAGGTTTCTAAAGCCTTGATCAAAGTTGATGGAATTGATTTTTGAACTTGGGGAGTAGCCAGGTGATGGTGGACCCTGAGCACTGCTTGAACTAGACATGAAACAAAGAATAAGGTACAAAAGAGGAGCCATGAAGAAGAAGGAGGAATGAGATTGCATTGTAGGAAACAGAGTCTTGGCACTCTGCTTAAATGCAGGGTGGGACAGATAATTGAAAGAAGTAGATGGTGTATTTTGGCAGAGGATGGCTTTGCAGGTTGTATAAATAGGCAGATTGGAGGCCCCACAATGAAGGTAAGGTGATAAGTTAGTTGATGAGGGAGTTATGCCAGGGGACAAAAATCTATACAATCTTTGATAGAAAGAAAAAAAAAATTTCCAACTTGTGTGTATGGCTTTTGCTTCTCTTTTCATTTTGTACTGTGAGAGAGAACATCTTTTTGAAGGCAGTTACTGTTGCTCTTTGGGAAAGCAACGATGAAGATGTTTGAAGAAGAGATCAGTGGGTGTTTTCTTCATGGCACTAACTTGATTAAAGCTGACAAAGATGGCCATGATAGCTTTAAATCTGTGCAGTAATAGGCGTTGTAAAATTCAATTATGCTACATTCAGTCAATTACATGTACTACTTGCGCATTTTGTTGATATGACATAACTCAGCAGTTATTTTATCTTTAAAAAAAGTAATGTATCCAATATTAGTTTGTACGCAAAAATGTACACATAACTGACTACATATAAAATTTTTCTATAAAATTACATGTCTTGTAGTCAAAGAAAGGGCTGCGAATGGGAATAGAGTGAAAAATGTTGAGGTGATGTGATTTGAAATTGAAGGAGCAACTTTCTTCATAAAGCACAAAATAAAGGAATAACTGAGAATATTTATCATGATAATATCATGGTTAGGCCGATTTGTTTGTTTTCGCAGATAAAATGAGATGAGTTGATATAAAAGTTGAATAAAATATTGTTAGAATATATATTTTTAATATTATTTTTATTTTAAGATTTGAAAAAGTAGATGAAATGAGATGAGAATAATTGTGAAAATAAATGAGAAAACTGAAAGTAGTATATATTTAATTATTTAATTTATATTCTAGTGTTTCTTTTTTGTATCGATCAGACTTTCTTAATAAGTGAGTTCAACACTTGAGACAATTAACTAAATGAGATGAAGTTTTAGAATCATGACTCGATCTCAAAATTTCCACTCTGATCATTCTTAATAACCAGATCATCGACGTTACTTGCAACTGGCCATTTTACATACCAGATTTTGTGCCTCAAAACAACTCCCGAAACTTTGTTTTGTGCTTTAAAATAGGACCACGAGAAAGTCAAGGTAGTTGCTAAAATCTGGAGGTAAGTTATGTGAATCCATATTTGTTCAACCTCCTATACCTTCTATGTACTGCATATTTTTTTAATTTTTTATTAACTCCTGGTGACAACTGACAATTTCTCTAGCTCACTGTTCGTTGACTTACTATTGTTTAGTCCTTTGCGTGGAGAGAACTTTAACCACAAACAGTACGGACCAACCACTCCTGAAAGTTCAAGTTTGACAAAACAATTATTAAGCAAATGACTTGCTTATAAATAAACTGGTCAATGACTCAATCCAGGGAACCTTGATGCAGCATGCCTGAATTACCAGGAAACTTGTGATCAAGAAATGCACCCTCAGTTCCCGGGTGAGCTGCCGCTTGTTTTTGTTCCAAACATGCAGGCGGAAAAGCTGGGGGGAGCTGCTGCTTTTCTGGGATAGATGGATACTTTGACTGGCTCACGTAGTACTAGATAGATACTTGACTTCCTTCTTGTTTAGAAGAATGATCAACTTAAGTTAATTACAGGGCATGGCACCCCAAGTTTTGTCACGCAAAGCAAATTAATTGATCCTGTTTTCTTGAATCGCAGAAACAAAACTCAGAAGGCCGGTAAGCTACGTACTGTTATCCTGGTCAGACATTAGTTTAAATCGAACTACTTATGTGATTCAAGAATGTAGAAGTGAGGCATGATGTGAGGAATGATGTGCTAATTTTTGTTGCCATGCAGACAATACCATGTGATGGGCCCAAATCTAACCAAACTGGATACCTCATTTGTCCTTTGATCTTAACAATATTAATACAACACGCAAATTAAGTACCAAGCTTGGATCATGCAACACTACAGCAAACTAGCTAGTTTTCCGTCCTTGATTGGTGTCATGTGAGAAATGAGACTCATAAGAAAGGACAACATGCACGATGAATGTTATACATATTATAATATATGTATCCTGTATATCCATGATCAGTAGTTGTTCAAACATGATCAATCTGGTCGGTGAGATAACATTCAATATATGTTATGATATATATATATATATATATATATATATTTCTTGCACGAGAAATAAGCTGCAGCCTCTTTTGTAGAATTAATAGAACACGGAGATTAGACAAAAGGGCCGTCTGTTGGGGGTGTTGGTCAGGCATGGCCTACGTGATTAAATGCATCATTGCATATATGGGGATCGATCGACTAGTTGACCGACAAATCAAACCCTGATCGGTACTGCATGCAGTTACCACATTCCACTACCTTCGAGCCCAATATCTACTCAAAGTTTAAACTACTTTGCATAATCGATCGGGTGCGTGCCTCGTATATCCCACAATCCACATATATATACTTAAGAAGTAACCCTAAACCCATGAAATCAGTATCTATATATGATTAATTTCGACCTATATATACCATGATAAGGCCAGATAGCTTAATTACATCATGAGCTCGATCCCTGCGTGCATCTTAATAAATTATATGGCATCATTAATAATCTATTGATATCGGATTGTACCGGTAATACGTACGTCCAATTGTTTTTTCCTCCTAATTCCTATATTATATATCATATGGAGACAAAAAGATTAATATTATACAAGATGATGATCACCAATTACGTCCCAGCAAAGACAATTTTGTTTGTAATGATGCTAACAAGTTGATCACAAATTATTATATATTGTCATAACAAAATCCAGAAATGATCCGGAAAATAATTAATGCTAGCTTCAATATTCAATAATGTTGGCCGATTAAAATAAAAGATAACCTTTCAGCTTATACAAAAGTCTATTAATGAAGGGCTGAGGGGGACAAAGATGAAACAGCTGCATGTTTCTACCTTACCCTAGCTGCTTAATGACGATGATCAAATTAGAATCTTGCTGATCACGCTAATGGGATTATTAAAAAGATTTTTGAAGTATATTTTAAACAAAAAGAGCATGCAGTTTGCGTGATCGATGTCACGAAGCAATAATTAATAAAAAATTCATAAAAGATTCTATATACAATCATTTTTATGTTTTTATGTGCATTCTGTTAATATAATTGACTGCGTCACTTTTTTAAATATAAGATAACTGTTTTGGTCAATCACATTAATAAAGTACACATAAAATATATAAAAATGATTATATATAACATAACTCATAATTAATTAATTAGATATATATATATATATATACACACAAGAGCTTAATTAATATATTTGAAAACATTTATGAGCCGATGGATCGAGGGCCCATAAAACAATAATGCAAACCAAACCTGTAGCTAAATGAGGGGCTAGCTTAATTAATTAATACATTTTGAAGACATTACTTCCACGTAATTATCTTAATTATGAACGTACGTGAGTGCTACATGCATTTTGGCCGATATTGGAGGATTACAATCTCTCTCGACGTAACGTCCTGACTGTTACGGCCTAACCGCCTGCATGCATATTATATGTACGTGGTAATTAACCAACTGAAAAATTGATAAAATGGAATGGAATTAGTCCACTGGAGGGTCGGCTCATGTCATGATCATGTCAAACAAACCAGAGACAGGTTTTCGACAGCGGAAAAACGCGACGTTAAATTTTCTTGGGTTCGGCATGGAATATTTATATCGCATGCATGCATTAGTTTACAATTTGATATATACTTCCATTTTCAAGTCAAGGCGGCTTGATGGTTCCCCTACCGACAATACTTGGATAGCACCCTTCAATTGAAAGACTTATAAAGGCGGCCCAGAATTCGAAGTCCGACGTTTCCACTTTGGAATATGAAACGAATTAAAATATAATAGAAACAAAAATGGAGATGAGGAGGCCTATGATGGGTGAAAGATTTTCACAAAAATGTGTCTAAGACTTCAAACAATATCAAGGAACAGTTGGGCTTATAAAAAAAGGAATGAAAAGAGTTCACGGCTAATAATAAATATACTCCGAATACGTACGTTGATTTGAGATAAAATTCGTTTGAATGACGATGAAGATTATATGAAAGAGGTAGAAAGTGGTGATTGAGCTTGGCTTTAGTCGAAGGTTCTATACCATGAAAGAAATTAAAATATAATAGAAAAAGAGATGGATTGAGAAGATGAGGAGGGTGAGTGAGAGATGCCCGGCTTATTTATAAAAAAATTACATGCAAGAGATAAGATAAGATAAACATTTTGATTTTTTTTTTTAATGAAAATCACATGACTTGGTTTGATAATTATGAAAATCAAATCAAATTCTTGATTTAATATTAATTTTAACAAAATAAACAGCATACTTTAATAAGAAAGTTGGCTTTTTGTGACCAAGTAGTGATTTCTTGTGCGACAAAAGCCATCAAACGAAAGAACGTACAACCAGAATAGATTTATTTTTGCCATGAAATCTGGCATAATTTACGTTTATTACAAAATGTCGTTTTGGAGTACTTGGCTCAAAATTAAGTTCCGATAATTTCGGCTGGGAAATCCTAAAATTTGCGTCGTTTTCCATTTGTTGTAGCTGATGTCATTAACTTAATTTCAAGTTTCCAATCGTTTCTCACGATAAAAATCATATTTGCGACGAATGCTAAAATCCCAGATTTATTTAAATTTCAGTTATCTCGATGTCACCCTCTCTTGTAAGACAATTTCCACAAGCCAAGGGGGTCCACGTCCATGGTTGTGGGTCCAAAAGGCGAGAGACTCAGGACGACCAAGCCGTAGTTCTTCATGATCAAAGGAAATTAACCTTACAACCCAGTCTTTGAGTCTACAAGTGATAAATAGACTCAATATTTTATCATTATCTTTTACATAATTTTTAATATTATTTAATTATTTAATTTTTTATTATTATTATTTACATATTATCTGAAATAACCCACCTTGGCAAGAGATAGCACTACAAGAAAATACACTTAACCCAGCGTTTTTTGAACTGCTGCAAATAAACACGCTGCAAATTGTGATTATTTGCAGCGTTTTTCACATCGCTACAAATGTGTTAACACATTTGTTACCTGTCCGGGAGGAGTGTAATGAAATTATTTGTTACAGCGAGTTTTTGAGTAATAGCGGCAATTAGTGGCGCTGTAAAAGGAAATGGACTTGTTACGGCACTGGGAGCTACGTCGGGATGAAGCTGGGCGCCAAAGTAGTAAAAATGTTTTAATTTCCCCCCACTCCCCGCCCCAACATTTCGCAGACCACAGTATCTTTCTTCCCTCGTGTTCAGAGAACTCCCTAACCGCAAGCTTCCATCTGCAAAACCTATTTGCCCTACCTCCACCTGCAAATCGCGAGTTCGACCAACTGGTTTGGGGGGAACCGAACTTGAAGCTAGAAGGATTCACAAGGCACACACGTTCACGGAGCTCTCTTTCAGTTTTCGGAGTCCCATTTTCCCACCCCCTTCCCCCCTAGTTCATGTAAATTCCTCTGTTTTTGGTCTATCAATTCCGACTATAGAGCCCCCTTCGCTGAGCATTAGGTTTTGGTGCCTTGTTATTAGGCTGTTCACCGCGGATTTGGGTTCAATTTGCAGCATCGACCGATGCTGATTTTCAGCTCATAGTGCTCATTGTGAAGGTATGTTTTCTTGTCCCCCTAATTTGGTCTATCACTTCTTAATAGTTTTTGTGTTCCTCCACCGATTAATGGCCACTAACTCGCTGCCTCCACCCATTTGGTGCCTGCGGAAGGAAATTCTGGGTTTTCCTCTTAGGAATGAAAACACCAGCCCATGTGTTTGACGCATTATGCTGAGATTGAAGCTCAAAATCCTCCTTTACACGTATATACTAATCCCCTCTGTTATTGTTGCAGCACGATCCTTTTCTTGGTGGCAAAGGGTTATTGGTAGAAGCCTCTTCCCCTTCATTTCCTCCACTCGGTTGGTCTATGAAAAATTAGCTGGTAATTTCCTCTGCTTTTTTCCCCATTTTATTCCCAAAGTTTAGGTCAAGTATTTACAGTTTCGTCCATGATTCATACAAGCAGTTATGTAAATAGAACTTGACTATAATGGTAATATTGAAAAACTGATTTAGAGTTGTTATGCTATTTTTTTTGGTATGTTAGCTTGAATATCAAATCAATGATTTGCTTTAATTATTATCTACACGTGATTTTCATATGTATCGACTTATGAGAATTTGGTTTTCATAATTATCAACCAAAGAGTTGTTGGTTTCTTGCTTGACCAAATGAGGATTTTTTATTGACAACTCCATTAAGATACTAACAAAAATCTCATCTCCATTTAAATGGGATGTAAATATTAATTAACCATCAAGTATCACTATTATTATATATGTGTTTGTAGATATATACATATATCTACAAACACATATAATGAGAATGGATTTCTAACTATTTGTCATGATCATCTTCTGTAGATAAGTTCAGTACGTACCATTATCGACCGCGTAGCTGTGACGAAAGCGCCTTTGTCGCTTAAGTTGATCACTTGTTTGAATTAATCTCATTGTGTTATGTTCAATAAGTTGATTAAACCTCTGCTAGTTTGGTGGAAAAATATATAGGGCCAAGATTATAAGCCCAGTATTGCATGATTTATCTTTTAGGCAGTGCATGGGGGAGCTAGATCATATATATATGTAGTGTATATATGATATTTAAATATATATATATATATATTTATATGTATATATTTAATAGGTTCAAAAGAGACTAGATAGGCTACAGCAGAGAGTTTGGATGGAGGATTATCCTCAGGAGATTCTTAAATGTGTAAACTTTGATAAACTGTGTGTGTGTCAATACATGAATACAACATACAGGTTAGGCCTTCAGAAAAACAAAAAAAAAAAAGAGGACTAGGGAAAAAAAACAAAGACTAGATAAAATGGACTATACATCGAGTACTTGCAAAAAATCTGTGCTTAAAGAACATAATTAGCAAAATATCGTTGCAATAGCACGAAAGAATTAATTAAAGATCGTGATTTTTATCACTCATGGTACTGTCAATTTCTTAATTGCTGATAGTCAATTGGAACATATCAAAGCCTCATGTCTAATATTTTGCTGTCAGATTCATTATGTGAACTCTTCTGCCCGTTGACACGGGACATGGTGCACTATATATATATATATATATGAAGCCTACAAAGCTTGGACAAATTAATAATCTTACACATGAACAAGATCACATGCAAACTACATATACAAGAAATGCATGTAGTATATGTGACCAGTTATTTGCAACGAGAATAAATAATTCTTTTTAGTAGGAAATGATCATTTTCCTAGTAAATAACTGATTACAAATAAACATTTTTCTTGTGAGTGATAGTTGATAGATCCATAGTGATCTGGACACGCGAGATAAATAGGTGAGAAGTGCCAAGTAGAATATATAAAAGTCTTTCAAAAGTAAGCTTATAATTAAATCAATATAACCTAATGTTAATATATGTTAGATTCTGACTGTGTTTTCTATTGTAAACTAGATATGATAGATTATTTTCTTTTATAAAATTTTTGTGCATACCAAGCATGCACTTCTGTAAATTAGTGGATAGGTTAATGGATATCACACATCTATAAATTAGTACTGGATAAGCTTTAAAATGCATTAAGTTTAATTTAAATTACCACAATCAATGGGACTCCTTTTTTATATCATCAAGTATCACTATTTTTATATGTTTAATATATATGACTATGCTGTTCATCATGTCTCATATCGACTGATGAGAAAAAAAGGGAGCAGTAGTAGTACTGTGTGTGTTGTAACTCACAAAATTATCACAATTTTATATATACAAATATATATAAACTAGAGTGTTTGTTGCATTGTGATTCTTGAATTGTCTTCGTTAGGCCTATGTACTTTAATTTTAAGCTATATTAGTCATTTATCCAATTAAGTCAGACATTAGCTATTCTTAAATTGATAACCTAATTAACTTTATATAAAGAAAATGCTATAAACTATAATATATATTATCCCACCATTATCATATTTATTAATTGCTTAATGCTGTTTAATAGCTTTCAAATGAACTAGTTAATCCTTGTTTTAAAAATCCAATTAAATGCTGACATATCAGCCAAGGTGAGATTATTGTGAGATATGAATATATATATAAATAAATATATATATATATATTGGTGTAGTACTTTCTGGCACTATTATTCTTAGTAAATAATTGTTTTGGCTAGATTATCCTTCAAAAGTATTAAAATCACACATAAAAGTCTAGTACTTCCATTTTTCTAATTTTCCTAATTAATCTAGCTAGCGTGCTAAGCTATGATGTCTTCGTGTTATAAAAGTTAAAAATGCAAACTAACATTTTTAATGCTAGTACTGTTGGTACTCGGCATTTATTTTTTGGATTTGTCTGTTGGAATACTTTAAACATATTGCAATATAATTAATGCATGATGGATTAATTTCCACCATGCTGCTTGCTTTTCTTTTGACCTGATTCCACAACTATTACGCCCTATGATCTCCATCTCATGTAGTGCCGTGTTTCCAATGCATTATTAATCAGATATGCATAATTGTGTAGAACCTAACTTATAATCTGGGATAAATATGAATCTATCAATATATTCTCTCATTGATAGATATGTACTGTTAAAGAAGTATCTTTTTTAACGTAATTGTGTCTTCTTCCATTTAATAATCATTGATGTCATCTACTGTGCTTGGTAATTCGCTCAGTTTTCTGCTCATATTTGATTATTTTTTTGCTTCTCGTTTTTTCCAAATGTGTTGCTCATCTTGGATGAAATGAACTAGCCTCATGTAGGCCTCTTTGTGTGTATATATACTGCTCTGTTTTCAGTTGTAGTATTTAGTAAATGATATGACTTTCTATTGGGATACAGCTCTGCTTTTTTGTATATGGACTGTGTTGGTATACTGTCTTGCTCATCATGGCATCATAGTACCTGTAGTTGCTATTTTTTTTTGTGTGTATCCCCATCACTATATTACTGATGTTGTACTACTTATAAGTGATCCTTACCATTTGGTTCAAACTGATAAGAGCATAATTGTATAAGTTATGGGTAGAAAGTGATTAATTATGTGTTTTTTCAAGATTAACACAATGCTAGTTTGGGATAGGCCTGATAGCGATAATTGAGAGCAGATCCTTGCTGGAAAAACACTAGTAGTAAATAGAGTTATACAAGCCAGATTCCAATGCAATTAATCTGGAACTGATTAATATATGCAAATATCATGGCACGACGATAAGTGAATAGATATCCTCTTCAATATCAGAAACCATGATCTCCATGCCAAAAATCATTTACATATGCGTGTTGCCCTATAAGGCTGGAAACTAGTTTCAGCCCCTTGTGTTCTTCTTTGTCATTTTCAAAGTCCAGCTTCAACATTCCACACAGCGTTACAATCGATTGTTTTTTGTGAGAAGAAGGATATTGCATACAACAAACACCATGACTACATATTACATTCTTGAGTCAGTGACATATCACTAAGGGAATAGTCTCAATGTTTCAGTTTTAATTCCAACTTTTAAAACTGAAAGATCCATGAATAATGTATGACGCTTATTATTTAAAAACTGTGATGAGTTTTATCCAGTTTAAATTCCAAGCATATCATATTCTTTTTTATAATAATGTACAGATTTGTGACCCCCTAAAACTATATATTAAACCTCCCTTCTTCAAATATCCATGAAAATATTCAAAATGTGACACTACTACCATGAATCAAACCGGTGGTTATTCTTATTAGCCTATCATAAAGTTTGCAAGTCATCATGTAATTTCTTGTGCACTTAAAATCCGATTCTTCCTATATATGATACTGTTTGTGTCCAAACGCCTACCATGGCCTGTAATGAACAGTATAACAAAATAGTACCCTTGTTATGAATACAACACATATCTTGTTCTATGCTTTTGTTGTCGACTTGATATTGTGTCTACCTCTTTTTTTTTTTTTATAATTTACCTTTCAAGTGTATTATAATTAATAATACACTTGGAAGATTTCTCTTATTATGTTTATTATGGACAATGTTGATTATCACCTCCAACCCATGATACTACTTCTTAATTTAAACATAAGTTTAAATTTTTTTAGATTAACATGTATATCATTGTGTGTGTTCAACTAGCAATTTTTTTAGATTAACATGTATATCATTGTGTGTGTTCTAGAACCTACCGCTTTTATTATTATGACTTCATATCAAAACCACTCATGCCTTCTTTTTTTTATTAGATGGACAAAAGTTGGATGAGTGAAGGTGATAGACTTCTATCACCTGTTTACGCTGAAGGGGTTAAAAATTTCTTAACAATGGCACGAACCCATTCCATGGGAAGTGATCGCATTCGGTGTCCGTGTCGTATATGCTGTAATAATCTCTTCTTGCCTATATTTGAGGTGGAGTCTCACTTGTTCATAAAAGGGATAGATCCAAACTACACCCAGTGGATATTTCATGGGGAGGAGGAAACTCTCCCCATCATTGACGATGATGACGATCCCGAAGTTGAAAGTGGAGACGGCTACATTGATGACATGGACCGTATGTTTGATGACATACGAGTAGCCACATGCGGAGATGCTCCTGATGACAACACTACATCACCAACTCACTCAGCAATACCACAGTCCTCCCCAACCCCAACTTTTGACCAACTATTAGAGGATGCCCGACGTCCTCTTTTTGATGGCTGCACAAAATTCTCAAAGCTCTCTTTCGTTGTGAAGTTGTTACACATTAAAACACTTGGTGGGTGGTCAATCAAGTCTTTTGATATGCTCCTAAGCCTTTTGCGGTCAGCCTTTCCTAATGCTGAATTGCCACAATCATATGAGGAGGCCAGGACTTTGGAGCGAGGTTTGGGATTCACGTACCACAAAATTCATGCATGCCCTAATGACTGCATCTTATTTTGGAAGGAAAATGCTAATCTTAATGAGTGCCCTATCTGTAAGGCTTCACGATGGATGCCAAATACACACGGGTCACGAATGATACCTCAAAAAGTGCTTAGGCATTTTCCTTTGAAGCCAAGATTGCAGCGTCTCTTTGTGTCAAGCAAGATAGCAGGTGACATGAGATGGCATAAGGAGCAGCGGGTCACCGATGACACTAGTATGAGACATCCTGCTGACTCAGAGTCCTGGAAGACATTTGATCAAGCTCACCCCAGATTTGCTAGGGATGCTCGCAATGTTAGGCTCGGTTTGGCAAGCGACGGATTTAATCCATTCAACAATCTAGCTAAACCTTATAGCATTTGGCCAGTGATTCTTGTCCCGTATAACTTACCGCCGTGGTTATGCATGAAAGACATGTTCTTCATGACATCCCTCATTATCCCTGGTCCAAAATCACCAGGAAATGATATTGATGTTTATTTGCAACCGTTAATTGATGAGTTACTTGAACTCTGGGAGCATGGTGTACCTACATATGATGCATCTACTAAGGAAATGTTCATGTTACATGCTGCCTTATTGTGGACAATCAATGACTTTCTCGCCTATGGAAATCTATCTGGGTGGTCAACAAAAGGGAAGATGGCATGTCCGTCTTGTAATGCACAAACAGATTCCAACTGGTTGAAGTATGGTAGGAAACATTGTTACATGGGACATCGACGTCTCTTACCGAGAGATCACATTTGGCGAACGAGAAAAGGGTTGTTTAACGGTAAAGAAGATCTTCGCATGCCCCCAACAATGGTTGAAGGAGAGGATCTTTTAACTCAATTACAAATGCTTAGAGATATTCAATTTGGAAAATCTTGTAGGAAGAGGAAACGCACTGCAGAGGAGTTGAACTGGACTAAGAAAAGCATCTTCTTCAAACTACCTTATTGGTCAACTTTGCGGCTTAGACATAATCTAGATGTTATGCATATTGAGAAGAATATTTCTGAGAACATTTTGGGCACTCTTATGAACATTCCTGGCAAGACAAAAGATAACACTAATTCACGGCGTGATCTAGAGATCTTGGGCTTCAAAAAGGAATTACATTTGAAACGTGAAGGTGAGCGTGTTACAATGCCACATGCAGCATACACATTACATGGAGATGAAAAGAATAAATTCTGTGCGTGGCTTGCTGAGGTTAAATATCCAGATGGGTTCGCTGCCAATATCACTCATTGTGTATCTGTACGAGATTCCAAAATCTCTGGGCTCAAAAGCCATGACCATCATGTTTTGTTGCAAACACTACTTCCTATTGCTGTGGGGGGGTTGTTAAAGAGGGATATTGCGTTGGCTTTGACTGAACTTAGTAGTTTCTTCAAAGAGTTGTGTGCCCGAACACTAGATGTGAATCGTCTATCAAAGCTTCAACTTGATATCGTCACCATTTTATGCAAATTGGAGATGATATTCCCTCCATCTTTTTTCGATGTTATGGTCCACCTAGCTGTACACTTACCCCGTGAGGCCATTCTCGGAGGTCCAGTTCAATATCGGTGGATGTACCCGTTTGAGAGGTTTCTCGGGAAATTCAAGCGGTATGTTAAGAATAAAGCCCGTCCAGAAGGATCAATAGCAGAAGCCTGGGTTCACATCGAGTGTTTGACATTTTGCTCAATCTATCTCCAAGATGTGGAGACGAAGTTTAATCGACCAGATCGCAACATTGATGGTGTTGAAGAGGAGAGTATAGATGGGTTCAACATTTTCAACCAGAAACTTCGTCCCTTGGGTATAGCTAATAATGTGCAATTAGAAGATAAACTCCATGCTGCAGCCATTTGGTACGTGCTAAACAATTGTATTGAGATCGAACCCTATTTAGAGTAAGCAATAATTACTTCCTTTCATGCTATCTCGAAACAACCTACTACCATTTGTCATTTAATTTACGTCACAGACTAAATCTATTTCCCCATTTGTGTTCTACAAATGCAGGGAACACTATGACAAATGCAAGGTGTCAAACCCGAATTCTATAGAGCGCACGCAACAAACTGAGTTTCCCATTTGGTTCAAGCAACGTGTAAGTTAAGAATTCTATTTAGAAAGCAATTCACGTGTTATACCCGACGCTGGTGGTCGATGTCATTGAAACTTATATATGCAGTCATATGCCCGATTGAATGTAGGTTCTGGACCAGCGTAGCAACAATCCACTTGATGTGTCCCCAGATTTGTATGCGTTAGCTTGTGGACCTGATCGGTGGATTGCATCATATGCTGCTTGTATTATAAATGGTAAACGGTTCCATACGAAGTCTCGTGAACTTCGCCGACGTTCACAAAATTCTGGGGTGTTGGTAACTGGTGACCAAGATACTCATAATGTAGACTTTTATGGTATTATCAATGATGTTGTGGAGTTACACTACATGGGGGGTCGTAGAGTGTACTTGTTCAGTTGTGATTGGTTTGATGTTGGTGACAAAAAACGGGGGGTACGAGTGGACGATCATTTAACTAGTCTCAATATGAATAGGACTTGGTATAAAGACGAACCATATGTGTTGGCATGCCAGGCTTCCCAGTGCTTTTACATTAGGGATCTAAGGGAGAAAGGGAATTGGTATGTTGTGCAGAAGTACAATAATAGGAATGTGTATGATATTCCACTAGTGCAGAGGGTTTTAGAAAGCATTGATGGCGAATCGAGTGACGATGATGCCTATCAAGAGAATGAGTCCCCATATGACTATCCACTTTTGCATTGTGATGCACGTCCAGTGTCAACTCCACTTAGTAGGACTGATATAGAACCTTCCCTTATTGAGCCACGAGACCAGATGGAGTCGGGTGGTAATAGCAGAATTGTGGGAGATTTTATTGATGATGCTATGGTTCCATCTGGTTCTGGAGATGCTTATGGTGATTGGGAATATTCAGATGATGATGACCCATCCACCGAGGAAGAGTCTGACTCAGAATAACCAACTGACAACATAATGATATTAGGTGAATTCTCATATCTTACCAAAAGATACACAGTATTTTGATACTCGACAATTCTTATTAGTTTAATGCATTATGCAAATTGGAGTGTGCACTTATATTTGTAAACTACTTTCATGGTGTTAGAGATGAGAGACTAATTTAATTATGATCTCAGGTCGGGTGAAGAAGGGTTCACATATGCGCATAGTGTTCTAAAACAATCCATTGCAATCCCATCTCAAGGAATTCACACTCGAGGAGCATGAACGGCTCAGGTTGATATGCAAACACTTTTTTTGCTTTATATTGATTTTCGCTAAATTATGATCCTAACACAAATGATATCTCCTTATCAATGCAGGCGCGCCAGTGGGATATAGTGGCCGAGGTCGGCCCAGAGGCCGAGGATTCCGTGGTAGAAGAATGGCACCTTACTCATGCCGAGCCCGCCGGCCACGAGGTGCTCGAATTAGTTCATATCATAGTCCTGATAATGTCGATGAGGCCAGCTCGGATGACTCTACCCAACCCCCAAGCCATCCATGGGAGCCACCATGTGCGACCACAACACTGGAAGCTGAGCCTAACAGAGTCACCTCACCCAGTATAAGGCTGGAGACAAATAGAGTTCAGAGCGGTATAGTTAACATGTTTATGATTTTTTTGATGAGTTCTCAATATACATATGATGCAGTTCTATATATTTGTAAATTCCAATTCACCCTGACTGCATATTAACACTATTATGTGATACAGGTGTGGATGCCACAACAGAGCCTAACAGAGTGAGCGCACCCAATATAGAGGCAGAGCCTGCAAGAGTTGAAATTGGTACAGTCCACATATGCTGGCTGTTTTTTTATGTATATTCTTAACCATTTACACAAAAATGGTGTTACAATATATTTGTAAATTCCATCAGAACCTGTATAACATTATTGTTATTATGCTGTACAGGTGTGGACGTCCCCACGGAGCCAGCTCAAGTGACCTCACATGATATAGAGGCAGAGCCTGCAGGAGTTCAGATTGGTAATGCTCACATAACCAATTTTATTAACTGTAATGACATATTTTATCCTGCTCCACATGCTCAGTTTTATACCACATCAGATATTGTAACCATATACATTTGATGTTATTTATGAACTTATAGGTGAGGACATTCCCATGGAGCCTGTACCAAACCAGGCTCAGAGGAGACGTGGACGTGGCCCAGCTAAGTGCACTGAATTTGAAAAATTGCGGAAGCATGGAAAGGTGCTGTTGAAGATAAATAATGGAGAAACAGCACCATGTTGCTCAAATGCCAACATGTTTACAACACGATTAACATGGATAGTCAAACATCATTGTGACATGAGTTATGCAAGGTGGAGCGATGTACCCCAAGCACATAAGGATGAGTTAATCGATCGTGTTCGGGTAAGACTTTTCCACTTTAATGATGGTAGGTTTCAAGTGGTCGTAGTATAATTGATTAAACCAAATACATTTGATTATATATGCAGGGGGATTTTGAACTTGATTGGGAATTGGAGAACCATCAATTGACTGTAACGAAACAACTTCGGAAGCGGTTTAATGCTTTCCACCATGAATTGCATAGGATATATTTATCATATGCCAGCCATGACGAAGCATTGGCTAATGGCACAGTTTTGGTCAGCCCCCTTGTTTGGGTGAAGCTATGTGGTAGATGGGGTAGCGAGGCCTTCAAGGTATGCATCAAGGGTGGTCAATACAAACTACTTGTTCAGTTAGTTAATGTATCACGACATTGATTGGATGTTACTCAACATATGTGTGAAAATTGTTTTAATTTAATGGTTATTTCATGGCAGAAATTATCAACTAAAAATCGGGAGAGTAGGAAGAGGCTGGTTATTAACCACACAGCAGGTCGCAAATCCTTTGTGCGGATTCTTGAAGAGAAGGTAAACGGTTTAGGCTATTACACTTGCTTTCTTTCTATTATGTAGTAAATTATTTTCATATAGGGATGTTGAACTCAAGATTTCAAGTTTCATGTGATTATAAATCTACACATGGATTTTGATGATAACAAATGAATTCAAAGAATAAAGAAGTCTCAAGCTCAAGTTGTCTACACAATGGAGTCAAGCACATCAAGGAAACAAGCATGAGCAAGAAGGGAACAAGTTCACATTAAAATTATAGAGTAATGTTGTAAATCTCTTCAAAATTCGAAATTAGGATTAATGCTCAAAATTAATATTTTATCATAAAGCATTAAAATACATTTTCCACATGTGCATGAATATTTTTGAAAATTAAATTTGAAAATTTTGAAAGATGATTGATTGTCATCTTTTGCATGTGCATGCCTTGATTAAAGGGTTGAACTTTGAAAATATTAAAGATGATTGATTGTCATCTTTCACATGTGCATGTTTTATTTGAATATTTTCAAAAGTGATTGATGCTTTTTTAGACTTATACAAAAAGTAAAAGATTAGGTTTGAATTTTTTGAAAATGAAAGTGTGCTCATTTTGTCATATGCCAAAAGTAAAAGATTAGGTTTGATTTTTTTGAAAAAGTGAATGATGTTGTCTTTGACAATTGAGAAAGAAGAACCTTTTATTTGAATTCTTTGAAAAAGTGAATGATGTTGTCTTTGACAATTGAAAAAGAAGAACCTTTTATTTGAATTTTTTGAAAAAGTGAATGATGTTGTCTTTGACATGTGAATCTTTTTAAATTTGAATATGAAGTCTCATATGCCTATAAATAGATCATTTGAGAGCTTCACATTCACAACACCAAGAGCATACAACATTCATTCAAAGCTTTCATTCTCTCTTCTCTAAACATTGAGCCTTAATCCTTGTTCATTTTGAGAGATATAGCTTGCGCTGTATTGTTTTTATTTCACTCGTTGAGGAGTGTTTTCTGATAACCTACCCACTATCAGCTTTTGTATCAGAAAAAGGGTGTGTATAACCCTTGTGTGTGTAGAAAGTATTCTACACAGGGAATAGTTGAATCACCACGTGTAAGGTGATTGCAAGTGTAGAGGGTGTTCTATACGGATCCTTTGTAGCGGTGTTGTTCAAAGGTGTAATAGGTTTCTATCTCCACCTGAAGGAGGTTGAATAGTGAATTTGGGAATCCTCAAGGGGTAGCTTGAGGCGAGGACGTAGGCAGTGGGGCCGAACCTCGTTAACATACTGAGTTTGCTTCTCTCTTACCCTTACTCCTTATATTTATTGTTATTTCATATTTTGTTTATATTTTATATTATATATTTGATTTATAATTGTTAATTTTTTTTAATACAACTCAATTCACCCCCCCTCTTGTGTTAGTCATCTGGGCAACAATTGGTATCAGAGCTAAGAGCTCTATTATAAGATTAACTATCTTTTGAGTTAAGATCTTATGGCTAACATTGCAGCTTCATTTGGTGAAGGTCAATCTAGTAGTCGGCCTCCACTCTTTTGTGGAGATAATTACTCATTCTGGAAAGTTAGAATGAGAATATTTCTTCAAGCTCAAGGTAGAGAAATATGGAAATGTATTGTAAATGGACCTTATATTCCAACAAAAGTGGTTGGTGGAGTAAAGGTCAAAAAGGAAGAAGAAGAGTTTGATCGTGAAGACGATAGACTTTATACTTTAAATTTAACTGCTATGAATTTATTATATAATGCTCTTAATGGAAATGAGTTTAATAGAATAATGAATTGCGCTACGGCAAAAGAAATTTGGGATAACTTGGAAGTAACTTATGAAGGAACTTCGCAAGTCAAGGAATCAAAAATTTATATTCTTACTCATGAATATGAAATGTTTAAGATGAATGATGATGAATCTATTTCTAGTATGCACACTCGTTTTACTAACATCATAAACAGCTTGACAGCTCTTGGCAAAGTTTATTCCAAGGTAGAGATAGTAAGAAAAATTCTCAACTCTTTACCAAAACGTTGGGAATCAAAAGTTACAGCGATTCTTGAAGCTAGAGACCTCAAGAAGCTCGAAGTCAATGAACTCATCGGGTCACTTATCACCCATGAGTACACATTGAAAAGAGGAGAAGAAGAAGGAAAGCCAAAGAAGAGTTTAGCACTTAAAGCTGTTCCTCATGAAAGTGAAAGTGATGAAGATGAGGAAAATGACGATAAAGATGAAGAAGTTGCGATGATAACAAGAAGAATTCAGAGGTTCTTGAAGAAAAATAGAACTCCTCCGAGGAAATCTTTCAAAAAGTTTTCCAAGAAAGATTCAGGTAAAAACGACACTTTAATTTGTTATAAATGCAATAAACCTGGTCATATCAAGCCAGATTGTCCTCTGCTAAAGAAAGATCGAAACAAGGGCAAGAAAGCAATGAAAGCTACATGGGATGATGATTCAAGTAGCTCAGATAGTGAAGCAAGCAATGAAGAATCAGCAAATCTTTGTCTTATGGCTAAAGATGACATTGAGGTATGCATGAAGTCATCCACAAGCAAAAATAAGTGGTTTTTAGATAGTGGATGTTCAAGACACATGACGGGAGACAAGACTAAGTTCTTTGATCTTAGATCTAAAGAAGAAGGACACGTGACATTTGGAGACAACTCGAAAGGGAAGATCGTGGGAATAGGTAAAATTGAAAGTCTCAATCTCAACAAAGAGAAAGCAATAGAGGAAGTTCAACATGGAGCCATCAGGAAAGATCATCAAAATTTAATACAAGATGCAACCAAACAGTGGAAATTTGTGAAAGATCATCCAGTGGAACAAATTTTGGGAGAACCTTCACAAGGTGTAAGTACTCGATCATCTCTTAGAAATATTTGTAATCATACTGCTTTTCTATCTCAAATTGAACCCAAAAATATTGATGACGCACTTCTTGATGAATCTTGGATTCTAGCTATGCAAGAAGAGTTGAATCAATTTGAAAGAAATGATGTTTGGACACTTGTTCCTAGACCCAAAAATTATACTATTATTGGAACAAAATGGGTTTTTAGAAACAAGAAAGATGAGTCTGGAGTCATTACTAGAAATAAGGCTCGACTTGTAGCCCAAGGTTTTAATCAAGAAGAAGGAATCGATTATGATGAGACATATGCACCTGTCGCAAGATTAGAAGCTATTCGAATGCTACTTGCATATGCTTGTTATAAAGATTTCAAACTTTTTCAAATGGATGTTAAAAGTGCTTTCTTAAATGGTTTTATAAATGAAGAGGTATATGTTGAGCAACCTCCAGGTTTTGAAAATCATATTTCCCCAAATCATGTTTTCAAACTCACAAAAGCACTATATGGACTTAAACAAGCTCCTAGAGCTTGGTACGAGAGACTCAGTGGTTTCTTGATTGAAAAAGGTTTTTCAAGAGGAAAAATCGACACAACTCTTTTCATTAAATATGAAAATGATGATATTCTTTTGATTCAGATTTATGTTGATGATATAATATTCGGTGCTACTAATGAAAATATGTGTCAAGTTTTTGCTAAGACTATGCAGGAAGAATTTGAGATGAGCATGATGGGTGAACTTACATTCTTTCTCGGATTGCAAATTAAGCAAGCAAAAAGTGGGACATTCATCAATCAATCAAAATATATTAAGGAATTACTGAAGAAGTTTGGGATGGAAAATGCTAAGGAAATTGGAACACCAATGAGCCCATCAACTAAACTTGATAAAGATGAATCCGGTAAGCCAGTTGACTCGAAGATATATCGAGGTATGATTGGTAGCTTATTATATTTAACAGCCAGTAGACCAGATATTATGTTTAGTGTGTGCTTATGTGCACGTTTTCAATCATCTCCAAAAGAATCACATTTAATTGCAGTTAAGCGCATTCTTAGATATCTTAGTGGTACAATTAACCTAGGGTTATGGTACCCTAAGCACACATCTTTCGATTTAATCAGCTACACAGATGCAGATTATGCTGGCTGTAAAATAGATCGAAAAAGCACTAGTGGAGCATGCCATTTCTTAGGTCATGCATTAGTTTCCTGGTTTAGTAAAAAACAAAATTCTGTTGCACTATCTACTGCTGAGGCAGAATATGTTGCTGCGGGTAGTTGTTGTGCTCAAGTTCTCTACATGAAGCAACAACTTGAAGATTTTAAACTCATGTATAATCACATTCCAATCAAATGTGATAATACAAGTGCTATAAATCTTTCAAAGAACCCAATACAACATTCTAGAACTAAGCATATTGAAATAAGGTATCATTTTCTTCGAGATCATGTGCAAAAAGGTGATATAATGTTAGAGTTCACAAACACACACGATCAGTTAGCAGATATTTTCACAAAACCTTTACCAGAAGATAGATTATGTATGATCAGAAGAGAAATAGGTATGATGCATGCTATGAATATCTCTTAAAAGATAGACCAGAGTCAATAAAAATAGAGATAGATTTTTTTTTAATACTTTTACATAAATTTGAGATTCTTAGCCTCATGTTTGAGACGCTCATTCTCTTCATACAATATCATGTCATTCTTATTCATGGGAACCGGCAAGCGGAATGAAGAATCTAATAAAGATTTCAACTGTTTATTCTTCTGCCGAATGATTCCTTCCCTTGTGTGAGACTCTTGAACAATTTGTTGAAGTACAACAATTTGTTCTTTGAGCTTTTCAACTTCGTGATTTTTGGCTTGTAGCCGCTGAGAAAAAGCCACAATAGAGGAAGAGTAGCGAGTCCCAAGACTCACCAAGTCATAAATAGCATCAGAATCTGACTTATTAGTCAGATTATTATTTTCTTGCTGCAACATGGCACCAATGGTAGCTGCAGAAAGAACAGGAGGTTGAGATGCAGAATGCCTCATGGATGGATCTAGAGAAATGTTAGAAGAATGAGCCATTGAGAAAAGAATAGAAGGCTTAAAACGAGAATGCTGAAGGAATGCAGATGAGTTATAGAGATGAGATGAAAACTTGATGCGGATTAGATGAACTTCAGGACTGATTTTATAGAGATAGCATAAAGAATAAGACAAACTATTTTCTCTTCAAATCTTATTTAGTCAAAAGAAATACAAGATATGCTGGACACACATTGTCAAAAGTTTTCTTACTAAGCCAGCGAGATTAACAGTAGATTGTCCCTATTTTTCTAGTAAACGATGAACCTCTGCTGTTATCTGCCGATGTTGACCTTGTATCTGAACCCTTTCTCGTTCCAGCTCTTCTATTCGTGGTTGCAGATCATGAGCATACCAATCTGCAAATTTTTTCAACTCTTGGTTTTCTTGCTTTAGCCTTTTATTCTCACTATCCTTATTAGCAAGCTTCTGTCGTAACTCAGATATTTGCATGTTAAGATGATCAATCTCACTCACCCTCGCCATTAACCTTCGAGACATGATCGTAACAGAGGCAGCATATTGATTACTGAGCATTCTTGATTCTGCAATAATCTCAGAATCAGCCTTACTAGAAAAACGGTTCACTGCTCCTATCATGGTATTGACGGCCTCAGGAGAGAAGATTGATGATTGATGCATCAAGGGTTCCTGATTCAAGTCTGGAACATTAGTGGAAGAGAATTGCTCAGCCATTCTATCGTTGTGGAAAAACAGAACTCAGGTCAAGAAGTGATTATTTTTTTGGCATCCGATAGATGAAAATGATCATTTTTTTATAGAAACTCGGAGCCTTCAATCCCGTTTGTCAACAATATCAGGCGATTGTTTAAATCTTCAGCCGTATTAAATTCATAGAGTTAGGCCTCGAGGCTTTGCAGCACTTGTCGGGTCACGGACGGCTCCATTTTTCAACTATCTACAGTGACTATTAAACGCATCGTTTTCTTCAGTCCATTTTCTTGTTGCGAATCCTTTTTAATGATGCCAAAAGGGGGAGAAGTGTTAGACTAGAACATTAACATTGTTTAAATTGCTAAACTTGTTATATATGCTTGGAATTATATTTATACTTTTGCTTGAAAAACTAACGCATATTTTCAGGGGGAGCTTAAGTATTAATATAGGTTTCAAGTTCTATCAAATATTTGTCATCATCAAAAAGGGGGAGATTGTTGAACTCAAGATTTCAAGTTTCATGTGATTATAAATCTACACATGGATTTTGATGATAACAAATGAATTCAAAGAATAAAGAAGTCTCAAGCTCAAGTTGTCTACACAATGGAGTCAAGCACATCAAGGAAACAAGCATGAGCAAGAAGGGAACAAGTTCACATTAAAATTATAGAGTAATGTTGTAAATCTCTTCAAAATTCGAAATTAGGATTAATGCTCAAAATTAATATTTTATCATAAAGCATTAAAATACATTTTCCACATGTGCATGAATATTTTTGAAAATTAAATTTGAAAATTTTGAAAGATGATTGATTGTCATCTTTTGCATGTGCATGCCTTGATTAAAGGGTTGAACTTTGAAAATATTAAAGATGATTGATTGTCATCTTTCACATGTGCATGTTTTATTTGAATATTTTCAAAAGTGATTGATGCTTTTTTAGACTTATACAAAAAGTAAAAGATTAGGTTTGAATTTTTTGAAAATGAAAGTGTGCTCATTTTGTCATATGCCAAAAGTAAAAGATTAGGTTTGATTTTTTTGAAAAAGTGAATGATGTTGTCTTTGACAATTGAGAAAGAAGAACCTTTTATTTGAATTCTTTGAAAAAGTGAATGATGTTGTCTTTGACAATTGAAAAAGAAGAACCTTTTATTTGAATTTTTTGAAAAAGTGAATGATGTTGTCTTTGACATGTGAATCTTTTTAAATTTGAATATGAAGTCTCATATGCCTATAAATAGATCATTTGAGAGCTTCACATTCACAACACCAAGAGCATACAACATTCATTCAAAGCTTTCATTCTCTCTTCTCTAAACATTGAGCCTTAATCCTTGTTCATTTTGAGAGATATAGCTTGCGCTGTATTGTTTTTATTTCACTCGTTGAGGAGTGTTTTCTGATAACCTACCCACTATCAGCTTTTGTATCAGAAAAAGGGTGTGTATAACCCTTGTGTGTGTAGAAAGTATTCTACACAGGGAATAGTTGAATCACCACGTGTAAGGTGATTGCAAGTGTAGAGGGTGTTCTATACGGATCCTTTGTAGCGGTGTTGTTCAAAGGTGTAATAGGTTTCTATCTCCACCTGAAGGAGGTTGAATAGTGAATTTGGGAATCCTCAAGGGGTAGCTTGAGGCGAGGACGTAGGCAGTGGGGCCGAACCTCGTTAACATACTGAGTTTGCTTCTCTCTTACCCTTACTCCTTATATTTATTGTTATTTCATATTTTGTTTATATTTTATATTATATATTTGATTTATAATTGTTAATTTTTTTTAATACAACTCAATTCACCCCCCCTCTTGTGTTAGTCATCTGGGCAACAAGGGACAAAGCATCTTCTCCCTATTGAAACGTATAGCATTTATTCGTTATTCTAATAAATACCGGGATTAAGCTACCAATCCCGGTGTGGAAATATGTCGACGACTCTTTCCTGACTGTGTGTTATACCATGCCACATTCCACACACATTTGGTAGAGGGCTGAATCGGCAAATATGGTAGACTTCTTCAAGGAAACCCACTGGTCAAAGAAGAAAAATAACTTTTTAACACCAGCCACCGAAGACAAATATGTGAGTAAATTCGTAGAATTTCTGAATTTTAATAACATAATTGCTTGTGGTTATTGTTTTTTGATTGTGCAAAAAAAATGCTAACTTAACTACACATCATTGTAGTTAATGGATTTATAATGTTGTATTTCAGAAGGACATGGTTTCGAAGTTGGATACTCTAGAACCAGAGCAACGAACTGACGAAAGGATAGCGGGTGTCTTCAGAGAAGTACTTGGTCATAGACCAGGCTATGCAAGAGGATTGGGAGAGATGATAATCCCAGAGTCTACGAGACAACGCACATTGGCACGAGAGAAAGAGTACCTAGATTTGATTGAGAAACATAAGAAGGAGGCTGAATCATCCAAGAGTGAGATGGAGGCAATGAAGGCAAACATGCAGCTTCTGTTGGAGAGACAAGCGGAAACTGGCCGCTTATTGAGGGCTTTCTTTGCTGCTAACCCGACCCCGCTCAGTGAGTCTCAGCGAGAGACTCAATGAGTGGGGACATGTGAGAAGACAAGGGAAGGTTTTTTGTGGCTTTTTGGGTGCATTTTTTGTTGTGCCGATGGTGTTATATATTGATTGGATATATATATCCAATGGAAGGATATAAGTATATGTTTTGTGGGAGCAAGCTGGGTTGGGTAAAACTCAGTTTTGTGCCATGTGAGATATCCTTAAATTTTCATATGCTCAGTTTGGGCAACCAACAATCCATGAGATTATGCAATGTCGTAATATCATAAAGGTAAACCTCTAAGCCACCATTATCTTTATAAATTTAAACATATTGTAGTTGCTAGCTAATAAGTCACATACTACTCATTGAAGACTTTAAAAACTAATGGTAATATTTCTGTTGGGCTTGAAAAACTCATGTACAGGATATGCATTTGACCAACCATGGAAAGGTCTGAATGGGACGGGGAATTTATTGCAATGCCATTGTACTATGATTGGCATGCTTGGAAAAGTAGATTGGTAAGCTGTGGGCCTGTGTGATGAGTGCCAAAATAGAGGATGCCTGAACTGCAAACTACATCAAAAGAGGAAGCTGAATTTCAGGTGATGTCTTCATTCCCCGTCTTTTCTTCCACCCACTGATTATCAAAACCAACACGTGCACAGATTTGGATGACTTATATTTTAATTGACTGACCTTAGCTTTTAGTTGGCAGTAGCAAAAATTGTGTGGAAAACACTAGTATGATGGATTTTCGATATACGATAATTTCATGTATATCACAAAAATGTATTTCCCTTCAAAGGTTCATTGATAGGGTTAGTATTGTGATTACTGCATTTATGCACCTATCTTAGAATCTTGTTCCATAATTTGGGGAAAATTATGGAAGCACAATTGAGGAATTGTGTAGAACCTAACGAACTTGCTTATAGGACTTATATGCGCAACGGATTTTACCAACATTAAATATAACCATGTGCAAGAAAAAGAAATCAAAAGAGTTGGGATTCAGCATTCCATGGCAAGAAAAGTTAGTTTATCTAACATTTTTACCCTTTTACAGCCATATAGTAAAACCTACCAAAATTCTACAAAAGACATACAAGAGAATGAGGATACCAAAATTAGGCCCATGCAGCCAGTGATTAGGTAATCTTCACATTTGGTGTAGTTGAAATTGTTGATCTCTAGTATACAAGCTGCTGAGAAGACTCAATAATCGAGTTTAAATGACCTGTATGCAGCAGCTTAAAAGCCTCAATGTCCTGGTCAATCCATCCTCCATCACCTCATGCATTAAATTCTTCCATCTCTAAACTCTATTGTCAGTTCAAGCATAACCCAATCTGTTTGGCCTTTTATTAATGAGTTTGAAATGTGTATATATATAGAGTCTGTATGTTTTTATTTTTGGTCTTAAATGCAAAGTAGAATTTCATGTTATGTTTGATAGATATATATATATATATATATATTATATGCTGATAAGTAGATCTATGTGTAACCCATGTAGAATACATTGGTGTACTGAAGTCAGAAGATCCAGACTTTGTTTCAAGTGGATATTTATCATATGCAGAGGCTGGGAATGCCAAAGAGCTGAAATGTTTTTATCACTAATTTTGTACATTTGCAGCTGGATCTTTGATTGCAACAAGATAACATTGAAGGGCTACGTAACCTATGGTGTCTCACATGGGGGGCTTTGGTAGATGTTCCAGCGGCTCTTGGGGTAGAAGCTTCATGATCTCCAGTTCCTTGGATACCTAAACCTGCTGTATTGGGCTGTATTTATGGAGAGAACTTGAAATTTACACATGTATTTCCTGTTAGCTTGACTCCGAAACATAGTAGTTAAAATTCCCTTCCATTAATGCACCAAGCTAATGTATTGATTACTAAAAGATTGTAACAATGTTGTATTGGATTTCTGAATTTTTATTATATTGAAAATGTTATGGCTGTAAAAGGCAAATATGCTTCTATCTTGGATTGTATTGGATTTCTGAATTTTTATTATATTGAAAGTGTTGGATTGAATTAGGTACAAAACAGTACGTAGACAATTACGTACTGGGTATGTCTAAAAAGTACCCCATTCTCGGCGTTGAGTGAGGCGCTGGGAAAAAAATATGGCTTAGGAATATTATTTGCAGCGTTTTACATCCCGCTGGGACTAGTATGTTGTCTACCCTGTTATTAGATTTTGCAGCGTTACAAACGCTGCTAAAAAAAATATTCTCAACGTTATATTAAAACGCTAGCAATATTAAACGAATATTTGCAGCGTTCTAATAGTCATTTACAGCGTTGTTTAGCGCTGTTAATAAACTTATTTGCAGCGTAATTTTCAAACGCTATTAATAATGTACTGATAGTGGCAGCGTTGCTTGATAGCGCTGCAAATTATCCACTTTATTTGCAGCGAATTTTGTATTATTTGCAACATTGAAGTTACGCTGCAGAATCTTTTTCTCAGCGTTTTATGGCCAGAGGAAGACCGATATTTCCAGCGTTTTTTTGATTATTTGCAACGTGAGAAAACGCTGCAAATAGTAGAATATTTGCAGCGTTTTTGGTCTATCGCTAGTTTAATTTATAAGTGAGTATATAAATGCGACTAACAGCCGGCGTATCAAAAAACGTCGCGAATAATTATTCCCAGCATTTTTTGGGGTTATTTGCGACTATTAGTGGCGCTGGAAAAGACGTATTTTCTTGTTGTGTAGATACATGTGCTCAAGTCTTGCTTTGAAAATATGTTATCAGCGTATATATATATATTTCCAAAAAATAGTCGAAAATGCGTTTTACATTTGCTCAGATTTTTATCTTCATTTTTCTCTTTTGGAAATATCCGCATTTTCTATTGACCAAATTCGCATTTGATCTCAAGCTCACATATATCTTTAATTCATCCATTTTCATTATATATTTATGACGATAATATCCTACGTACTCTGCTTTAATTATCATAATATTTTTTTTGACATTGATTTTCAGCTAATTATTTCTATCACCTCTATTTTTATCGCATTTGGCAGAAAGTAAAGGTCTCAATATTATATTTGGCTTTTATTCTTAATTTCTACTTTTCTTCATTTGAGTTTGTGTGTGTATCATGATTATTTCCTAGTTTCAAGTCATGTGTTTTTTAAGAGAAAAATGATATATATTAAAAATAACATAAACAAGGTCATGATGGCGGTTTGAATACAAGCTAGGCTTGGATCGAGTAGGTGGTGGGTGAAAATTGATTGGATGGGAATGTTTCCAGTAAAATCATTGGAAGCTGCCCAATAGAAAGCACTAGTGTCGCCAATAATTTCTATGAAAATTGTTTACTGAATTATTTTTTTTTAATTTTTTTATTTGGTGATTGAATAAGTATTTTTAAATGTATATGTAATTTTTTTAATTTCAAAAAATGTTTAAATAGTTTTAAAAATGGTAAAAAGAAAAAAAAAAAAACCAAATTTACACTTATCGGTGGAGGATTTCGATAAAAATCCTGTGTATATGTAGCATGATCATTTAGCTATACTGTGCGCGACGAAAGTCGGCACTTCTGTGAAACTTCATGACCTTCCAAGACTTGTTGTGCCTTTCAAGATCCAGATTATCATGACGATGTCTGTAATAACTGAGGCTATTCTCCATTGTGATGTAGCGGCATTTGTACGAGGCATGGCAGTGATAACTTCTCCAGAGTCGCCTTCTAGAATAAGCTTATCCATTAGAAAGTCATTGCCTGACAAAGCGGCTTTGGCAGTGTTGATACGCGAAGTAGCATGTTATTATCATTAGTTTATAGGTTTGATTTTGTGATTTTTTTTTTACTTAAAACATTTTTTCATGACAAATAGTATCTTGCATCATATGAAAGTCGTCCAGCATCGCCAATAGGGGTGGGCAATAGAGCCCCTGCATCCCGCTGCCCTGCCCCTTTCTCCTTGGCTTGGCATGGACAGGATAAATCTCTGTGCAGCCAGATTAGGGAGTGGATGGCTCCGTCTACATCTGGCACCCCCAAAGAAGGCCGGGGATGGGCTAGGCTCAACTTTGACTCGGTTTTCTCCTTCCGCACTATGTTATATATATAAACATATAATATTTATATATATAAAAAAAAAAACTAATCATAGAACGATGTCCTTTTCTCTTAGACAAAACAACGTCACTTTATAACAAGAGAGTTTTTTAAAACAACCCACCCTATACTAGAACAACATTGTTTTGGTATGGGGTAGTAAGTCCCCCCTGCGATTCCCCCCAGCCCCTTCACTCTCTGAGTCTATTTTCATATATCTCTCTCTCTCTCATATTGAAATCGCCATTACTTGTAATCAATCGCTGTCAGCTTGTCTTACGCTATCTACTCTATTTTCATAGGTAAGTTTTAAATAGATTCACTTTATTTTTATTTTTTTGTTCAGTTATGGAGATTGGAGGAATGATGGGATTAAATGGAGTAGTTAGAGGATGAGATTGGGTCATTGTGAATTGTGTGCTATGGAGAATTGATTTGTGCATGTGTTTTGAAGTTTGTGTTATTCTTTTATGTATTTTGTGATTTTAGGGTTTCAGATTTGAACCTTAAATTAGCTTAGAATTTCAATCCAAAACTCTTAATTATATTAGGGGTTTTAAGATTTGAAACCCCTAAATTAATTTAGGGTTTTTCAGATTAAATCTACATTAATTTAAGATTCCAATTCGAAATCCTAAATTAATTAAATTTAAGGTTTCAATCCGAAATGCTAAATTAATTTAGGGAAACCCTAAATTACAATTGATTTGAAAATTGGTTGGGTAGTTTGCTGAATATATTAACTGATTTGAAAATTGAAAATTGATTTGAGTACGTACAATTGATTTGAAATTGCTGAATATATAAATGGCTAAAACTTGTTGAACATACAATTGATTTGAAAATTGCTAAATATATTAACTAAATCCATACAATTGATTTGAAAATTTGAAAATTAATTTAGGGAAACCCTAAAATATATTAAATGGGATGCATGCATGTATGGGTTGTTTGCTGAATATTGTCATGATCACTAGATAACACTTGTTTGTTGAATATATTAACTGAGAAGTTGAGTCATGCTTGGATCTCTTGTTTGCTAATTTTTATTTATATTTAGAAAAGAGAAACAAACTGCTTACCAACGTGGGCTTGGTTTTCTTTTTCAATACACAATTTCATTGCATGCCAACTATTCTTGTAGCTCCTCGTTAAAATATGTCATGTGCACTGCCTTTAAACATGTACTTGTGCATGGTTTTGATTGTCATCGGCTTTTGCTGTGGTGTTGCTGTGATGTTTTGATTGATGTTGTGTTGTTGGTGTTATTGGCATGTTTTCATTACAAATTTTTTACTATTTTAGGGAATGTCTACTTCGTTAGATTTTAGTGGCAGCTTTCCTAGCCCTACCCCAACAGCTAACCTTATACCTACCATTAACCTTATGGACCCTAGTCCTACGCCTATAGAGACAGAACCTTACCCTGCCCCCAAGCCCACACCGTAAGAAAACAGTTTCCACAGTTCGATGGTTTCATTTTACCAAACTTGGAACCTAGATTTAATCTTTCTTCTGGCCTCACAATGGCAAATCATATTAAAAAGCATTACAAGAAAGAGAAAGATTTGTTGAGGGGCAATTGGCAGGTCAAGTATATATTACAAGAGTCACAAGAGAGTGAGACTTGTTCACAAGATTGCATATGGCATGGGCACTCTAGGCCACCTTTATATAGAACTCCAAAGCCATACGAGAGTCTTACTTGAGCAATGTGGGACTTAATAGTTTCACTCTCTTGTGACTCTTGTGAATATGTATAACAAATTTAAAAGTTAATAATATAATTTTTATGTTATTAGTTTTTAAATTATTATTATATATATAAATTTTAATTTATGATTTAATTATATAATAATTTGGATCTTAAAAAAATATTTTTAGACTAATTTTTTTTTAAAACCCAATGAGACATAGTGTTTTTGAAGTGGGCGGGAGTTGGGGCAGATGGGGTGTTTGCCCCACACCCACCTCCCGTGGGCGGGATGCGGGATGGAAATACCACCCCCCACATATGCGGGGGTAGGATGTAGGAAAGGGGTGCCCTCGCCCCCGCATATGCGAGTAGCACCGCTAGGGAGATGACCAATGTGGTTGAGTTGTAACATTATATGGAGATAGAGGACATGGTATAAATGATTATGAAAGTAGAGATGCAATTAAGAAAAAGGGGATAGCAAGGAATACTTTAGGTTCTAATACTCATTGGAGGCCAAAGTGAGATAAAAATGATCAACCTGTAACAAAGGGAAAGACCGAACCACCTAAGGGAAAAGATAAGGGAACCACCTAAAATATTGATTAATTAGATTTTAGTTTGTAATTTTTCATTTTTAATATATGTTTGTAATTTTAGTTTTATTTCTTGTTTATAATTCTAATTTAATTTTATATTAAATTGTTATTGTTTAAGGTTATATGATTGCACAGTCTTACAGCAGGCAATACTAATTGCATGTCTTTTTCATCCTTGGCCACCCCAAATGTCAAACATCTTACTTATTTGTATACTTATATTCAGTGATTCACTTATTTGTAATGTTGCTACAATATTATATGTTTGTAATTTTGTAATTATTCTCTCTTAATTTGTATTATTGTAATAGCTTAGTTGTAATTATTAATCTATTACTTAGTATTTGTAGTTGGTTGCAACTTTGTAGTGTATTATTTTTATTATTGTAAATTATTATTATTTTTTTTGTTATTTGTATTATTTTTTTTAGTAACTTCTGGGTTGTTCTTTGGGGGGGGGGGGGGGGGGGGGGGGGGGGGGGGGGCAGATTGGATGTTTGCCCCCACACCCTAGTACTTGGACAAGGTACCTCACCCCCACAGATCGAGGGTGAATGATAGGGAAGCGGCAGGGGGCTGTAAGGATTGTTGAAAACACATGTTCCTACCCATTTTTTTTAGCCTTTTTTTTTGGGGGGGGAGGGGGGTGGACGAATGGGGTGTTTGCCCCCACATCCCAGTACTTGGACAAGGTACCTCACCCTCGCAGACCAAGGGTGAATAATGGGGAAGCGGCAGGGGGCTATAAGAATTGTTCATTTGGCCCTACTTGAAAACACATGTTCCAACCCAACCCAACCCGATAGCGCTGTCTTCCATTTTGGCCGATTACTAGATTACCCAATCTACAATTTTTCTAAAAAGAAATGGTTTTCTGACTTGACTTTATCATATATTGTTTAGATTAACATACTAGAAAAAAGTTGATTACCATTCTATACAAAAATATAAAAATCATTCTCATCAATGCTTAATAATTTCTTAATGGCACAAACTTGACCTTAACCGCACTCTTGGACCCATTAAAAGGCATGGTAATTTTAATATTTGGACTTTTTTAACCTTAAATATGACGTCATGTGATGAGTACACGAATTCCTTTTTTTTTAGGTTCAAGAACCAGACGATCAATATAATAACAACTTAGAAAAATATTACCAATATTGAGACAAGAGGAGGGGAAGCTTTAATTTGTACATGCATTAGTATTATTTTGAGAGATTTACATGCATTATTAATTTAGTTTCATTAATCAGATGTTACATTTTTTGAGCTCTTCAATATATCATTTCTGGCGTGAAAAGGACAATACATGCATCTATGCCCATGTATTCAAATCAAGCTAATTAAGTATATTGTCTTCCATTTTTCTTCCTTCTGTTTTTTGGAGGGGTGTGCCAAATCACAAAAGAAATCTGCTACATCTTCTTTTGCTGGCTGCATGCTTTGTATTTGCTCAAAGAAAAATGCTTTGGTTCCAAAAACTAAAAATTAACAAAAGAAAAGTGAAAGGGATAAGGTGATGACCGTTGGGATGCTTCACCATCTACAATGATTATTCATTACAATGCCACAAAGTAGGGCCAATCCGATTCACAAATCCGATTGGTGGCTCGCTTCTCTCTCTAGGAATTAAAACCATCCATTCTCTCTAAAAACTCTCCACAGTTTTGACTAGAATGGGTGGGAGCTTCGGCTCCCTTCCCCTTCCCTCCATCTCCCAACCTCCCTCCCCCTCTCCCCTCCTCTGAGTTGTGTTTTTTCTGTATTTTTTATTTTTCAGGCCAAATAAGGGAGAATCGCAGATCTGAAAGACTCTGGCTACCACAGACTAGCACGCGCCACTCCATGGTATTGCCCAACCACCGATCTTCAAGACCACTGAATATGGTGCCAAATAGAGCGGCGAATGGCCAGCATGTGCAGGTTGAAAGTTCTTGGAGTTTCGGCACATGGCTCTCACGCGTCACCAGAAAGCCCTATGCCAAGGCCATGAGTGGCGATTCTACATCATGTGAATCAGAGACTTCCAAGATCAACCGTCGGTTTCCTCCTAGTGTGGCGCATGTTCTGCACGTGCTACAGTAGCCGCTAGGTGCACTGGTTTTCTATGTACAGTGTTTTCATTGTAGTTTATTTCGTGTATTGTCTTTACTTTTCAAAAAATAAAAATCGAAAAAATAGTACATTCGAACCTTAGTCAGAATAGAGTGGTCCCCCCCTTCGCTTGGCAGTGCTTATGGTGGGGTTGGTGCTCCGTACCCTCGCTTAGTTGGGCTATGGGGATTTGGTAACTCTGTCATGGACAAAATTGTGCTATCTCTTAGGCTTAGGTCTTTAGAGATCTGCCATTTGGACTAGACCATGTCAATCGCAGTAGTGTGTTGAGAAGCTATTAACATTTGTAATTAGCTTGTTGTTAAGTCAAATTTGTATGTCCTCTTTTATGAATAGAATGTGATCTATTGTTTCAAAAAAAAAAAAAAAAAAGCAGGGCCAATCTGAGTTCTAGTACAATTCACGAAGAGGGCAGCAAGATATAGTTTGGAGGCTTGGAGCCATCGATCTACACACTTGAGGTGGAACATATGGGAACACCGAACATGGTAACGACCTCGATTCTTCCTTTGTCCTTGTAGTTGGCTAGGCAAAGGCAGCATTCCTGTCATTCCCACCACAAACACAAAGGAAATAGAACAATTTCATCAGCACTTCAAACAATGGAATTCATATAAGAACCATCATCGCATCAGTTTTATGTGATTAAATTTTATGTATTTTTTCACTTTAAAACTTACAAAATGTCTCAATGTGCAGCAAAACTAGCATACTGTAACAATACAGAACTTGAAAAACACAAGCAACAGAACAAACTGCTGAAAGCCCCATTGTACTTAATTTGCTTTCAAATTCAATACTACTCTCAGCCTCCTAGTCCATTCAACTTGAGTAGCATATATATACATGACTGTGACGAGGTTCCATAGGAAAATACCCAAGAGCTAGCCTTACAATCATGTGCTAGCTGGGCCTTAATGATGTCATTAATTAATTAACTGATCAAGTTATAAATTTCTTTCGTTGAAAGCTTAATGTTACCCAACAATCGACTTCCTACCCATTACGTTCAATGTTTAAGGTGGCAAGTGGGCATGGATCAAGGAGCAGCACACAAAGGTAGATTTCCTGCACGGCCATGCACATCTCCCAACAAAAGTACTACAACATGCATGCAGTGCTTGTTACAACCAGGAATTTGACCCCAACTAATCCTTTTTGCTGCTTTTGACAAGGATAGATTAATCCAAATTGCTATATTTTATCCATATAATTTTTCAGCAGTTAGACACGTAATGTCTAGATCTATTTGGTTTATTAAATCGAACCAGAAGGAAAATGGAAGACTTTTGTTACATAGGATGGGAATGGGAACAAATCCAAATTTTTTTTCCTGGTTTACTCACCAATTGTTGTTTCAGTGAAGAAACTGGTGCATCCTCTATTTAAAAACAAATCTCTCCTAAGATTTATTAATGCCTAAAGGTCATTCAAATACAAGTACAAACCACTCTATCCAAATTACAAACTGTGCTAATACAAAAATAGACCCAAAAAAGTTGTTCAGTTGTTTATTTTTATATGGATCCAAAGACTTATAACAAAAAGATCTAAAAAAATATTGCCCCGACAAAGGCTCCAAGACCATTTTCAAGCTGACTCCAACCTAGACTTCTACATTATCAAAACCGAAGCAAACAAATAGACACGACCAAATTAGGGACTACTTTAATATTTAACTCTTATTTTTAATAGTATTATCCCTAAATTTATAATGAGAATGTTTTTAATATTTAAAGTGATTAGTGAAGATCATGTTCCTAATGCTAAAGATCAAGTTACTTGAATCTTTATGAATATAATCATTGATATATGTATATATAAACTTTATAAAGATACTAATTGGCAGAATGTCAAAATGAGTTTGCCAAGACCTGTTTTAAACATTCCTAAAACACAATAAAAATAATATATTTTTATCAAAATATAGCAGCTCGTGAATAAATTCGAACTCACTCGAATATTAAATGAATTGTTACTGAACATATAATTTAACTCCATGAAAAACTTAAAGCGGGATTTGTATTCAAAGAAAAGTTTGGTCACACACTACTCACTTTGGATAGTAAGATGAGATAGTTTTGGATGAAAGTTAAAAGTTAAATAAAATATTATTATGATATTATTTTTTAATATTATTATTATTTTGACATTTAAAAAGGTTGAATTGTTTATTATATTTTATGTGAAAATTTAAAAAAATTATAATAATGAAATAAGATCATGAGAGTGTTACTCGTTAATCCAAACGGCCTCTTACTCCTCTACGCATGATCGTAGTTAAAGAAGGTTTGACATAAGTCCTTTCATGGGTTGGCGGGGCTCGCATGCTTGAGTTTGTATCACTGAGCTCATCTTGATTCAACTCAACAAGATATTCGAGAGAGATGATCCCCCGTTAACTTGTAATGCTTAGAAGGTGTTTGACACATTTGTACTGAGGATGTTGGTTGAGAAAGCTAGCTCAAATCATGTTTGATCTTGAGATTGAGGGAGACCGAGTAGTGTGGATAGGAAGACTAGTCTTTTAGGGTAATCTAATGGATGAAATGATTCGAAAAGAAGCAACTTGGTGTAAAAGTGACGTTGAGCAAGTCTTGGAAGCATTTATATCCAACCAAAACTGATTTCCTTGCACGATACAAAATGCATCTTAAAGAAATGTTTTAGAAAAGTATTTTTGACTCAAATAGATCCTACAAAAATAAATGTATAAACTGACGCGTTTTGATATAGTATGTTAGATTGTAAAGCTATTTTATTATAAACCAGATCTAACATATCATATAAAAATATGTTAGTCTCTAGAATCTTTTTGTGATTATAACACTTTTCAAACTTTTTATACTCCTGCTGGTGTCCACACATAATTTTCAACCATTTCATAAGCAGGATATGCTTTTTCCCCCATCCACATTATTCTGACTGTTTGCACCCATATTATGTGAACGTTCATATATATTAGTAGGTGGAAAAATTATTACTCATCCATCCCATAGTGTATAAATATGTGGTCTGATTTGTACTCGATCTTTATTTGAATAACTCTGCAATGGGGAATCGTACTCATATCCTCCCTTCTTCGATTGCAAATAATCTATCCAAGAAGAGATCAGAGGCTCTGCACATTGAAACCATGTTCAGGCTTCCTTCTCCACTACTAGTTTGGCCAAAGGGTATGTAATACTCTCAACTATCAACATGATAATTGTTAGGAACATGATCTACTCTTATGTTTTCAAGTACTACTTCAAATATTCTTATGGAGAATAATATTAATTAAATAGGACTTTATACTAGCTTATACGAGTGTGAGGGTCTATCGAGAAGTCTTTTTCATTTACAAATATACTAACTTCCTTCTGCTATATATTGATTGTTAATTTGTCATGGTGATACTGTTTTAATATTGGTTAAATTTTTAGCTTGCTATAGGGCAAGGATTTGCAACTGGAATTATGGATCTGGGAGGAGGACTACACATGTGTCAACTATCAACCTTGGACAAAGTTTGGGCAACCAATGAAGGTGGTCCAGACAACCTCGGGGCTACGTTCTTTGAACCATCGCGAATACCAGATGGTTTCTCTATGCTAGGTTGCTACAGTCAACCCAATAACAAGCCCTTCTTTGGATGGGTTCTTGTAGGGAAAGATGATGGCTCAAGTGGAGCTTTAAGGAAGCCACTTGATTATACTCTTATTTGGAGCAGTGAGTCTTCTGAGATCAAGAGAGATGGCAATGGCTATGTGTGGCTGCCAATTCCCGCCGAGGGTTACAAGGCCATAGGCCACGTGGTCACAAACTCTCCTCAAAAGCCATTCCTAGATAAAATCAGATGCGTTCGAGCTGACCTCACCGACCAGTGCGAGGCTGACTCGTGGATTTGGGGTCCAGGGAAGGCCAGCTATGCCAATGGGTTCAGTGTGTACAATGTAAGACCTAGCATTAGGGGGGTCAATGCTCTCGGTGTCTCTGTGGGTACTTTTGTGGCCCAACTTGGTGGGATTGCCTCTCCATTGTCTATAACTTGTTTGAAGAATGCCAAATCCAATCTTTCTTCTATGCCTAATCTAATGCAGATTGATGCATTAATGCGAGCCTACTCTCCATGGGTGTATTTCCATCCAGATGAAGAGTTCCTTCCTTCTTCAATGAGATGGTTTTTTGTGAATGGGGCATTGTTATATAGTAAGGGGGAAGAGTCAAAGCCTGTTCCAATTGAACCCAATGGCTTGAACCTTCCCCAAGGTGGTTCAAATGATGGTGCCTACTAGTTGGACTTGCCTGTGGATGCAGGGGCCAAAGAGAGAGTCAAGAAAGGAGATCTAGGGAACTCCCAGGTTTATGTACATGTAAAACCCATGCTAGGTGCATGTTTCACTGACTTAGCTATATGGATGTTCTATCCATTTAATGGGCCTTCTAAGGCTAAGGTTGGAATCGTCAATGTGTCATTGGGGAAGATAGGTGAACATGTTGGTGATTGGGAGCATGTGACCCTAAGAGTAAGCAATTTCAATGGGGAGCTACAAAGGGTATACTTCTCAGAACACAATGGAGGGACATGGCTAGAAGCTTATGAGCTTGAGTTTCAAAATGGTAATAAAACTGTGGCCTATGCATCTTTGCACGGGCATGCTTTGTATCCGAAGGCAGGACTTGTTTTGCAAGGAAGTGGGGGAATAGGGATAAGGAATGATACGAGGAAGAGCAAGATGATGATGGATATTGGTGGGAGCTACTCGGTAGTGGCAGCTGAATATTTGGGGTCAGCTATTATTGAGTCAGCTTGGCCCAAGTATTGTAGGAAATGGGGTCCAAAAATTAGCTATGACATTGCGAATGAGATTAGAAAGGTGGAAAGAGCTTTGCCTGGGCCATTCAAATCGGCTTTCAATCGATTTGTGAAAGGCCTACCGAATGAAGTCTTAGGTGAGGAGGGTCCTACGGGTCCCAACATGAAGAACAACTGGACCCAAGATGAAGTTTGATAAATGTGTATATATATATTTATAAGTTTAACATATGAAGTTGTGGCTAAGTTATTACTGTGTAATATGTGAATTATTACTTCGAAAATACTCATTTGTTGCTCCATGCTAATTTCTTTATACTAGGATTGATAAAAAATTTGAAAATTCGACTCTGAATCCATTCCGCTTCGTTTGCAATAAAATAGAATTAGAGTCTAATTTTTTCTTTTTAGTTTCTTAGTTAGAGTTGAAGTCAGAGTTGTCTCCGAATTGACTCTGATCCGATCCGACTTTTTGCTCCAACTTCGACTCTGACTGTGCCTATCAACTCCAATTCTGATATTGTACATATATATTATAAAAATATATTTTTATTTATATATTGATCTTATATACTAGTATAGTTATATATAGTTATATAACTGGAACTTATATAATTAAATTCAATAATATAATTATTATAAAATAATAGACTTATACTATAATATAAATAGGCTTATAATAGTTTAGTATATATAAACATCATGGTATTACTATCATACACAATCAAGTATAGAAATAAGTTAGATACTAGTATTGAAACAAGTCCAGTATAGTATGTTAATAATACATAATACTAATTTACTAAAGTTTAATAACATGCAATTAGAAGTTAGAAATAAATCCAGTATAAAAATAAGTTATTTAGACACTAGCAACTGACATGGCATGCATGGCAGTAGCTAAGTTTTAAACTTGTGATTTTTTGTTTTTTTATTTCATTGCTGGCTCTTATTATATTTACTATTACTACTTTTTATAAATAAATATTTACTATAAATACTGACATGGAATGACCATTAAGAGGGACATCTTGTTGATATTGTTCATAGAATTTTTTGTTATAATTTTAGTAAACTTGAAATTTAAAAGCTCACAAAAAATTCTTGTTTAAAAATATGCTACATATGAAGTTAAGGAAAGAGCCCAAAAAATCTCAAATTCGACTCCACTTCAACAAGTCGGAGTTGGAGTTGAATTGAAGTTTATACAGGTCGTAGTCAAAGTCGTAGTTTGGATTCGAACTTCGACAAAGTTAGAATCGAAGTCAGACTTAAGGAGATTTCGACTCCAACTAGGTCGGTGCTTGTGACACCCACAAATCCCCACGTACGGACACGGGGAAATTGAGATTTTCGGATGATAACATCACGGGTCACCACCCTAACGACGAGTGCCAAGTGTATGTAAAAGCAACAAATGTGCAAAAGAAACATGCAGCGGATAACGAAGCCATATAACTAAGTACCAGAATTTTTCTTAGTTTAATACAAAACTGTTTAAAACATACATAATAAAATATTACAAACACAAATATTATTCAAATCCAACAACAAGACATTAACTTCCACTCAGAACTCCGGCGGAGCCGCAATCTCGGGCTCAGCCTCCTCCTCCTCTTCGATCTCTGCACCAAAATCTACGGTGCCAAAAATGGTACCGCAGGTAAGTAAAATCCAAACACCACTAGATAAAAACATATTAACTCAAACAACATGCATGAAAGAAAAGCCAATGCACATGACCCGTAAAGCCATATTTTTCCACGCACGCCAAAAACCCATTTGGCCCAAAAACATAACGTTTAAAACCAAGCCTCACCATTATCCCATATAATGGCTCAAACCACCATTTTCCCAGGAAATGGATCACAAAGCCTCAAACCAAACCTCGCCATTTTCCTAGAAAATGGCCCAGAACCAAAACCATAAAAAGGATCAAATTATGCATGCACCATGATCTCCCCTAGGGATCATCCGTACACTCTGGCTTTGTGCCACACCGTAGGTAACGACTACGCGTGTGACACCTAAACGAGTGATGCCCAGACTCACACCCTGCGTGTCCCTGGCCAGGCCATCCTCTAGTCCCCGCCACTCTAGGGACCACGGAGTCGACACGATAGCGTTATCGTATCGTGCGATCCGGTCGTCGCCCTGCGACAACCCAAGGGATGTCACTCAGTATTATCCACTCCCGAGTGACCAGAGGAGCTCCACCGAGATAATAACTCATCCCGGCTTAGGCTCGTGAGACACACGCACCTGAAATTCCATTTACGCCAACAAAACATGATTTTCTCAATTTAAATAAAATGCGCATGAATGCAATATATAAATGCAACCTCAAGGCATAAAACAACCAACCAATCCCAATCAACACATCAAGTAACTCCGTCCTCAATCCATCCGACTCCCGAACTCCTCGGACTCAGTCCGGAATCAACCAACTAGCAGATAAATATTTATTGTAAGATTAAAATATATTTAAATCTAAAAGTAGGGTTTGAAAAATACTTATAGCGCTATACGATATTTTTTGAAAACTCTCGGCGTTGCAAACAGCGGAGGAAAAGTAACGTAACAGTGTAATTTACATTGTGGCCGTGGGTAATAAATTACCCACTTTCGAACGGCAACAAACCAAGGCATGAAATTGATAGGGAATAGTTTTGAGATGTTTATGAAGCTAAAGGAAGTGAGTTTTAGCCTTGGGTGGTGGTGGAAATGGCGGTGGAAGAGCTTAAAGGGGTTGAATGGAGTTGAGCTCGTGGGAGCTGCTCCGGCAACGGATCGAGGCCGGAAATGGGTGGGTTAGGTCGGCAAGAGGTAGGGGAAGAAGCTGTGAAGAGGTGGTGGCCGGAGGTGGAGCGACGACGACGGAAAAGCTCAAAAATCGTGTGGCTTGGAGGAGCTCATGGCGGCTAACGGTGGCTCGGATGGAGGTGAAACTTGGTGGAGATATTCATCGGTGGAAGGGGAAGAAAACTGGGTGGGTGGTGTAGGCCACGCCACCGGCGAGCAGCAGTTCTGGGCTGAGAAAGCAACTGGCGATAGAGAGGAAAAACAGGGCTGGTGCCGTGACTTCCAGCCGTGCGTGGCTGCTAATGGCTGGTCAGATGACCCTGAAAATTGGTGGGGATGATCTCTGGAGGGAGGGAAAAATTTTGGTAGGGGTGGTGCACTACACGGCGGCCGGACGGCGACGTACTGGGCTGTCAAATAGGCGGCGACGGGAAGGAGAGAAAAGAGAGCTGCGCGGGAGAGAAGAGAGGAAAAGAAGAAGAGGAATAGAAAGAAGAAGAATGAAAGAAAAGGAAAAAAGGAAAAAGGAAAAAGGGAGAAAGTAAAAGAGAAAAGAAAAGAAATGAGGTCCAATCTTCACTCCGGAAACCAAAAACCAATCCGCCGAAAACGATATTAAAAACCGTAAAACGATTAAAATAAATTAAACACCATATCAAATAAATTAAAACCAATTTAAAATACAATAATTTAAAATAAATAAATCAATATATTAATTAAATTAAAAACAACCCTTCAGTGAAAATACACGTAAAAGCGGGTCATCACATCTTCCCTCTGTAAAAATAAATTTCGTCATCAAAATTTGCAAGATCAAATACCAGCGCCAAAAAGATATAGAATACAACTCTAAACATAACTGAGAGATACATATCATTGACAACTCCCAACAAGTCCAATGGTTATTATCTTCACACCATAAATTACTAATATCAACAATGTCTTTGTTTTACCTTGCAAACTTTCATTCCATTCCAATTTTGAAACCTAATAGCCACTTCTAAAGTTAACCATCCATAAACTAAATTGTACGACCAAATGATTAATTTCCCATTAAAACTTCGAATCACTACTAATTCTTCAAAATCAACACAAAATTTGAACTTCTAAGAATCTCCAAAAATCATACTTTCGCGTGCACTCTGATAACTCACCAAAATACATAAAGGATATATCCTCAAAAATTAATATCATGAAGTACAAGCTCAATCCACACCTAATCACAAGAAAACCTTTACCACATTTCCATAGAGAATCATATACTTCCAAAAACCACAAATCTCCACTCATTCCTCAGTTGGCCATCGCTGCCCTAAACGAAAACCAACATTTCGCAAAAATACATCCATTGATTGATGACAGAAACCAGTACTAATCAACCTCCAAGCCCCAATTTGAAAACACATAACATCATCCCAAAATACACCTGTCTCTTCTAAAGATAAGGAACATCTCCAAAAGGCCCAAGTCCTTCCCGGCCAACCAACGAGAGCACCTATAACTTCTATCCGATATCCCACACTTCAAGCTCATTACCTATATTTTGAATAACACCTAATCTTGCAATAACTAACTCACTATAAACTACCATTGACTTCACCTAGACATAATAAAAACGCTCTTGGTAACTCACCCACCTACTTGTACTCTCAAAAACTTTAGTTTTAGTACAACTAATTCCTTCAATAGCACTTCACAAATAAATCTCAAGACAGGCCATACTGTTTAAATCTTCAATCCATCAAAACTATTAAACAACACTCATGGATCTTACTGCTTTATTACTTCATACATATGATTATGCTACCCACCGTTGATGCACAAGTTTCAACTTCCAAGATTTATTACTTCATACACCACACATGGTGACCTAACGATCTCCTTTTCAAGTAAATTAACAATATCCCTAATTCTCCCAACTGGATACTTGATCTCCAAAGAAAAGTATAGTCTCACAAATTTAAATTCCTATGACTTCAAGTCGCAATTAATTCTCAAGATGAACACAACAGTCGTTTCAAACTATTATCCTAATGGGTAACCCGCTTCGACTGCACATTCCGTTCAAATTACCAAACAACTCAAAGCCAAAATCTCTTGAATTTAATATTACCACACAAATTCCTCTTCAACTCCTACCAAGCCAAAAATAGATGAGACTAGGACCAGCACTCCCCAAAATCCATACGCACTTACCATTACTACTCATCGATCTCATGCACACTTAGCCAAAACCAAAAATCATTCAAACGTACTAGTGATCCATTATCACATCTCCATCACCTGGACTTCTATCCTCAACTTGACAAGAATCATTCCTGAATCTACTCAACTTACATCCTTAAATCAGCAACTAGCCATTGCTTAAAATTTGGTACCGAGAATGACCTTAAACCTGCTAAGAATCCATTCCCAAAAGTCTACGGATCATATAGCCTCAAATTCAATCGTATTCAATACCAACACAAAATCTACTATTTCCAACACCCTGATGGACCTATATCTTTCGAGTCGATAGAATCATTTCCCAAAATCTGCCACTACAACCTTCGGTTAACAATAATTATTTTCTAAACTAGCTCGATATCTTCAATCCTCAAAGAAATCTACTCTAGAAAAATTCTCATATCAATAACTCAACTCCAATCAACCCCATTTTAATGGTTACAAACTAATCACTCACTAGAGTAGATTAAGCTACAACACTAAGTCTGTAAAACTAAGAACTCAATTCTTATTATAAATCAGTCATTCAACTCTATAATTCTAAAACCTTAAATCAAATAAGAGTCATCTTCCGGAACTTCTAAGATCAAGGAACTTACATCCCATAAAAGAAAAATCGATTCCCAAATCTTTCAAATTCTAAAACATTACTAGATAATAAATCATTTTCTGAAATTCTCAAGATTGGTGGCTTTAATCCAAAACATTCACCTTAAAAGCTTGTAAAATCTAAAGCCCCAATTGCCACCAAATTATTCATCAGAATCACGAAATCTAAAACTCGAAATTTAATTATTCCCCCCCAAAGCTTGTCGAACCTAACACCTTAATTACCATAAACTTATTTTCCTAAAATCTATAAGGCACTAAACTTTAAAACTTTGCTAAAATTTCATAAAATCTAACATCGAAATTTGTTGAACTTACAACCTACTACGCTATAGACCATTTCATAAACTCCACGGAACCAAAGAACTCAATTATTCTACTTCCCTAAAAGATCACCCCGATCATGCCATTCTCTCCAAGCCTTGATACTATACAAAAAAAAAACAAACCACACCAAGCATTCATCACGAAAGATTAGATTAGACCCATACCTTCCATGACTCCAACATTCTGAGTCTCCGTAACCTCGCCTCCAACGGTACCAAGAGTCACTGCGTACATTCGAGCTCGAGCTAATTGTCTCTGGTTAGTTCTACCACTGCGAAGAGCTCCACAGCTTCCTTGAACTCTAACGGGGCACCTATGAGCAAAATGCCCCGTCTGACTGCATTCAAAACATTGATTACTACCCAGACGACACTTGCCTCCGTGAGCTCTATTACATTTGTGACAAACTGGAACTCGGCCCCCCATACGCACACTGGGGGCTGCCAATGATCGGATTCCTGTCCTCTGCATAAACTTTTGTGGTGATCCAGAACTGCTTCCTTCACCATCAATGTTCAGCCTCTTCTGACCTAGAGGGCGTCCACGCTTAAACCAACCTCACGCTTTGCTAGAGTGGCCAAAACAAGTAATTCCTGAAAAGTTGTAATCCAATGGCAAGCTACCATTTTGCATATATTTGGTCGCAAACCTTCCTGAAAACGCTCGGCCTGCATCTCCTCTGTGGCGATGAGGTGTGGAGCAAATTGCCCAAGCTCTATAAAATCTCGGGCGTACTATTCCACGGTCATGCTCCCTTGGATCAAGTTTGAGAACTCTCTTGCTTTTTGCCGCCTCACGGAAGTGGGAAAGAAGCTATCATTAAATTCTTTCTTAAAGCGCTGCTAGGTCACAGTGGCAAAAGACCCCAAACCTTAAATAAAATTCCCTTAAACATATCCTTAAAGTTTGTTGAACCTACACTCTCCTATACTATAACCTCGTTACATAAATTCTACAAAACCTTGACCTCAATCATCTTAAGCGACTTAAAACTAATTCCTCTCCTCATTGCTACGTGAGTTCCCACCTTACAAAGATTACCTAAACCATGACATTTCCTTCAGACTTCAACATCATACAAGCAAACCACATCGCTAAAAAAAGAAATTCAAGCCTACTACACTAAATGTTCATGCCTAATAATAGTATCCTCGATTATACCGTCTTCCTGCCACAACACAACCTTTGACCCCCTTTAAGAAAAACAAATAAAACCAACATAAAACCAAAAACCAAAACTAAACCACACAACAAGAACCAAAAAGAAACCAGCATGCAATAACATAACTAAATAAATACAAACAAGTTAAATCAAATAAATTCAAATCAAATAGCAATTATACTTAAAATAAATTTTTAAAACACAACTTTAAAAACATTCTGGTATTACCTACAGGACATGTGGTTTTACCCAGAGCCAAACCGCTCTGATACCACTTGTGACGCCCCCAAATCCCCACGCACGGACACAGAGAAATCGAGACGTCCGATAATGATATCACGGGTCACCACCCTAACGACGAGTGCCAAGTGTGTGTAAAAACAACAAATGTGTAAAAGAAACATGTAGCAGATAACGAAGCCATATAACTAAGTAATAGAATTTTTCTTAGTTTAATACAAAGCTGTTTAAAACATACATAATAAAATATTACAAACATAAATATTATTCAAATCCAACAACAAGACATTAACTTCCACTCAGAACTCCGGCGGAGCTGCATCCTGAGGCTCAACCTCCTCCTCCTCTTCGATTTAATATAGGAGAAGTAAACTGCAGGACTACTGAGCCATGCTAAAAAAAGAAAGAAAGAAAAAAATGAATCGAAAAGATTGGAAAGAAAAAAAGAAGAAGAAGATAAAGGCAATTTAGTGAGTTTTCCTAAGTAAAGGGCTAAAAACAATTACCCTAACTTTGGGGGTTGAGTATGCAACCTTTAAACAGAGTTGACGTGAAAACTACTAATCCATTGGGTTTTGAGGTAGTTAGAATCAGCAAGGATTAATCTTAATTTTGAAAATTCCTATGACAAATCCTGGCTAGTAATCAGGAACACACAACTGTGTAGCTACACACAAACATATAAGTTCTGAGATATTTTTCCAAATTCTATGTGAATGATTATTGAGACAATCTTAGTGGATATAGCTCTTAGGGTTGAGTAGTCATGGATCACATTTTTTGAGAATTCGGAATTGTGTTTGATTGCTTTTGTTTGTATTTTGATCTTTATGCAATGTTCATCTCAATTAAATTTTCACTATTTTACTCAAGGATTATCAAAACGCTAGTTAGGGGTGTGATTGATCTGAAATATTGCATATTTTATACATTTAGAACCAGTACACTTTATTTATTTTGTTACATTATTATTGGTTTTAGATGAAAAAATTATTACGATGCATAAATCTAAGTTGTGATTTAAATTGGTTAATAGTATGATTTTATACTTAATTTTATAATTTGTGATTTAATTGGGTAATATATATTTTTTTACATGCATAACATAATTTTGATATTCTATTCTTTCTTTTTATTTTATTTTATATTATTTTCTTCTTATTTCCTTTTCATTTTAGGTCCACGGAATACAAAAATTAGAAAATAGAAAAGTCAAAAAAATCACAAAGCAAAAAGGGCATACGGATTAGTCTAAAAAGGATGCTTTTTGGACTTCAAAAGAGGCACGGTATTTTTCTTTCTATTGAGAAGATTGGACCTAGAGGACTACACGACAAATAAGAGATTTCTTTTATTTGGCATTATTTGACTGTTTGACTAAAGACTACATTAATTGCGATTGAAACTTTAACCAAAATGCCGCATGACTTGAGGGTTTTCTCTCTTTAGCCAATTCATGTTCAGGCCACAATATTTGATTATCTTGGGAGCAATTTTTAGCAGCACAACATTTTATTCATTTTGTGCTCCAAACATAACATATTATTCTGCTGAGATCGGGAGCGTCGCAGGTATATATTTTCCAGATTGAAGAGCACCGCACACTATTTTCACAGAGGAGCTGCACTGCCGTTGAAGAACTCATTTAGGGGTTCAATTGCTGCTACAGTCCAGCCTCTTCCATTGTTTTCAATCTCCATCTCCGTTCATTTGGTTTGATTTTTTTATTCCTTACTTTTTATTTAATTTCAATTTGAAGTTTATGGTATATTCTTGATATTTTTGGATTAAAAGTTGGGCATTTTATTTGATGTTTATTTTATTTTATATCAGTTATTTTTCTTATTTGTTTAAACTTCTATTAAATATGCATTACAATTACATTTTAAATTAATTTCAGTTTATTCTTTAATTTTCAAACTAATTAAAATTTTTTAGCGCAGTTGAATTTTTAAATGTTAATTTCAATTTGTTAGTCTTTTTGTATTCCATTTCGACATCAATTTTCAATAGCACAACATTTTATTCATTTTGTGCACCAAACATAACATATTATTCTGCTGGGATCGGGAGCGCCGCAGGTATATATTTTCCAGATTGAAGAGCGCCGCACACTATTTTCACAGAGGAGCTGCACTGCCGTTGAAGAACTCTTTGAGGGGTCCAATTGTTGCTACAGTCCAGCCTCTTCCATTGTTTTCAATCTCCATCTCCGTTCATTTGGTTTGATCTTTTTATTCCTCACTTTTTATTTAATTTCAATTTGAAGTTTATGGTATATTCTTGATATTTTTAGATTAAAAATTGGGCATTTTATTTGATGTTTATTTTATTTTATATCAGTTATTTTTCTTGTTTCTTTAAGCTTCTATTAAATATGCATTATAATTATATTTTAGATTAATTTCAGTTTATTCTTTAATTTTCAGATTAATTAAAATTTTTTAGCCTAGTTGAATCTTTAAATGTTAATTTCAATTTGTTAGTCTTTTATATTCCATTTCGACATTGAAAAAAATCTAAAAGTATGAATCTAGTTTACAACTAGTGTTTTTTTTTTTTTTTTTTTTTTTTTTTTTTTTTTTTTTTTTTTCTTTTTTTTCTTTCTGTTGCATTCTTCCATTCATTGTACATATCACCACTTTTGTTCGTGAAACTTTTCACCATTTTATACGAGTTTGGATTTAACCAACTTTTTCGAAGAGAGGACTTAGAAATTTTATTCTTAATTATTACACGACATTCTCTTACACTTCAAATAGCCTTTGTGCTACTTATTTTTTATTGAGCCAGGCACCTATTTGTCCAAATGAGGTACTTTTGGCATATACATGTCCTATAGAAATACACAACACCTAGATAGTTGGTCTACCATTAATAACTAATTCAGAGAGGAAACAAATGTCAGAAATGTATTTCCAGTATATAAAAATAGTATATTTTTTATGGCATGCTAAATATACCGGAAAAGCCTATTAAATTATTATGTTTTTTCAATTGCGACGGCTTACATCAATTAAAATGGGTGTAGTTGTAATTTGCTTGTGCCAATTAATTTAGTTTTGTATTTAGATTTTCTACATTAATGCATAATAGGGATAAAAGTAGAATTTATACCCAAAACAAGCACTATTACTTAATGATCGCACTTGGCAAATATTAGAAATCTGAATATGACTGTGTACTTCAAATAGTAATGCCAATGTAGTTTTAACCAAATAAAATTACTAGCATAAATCCAAATGGATACCTGAAACAAAATAAAATACAGAGCTTGATATATCAACATATTTACATAAAACATGCATGGGAGTAGACTACACAAAATAGTATGCATATATTAACTTAAAGCTTATCATGCATTTTATACAAGGTTGGGGAGTTCATTCTATATTCTTTAATGAAAATCTTCTTCCTAAATTGCATGCATGGAGGCTTGGATTCTTGGTTGTTTGTTCTACTCAGGTACTCAAATTCCACCTGATTGGATCCTTAGTCCATATAACTGATAGCTACAATATTGGATAAAGATAGTCAAATATCAGTGTACATGTACCACTGGTCCCAATTCTACAGTCACAACCACTCCATATTTTATACTTGTATGAAAGTTTTCACTATTAACCACGTCCTAATACCCATAGATAGCCCAGCAACTAAACTTCAACTCCTTGATAGTAATGTAACTTGAAAACAAAGGTGTAATTTGTAAAATCACCATCCTGTTGTGCATAGTGTGTGCTTCTGAAAAATTGATATGCCAACATTGATAGAACAATATAAAAAGCAGAGTGCATATGTCTATAATAATTCTAGCTACCTAAGTTTATAAAAGGATAACATCTTATAAAATTATAAAAGCAGAGTACATATTGTAACTTCACCCACCTAATTTAGATTTGCTTGCATATTAGACTGACTTACAAGACTCTTCCCAGAGTTTGGGAAAAGTCCATATGTTTTAAACACATCTCATTAGCACTCTAAATTGAATGGCACAAATACATAGTCAAGCCACTATCACCTTATCATTTTACTATTGACTGACCATCATTCAATAATTATATATCAATTAATATACGTTCCATATAAAAGTTATAAACTTGATTTTTAACTACAAGCCAGTTAATATATAAAGATCATGGAATGTTCTAACATTTTCTTGTCTAGAACATGCGAGTAAAATAGCAGTGTGCAATTTTAGGGGTAAAGAAATTACAAAATTGAGAGTATTAGGTTTAATATCATGCATGTCCCATGCTTTCTATGTCACTTCGCTATTGTAAACCCTATTTTTCCGCGAGTCTACTATCAAAAGGATACATATTCTTCACTTAAATATTTGTCCTAGCATAACTCCCCACTTCCAACCAAGTTCCCACAAAACACCCACCCTAACATGCTAAACAAAAGAATGCCACCCAAATTTTCAAACTTACTCCAACCAAGTTAAAAAATTATCAAAAAAAATCTCCAACCCACATATTGGAGGATGCTACGCATCCCTTGGAGTCTCCCATTGAGACTCCCTCTGTGACTCCAATTTTATAACACTGTCATTAAGCTTGTCTTATTCATCAAAATAAACCTTCATTTTTTTGAGATCACTCATAAATTACTTATGTTTGCTCTTATAGCCTTCCGCCTCAGCCTTGTTCTTCTCATTCTCCTCCCTAAGCTGTTGAAACTCACTATTGGACAACAATGCTACAGATGGTTCAGGTATAACAAGTGTCTTAAACCTCTAGCATAGCCTGATCGAGATCCCAACACCTCCTGGAACACAGCTTTTGCATTCTCCTCCACCGCATCTTTTAGTTCCATCTCATTCAACATCTCAAGCATTAGATTCTATATTAGAATATAAGCATATCAGTTTTAGGAATTAAAATGGAGGAATCTCTATATATTTATCCAAAAGTAAATGGTCCAAAAATGTTGGGAAACTCATGTAATTCCGCTCAGCAGTTTTAGTGACAAATCTCCCCTTCTTTGTAGACCAATGCATCTCTTTATAAAAAGCAACATAATTTGAAGCTTGTTCCTGCTTCAATGAATTGACAAACCTTGTTAGTACATTCTTGTATATGAGAAAGAAATTATATAGAGGATGAAGTATGGCTTTTTTTTTTTTTTTTTTTTTACCTTTTCCTCCATTAGCCTAACAAAAGTCTTCCTACCACTTGATGAGTGTATGAGAGCATTTACATTGGTTTATTCAAACTACTTTTCATCTTTAAATTTAACTAATTTTATCCATAGTTCGCCTACATCGGATTAGTCAAACTCATTTCATATAAATTATGAGTTACAGTAATTTCATATTTTTTTTTCAAAGATGAAAAGTCCTATAGCAAGTCTAAACTCATTGTTTATTAATTTCAGCTCCCTCTCTCCCATGTTTCTTCCTTTCTCCTCTCCCGCGTATCATCCATTCTCTTTTTCTTCTAGTTTTTTTTTTCTTCTTTCTCTTCTTCTTGCCTCTCCCGTGTCTCTTCTTTTTTTCTCTTCTTCTAGTTTTTTATTTTATTTTATTGACATTGTTTAGATTTGTTTGGTGACATGTTACTTTGGTTTTAAGGACTAAGCATACCCATTCCGTATACCCATTCCATATACCTATCTGTTTAGATTTGTTTGGTGACATTTTACTCTGGTTTTAAGGACTAAGCATACCCATTCTGTATACCCATTCCATATACTTATTTGTTTGGATTTGTTTGGTAACATTTGTTTGGATTTGTTTGGTGATATTTTGCACATCTTCTCTGTGATCTTGTGATTTGGGAATAACCTGTGTATTGGGAACAATCTATGATTTGGCATTTAATTCTTGATCTTGTTTTGTTTTCTCACGGAAGAGTCTTGTAACTATTGTCCTGTATTGTTTTCTGATTTAGCATTTGATTCTTCATCGTCTTGTATTGTAAATGTTGAACTTTAAGTTCCAAATTCAGAATTTATTGAAGACAAAAATGAGCTTTATGAGGAAGATGATGAGGGATTACATGATAATCTTCTTTTGTTATATTTTGTTGCTGATTGAATACAAGATATTTAACATGTACACGGAAGGGTTTGGGATGTACTGAGCATATTAGAATTATGAGTTTATGTACTGAGCATATTGGAATTAATATGGTATGTACTGAGCATATAACATACACGGTTGTTGTATGTTATTTACTCAAAATGTTTTTTCACATTTTAGGTTTTAAATGTTGAACTTTAAAAACCAAATTTAGAATTTATTGAAGACAAAAATGAGCAATACTGTCATGCAATTTCTGCTATTGTGTATGAACCAAATATTTATTCCATCTTAATTAACTCAATTTGTTTGGTAAAATAATAAATTGTTGCCAAAAAATAAAAGGATTTTGATGCATATCCTGTTCATGGAGCTTCCTTGTACTATGTTTCTACATTTATGTTTGCATTTGATATTCATGCATGGTTTCTTACACAGTTATCTATCACATATCATACAACTAGTGAAAAGTGCTAAAATTAACTATTGATTTCAATTAACCTTCTAAGCATCTCCCACGCTAAGCCTCTCCAACCGGAGACTCTAAAAGTTATTTTCTTTGAAGTATGATTGCAAATGTTACGGTGGAATAGATATTAGAATGAACTATTTAATTATGAAAATGATATCTTCCTTATCATTAGTGAACATGTGAATATTTCCACAATTTAGTGCATGTGTACATATATTTCAGTGCTTGTACATCTGAATATATATGTCAATTATAACCACTTGGTTTTCACTTTTTGGCTGGGTTTCGAAATGCTATGTGGTGTTATTGTTATTGGTTGTAAGGATTTGACACGTACAATGAAGGGTTTGGGATGTACTGAGCATATTGGAATTATGTTATTTTGTGTGAACCAAGAATTTGACCCCAACTAATCCTTTTTGCTGCTTTGACAAGGATAGATTAATTCAAATTGTTATATTTTATCCATATAATTTTTCAGCAGTTAGACACATAATGTCTAGATCCATTTGGTTTACTAAATCGAAACAGAAGGGAAAAGGGAAAACTGTGGTTACATAGGATGGGAATGGGACCAAAACCAAAAAAATGTTTTTCCTTGTTTCACTCACCTATTGTTGTTTCAGTGATGAAACTAGTGCATGGTCTATTTAAAAAACAAATCTCTCCTAAGATTTATTAATGCCTAAAAGTCATTCAAATACAAGTACAAACCACTATCCAAATTACAAACTGTGCTGATACAAAAATAGACCCAAAAAATCTTTTCAAAAAGGTTTACTTATATATGAATCCAAATACTTGTAACCAAAAGATCTAAAAAAATATTGCCCCGACAAAGGCTCCAAGACCATTTTCAAGCTGGCTCCAAGCCAGACTTCTACATTATCAAAACCGAGGCAAACAAGCAGACATGACCAAATTAACTTTAGAAGATTCTGATATGGATTTAGTCAAACATTATGGACGAGCTTATAGAATTGATAGACACATGTTTTATGAATAAAATTATATTGAGAGGTGAGATATCCCAGAAACTAGCTAGCTAGCTATGGTCTTAATTTATAAGTTTCTGGCTTTTCAAGCAACATTCAATATTATTCTCTAATCACTCTGGCAAGTAAATATATAATATATCAAGAGTTTAAACCTTTTTATTTTCCCACAAAAAAAGAAAAAAGAAAAAATGGAGCTAGCTGCTGTGGGCTGTGAGAGGTTGCACAAGGTAGTATTTTCAACTGGACTAACATTCCATGCAACCCAACAGAATTCATATACATTAAGCTTGGAAAATATTTTCAATTAACAAAAATTTCTAAGAAAATGAACAGATATTCACAGTTTCACCAGTTGAACAAACCCATATGGTCTCGCATAATACATCTTAGTAGCGATTAAAAACAACCAAGATTTGCAGTGATTGAAAACAATCAAGGTCAACCCAAACTGATGGAAAAGCATTTTTCAGCCAAGCATTTAGCATTGAAAAAGGAAAAATCATAATACCCAAAAGTTCAACAAACAAGATCGATCCAAACTCAAGAACACTAACGGTTTAGATCATCCATACCTTTGGTTAGAGAGAGAGAGATTGAGAGATTGAGAATTTGAGAGAGAGAGAGGCCACGAAATAGAGAGAAAGCGAGCGAGCGAGCGAGGCACGGAGTGAGCTGCGATCTGCGACAAAGAGGGATATGTTAGCTTATAGGGCAAGTGAGATTCGACTCCCACTTGGTTAACCAAAACTAAAAATTTCATCTCATTTCATTTCAACTTACCATTACAACTTTTTCAAATTTTCTTATAAAATATAATAAACAATTTAACTTTTACAAATCTTAATACAAAATTAATATTAAAAATTATATTATAATAATATTTTATTTATTACTATTCAAAATATCTCATCTCATCTCATTTGTATAATCAAATGGGGCCTGTGTCTTGCGAGAGGCCAAGGGAGAGGACTAGAGGAGAGTGTGTGAGAGTAAGGGCTCATTTGTTTTCGGAGACAAGCTAGGTTGAGACTAAAATTAAAAGTTAAATAAAATATTATTAAAATATATGATTTTAATATTATTTTTATATTGAAATTTAAAATAGTTAAATTATTTATTTTATTTTGTGTGAAAATTTGAAAAAGTTGTGTTGAACTCAAGATTTCAAGTTTCATGTGATTATAAATCTACACATGGATTTTGATGATAACAAATGAATTCAAAGAATAAAGAAGTCTCAAGCTCAAGTTGTCTACACAATGGAGTCAAGCACATCAAGGAAACAAGCATGAGCAAGAAGGGAACAAGTTCACATTAAAATTATAGAGTAATGTTGTAAATCTCTTCAAAATTCGAAATTAGGATTAATGCTCAAAATTAATATTTTATCATAAAGCATTAAAATACATTTTCCACATGTGCATGAATATTTTTGAAAATTAAATTTGAAAATTTTGAAAGATGATTGATTGTCATCTTTTGCATGTGCATGCCTTGATTAAAGGGTTGAACTTTGAAAATATTAAAGATGATTGATTGTCATCTTTCACATGTGCATGTTTTATTTGAATATTTTCAAAAGTGATTGATGCTTTTTTAGACTTATACAAAAAGTAAAAGATTAGGTTTGAATTTTTTGAAAATGAAAGTGTGCTCATTTTGTCATATGCCAAAAGTAAAAGATTAGGTTTGATTTTTTTGAAAAAGTGAATGATGTTGTCTTTGACAATTGAGAAAGAAGAACCTTTTATTTGAATTCTTTGAAAAAGTGAATGATGTTGTCTTTGACAATTGAAAAAGAAGAACCTTTTATTTGAATTTTTTGAAAAAGTGAATGATGTTGTCTTTGACATGTGAATCTTTTTAAATTTGAATATGAAGTCTCATATGCCTATAAATAAATCATTTGAGAGCTTCACATTCACAACACCAAGAGCATACAACATTCATTCAAAGCTTTCATTCTCTCTTCTCTAAACATTGAGCCTTAATCCTTGTTCATTTTGAGAGATATAGCTTGAGCTGTATTGTTTTTATTTCACTCGTTGAGGAGTGTTTTCTGATAACCTACCCACTATCAGCTTTTGTATCAGAAAAAGGGTGTGTATAACCCTTGTGTGTGTAGAAAGTATTCTACACAGGGAATAGTTGAATCACCACGTGTAAGGTGATTGCAAGTGTAGAGGGTGTTCTACACGGATCCTTTGTAGCGGTGTTGTTCAAAGGTGTAATAGGTTTCTATCTCCACCTGAAGGAGGTTGAATAGTGAATTTGGGAATCCTCAAGGGGTAGCTTGAGGCGAGGACGTAGGCAGTGGGGCCGAACCTCGTTAACATACTGAGTTTGCTTCTCTCTTACCCTTACTCCTTATATTTATTGTTATTTCATATTTTGTTTATATTTTATATTATATATTTGATTTATAATTATTAATTTTTTTTAATACAACTCAATTCACCCCCCCTCTTGTGTTAGTCATCTGGGCAACAATTGGTATCAGAGCTAAGAGCTCTATTATAAGATTAACTATCTTTTGAGTTAAGATCTTATGGCTAACATTGCAGCTTCATTTGGTGAAGGTCAATCTAGTAGTCGGCCTCCACTCTTTTGTGGAGATAATTACTCATTCTGGAAAGTTAGAATGAGAATATTTCTTCAAGCTCAAGGTAGAGAAATATGGAAATGTATTGTAAATGGACCTTATATTCCAACAAAAGTGGTTGGTGGAGTAAAGGTCAAAAAGGAAGAAGAAGAGTTTGATCGTGAAGACGATAGACTTTATACTTTAAATTTAACTGCTATGAATTTATTATATAATGCTCTTAATGGAAATGAGTTTAATAGAATAATGAATTGCGCTACGGCAAAGGAAATTTGGGATAACTTGGAAGTAACTTATGAAGGAACTTCGCAAGTCAAGGAATCAAAAATTTATATTCTTACTCATGAATATGAAATGTTTAAGATGAATGATGATGAATCTATTTCTAGTATGCACACTCGTTTTACTAACATCATAAACAGCTTGACAGCTCTTGGCAAAGTTTATTCCAAGGTAGAGATAGTAAGAAAAATTCTCAACTCTTTACCAAAACGTTGGGAATCAAAAGTTACAGCGATTCTTGAAGCTAGAGACCTCAAGAAGCTCGAAGTCAATGAACTCATCGGGTCACTTATCACCCATGAGTACACATTGAAAAGAGGAGAAGAAGAAGGAAAGCCAAAGAAGAGTTTAGCACTTAAAGCTGTTCCTCATGAAAGTGAAAGTGATGAAGATGAGGAAAATGACGATAAAGATGAAGAAGTTGCGATGATAACAAGAAGAATTCAGAGGTTCTTGAAGAAAAATAGAACTCCTCCGAGGAAATCTTTCAAAAAGTTTTCCAAGAAAGATTCAGGTAAAAACGACACTTTAATTTGTTATAAATGCAATAAACCTGGTCATATCAAGCCAGATTGTCCTCTGCTAAAGAAAGATCGAAACAAGGGCAAGAAAGCAATGAAAGCTACATGGGATGATGATTCAAGTAGCTCAGATAGTGAAGCAAGCAATGAAGAATCAGCAAATCTTTGTCTTATGGCTAAAGATGACATTGAGGTAACAAATCTTGATAATATTGAAAATCCTTCATATGAAGAATTGCAAAATGTTTTAGAAGAGATTTTTGAGGAATTTGAAAAATTGGGTATCAAGTATACTGCTTTGAAAAAGAAAAATTCTTCTTTAACAAACGAAATTGAAATTTTAAGAAAAGAAAGTATCATTTTGAAAGATGAAAATCTTGAATTGAATAAGAAGAAAACCGATTTAGAAAATATTGTTGAAAACTTTACGAATGGAAAAAGAAATTTTGAAAAACTTCTTGGTAGTCAAAGATGTGTTTTTGACAAGGCAGGTTTGGGATATATGCCAAAACAAAAATACAAACCTTATAAAAATTTCTTTGATAATCATTCTACCTCAAAGACTAATATTCAAAATTCTTTTCATAAAAATAATTTTGTCAAAAAAGGATATTATTATAATCATTCAAGTTTTTCATATATGTCACATGCTATTTGTAATTTTTGTAATAGAAATGGTCATAATTATCATACTTGTCCTATTAGAAGAAATCATACAATGACTATTAGGGCCATATGGGTACCTAAAAATCTTGTTTCTTCTAATACTAATAAATAAAGGACCCAAAGAACTTGGGTACCAAGAAAAATCATTTTAATTGTTTTTATAGGTATGCATGAAGTCATCCACAAGCAAAAATAAGTGGTTTTTAGATAGTGGATGTTCAAGACACATGACGGGAGACAAGACTAAGTTCTTTGATCTTAGATCTAAAGAAGAAGGACACGTGACATTTGGAGACAACTCGAAAGGGAAGATCGTGGGAATAGGTAAAATTGGTAATGAATCTTCTCTCATAATTGAAGATGTTCTACTTGTTGAAGGTTTAAAACATAAGTCAATTATGTGATAAAGGATTTACAGTTACTTTTAAAATGGATAAATGCATTATTTTGAATGATCATGATTGTAATATTTGTTTTATTGCTTTTAGAAACAATAATGTTTATACAATTGATTTTGAAGAAATTACCTCACAAGATGCTATTTGCTTGTCAGCTCAAAATGAAACTAGTTGGTTATGGCATAGAAGATTAGGTCATGCCAACATGGAACTTATTTCCAAACTTTCAAAAAATGATCTTGTGAGAGGTTTACCAAAAACATATTTTCTTAAAGACAAAATTTGTGATGCATGTCAATTTGGTAAACAAACAAAAACTTCTTTTAAAACTAAGAAACATATTTCCACTACTAGACCATTGCAACTGATACACATGGATCTTTTTGGACCAAATAGAGTTGCAAGTCTAGGAGGAAAATATTATGCATTTGTTATTGTTGATGATTTCTCTAGATATACTTGGGTCATCTTTCTTGCTCATAAAGATGAGGCACATAATGCCTTTACCAAGTTATGCAAGAGAATTCAAAATGAAAAGGGCTATACTATTTCAAGTATCCGAAGTGATAGGGGAAAAGAATTTGTTAATAAAAATATTGAAACATTTTGTGATGAAAACGGTTTTATTCATAATTTTTCTGCTCCTCGAACTCCTCAACAAAATGGGGTAGTAGAGAGGAAAAATAGATCTCTTCAAGAGATGGCAAGAACAATGCTCAATGAGAACAACTTGCCTAGTTATTTTTGGGCCGAAGCGGTAAGTACTGCATGTTATGTTATAAATAGAGTTATGTTAAGGTCTAAATTAGATAAAACCCCCTATGAGCTTTGGAATGAGAAAAAGCCCAACATTGGTTACTTTCATGTATTTGGATGCAAATGTTTTATTTTGAATGACAGAGATAATTTAGGCAAGTTTGATGCAAAATCTGATGAAGGTATTTTTCTCGGGTATTCTACTAATAGTAAAGCTTATAGAGTATTCAACAAAAAGACTTTAACTGTACAAGAATCTATGCATGTAGTATTTGATGAATCTAATTCTCCACTCTCCAAGAAATCTATTGATGAAGAAATAGAAGGTATAAATAACACAGAAAGTCTCAATCTCAACAAAGAGAAAGCAATAGAGGAAGTTCAACATGGAGCCATCAGGAAAGATCATCAAAATTTAATACAAGATGCAACCAAACAGTGGAAATTTGTGAAAGATCATCCAGTGGAACAAATTTTGGGAGAACCTTCACAAGGTGTAAGTACTCGATCATCTCTTAGAAATATTTGTAATCATACTGCTTTTCTATCTCAAATTGAACCCAAAAATATTGATGACGCACTTCTTGATGAATCTTGGATTCTAGCTATGCAAGAAGAGTTGAATCAATTTGAAAGAAATGATGTTTGGACACTTGTTCCTAGACCCAAAAATTATACTATTATTGGAACAAAATGGGTTTTTAGAAACAAGAAAGATGAGTCTGGAGTCATTACTAGAAATAAGGCTCGACTTGTAGCCCAAGGTTTTAATCAAGAAGAAGGAATCGATTATGATGAGACATATGCACCTGTCGCAAGATTATAAGCTATTCGAATGCTACTTGCATATGCTTGTTATAAAGATTTCAAACTTTTTCAAATGGATGTTAAAAGTGCTTTCTTAAATGGTTTTATAAATGAAGAGGTATATGTTGAGCAACCTCCAGGTTTTGAAAATCATATTTCCCCAAATCATGTTTTCAAACTCACAAAAGCACTATATGGACTTAAACAAGCTCCTAGAGCTTGGTACGAGAGACTCAGTGGTTTCTTGATTGAAAAAGGTTTTTCAAGAGGAAAAATCGACACAACTCTTTTCATTAAATATGAAAATGATGATATTCTTTTGATTCAGATTTATGTTGATGATATAATATTCGGTGCTACTAATGAAAATATGTGTCAAGTTTTTGCTAAGACTATGCAGGAAGAATTTGAGATGAGCATGATGGGTGAACTTACATTCTTTCTCGGATTGCAAATTAAGCAAGCAAAAAGTGGGACATTCATCAATCAATCAAAATATATTAAGGAATTACTGAAGAAGTTTGGGATGGAAAATGCTAAGGAAATTGGAACACCAATGAGCCCATCAACTAAACTTGATAAAGATGAATCCGGTAAGCCAGTTGACTCGAAGATATATCGAGGTATGATTGGTAGCTTATTATATTTAACAGCCAGTAGACCAGATATTATGTTTAGTGTGTGCTTATGTGCACGTTTTCAATCATCTCCAAAAGAATCACATTTAATTGCAGTTAAGCGCATTCTTAGATATCTTAGTGGTACAATTAACCTAGGGTTATGGTACCCTAAGCACACATCTTTCGATTTAATCAGCTACACAGATGCAGATTATGCTGGCTGTAAAATAGATCGAAAAAGCACTAGTGGAGCATGCCATTTCTTAGGTCATGCATTAGTTTCCTGGTTTAGTAAAAAACAAAATTCTGTTGCACTATCTACTACTGAGGCAGAATATGTTGCTGCGGGTAGTTGTTGTGCTCAAGTTCTCTACATGAAGCAACAACTTGAAGATTTTAAACTCATGTATAATCACATTCCAATCAAATGTGATAATACAAGTGCTATAAATCTTTCAAAGAACCCAATACAACATTCTAGAACTAAGCATATTGAAATAAGGTATCATTTTCTTCGAGATCATGTGCAAAAAGGTGATATAATGTTAGAGTTCACAAACACACACGATCAGTTAGCAGATATTTTCACAAAACCTTTACCAGAAGATAGATTATGTATGATCAGAAGAGAAATAGGTATGATGCATGCTATGAATATCTCTTAAAAGATAGACCTGAGTCAATAAAAATAGAGATAGATTTTTTTTAATACTTTTACATAAATTTGAGATTCTTAGCCTCATGTTTGAGACGCTCATTCTCTTCATACAATATCATGTCATTCTTATTCATGGGAACCGGCAAGCGGAATGAAGAATCTAATAAAGATTTCAACTGTTTATTCTTCTGCCGAATGATTCCTTCCCTTGTGTGAGACTCTTGAACAATTTGTTGAAGTACAACAATTTGTTCTTTGAGCTTTTCAACTTCGTGATTTTTGGCTTGTAGCCGCTGAGAAAAAGCCACAATAGAGGAAGAGTAGCGAGTCCCAAGACTCACCAAGTCATAAATAGCATCAGAATCTGACTTATTAGTCAGATTATTATTTTCTTGCTGCAACATGGCACCAATGGTAGCTGCAGAAAGAACAGGAGGTTGAGATGCAGAATGCCTCATGGATGGATCTAGAGAAATGTTAGAAGAATGAGCCATTGAGAAAAGAATAGAAGGCTTAAAACGAGAATGCTGAAGGAATGCAGATGAGTTATAGAGATGAGATGAAAACTTGATGCGGATTAGATGAACTTCAGGACTGATTTTATAGAGATAGCATAAAGAATAAGACAAACTATTTTCTCTTCAAATCTTATTTAGTCAAAAGAAATACAAGATATGCTGGACACACATTGTCAAAAGTTTTCTTACTAAGCCAGCGAGATTAACAGTAGATTGTCCCTATTTTTCTAGTAAACGATGAACCTCTGCTGTTATCTGCCGATGTTGACCTTGTATCTGAACCCTTTCTCGTTCCAGCTCTTCTATTCGTGGTTGCAGATCATGAGCATACCAATCTGCAAATTTTTTCAACTCTTGGTTTTCTTGCTTTAGCCTTTTATTCTCACTATCCTTATTAGCAAGCTTCTGTCGTAACTCAGATATTTGCATGTTAAGATGATCAATCTCACTCACCCTCGCCATTAACCTTCGAGACATGATCGTAACAGAGGCAGCATATTGATTACTGAGCATTCTTGATTCTGCAATAATCTCAGAATCAGCCTTACTAGAAAAACGGTTCACTGCTCCTATCATGGTATTGACGGCCTCAGGAGAGAAGATTGATGATTGATGCGTCAAGGGTTCCTGATTCAAGTCTGGAACATTAGTGGAAGAGAATTGCTCAGCCATTCTATCGTTGTGGAAAAACAGAACTCAGGTCAAGAAGTGATTATTTTTTTGGCATCCGATAGATGAAAATGATCATTTTTTTATAGAAACTCGGAGCCTTCAATCCCGTTTGTCAACAACATCAGGCGATTGTTTAAATCTTCAGCCGTATTAAATTCATAGAGTTAGGCCTCGAGGCTTTGCAGCACTTGTCGGGTCACGGACGGCTCCATTTTTCAACTATCTACAGTGACTATTAAACGCATCGTTTTCTTCAGTCCATTTTCTTGTTGCGGATCCTTTTTAATGATGCCAAAAGGGGGAGAAGTGTTAGACTAGAACATTAACATTGTTTAAATTGCTAAACTTGTTATATATGCTTGGAATTATATTTATACTTTTGCTTGAAAAACTAACGCATATTTTCAGGGGGAGCTTAAGTATTAATATAGGTTTCAAGTTCTATCAAATATTTGTCATCATCAAAAAGGGGGAGATTGTTGAACTCAAGATTTCAAGTTTCATGTGATTATAAATCTACACATGGATTTTGATGATAACAAATGAATTCAAAGAATAAAGAAGTCTCAAGCTCAAGTTGTCTACACAATGGAGTCAAGCACATCAAGGAAACAAGCATGAGCAAGAAGGGAACAAGTTCACATTAAAATTATAGAGTAATGTTGTAAATCTCTTCAAAATTCGAAATTAGGATTAATGCTCAAAATTAATATTTTATCATAAAGCATTAAAATACATTTTCCACATGTGCATGAATATTTTTGAAAATTAAATTTGAAAATTTTGAAAGATGATTGATTGTCATCTTTTGCATGTGCATGCCTTGATTAAAGGGTTGAACTTTGAAAATATTAAAGATGATTGATTGTCATCTTTCACATGTGCATGTTTTATTTGAATATTTTCAAAAGTGATTGATGCTTTTTTAGACTTATACAAAAAGTAAAAGATTAGGTTTGAATTTTTTGAAAATGAAAGTGTGCTCATTTTGTCATATGCCAAAAGTAAAAGATTAGGTTTGATTTTTTTGAAAAAGTGAATGATGTTGTCTTTGACAATTGAGAAAGAAGAACCTTTTATTTGAATTCTTTGAAAAAGTGAATGATGTTGTCTTTGACAATTGAAAAAGAAGAACCTTTTATTTGAATTTTTTGAAAAAGTGAATGATGTTGTCTTTGACATGTGAATCTTTTTAAATTTGAATATGAAGTCTCATATGCCTATAAATAAATCATTTGAGAGCTTCACATTCACAACACCAAGAGCATACAACATTCATTCAAAGCTTTCATTCTCTCTTCTCTAAACATTGAGCCTTAATCCTTGTTCATTTTGAGAGATATAGCTTGAGCTGTATTGTTTTTATTTCACTCGTTGAGGAGTGTTTTCTGATAACCTACCCACTATCAGCTTTTGTATCAGAAAAAGGGTGTGTATAACCCTTGTGTGTGTAGAAAGTATTCTACACAGGGAATAGTTGAATCACCACGTGTAAGGTGATTGCAAGTGTAGAGGGTGTTCTACACGGATCCTTTGTAGCGGTGTTGTTCAAAGGTGTAATAGGTTTCTATCTCCACCTGAAGGAGGTTGAATAGTGAATTTGGGAATCCTCAAGGGGTAGCTTGAGGCGAGGACGTAGGCAGTGGGGCCGAACCTCGTTAACATACTGAGTTTGCTTCTCTCTTACCCTTACTCCTTATATTTATTGTTATTTCATATTTTGTTTATATTTTATATTATATATTTGATTTATAATTATTAATTTTTTTTAATACAACTCAATTCACCCCCCCTCTTGTGTTAGTCATCTGGGCAACAAGTTGTAATGATTAAATAAAATGAGAAGAGATGTTTTGTAAAAATGAATAAAGCCTCAAGAGTGAGAGTAAGTTCAGAGAGCGAGAGAGTTAAATGTTATTTGTTTCCATATATATGAGATGAGATAAGATAAGTTAAGATAAAATTTAAATAAAAATAATTAGATTAGATGAGATGAGAATGATTATAAAAACAAACGTAGTTGAGAATCGCGGTAGAGGATTGAGCGAGAGAAAATTCGAGTAAATGGCAAAAAGGGCACTAATTTGGTCATCAAATTCGATTATCAGGTATTAATTGATGGAAAATGATAGGTATCCCGCTAGGGGATCCCCTTCGTTTTTCCCACTCGAATTTTTTTTTGTAGTTTTTTTTTTTATTTTTTTTCATGTAGTGATTAAGAAAATATTTTTTAATAATATTGTAAATATTTAAAAGTGTTTTTTTAAAAGTCTTTTTTTTCATATCATTTTTTTAACACTTTTAAATATTTTTAAAAAATGAATAAAATTCACAATATTATTAAACAACATTTTCTTAATCATAATGTAAAAATAAATAAATAAATAAAAGGTTGAGCAGGATCCCCCAGTGGATCCGTAGCATCACCCTTAATTGATTCAGCCGAACTATTTTGGAATCCATACAGGATTCCGTTTCTTATCTGTTTCAATTTGGGTCCGTTAATTGCAAAAATTCAGAATAGGTCAGTTAAGTGGCTTAAATATAAAGGGAAGGGGCTCCAGCTTAGGGGTGTCAAATCGTGTTAACGGGTCGTGTTCATGTCGTGTCAAAGCATATATATTATACTATATAGCTCAACCCTAACTCGACCCGTTAAGTTTATTGTGTCAAAATCTTAAACCCTAACATGACCCGTTAATATAATGGGTCATGTCGTGTCAACCCGTTTTGACCCATTAGTAAATATTACGAAATAGGTTAACATGATACAATACAACTCGTTTCAAACTATTTATATAAATGGGTTGAATAGACCCAAAATTAACCCATTTAACCTGATTAAATTTATTATAATTTTATATAAATGTTAAAATTACAATATTTATAAAAATTATAGAATTAACTATAAGTCCAAAATAACAATTCAAACAATAAAAATATCGAAATTAAAATTCTAACAATTTTATTTTAGGTATAAAAGCATAATTTTAATTTTAACTTTCTTATCGTGTCATAACGGGTTGACCCGTTATCGATCTGTTAAGCAATCGTGTCTTAACGGGTCAACCTGTTTTGACCTGAATCCGTTAAGAATAAATTCTAACCCGCTATTATCGTGTCATGTTCGTGTTGGGTTAACAGGTCGTATAACATATTGCCACCCCTACTCCAGCCTACTCGCACCCCCTAATAGCCAGATCGAAGTTTAACTTGAAATAGTGTTTTGGAGGCGTATATCAATCTATCTCATGGTTAGACACTAGGCATTTAGGCCTAATCTAGTTATCTAATATAGATGAAAACATCTCATCTAGAGTTAATAGCGTACAATAGTTTTAACTATTCAAACATAATATTTCAACTCTTAAATTTTAAAAATATCCACTTAAATAAACAATAAATAAATAGTAAAAACTGATATAAACAGTACATGAACAATGAGTGAATAGTACATGAACAATATAAAACTGACATGAACAATGGTGACAAGTGCACAATACTCTATAAAACAATGGGATCCATACCTTTTTCAAATCTTAAAAATTAAAACTATTATCTTATCTCACTATTCAACATATATTTTTTTACAAACTATTTTATCTCATTTTAATTAAAAATTTTTATTACTATTTAAATATATTATTTTATCTTATTTAAACTGTATAAACCTTACTTCCATTACTCATTCTTACCACCGTACGCCTTCCTTACTTTCTTTAGTCTAAACAGTTTTTTTTTTTTTTTTTTCTTTTCTATTTTTCACTCCCGTGGGAGCCACGTCATATCCTTAGCTATCCCTGCAAACAACAAAAAATTATTGTCTAATACATTAAACTGAGGTCCAAGCAGGGGGTTGGGCTTAACTATGATCTGGATCCAGTCTACAGTGGGCCTATTATGGGCTACTTGGAGTGTCTTCCGAAAATTTGGAAAAAAAATTACATTCCCTTCTTGAAAAAAAGGATGCTCAAATGTCTAAAGGGCATAAAGGGCAAAGAATGTGCTCCTTTCTGGAATTTGAGAGTCTGGCTACTGAGGCCTTCTCCGCATTTCATTCACATCATGAAGGGATTCTTTGTCTAATCGAGCACCTCTCTCGATAGGAGTAAGACCAAACTTGTTATTAAGAATGCCTATCAGACCACTAAAACTTTGACACGTGTTATAATTTAAAATTTTAAAAATATTTAAATGAGTTTTCAGACTTTAGTTTGAATTTAAATACATAACTTCTAAAATTTTTTTTCAATCTCGACTTTCTTTAAATAAAAATACAACTCATAAGAAAAACATAGTTGTTCAGTTATTAAATGAAAACTGTTTTTAGATGTTTGTCCTTAATTCTTTAAATTATTTTATTAGTGTCGACCTTGACACTTTTAACAGTTTACTAATGGAGAAGGATTAATTTGATAAAATCTGAAACTATAAGTAGTAAAAAGTTTTAAAATTAAAATTAGGGACTACTTTAATGTTTAACTCTTATTTTTAATAGTATTATCCCTAAATTTATAATGACAATGTTTTTAATATTTAAAGAGATTAGAGAAGATCATGTTCATAATGCTAAAGATCAAGTTACTTGAATCTTTATAAATATAATCATTGATATATGTATATATAAACTTTATAAAGATATTAATTAGTAGAATGTTAAAATATGTTTGTCATCACCTGTTTTAAACATTTCTAAAACACAATAAAAATAATCTATTTTATCAAAATGAAGCAGCTCATGAAAAAATTCGAACTCACTCGAATATTAAAAGAAATATTGTTTGTGAACATATAATTTAACTCCATGAAAAACTTAAAAGCGCAATTTGTATTCGGAGAAAAGTTAATCAAAGAAAAGTTTGGTCACACACTACTCACTCAAATTCGACTTACTTTGGATGGTGAGGTGAGATGGTTTGAGATAAAAATTAAAAGTTTAATAAAATATTGTTAGGATATTATTTTTTAATATTATTGTTATTTTAAGATTTGAAAAGATTGAATTATTTATTACATTTTATATGAAAATCTGAAAAAATAGTAATAATGAGATGAGATGACAGTGTTTCTCAATCTAAAAGGTCTGATTTGACAAAAGTCCTTTCACGAGTTGGCGGGGCTCGCATGCTTGAGTTTGTATCACCAAGCTCATCTTAATTTGACTCAACAAGATATTCGAGAAAGATCCCCGTTCACTTGCAATGTTGTGCATGTGTTTGACGCATGTGTATGTACTGAGAATGTTGGTTGAGAAGCATGTGTATGTACCGAGAATGTTAGTTGAGAAAGGTAGCTCGGATCATGTTTGATCTTGAGATTGAGAGAGACTAGTGTGGATAGGATGACTAGTCTTTTGGGGTAATCTAATGGATGGAATGATTCCCAACTTGGTCTAAAAGTGACGTTAGTTGAGCAAGTCTTAGAAGCATTTCTATCCAACCAAAACTGATTTCGTTGCATGGCATCTTAAGAAAACGTTTTAAAAAAATGTTTTAGCCTCAAAGAGATCACATAAAAATGAATGTATAAATTGACATGTCTTGATATGACACGTTAGATTGTAAAACTATTTTTATTATAAACTTGATTCATCATATTATACGAAAACATGTTGGTTTGTTGGATCTCTTTGTGACTGTAACACTTCTCAAACCTTTTACTTGTCTGCTAGAAGTGGCACAGCCAGAAATTTATCATAGGGGGGCCAAATAAAATTAGAACAATATATGTAAAATATTTTTTGTTCTATTTTTATACAATTTTTTTTTACGATATATAATAATTTGATATGAAGATTTACAATAAAAAAAATATGTTTAATACAACTTATATAATAAAAAAATATTTGATATGTGAAGAACAATATATTATTGAAATAATATAAAGACATTCATACAGATATATTAAACAAAAAAATACAGAGTGTCTAAAATTGTAATTTGCGTTCTTTTAAACAAACAAAATCATCAAGTATTGAATTTAAATCAAAATTCTTAACCATTTCTCTTTCAATATAGACAATAGAAAGAGGTTATACATATTACTAGTTATAGTTAGAATTTTTTTTTTATAATAAAAATTGTGTATTTTATTTTATATGAGATGTGTTTTATTTATTTCATTTTTATATCAAATTAAATATTATGGAGGGCCAAAATAATCTTTATAAGAGGGGTCAATATATGATAAATTAATATTATTTTATTAAATCGTCCACACACGTAATTTTCAACCATTTCAAAAAAAGAATATGCTTTTTCCTCCCATCCACTTTATTCTGACCATTTGCACCTATATTAGGTGAACATTCATATATGTAGGTGGACTAATTCTTACTCATCCGTCCCATAGTGTATAAATATGTGGTCTGATTTATACTCGACCTTTATTTGAATAACTATGCAATGGGGAATCGTCATATCCTCCCTTCTTCGACTACAAATAATCTATCCAACAAGAGATCAGAGGCTCTGCCCATTGAAACCAAGTTCAGGCTTCCTTCTCCACTACCAGTTTGGCCAAAGGGTATGTACTACTCTCAACTATCAACATGATAATTGTTAGGAACATGATCTGCTCTTATGCTTTCAAGTACTTCAAATATGCTTATTGAGAATAATATTAAACAGGAATTTATACAAACTTATACGAGTGTGAGGGTCTGTCGAGCAGTCTTGTTTATTTACAAACCTACTAACTTCCTTCTGCTATTGATCGTTAATTTGTCATGGTGATATTGTTTTAATATTGGTTAAAGTTTTAGCTTGCTATAGGGCAAGGATTTGCATCTGGAATTATGGATCTGGGAGGAGGGCTACATGTGTGTCAAATATCAACCTTTGACAAAGTTTGGGCAACCCATGAAGGTGGTCCAGACAACCTCGGGGCTACGTTCTTTGAACCATCGCGAATACCAGATGGTTTCTCTATGCTAGGTTGCTACAGTCAACCCAATAACAAGCCCTTCTTTGGATGGGTTCTTGTAGGGAAAGATGATGGCTCAAGTGGAGCTTTAAGGAAGCCACTTGATTATACTCTTATTTGGAGCAGTGAGTCTTCTGAGATCAAGAGAGATGGCAATGGCTATGTGTGGCTGCCAATTCCCCCCGAGGGTTACAAGGCCATAGGCCACGTGGTCACAAACTCTCCTCAAAAGCCATTCCTAGATAAAATCAGATGCGTTCGAGCTGACCTCACCGACCAGTGCGAGGCTGACTCGTGGATTTGGGGTCCAGGTAAGGCCAACAATGCCAATGGGTTCAATGTGTACGATGTAAGACCCAGCATTAGGGGGGTCAATGCTCTTGCTGTCTCTGTGGGTACTTTTGTGGTCCAACTTGGTGGGACTGCCTGTCCTTTGTCTATTGCTTGTTTGAAGAATGCCAAGTCCAATCTTTCTTCTATGCCTAATCTAATGCAGATTGATGCATTAATGCGAGCCTACTCTCCATGGGTGTATTTCCATCCAGATGAAGAGTTCCTTCCTTCTTCAGTGAGATGGTTTTTTGAGAATGGGGCATTGTTGTATAGTAGGGGGGAAGAGTCAAAACCTGTTCCAATTGAACCCAATGGCTCGAACCTTCCCCAAGGTGGTTCAAACGATGGTGCCTACTGGTTGGACTTGCCTGTGGATGCAGGCGCCAAAGAGAGAGTCAAGAAAGGAGATCTAGGGAGCTCCCAGGTTTATGTACACGTGAAACCCATGCTGGGTGCAAGTTTCACTGACTTAGCTATATGGATGTTCTATCCATTTAATGGGTCTGCCAAGGCTAAGGTTGGGATCGTCAATCATGTGTCACTGGGGAAGATTGGTAAACATGTTGGTGATTGGGAGCATGTGACCCTAAGAGTAAGCAATTTCAATGGGGAGCTACAAAGGGTATACTTCTCGGAACACAGTGGAGGGACATGGGTGGAAGCTTATGAGCTTGAGTTTCAAGATGGTAATAAAATTGTGGCCTACGCATCTTTGCAAGGGCACGCTTTGTATCCGAAGGCAGGACTTGTTTTGCAAGGAAGTGGGGCAATAGGAATAAGGAATGACATGGGTAAGAGCAAGATGATGATGGATACTGGTGGAAGCTATGCAGTAGTGGCTGCTGAGTATTTGGGGTCAGCTATTATTGAGCCAGCTTGGCTCAAGTATTGTAGGAAATGGGGTCCGAAAATTAGCTATGACATTGCGGATGAGATTAGAAAGGTGGAAAGAGCATTGCCTGGGCCATTAAAATCGGCTTTCAATCGATTTGTCAGATGCCTACCAAATGAAGTCTTAGGTGAGGAGGGTCCTACGGGTCCCAACATGAAGAACAACTGGACCCAAGATGAAGTTTGATAAATGTGTATATATATTTATATATTTAACATATGAAGTTGTGGCTAAGTTATTACGATGTAATATATATGTGAAGTTCTAAAATACTCATTTGTTGCTCCATGCTAATTTCTTTTTATACTAGGGCTGATAAAAAATTGGAAAATTTGATTCTAAATTGACTCTGCTCATTTTTCGATAATATAGAATTAGAGTCGGATTTTTTCTTTTTAGTTTCTCAAGTAGAGTTGAAGTCGGAGGTGTCTCTGGACTGAGTCTGAACCAATCCGACTTTATGCTTCACCTCTGACTCTGAATTTGTCTACCGACTCTAACTCTAATATTGTATATATATTATAAAAATATGTTTTTATTTATATATTGATCACATATACTAGCATAGTTATATACAGTTATATAACTATAGTTAATTTCAATAATATATTAGTATGAGCTAATTATTATAAAATAATATACTTATACTATAATATAAATAGACTTATAATAGTTTTGTAAATGTAAATATCATATTATGACTATCGTACATAATCCAAGTATAGAAATAAGTTAGACACTAGTATTTAAAACAAGTCTAGTGTAGTAAGTTAATAATACATAATATTAATTTACTACAGAATAATAACATGTAATTAGAAATTAGAAATAAGTTTAGTATAGAAATAAGTTATAAGTAAGTTAGACACTAACAACTAATATGGCATGCATGGCAGTAGCTAAATTTTAAACTTGCGATTTTTTTTACTTTATTGCTTGCTCCTATTATATTTACTGATACTACTTTTTTTATAAATAAATATTTACTATAAATAATGACATGGAATGACCATTAAGAGGGACGTCTTGTTGATCTTGTTCACAGAATTTTGGTTATAATTTTAGTAAACTTGAAATTTAAAAGCTCACAAAAAAAACCTTGTTTAAAAATATGCTACATATGAAGTTAAGAAAAGAGCCCAAAAAATCTCAAATCTGAATCTAGTCCGACTTGGAGTTGAATTGAAATTTATACAGGTTGTAGTCAAAGTCGTAGTTTCTATTTGAACTCCGACTTTGGTCGGATTTAGGGGATTCCTACTCCAACTAGGTCGGTGCTCACCCTTACTTCATACCATTACATAGATTTCAAGAAAGAAAAAATGTTGTCTGCAGGTGCAGATAGAGCCTACCATCATAGCTATAAATAAACTAGACTACTTGATAGATCGTTTGAATTGGACTTGATTAAACTCAAATTCGACTATTAAATAGGAAACTTGCAAACAAAGAATTATACTTGATTATTAAATGATATATACTGGTATAAAGTTCGCTTGACTCTGACTAACATTCACTTGCACCCAATACAACAGAAAGTGGCTTTTCCCATGACCATGTCTATCCAAATTACCCACATTTCATGCCAAAAGCATAGGTTTCTGGCATTTTAATGTCATAGCCAACTCGCCAAAAATGATAGGCCCAACATGCTACATTTTCTTGCGATCATAACTTCTATCCAAAATATTTTTTTTTCTAGTAAGACTGAATTATCAGCTAAAGTATGAATGTCACTAGAAGTCTGTGGCCTAGGAGGTGATTTGCTAGCTAGAGAAAACATTTTTTGATGACTCCTCCCACCAAATATATGTATTTCTAATGATGCGGTACAGCAAGAAAAATGTATTTCCTGTTATTTACTCTCATCAAAAGGGTGTATTTCTGGCGAAATCATCTAGCAGGAAAAGTATTTCCTGTATTAAATGTCTGTCCAAAATATGTATGCCAAATTTGTTTTTATGTTTTTCTAATGGTATCTATCTATCCAAATGAGATAGTTTTGGCATATTTAGGTCCTATGGAAATGCACATTAATGCATATTAAATTATTATGTTTTTTCAATTGCCATGGCTTACAACAATTAAAATGGGTGCAGTTGTAATTGGTTTGAGCCAATTAATTTAGTTTTAAATTTAGATTTCCACATTAATGCATAATAGGTTAATGTTAATAGGTATAAAAGTAGATTTTATACCCAAAACAAACACTATTACTTAATTATCACACTTGTCAAATATTATAAATATGAATATGACCGTGTACTTCAAATAGTAATGCCAATGTAGTTTTAACCAGATAAAATGAGGAGCATAAATCCAAATGGATACCCAATACAAAATAAAATACAGAGCTTGATATACCAACATGCATGAATATATTCAAATGCCACATCTTTTCATTGCATGTTACCAACATGCACATGTTTACATAAAACTTGCATTGGAGTAGACTACACAAAATAGTATGCATGTATTAACTTAAAGCCCTATCATGCGTTTTATACAAGGTTGGGGAGTTCATTCTATATCCTTTAATGAAGATCTTCTTCCTAAACTGCATGCATGGAGGCTTGGATTCTTGCTTGTTTGTTTTGCTTAGGCACTCGAATTCCACCTGATTGGATCCTTTGTCCATATAATTGATAGCTGCAATATTAGAAAAAGATTGTCAAATATCGGTGTACATGTACCACTGTTCCCCAATTCTACTATCACAACCACTCCATATTTTATACTTGTATCTAAGTTTTCACCATTAACCATGTCCTGATACCTAAAGATAGCCCAACAAATAAACTTCAACTCTTTGATAGTAATGTAACTTGAAAATAGAGGTCTAATTTGGAAAATCACCATCCTATTGTGCATAGTGTGTGCTTATGAAAAAAATTATATGCCAACTTGAGTGCATATTGTAACTTCACCAACCTATTTTATAATTGCTTGCATATTAAACTGACTTACGACACTCTTCCTAGAGTTTGTGGAAAGTTCATATGTTACAAACAATCTCATTAGCACTCTAAATTGAATAGCACATATACATAGTCAAGCCACTGTCACCTTATCATTTTAGTATTGAGTGACCATCATTCAATATACGTTCTCTGTAAAAGTTATGAACTTGATTTTTTTAACTACAAGCCAGTTAATCTATAAAGATCATGGAGTGTTCTAACATTTTCTAATCTAGAACATGCAAATAAAATACCATTGTGCAATTTAGAGGGGAAGACATTACAAAACCGAGAGCATTAGGTCTAATATCATACATGTACCATGCTTTGTATGCCACTTCGCTATTATAAATCCTATCTTTCCATGGGCCTACTATAAAAAGGATACATGCTCTTCACTTAAATATTTGTCCTGGCATAATTTCCTACTTCCAACCAAATCCCCACAAAACACTAACCCTAACAAGCTAAACAAAAAGATGCCACCCAGATTTTCAAGCCTACTCCAACCAAGTTAAAAAATTATTAAAAAATTCAAAAAAGTCTCCAACCTACATATTGGAGGATGGCTACGCATCCCTTAGAGTCTCCTGTTGAGACTCTCTGTGTGACTCCAATTCTGTAACACCGTCATTGAGCTTGTCATATTCATCAAAATAAACTTCCATTTTTTTGAGATCACTCATAAATGACTCATGTTTGCTCTTATAGCCCTCCGCCTCAGCTTTGTTCTTCTCATTCTCTCCCCTGATTTGTTGAAACTCTCTATCGGACAGCAAGGCTATAGATGGTTTAGGTATAACTAAGTGGCCTAAACCTCTAGGATAACTTGATCAAGATACCAACACCTCCTTGAACATAGCTTTTGCATTCTCCTCCACCACATCTTTTGGTTCCATCTCATTTAACCTCTCAACCATCAAATTCTATATTACAATATAAGCATATTAGTTTTAGGCATTAAAATGGAGGAATCTCTATATATTAATCCAAAAGTAATCGGTCCAAAACTATCGAGAAACTCACGTAATTCCGTTGAGCAGCTTGAGTGACTAATCTTCGCTTCTTTGTAGACCAATGCACCTCTTTATAAAAAGCAACATAATTTGGAACTTGTTCCCACTTTAATGAATTGACAAGCCTTGTTAGTACATTCTTGTATATGACAAAGAAATTATACAAAGGATGAAGCATGGTATTTTTGCTTTTACCTTTTCCTCCATTTGCCTAACAAAAGACTTCCTGCCAACTGTGTGAATTACCCTTTGATTGGACTTATTATGTTTGTTCTGCCTTGATATGTTCTACAATTTAAACAAGTTGTTGAATATTATTATTGTATGAAATGATAAAAACCTTTAATAACTAATACAAACCAGCTAATAAACTCCAAAAAAATAGTCTTTAGGAAAGTTTTTACCTTAAATTCTTCACTCCCCCATCTCTCACACAAACATATCCAAACAGCTTTGTCCACCAATTTTGTCTCTCTAGAAACTGCAGCTTCCTGTGTATCATACTCCCAATACTTGCAGTGCAATAGGTAGTAAAAATTATTATATTTTTGTGCAAGTGTCATTGCTACTGTCTCTCAATGATTGCTTTGGGTCCAATCCAATACAAAATTAGCCTATGTTGACATAAATAGATTATATGAGTAATATAAATACACTTGGATTCAAGGTGTTTTTGCATTATTTGGCAAAAAAAAAAAAAATCAAGACATGATTCGCTAGCTCTTCCTTGTTTTGTTTATCAATATGACTTCAGCTTGCATGTCACATGTCTGCATAAAACATGACAATCCAAGTCACACGTGTTGAAAACATCGTTGCATTCTGACATGATACTCCTCTTTGGCATTCATTAATTTCTACTGCTATTTTGCCAAATTTGCAAATGCGGTCAAATTCTATGCATCTAGCTGGTCCCCCTTCTGCGTTTTTTTTTTTTTTTTTTTTCAAGTGGAGCTAGAGAAGAAGACCACACAATTAATGACAGATACGTAACACATGGATAGTAACTACTCTTTGACATTAATATTAATTACTAGGAACAAACCAATACAAATCTAATGCAAACTATACCTGCAAGTATATCAATGTTAGATTGTGAAGCCTCATTAGCTGGAATTGTCACCTCCTCAGGGATCTCACTTGGTCCTTGAGTGGAGGCATCTGAGAATGAGACTGTTTCGTCTCTTAGAATGCTTGCTCAAGGCTGTGTTTCTTTTCCTCTACCACAAGCTGATGCACGATTAACCACCTTGTGAATTCTTGGTTCCTCTCATAGGCTACTGCACGATTACATAACCAACCACAACCCAAATTTGATTTTAGATACAAATAATGGACAAATTATTATGAACTATCTGTGTTGCCAATTACAAATTAGCACAAGAGTGTGATCTATCCAAGTGACAAAAAAATCCATTTATAAGTATATATAAATATACTTATATCTGTATGCACTATACAAATACAAGTATCTAATAATGTCCAAACTTCAACATATCACCCAAATTTACCCAAAGTATAATCTATTATTGGGATGAACTCTTGGTCTTATTGCGGGATATGCACTTCTCCATTCAACATCAATTTCGGGAAGGGAATAATGTGGTGGATTTCATTGCTCGTAGGGGAGAGGAAGTCACAATAATACTTTTGTTGATTTTGTTTCTTTGCAATGTAAATTGAGAGGTATACTTCAGTTGGATAAGGCTGGCCTACCACATGTTAGATTGTAGTTTTTCGTAAGCTTGTTAGGTTTTGATGTTGCTTTGTTGGGTTTCATTTTATTGTGTGGTTTTGATTTTCTAGTGTATAAGGTTTTCCTCTGCCATACGTAAGAGCTTTATAAATAAAGTGTTGGAGAAATGAAATAATCAAAAGAACATTCGAGAAATGAAATACATGAAATATGTACGGTATCATCCATGCCCAGACTTATGATTTAATGCAAGACGACATGTAGTTTCTATAGTAGATAAATGACCTGCAGCTAGGAGATCTTCATTGTGAAATAATTTGTCATGGTTTTAATATTGGTTAAAGTTTTAGCTTGCTATAGGGCAAGGATTTGCAACTGGAATTATGGATCTGGGAGGAGAACTACATGTGTGTCAAATATCAACCTTGGACAAAGTTTGGGCAACCCATGAAGGTGGTCCAGACAACCTCGGGGCTACGTTTTTTGAACCATCGCGAATACCAGATGGTTTCTCTATGCTAGGTTGCTACAGTCAACACAATAACAAGCCCTTCTTTGGATGGGTTCTTGTAGGGAAAGATGATGGCTCAAGTGGAGATTTAAGGAAGCCACTTGATTATACTCTTATTTGGAGCAGTGAGTCTTCTGAGATCAATTTCCTCTGCCAACGACTATGTGTGGCTGCCAATTCCCCCCGAGGGTTACAAAGCCATAGGCCACGTGGTCACAAACTCTCCTCAAAAGGCATTCCTAGATAAAATCAAATGCATTCGTGCTGACCTCACTGACCAGTGCGAGGCTAACTCGTGGATTTGGGGTCCAGATAAGGCCAGCAATGCCAATGGGTTCAATGTGTACGATGTAAGACCCAGCATTAGGGGGGTCAATGCTCTTGTTGTCTCTGTGGGTACTTTTGTGGCCCAACTTGGTGGGACAGCCTCTCCATTGTCTATAGCTTGCTTGAAGAATGCCAAGTCCAATCTTTCTTCTATGCCTAATCTAATGCAAATTGATGCATTAATGCGAGTCTACTCTCCATGGGTGTATTTCCATCCAGATGAAGAGTTCCTTCCTTCTTCAGTGAGATGGTTTTTTGTGAATGGGGCAATGTTGTATAGCAAGGGGGAAGAGTCAAATCTTGGTCCAATTGAACCCAACGGCTCGAACCTTTACCAAGGTGGTTCAAACGATGGTGCCTACTGGTTGGAGTTGCTTGTGGATGTAGGGGCCAAAGTGAGAGTCAAGAAAGGAGATCTAGGGAACTTCCAGGTTTATGTACACGTAAAACCCATGCTAGGTGCAAGTTTCACTGACTTAGCTATATGGATGTTCTATCCATTTAATGGGCCTGCCAAGGCTAAGGTTAGGATCGTCAATGTGTCATTGGGGAAGATAGCCGAACATGTTGTGATTGGGAGAATGTGACCCTAAGAGTAAGCAATTTCAATGGGGAGCTACAAAGGGTATACTTCTCAGAACACAGTGGAGGGACATGGCTGGAAGCTTTTGAGCTTGAGTTTCAAAATGGTAATAAAATTGTGGCCTACACATCTTTGCATGGGCGTGCTTTGTATGCGAAGGCATGACTTGTTTTGCAAGGAAGTGGGGGAATAGGAATAAGGAATGATACGGGGAAGAGCAAGATGATGTTGGATACTGGTCAGAGCTACTCAGTAGTGGCAGCTGAATATTTGGGGTCAGCTATTATTAAGCCAACTTGGCTCAAGTATTGTAGGAAATGGGGTCCGAAAATTAGCTATGATGTTGCGGATGAGATTAGGAAGGTGGAAAAAGCATTGCCTGGGCCATTCAAATCGGCTTTCAATTGATTTGTCAGAGGCCTACCGAATGAAGTCTTAGGTGAGGAGGGTCCTACGGGTCCCAACATGAAGAACAACTGGACCCAAGATGAAGTTTGATAAATGTGTATATATATTTATATATTTAACATAAGAAGTCGTGGCTAAGTTATTACTGTATAATATGTGAATTAGTTCTTCTGAAATACTCATTTGTTGCTCCACGCTAATTTCTTTATACTAGGGTGGATAAAAAATTTGAAAATTCAACTCTAAATCGATTTCGTTGCATTTCCAATAAAATAGAATTAGAGTCAAATTTTTTCTTTTTAGTTTCTCAGTTAGAGTTGAAGTTGGAGGTGTCTCTAAATTGACTATGATCCGATTCGACTTTATACTTCAATTTCAACTCTGACTTTGCCTATCAACTCCAATTTTGATATTGTACATATATTATAAAAATAATTTTTTATTTATATATTGATCGTACATACTAGTATAGTTATATATAGTTATATAACTATAACTTATATAGTTAAATTCAATAATATAATTATTATAAAATAATATACTTATACTATAATATAAATAGACTTATAATAATTTAGTATATGTAAACATCATAGTATTACTATCATACATAAGTATAGAAATAAATTGGACACTAGTATTTAAACAAGTCTAGTATAGTAAGTTAATAATACATAATAGTAATTTATTAAATTATAATAACTTGCAATTAGAATAAAATCCAGTATAGAAATAAGTTTTAAGTAAGTTAGACACTAGCAACTTATATGTTATCATGCATGGCAGTAGCTGAATTTTAAACTTGTGATTTTTTTTTTTTTTTGACTTTATTGCTGGCTCTTATTATATTTACTATTACTACTTTTATATAAATAAATATTTACTATAAATACCGACATGGAATGACCATTAAGAGGGACATCTTGTTGATCTTGTTCATAGAATTTTGGTTATAATTTTAGTAAACTTGAAATTTGAAAGCTCACAAAAAATTCAAAATATGTTACATATGAAGTTAAGGAAAGAGTCCAAAAAATCTCAAATCTGACTCCACTTCGACAAGTCAGAGTTGGAGTTGAATTCAAGTTTATATAGGTCATAGTCAAAGTCTTAGTTTGGATTCAAACATCGACAAAGTTAGAATCGAAGTCAAACTTAGGAGATTCTGACTCCAACTAGGTCGGTGCTTACCCTTACTTCATACCATTATGTAGATTTTAAGAAAGAAAAATTGTTGTCAGCAGATGCAGATAGAGCCTACCATCATAGCTATAAATAAAATAGGCTACTTGACATACCAGTTGACCGGTGCAAAACTGCAAGTGCACAGTATCGTAGTTCTATAATAAAGTGATAAGAAGAGTATCGTTCTCAGGGATTGTTACCTTACTTTTGCCAAATACCAAAATTATACTAATCTCGATTTTATCTAAAGGAATCACTAAGATTTTTGTAGTTGCAAATTAAACTAAGATCAACTCAAAGAGAAATATGCAAAGAAAATAAAACTGAAGTTCGAAAATCAAATTAATGGGAAAGAAAACTTCTAGAAAATTGATTTCACCTAATTCTTCACTATGCTTTCCTCATCCAGCTAATTTAATTTAATTCTTTTTGTTCATTAGCAAATCTCTAATTCATCCAACAGCATCTTTCGATAGTCAATTGAAAATTATTCTTGTTCATCAATTCACACAAGAATATGTAAATTAATAAAGAAAGAAAGCAATAAGACCAATGATTTAATTACTACATATGTTCATACAAGTCTTTCAATCTCTATACTCACCTATACTGAAATATTCAAGATCTACCCTATGATTCCATCTTTCGATAGCAAATCACAAGATTAAATATCATCTAATCAATGGCCAGTTAATTAGAAGTAATAAACTCAGAATAAATTAGATAAATAAAGAGAGAATTGCCTTAAATTAGCATAGACAATCAAACATAGTTCGGAACTGGGTTACATCGTTTTCATAGAATAAATAAAATTTAGCTCATCCTAGAAATGGAATTCAACATAAACGAATTCACCATAATTGTTCTGAGAATATTGGAAGAAAATAAATGCTGAAAAATACTCCTCGTAGTCGCAACTCATCTTCAAAAACTCAAGGAATTGATTCAATGCTTTTCTCTCATCTGTGCCTGTGCATGATTCCAATGTACGTGCAATATATGGAATTCCCTCTCCAAAACAGATGAATTGAATCCTTCTAACTGTGTTTTTTCTATTCCAAAAATTGTTCTTCAGTCAAAAGGTACGGCCATAGAGTGAAAAATCACTTTTATATGGTGTGATGGTGGAAGACCCTAGATCTATCAAAATACAATGTTCGCTCAAGCGGGGTGTCGAGCGCACATCAAGCGTTCGACTCTGCCTAATTTCGTTCGAGCGTCTTATCGAGCGCACATCAAGCGTTCGACTCTGCCTGATTTCGCTCGAGCGGCCAATGTCTCAGCTCGAGCGATCTTTGTTTTCCAGCAACCCGCTCGAGCTCACTATCGAGCGGCAGTCGAGCATTTGAATCTGCCTGAATTCGCTCGAGCGGCCAAAAGCCTCCGCTCGAGCGATCTTGTAAAATCTGGAATACGAAATTTTGCAAGTCATCAAATACCCCCAAACTTACAACTTTGTTTGTCCTAAAAAAAAAAAAAAAAAAAAAAAAAAGCAAATTTATAGTTTAGGCAATATCAACTCGACCCCAAAGAGAAGTATCATCACTCACCAAACTTTTATGAATTTAGATTTCATCACTAGTATCTTACTCTTTTAACATCAAAGATAGTAAGAAAATCAATCAAAAATTTTGTAATTTGTCAAGCAAGAGTGAAGCGTTTACTTCAACCTAAAGCTAAGACCTTGAGTGTGTGTGTGATATAGTCAATTTAATCTCAAACCACCTGTAAACTCAGATAAAAGTAGAACAACTAAAATCAGAAGAATTCTCTCAAAACTTAACCCAATAAGTCCAGTTTTCAGAAATCATTTCCACTAATGTAGTCAACACCAGAATCAGAGATCAAAAGGTCTTTAATAAGGTTGTAATGATAGGCCACAGGGTGAGGGTTAAGAAAGAACTGGATATGGAAAATCAAAGGAAACTAGAAAAATACTTAGTGAAAAGAACACTAAAAGAGATATCCACATGATTCAAATCATAGCTCTTTCTTGGAAATATGCTCATACTTGTGGAATTATTGTTGCTGTAATCACTGAAGCAATACCAACAATTCATTTAACAAAATCTGAAGTGATACATATTCCGCTTAGTGACTTCTTTTTCTTTTGTTTTTTTTTTATTTTATTTTTTATTTTTTTTACTATCTTTCTTCTTCTTTCTTCTTCTTCTTCTTCTTCGATCAAACAGATAGAGCAAACATAATACATTTCATCATGAAACAAATTTTCTCTTTTAAATGTAACTCTCCACCAAAGTATTTTCTCAAACTATCAAAGGTAGATTTATTGTTTTTCAGGCTTAAAGCGAGCATGGTTTATGTAGTTCAAAGAATAAATAAAGGCTAACGAAGGCTCAAGGGGGTTGACTATGGAAACACACCATGTAATGATGGCATGATATTTAGGACGGCTGGGAAAGCTTTTTGGTTATGCCAAAGAAATGCCTAGATCATTTCTCTAATATTTGGTCTCAACTAGGATTTCGCCTCAAGGACCCATCAACGGATTCTAGAGCAAAGCAAAATCGAACTTCCCTTTTTCAATTAATTCAACTTCTTCTCTTCATAAGCAAAATGGAATAAGAGAAAAACGACTATGTGCTCAATTATGTTCAAGGTCAAAGATTTAAACCAAAGTACCAACAAAACTCCACTTGACATAAAAGAAATTTTTGAAAATTTTTCTCAAAACCATCTTCAATCACAAATTTCAAAGTCATAGAGAATTAAATCTTACTCCAATGCATGCTTGATAAGAGAATCAGACAACCCATCAACAACCCAAGACTTAGAAAACAAGAGGATCAAATGACTATAGGAGTTTACACCCCCAAACTTAAATTAAACAATGTCCTCATTGTAATGCAAAAATACAAAGGATTGAAGAAATAAAAGGAACTTCCCTGGTTTCATGATGAATCTTCTTTAGTTTAAAATTTTTCAGCTCTTTATTCATGCTAAATAAACCTGCATCAAAAACCAAATTATTAAAACTAAATAAATAAAGATAATAAAATAAATGAAAGAATGAAAGATAGATCTATGGGTTGCCTCCCATAAGCGCTTGTTTTAAAGTCTACAGCCAGACTTTTCAACTTTCATCAATTAGGACCTCCAAGAGGAATAAATGCATAGTTCCTCTCCACTTGTTCTCCATAGTAGTACTTCAATCTCTGACCATTAACTCTGAAAAATATTCTCTGTCTTGTCCTTCAAATCTACTGCTCCAAAAGAGAAAACTTCATGAATTGTATAAGGACATGTCCATCTTGATTTTAACTTTCCTGGGAAGAGTTTGAGTCGTGAATTGAAGAGTAAAACTTATTGTCCTGGTGTAAACTCTTGTCTAAGAATCTGTTTGTCATGCCACTTCTTCGTCCTTTCTTTATAGATATTTGCTTTTTCATATGCATCATTCCGAAACTCTTCCATCTCATTCAATTGAAGAAGTCGCTTTTCACCTGCTGCCTTCAAATCAAAGTTAAACTTTGTTACAGCCCAATAAGCTCTATGCTCCAACTCCACAGGAAGATGACATGCCTTTCCAAACACTAATCGGTATGGAGACATCCCGATAGGTGTTTTAAAGGTTGTACGGTATGCCCACAAAGCATCATCAAGCTTCTTCGCCCAATCCTTTCTATTGGTTTTGACCGTCTTTTCAAGGATGTTCTTGATTTCTCTATTTGAAATTTCAGCTTGGCCATTTGTTTGAGGATGGTAAGCAAGTACTATCTTGTGCTTTACACCATATTTAGAAAGAAGATTATCAAACAACTTGTTGCAAAAGTAAGTCCCTTCATCACTAATAATAGCTCGTGGAGTGCCAAATCTTGTGAATATATTCTTGTGCAGAAATTTGAGCACTACCTTTGCATCATTTGTTGTTGTAGCAATTGCTTCCACACATTTTGACACATAGTCAACCGCTAATAAGATTATAAGCAAAACCAAAAGAAGGAGGAAAAGACCCCATAAAATCTATTCCCCAAATATCAAACAACTTAACTTCTAAAATACCTTTCAGTAGTGACTCATGACGCTTTGAAATATTCTCCATACGTTGGCACCGGTCACAAGTTTTCACCAAAGTGTAACTATCACTAAAAATAGAAGGCCAAAAGAATCCACTTTGAAGTACCTTAGCTGCTGTACGGGTGGCTCCAAAGTGTCCTCCATATGATGAGGAATGGCAATGATGGAGGATGTCTTGCATCTCTTCTTCTGGCACACATCTTCGAATGATTTGATCTGGGCATTTTTTGAACAACAAAAGCTTATCCCAAAGATAATAATTCACATCATGCAAAAACTTCTTGCGTTGATGGTAAGTAAGATCAGATGGTAAAATTTTACAAGCTAGGTAGTTAACAATATCAGCATACCACGGAAGCTTGATCTCACATGCAAACAACTGCTCATCAGGAAATGCCTCTTGGACCACTGAATTTGGTCTTTCTTCCTCTTGCTCTAACCGAGAGAGATGGTCAGCCACTAAATTTTCACTTCCTTTCTTATCTCGAATCTCCAAATCAAATTCTTGAAAAAGGAGGATCCAACAAATTAGCCTAGGCTTAGCATCCTTCTTGCCAAACAAATAGAGAAGTGCTGCATGATCAGTGAACACTATCACCTTTGTACCAATGAGGTAAGACCGAAATTTATCACAAGCAAACACCACAGCAAGCATCTCCTTCTCAGTTGTTTTATAATTTAACTGAGCTTCATTCAATGTCTGGCTTGCATAATAGATGGCTCTAAACAGCTTGTCTCGTCTTTGCCCCAATACTGCTCCAATTGCAAAGTCACTTGCATCGCACATAACTTCAAAAGGTTGACTCCAATCAGGCACAATCACAATTGGTGCTAAAATTAGTTTCTCCTTGAGTGCATTAAAGGCCTGCAA